>NC_061869.1:30409713-31134127 GCF_907164915.1 Impatiens glandulifera | reverse complement strand
CTACGAGTAAAAGTGGATAAATTTGGCTTTGTAAGTATAAATGTAAACCGAATTTTAAAAACCCAAAGTCAAGACCCGTATATATTGGCGAGTCAAGCAAAACAAGTATTATACGCCCCTGATATGTCTGCCCGACCCGGTTGGAAGATTATGACAAAAATAAAACTGCGGTTTACAAATATATAGTTCAGATTAATTAATTAGGTAGATTTATGTTTTTTACTTTATATTCATTTTTATTACTACTTTATTTCAATTATTCGTTCATTTATTAATGATATGCATTAAGAATGTCTAAAGGTAGTAAAGAACATTGGTGGAGTATGAGTAAAACACCTAACAAACTGTCTAAGCCATACCAGAACCTCATTGCACAATCAGAAAACATAAGACTTCGAGAATCGTCTTCTAGAGATCAACCACCTATTGCTATGATCCCGATAGCTACTACTCCCCCAACAGACGAGGATGATGATGCTGTTGAGGCTAAAGAGTTTGTAGAGAGTACATTTGCTGATATGAGGGATGACGATGAGGCTAACGACGAGGGTCACGAGGAGGATGACGAGGAGGAGCACGGTTCCACTCCCGACCCATCATCGACAGGTAACTTGTTTTTACAATTAGTTATTGTTTGAATTGATTCACATATCTAATTATGAAGTTGATAATTTTGAAGAAATCTTCTGTCCGCAAGAGACGGGGGAAGAACAAGAATATTGCGCTATCTAAGAGGCCAGCGGGGACAAGGATTCCTCTGACTTTTAGATAGGTAGATGGGAGGCTCGGCGGTGCTGACGTGGGAAGAACACAGTGGTCTAGACATGTGGGGTCGGTTGTGTGGGACCCCTCAACCATCTCTCACCGTATTTTAAAGTGGAATGCATTAAGTGCGGACCAATTGGACTCTATTTGGACTGCTATGATGGTAATAATTATTACTTAATTATACATTAATCATTAAATAATTATTTATAATATTTGAATGTTTTTCTTTTCAGGATTCGTTCGAGGCTACTAATGGTTCTATTTATACTTATCGAAAGAGCGGATTGGGACACGCCAAGCAGATATGGGATACATTGCGCTCGGATTTGAACAAGGGATATATCCGCGTCCATAAAGGAGACGAGGCGGCGGTACTGGCCAATCCTCCACCAGACTACGATCGAGATGATCGGGAGTTTGTGTGTCGCAACCATTTCTTCACGGAAAAATTTAAGGTACGGTTTCATAATTCAAATAAAAGTTGATATTAATTATTCTAACTTCATCTTTTATTTAAAATTCAGAAAAACAGTAGTACAAATATTGTTAACAGGAAGAAGCTAAAATTCCCACATCATACGGGAAGTAGATCGTTTGCTCAGGTTGAAGAAGAGTTGGTAAGTACATTATTTGTAATAACTTAATATAAAGATTGTTATTAATTATATAAATCATTTCTTTCAACAGGCACTTGAAATGGGATGGGCACCGTCTGTCATTGAAGTATTCAAGAGGACCCGTACCCCAAAACAGACAAAAGAAAACCCAACCCCCGTCCCGGACGAAAACGTGCAAAAGAAAATTGTAAGTGAATTGAATATGGCTAGTTTTTTATTATAGAAATGATACTTTATTTCAATTGTACAGGTTGAGATGGAGGAAGTTCTTAGTAATGAACCTAAAATATATGATTTTGAATTGACGGAGAGGGTGTTCGGACAACAAAAACACGGGGGAGTGTTCGGAATAAGATCAGGCTTCCGGCCCACACACTTTCATGAGGATCGTCAAAGTGGAAACAGTTCACAACGAAACAATGATCGATTGTATGAAGAGAATCAAAGAATGGCGCTCAAACTGGAGGAATTGGAGAAGAGAGATGAAGAAAGAATGCGCACAATTAATGAAATGCAAGCGGAAAAGCAAGAAATTGTGACAAGAATGGAGAGGGAGAAGTTAGAAATGAATGCAAGAATGGAGAGCTTCGAATTGTTTACGAGGCAACATCAACAACCACCACCTCCTCCCCCCACCAGCTAATTCTAGTACGTTTTGATTGGTTGTTTCGATTGAAAACAAGTTTTGATTGGTTGTTTCGATTTGAATTTAACACAGATTGTTCGGATGATTAGTTTGGTTGCGAATTTTGTAATGATAATGATCATTTCATGTATGTGTCATTTCTTTTATTATTGATATCTTGGTTTGGCAGAACAGGTTTTGGTTGCGAGCAAAATAATCGGCGTATTTTGTACATTTTACAAGGAAAAACCGAAAATGAATATAAATCTTTCGGTTTTTCTTCATAGGAAAAACCGAGAGTTATATGAAAAGCTTTCAGGATTTAAATTGAAGAAAAACCGAAAGTTCTTTTATAAACCTCTCGGTTTTGTATTAAAGGGAAAACCCGAAAGTTAATTCTAAAACTTTTGGTTTTTCCCTTTGGAGTAAAACCGAAAGTTAATTAAAAAACTTTCGGTTTTTCTATTTAAAGAAAAACCGAGAGTTAATTATAAAACTTTCAGTTTTTCCCTTTGGAGTAAAACCGAAAGTTTTCTAATTAACTTTCGGTTTTACTCATAAGGGAAAAACCGAAAGTTAATTGTAAAACTTTCGGTTTTTTCCTCTAATGAAAAATCGAGAGTTAATTTTAAAACTTTCGGTTTTTCCCTTTGGAGTAAAACCGAAAGTTTTTCAATTAACTTTCGGTTTTACTCTCGGGTGTCTAAACCGAAAACTCTACAATATCTCTCGGTAAACGCCCAATTATTTTTAACGAAAGAGTCAATACCGAGGGATGGCGAGAGTTACCTAAACTGTCGGTATTGGGTATATACCGAAGGTTATAGGATCAAAACCGAGAGTTTTTACTCTCGTTTTTTACCCCCTTTTCACAAGTGTTATATGCTCAAAATTTTATAAAATTATTGGTATTTATTAAAAATTATAAATTGGTAGGCGAATAACGGTCTATAGTAGCCTACCTTTCTCTCGAATCTCAAATGAGATTATAAAGTAAAATGATGAGGATCGATCATATTTTTTTATATACAACCCTTGACTTTTTGTAGAGTCATCACTCGGTTTTACAATAGTCACAAAGAAAAAGGTTTCAACGCTTTATTCCTTATGCTCGTCTATCGTCTTTACCTTAAATGATTGGACAATTTGTAAGGATACAAATATTTATATTTTATTTTAAATGCAAATCCTAGCATGCTTATAAGTCTTAGAATATTTCAATCCTATAATTAAGGATGACAATGGGACAATTTAACGACGGAAAATGCATTTATCGTCCTGTCCTGTTTTTACTTCGGGAATTTTTTTACTAACATCCCTGCCTCATTTGGCGGGTAACCGCCGCGAGACACCATTTATATCATATTCTCAAAAATAAATAATTTTTTTATATAATTATATTATATAAATAAATTTTTTAATATAATATATATGATATTAAAAAGTTATATTATTATAAAGAAATAAATTTAAAACTCTTATAAAATATAATGAATAAATAAATATATGAGTGAGTTTATATATTTAATAGTGTTTTTAGAGTTTGAGGCATAATCGAGGTACAATCTGAATAATTCGGGACGGGGGACACAAATATTATCTCCTTCTCATCCCCAGTTAAATATCGGTCAAACTGGAGAAAAACTGCCCCAAACATAGCAATTTGGTTCAGTTATCGTATGACAGTTTTAAATTGTCATCTTTACCTATCATGCACTTAGTTTATATCATTTCGTTTATAATGATCCATCTATGTATCGTCATAGTGTTGATAGAATAAGAGAGAGAGAAAAATAGAGCCCCTAATTTCAAATGAACAAGCTCAAAATACCTACAATTTCAAAAATAAAAAGTAAAAAAACACAAACAAAACTTAAAGATGAGTAATTTAACCATTTTTTCTTGTTAACTTTGTTTTTAGGCAGTTTTGAAGGTAATGTTTATACAAGATTCTTGCCAATCTATAAAAATGATCACAATAGGATAATAGGAAATTGTTAGTACAGAGAATAATTGAATTCTTGTTCAAGAATTAAATTGTTTGGAGTACTAATCAAATTGTTATAAAATTTACAAGAACATGCTAATTAAAAATCTTTTCATTACCAGATAGTGCAATGATCATAAGACATATTTAAAAGAGAATCAATTAGATGAATATAAAAAAGGCTAAGATATATTTGTCATGGAGGTTTTGTCAAACATTCAACTCATTTTGGACCAAAATCCATGGATGGATGATCTACTAAAATTAAAATGCTACAACAAGAACTCCTAATTTGTAGATAATATGGAGTTATGGTTAAATCACAATGCTCCTCCAAAATTCATAATTTTCCAATTTTTAAAAAATTTCAAAACACAATATTATTATTTAGGTTTCAAGAAATAACCATAAATGGCCAATATATATTGGCATTATTTATTTGATCCTTTAAACATAGCAATTGAAGTTATATTTAAGAGATTATTCAAGAACATGCATAACTAAATTTTAAAACACAAATTTTTTTCCCTCTTCTAACCTAACCGAAATAAGAGATGGATAATAATAATCCTAAGTTTCTGGGTTCGAGTCCATTAAAGTGGGATAAATTAGGTCAATCCAGTAGTGTTTTTATATTATCATATTAATCAATAATAGCATTCAAATCAAGCAAAGAATAAAAAAAGAAATATAAACCCGATTTTAGCACTTTTCTTGAGTTTGATATTAGGGGTTTCAGTTAATCAATCTTGGTTGGTTTTAAGAGTTGAGTTTTAATTCATGAAGTATATAACTAATTTACATCATCAATTAAAGAAAATAATGACAATATACAATAATTAGAAAAATATACACAAATCAGGTTTATATAAAATTGAAGTATATATTTAATGTATTAGAGTTTACAATCGATATACAAACGATTTATCGATCAACTACCCAAGATAGAATCAACCAAAACACTTAGAGTGCCACGAATTAAAAACGCTTAAATCTCTCAAGCTTTTAAGCCCAATGATAAATTTTGATTGTCCTTATCTCATCCCCTAACTCTCAATATATACTTGTTAGAACACTAAGAAACTAATGCAACAACCCCCAATGGAAAGAGAATTTTGAATATTCCCTTTTGTGTTAATTGAATTCTATTTGTCAATTCCTCATTTTAGCTCAATAAAAATTGTTGATTGTTGTAGGGAAATGATTTCCATAGTCCGATTAACAAGTAGCTTGAAACCTTTCTTAAATTTATAATCTAGATAAAGTTCAATTTTAAAAAAAAAACAAAAAAAAAAACTGAAATTCGCATTTGAAGAATTACAGCAGCTAAAGGGTTTCAAGTTGATTTTTTGGGTTGATCTATTTTTTATTTATGAAAATCATGAAAAAAAAAGTTATTCATGATATTTCACCATATCATGTCCTCAATTTAGGTTTTAAAAAAAAGTCCAATTAGTTAATTAGTAACATTCAATCAATACAATATCAAACCTAAATTAATTCAAAATTTAATCTCGTGTAATAAATATATTAATGAGAATTTGAAAATAAATATTTGTATTCTCGAATTTAAAATTATAAATTATAAGGGATAAAAAAAATAAGATTCCCAAACAATATGTGAGTCAGTATGTGAGTAAACCATATATAAAAGGTAAGGCTGTTCCTTATGAATTGCACCGTCAACCGACTTTAATTAAGTATGCACTAAATCGTTGAATCTGTTTTGTTGGTTGAGAAAATCCACAAACGAACGACATGTGAGCTCAGGTCATCTTAAGTCCACCCCAGAATTTTTCTTTCCCTAAATTTGAGAGAGATGTTTTTCTATTTGAGTATGATTGGAAGGGAAAGATATTATAATATATTATTAGAGCTGTTTTCATTTTTGTTTTATATTGGTTATGCATATAGTTTTTATTTGAATTAATTTTTTTAAAATTATGTTTGTAAACTTTATTAATTATTCTATCATTTTACATATATGGGATAAAAAATAAGAGAAAAATATTAAATAAGATGTATTTTGTTATCGATATATATATATATAATGATGATTAATTTTTAAAGTGTTCGGATTGTCGGGTCGAGAGCTGTGGTTAATTTGAATATATGTGAGAGTAAATTGATATTTGGGTCGGATTGTGGGTTGACCCGCCCATAAACTTAAAACGGTTAAAAATAAAATTAAAAATGCTATAGGTATGGTTCGAACTTGCAACCTAATAAAACAAGTACAACATTTTAACTAACTAGGCTAATAACATTTTATATTTTAAATTCAACCCAAAATTTGATAAACGCGTGACATTTTAACGATATAAGTTCAACTTTTTAACTAACTAATCTATATATATATAATGATGCTTAATTTTTAAAGTGTCCGGATTACCGGGTCGAGAGTTGTGGTTAATTTGGATATATGTGAGAGTAAATGAATACTTGGGTCGGATTGTGGGTTGACCCGCCCATAAATTTAAAACAGTTAAAAATAAAATTAAAAATGTTATAGGTATGGTTCGAATTTGCAACCTAACAAAACAAATACAACATTTTAACCAACTAGGCTAATAACACTTTATATTTTAAATTCAACCCAAAATTTGATAAACGCGTAACATTTTAACAATATAAGTTCAACTTTTTAACTAACTAATCTATATATATATATATATATATATATATATAATGATGTTTAGTTTTTAAAGTGTCCGGATTTCCGTGTCGAGAGCTGTGGTTAATTTGGATATATGTGAGAGTAAATGGATATTTGGGTCGGATTGTGGGTTGACCCGCCCATAAAAATTTTACCGTAATATTTTTTTCACGATTTTTAATATTATTACTCGTGCAAATACACGGGATACATGCTAGTTTCATAAATAATAGAAATGATAAGATAAATGAAATGTGAGAAAATAACGAGTTTTGAGTAAAACTTTTAAATAAAAAATCTAATATCAAACATTTATTAAAGTTTGTTTGATTATCATTATTTTATGATACTATATTATTTGAGTATCTATATATATAATGATGCTTAATTTTTAAAGTGTTCGAATTGTCGGGGTTGAGAGTTGTGGTTAATTTGAATATTTATGTGAGAATAATGGATACTTGGGTCGGATTGTGGGTTGACACGTTCATAAACTTAAAACGGTTAAAAATAAAATTAAAAATGTTATTTGTAAATTTCGAACACCAAATTTAATCAACTAGACTAACAACACTTTATATTTAAGATTCAACACCAAATTTGATGAACGCCATACATTTTAACAATAAAAGTTCAATTTTTTAACTAACTAATTTTTATATATATAATGATGCTTAATTTTAAAGTGTCCGGATTGTGGGCTAATTATTAAAAAATATGAATGAAAAATATGAATCAAATATTTGATTGACAAAGTAAAATATGTAAAGTCACGAGATAAGAGATTTAATCGGAAAAAATATGTGATGAAATATATGAGAAAATAAGTTGTTTTATCGAAATGAATAAAATGTGAAATAAGAGCGTTATATTTTTTATTTTAATAATTTTAAACATTGAATAAATATTATTATAATTTATTTTGTTTTTATTCTTATCCGTGTGCATCGTACGGAAATTTTCCTAATTTTTATAATTTATGAGTATTTTTTATCTCTCAAATTATGTTTATTTATTTTATGTACAAAATATTTTTTTAACAATAAATAATTATTCTTTAAAATAATTAAAATTAATATATTACTCAGACATATTACAATATTTTAAAAATAATAATAATAATATTTTTCTAACAACTAATTTGATATATCTTTTTAAATTACATTCTAGTGCATATATATTATATATGTTTTTCATGATTTTCTTTTCAGATAATTAAAAAAAATAAAAAATAAAAACTTTTTAAGTCTACCTTAACTATAACATATGGATCCCTCCCTGAAAATCGATGTTGATTTATTCTTTAACTCATTGGATCTATCTTCTATACCTAAGAATGGAACTCATTCATTGGTACATGATTGTTTTTTATTATAGAATAGGAAATATCATGTTTTTTATTATAGAATAGGAAATATGGATATTTGATACGTTGTTTTAATTAAACAATAAAATAATCTCTATGCAGGAATCATTCAATCTTCTCAAAATTTGGGAGAATGAAACTCATTCATCCAGTATTTATTTATTTTCTCTCTTTCATATAATTCTCTCTCCACTTCCTCTTTTACTCTTTGTTCACTCCTTATCTCTTCTCACCATTAATTTTTTCTCTTGTACTTCTTCTCTATTTTTTTCTCTTCTCCATTTTTTTAACTAGTTCTACATCTAAATCTTCTTAGGTTAGTACATATACTTTTTTTATAAAATTCATTAAAAATATAACATTAGATCTTTTTTATTATAACTGGATGTTTCTTAATTTGTTTAAGTGGATATATATAAATTGTATTTGTTAGGTGTGATTTAATATTTATTTATGTATTTTACATGTTAGTCTGAATAATATGTTATTTAAAAACAAAAAAAAAGTATATTGATTTTGTTTTGAAAAAATGTGTTCTTATTTAGAAATTAAAACCATTTACCTTAATCTATAGCTAGGTTGGTTTAGTTTGAACATAAGATCATTTTTTTTCATATTATTTTTATAATGAACATTTTTCTCATTAATCCATATAATTAATTTTCTTATTTTCTCATCAACTCATCCTTATTCTTATTGAAAATTGATGGCGATCTTATTATTGAACAACAACGAAAAACAAAATAAGTTATTATTAGTTCAACAAACAATATGTTTATCTTTTTATTCACTCAATATTATGTAGTCATTTATTCTTACATTCGAAAAAGGATTAGTAATATCAAAACAAAAGAAGAAGAAAATAATCTCTCGAAACTATATAGAAGGCGGACAATCTTTATACTTTATAGTACTATAGAAAAGATTGTTGTTTTTGTTAGACATTAATGAACGAAATTAATAGATAGAACATGTTTATAGAAAACAAATATAATTTTGACATCATATTTATTAGTTCTCATTGTTTTATTTAGGATGTTGTTTTATAATTTTAGTAATTCTTCTTAATTAATTTTAGTATATCAAAAAATAATTTTTTTCTTATCAAAATTAACTACCAAATTATATTAATATAAATTAATATTAATTATTCAAATTAATATTAATTATTCAAATTAACTTTATTCAAATAAACACGTTTAAAATTTATAATATAAACAAATCAAACTACATTAATAATAATGATAATAATTAAATATATATATATATAAAGAGAATAAATATTAAATATAAAACTTTTAATAATTTTGTTTACTCTAACTAATTATATTTATTTTTACATTTATATATATATATATATTAAATTTATTTATTTATATATATATTTATTAATTGAGTAATAATAGAAAGAAAATAAACAAAATTAATAAATTTTATAAATATATTAAATTATAAATATATAAAAAAATAAATATAAAAAATAATTATTGTGTAAATAAAATAATATCATAATAATTTCTTTAACCATATCAAACACTGTGAATGGTAATGAAAATTATTATTGAGTCTTAACAAAACAACACTCTTCTATCAATGTCATTCTCATTCCCTACCTTTAGAGCTGCAAATGAGTCGAGCCGAGCTCAAACTTGCTTAAGCTTGAGCTCGACTCGAACTCAACGTCAAACGAGTTTATAAATTTGAGTTCGAGCTTGACTCAACTATTTAGCTATAAGCTTGATTCAACTCGAAAGTTTAAAAAAAAAAAATCATCCTCGAAATCAAGCTTGAATTCAAACAAAAATTTATTTTCAAAATGAAATATCAAACATCCATACCTATTCAACATTCTAAACATGATATTTTAAAATAAAAATATAAAACTATCATAACTATTTAAAATTACAAAAATAATATATAAAATAGATTTTTTCCTTTCCTTAAAACAAAAGAAATTAAAGTTATTTAAAAACAAAGATAATAGCTATATAATATAATACTACATTTGTGAATAAATGAGAGATAATAAAGAAAATGAAGCCTCTCTTGTGAACTAGTGAGAGAAATAATGTAAAAATTGTATAAATGATAGATATTATGAAGAAATGAATAATTTTTTATGAATGAGTAAAAGAAATGGTAAAAAGGAAGAGTCATAATCATGATAATGCTTTATGGAATTAGAGTTTTGTGTTTTAACTTTTGGACAATAAGATACAATAATGTGGATTATGGGCATATGGCCTTTGAAAGAGAGGGTAAAGAAAAATATTTGTTTAAAATTTTAATATTAAAATAAATAAATAAAATATGAGCTCGAGCTCGACTCGAACTCAGTTAATGTCAAACTTAAGTCGGGTTTTGACTGAGCGGTTCGCTAGTGACTCACAAGCAACTTAATTCATTTGCTTTCTTACCTACTTCTATCAATCTCATTCTAACTCATTCTCATTCTCACTCTCACTCATTTTTATTATTAAAAGAATGAGAGTTAACTTGAATAAAGTGAATTTAAGTTTTTTTAATTAATAAGAACTTATGACATTCCAAGACTATGTCACCGCTTAAACTCAAAACTTTTCAGATTAATAACATTTTGGTCTCTTACCAATGAGCTACATTGGTGAGGTTAATTTATGTTTTGTAAATTATTTTTGGAAAATTCTTAATAATGATGAGAATATACTTTAATTTAATTTGAAGTATTTTTAATCAAATATATTTAGGTTTTTTGACTAGTTAAAATTAGAGCTATTAATTTGGGTTAGGCCCGTTGGGTTAGCCCATCCTGCCAAACAATTTAGACGGGTTGAGTTGAAATATTAGCAATTCATTTGGAAGTGGGCCTACATAGGCCAGCCCGCTCGGGTCGCGGGCCTAGGCGGGTCGAGTTTTGGTTAGCCCGCGGTTTGGCAAAAAAATCTAATCTGATTTATAGCCTTATAGACATATGCCGCATAACCCTAGTTTTTTCTCTAACATGAAGCAAGCACTACAACATTCAATACTCATTACCACATTACCAGTAGTCAATACTCATTATTTCGTCCGGCGCTGGCTACTTATTTATTCCTCCTTTCTTCACTTTGTTCTCACCTTCAAGGATTTGAGGATTCAAACTTGGTTCTAGACTGCAGCAGTCAATACTCAATACTTCGCCCATTGACCGCCGACTATTTATTTGTTCTGTCTTTCTTCTCTTCGTTCTCGCCTTCAAGGGTTCGTGGATTCAAACTTGGTTCCAATTCCAGAAGTTTCACACTAAAAGCCTAAAACTTAATATTCTGTTAAATAACTTATTCATTATCGAAATGGACTTTCTCAAAATCAAGGTATTAATTTGGTTATTTTGTTGAACTATTTGGTCATTTAATGTATAACGATAAACAAGACTCTTGTTTGACGTGTATTATGACTATTTAATCATGTTTTCAACTCTTGTTTTCTAAATTATTAATGATTTTTATTTGAATTGAGAGAATCCGCGGACTGAACCGCCTATCCCGCAACCCACCTTGGGTTGGGTTAGAGATTTTCAGCCCGCACGAGATGGGGACCGGCCCACCGTCAACCCGTCATGGGTTGCTCGTATGACTGGGTTGCTTGTATGATTGGGTTGCTCATATGATTGGTCTAGTTAAAATAAAATAATATATATTATATTCAATAAATAAATAAAAGTTAATTCATATGTATATACTTTTACAAATAATTTATTTACATTCTTAAACTATTAAAAATTTATTTAGAAATACATATTTTTAAAATTAGTTGATTGAGTCTATTATCGGGAAATTTGATGAAATGGCCCTAATAATAGCCTTAATTCCAAAAAAGGCCCGCGTCTGATAATGTTTGCAAAATGGGCCTTTTTGCCCGAAGTGTGGTGTCAAGGTCGGAACGAACATTGCGTTCGACGGTGACGGGGGCAAGTGGAGCCTCCGATGATAAGGCGCTCTTGTCTTGAGTCGTCGTCATGTATGTGTGTTAATCTGATATCCAGAGATGAATGCATCGCGACAGCGTCCTCCATTGGAGATTGTTCTTTCGTAGTTAATTGTAGATCGATTCGAAACCTTAGCCATTTTCATATATTTTACAAATGTCCGAATCTCAATATATACTTAGATATACAAAATGCGAGAAATAGCAAATGCGAGAAATAACAAATGCGAGAAATACCAAATACGAGATATACATTTCTCGTAATTGAGCCAAATGCGAGAAATACCAAATACGATAAATACATTTCTCATAATTGAGCCAAATGCGAGAAATACCAAATACGAGAAATACATTTCTCGTAATTGAGCGGTAAAACAGGCGCGCAAAGGTATTACACACTTTTCACAAGGCAAAAAGACCATTTTTGCCAACTTTATCAACCGTGGGCCTTTTTTGGAATTAGACCTCTTAGAGGCCATTTTATCAAATCCCATTATCCGTCTATCTTAATTAAATATATCTTTTAATATCACTCGTTTAGTTGATCCCATGACTAGATGATAATTGAAGCTTGATAAAAAAAATCAACTTATAATTAGGGTTGAGCATAATTTGGGTTGACCCAAACCCAATCCTAACTCAAACCTAAAATATTAATTCGGGTTGATTAATTAGGGCTGGGTTGATTATGGGTTGGGTTGAGTATGAGTTGGATTTAATTTGGGATGGGTTAGGGTTACCCAAATTATATAAATTTAATTTAATTCTCTACTATTAATCTAATATAAATTAATCCTCTTCCAACTTTAAGTCAAACACGTTTTTCACACGTTTAACACGTTTTTCACACGTTTTTAATATTTTTAACACGTTTTCACATATATAACACGTTTTTCACTTGTTTAACACATTTCACGTTTTTGGCACATTTACACGTTTTTGGCACGTTTAACACGTTTTTAGCACATTTTGGCAAGTTTTTAACATGTTTAATACGTTTTCACACTAATAACAAAATTTTCACGTTTTTGTCACGTTTAAAATGTTTTTGACATTTTTAAAACGTTTAACATATTTTTGACAAGTTTAACTCGTTTTTCACGTTTTGACATATTTAACACGTTTTTGACATATTTAACACGTTTTTGACATATTTAACATGTTTTTGACAAGTTTAACACGGTTTTCACGTTTTTGACACGTTAACACAATTTCACGTTTTTGGCACATTTAACACGTTTTTGACATTTTAACACGTTAAACACGTTTTTGATATGTTTAACACGTTTTTCACACGTTTAACATGTTTTTCACATGTTTAACACGTTTTCACATGTTTAATATGTTTTTCACGTTTTTGGCATTATTAACACGTTTTTGACATATTTGACACGTTTTTCACATGTTAATACGTTTTCCCCATTTTTGGCACGTTTAACACGTTTTTGACATGTTGAACACGTTGAACATGTTTTTGGCTCATTTAACATATTTTTAGCATATTTAACATGTTTTGGTACATTTAACATATTTTTTACGTTTTTGCACGTTTTTATGTTTTTTGCACCTTTAATATGTTTTTGACACGTTTAACATGTTTTTGATATTTTAGCATGTTTAACACGTTTTTGGTATTTTTAACACGTTTTTGACATATTTGATACATTTTTACATGTTAACACGTTTTCCCTATTTATGCACGTTTAACACGTTTTTGAAATGTTGAACACGTTTAACACGTTTTTGGCTCATTTAACATATGTTTAGCACATTTAACATGTTTTGGTACGTTTAACACGTTTTCACACATATTTCACGTTTTTTGCATGTTCAATACGTTTTTGGCACGTTTAACACGTTTTTGACATTTTAACACGTTTAACACGTTTTTGATATGTTTAACACGTTTTTTACACGTTTAACACATTTTCACACATTTAACATGTTTTTCACGTTTTTGGCATTATTAACACGTTTTTAACATATTTGACACGTTTTTCAAATGTTAACACGTTTTCCCCATTTTTGGCACGTTTAACGTTTAACACGTTTAACACGTTTTTGGCTCATTTAACATATTTTTAGCACATTTAAATTTTTTGGTACATTTATCACGTTTTTCTCGTTTTTGCACGTTTTCACATTTTTTGCACGTTTAATATGTTTATGGCACGTTTAACACGTTTTTAACATTTTAACACGTTTAACACGTGTTTGCACATTAAACATATTTTTGACATGTTTAACATGGTTTTTGCACGTTAACACGTTTTGACAAGTTTTTAACACGTTTTTGGCATGTTTAACATGTTTTTGACATGTTTAACACGTTTTCACATTTTGGCACATTTAACATGTATTCATGTTTTTGGCACGTTTAACACATTTTTTACATTAAATGTGTAAAAAATGTATTAAACGTGCCAAAATGTGGAAAACATGTTAAACATGTCAAAACATGTTAAACGTGCCAAAACGTGAAAAACGTGTGAAAATGTGTTAAATATCTTAAAAACATGTTAAACGTGTCAAGAATGTGAAAAACGTGAAAAACATGTTTAATGTGTCAAAACGTGTTAAACGTGTTAAAAATGTGAAAACATATCAAAATATGATAAACGTGTCATCATCGTGAAAAACGTGTCAAAATGTGTTAATCGTGTTAAACATACCAAAAACATGAAAAACTTGTTAAACGTGTCAAAATTGTGTTAAACGTGTTAAAATGTGTTAAACGTGTCAAAACGTGTGAAAAACGTATTAAACGTGTCAAAAACATAAAATAAACGTGTTAAACGTGTTAGACGTGTCAAAAACGTGAAAATTGTGTAAAACGTATTAAAATGTCAAAACGTGTTAAATGGATTAAAATGTGTTAAATGAGCCAAATACATGTTAAATGAAAAATAAAAAAAATAATAATTTGGGTTACCCAACCCTAAACCCAACTAGGGTGGTAAATGAATCAAATACTTTTGATTCGATTCGGTATTCGTATTCGTATTCGAAATTTGATATTCGTATTCGTAATTTTTTTATTCGAATTCGAATAAATATATTCGATTCGATTCGACTAATAAACGAATACGAATACAAAATCAAAATATTCGATTCGGTATTCGCTAATATTCGATTAAATATATATATATATATATATATATATATATACCGTTTTATTAATTTTAATTTTATAAATATTATTTATATATTATGTAAAATATAAATTTTCAAATTTTCGAATAAATTGTATAAAATATGTTTTAAAAAAAATCGAATCGAATATTCGAATTAAATCGAATAATACGAATATCAATTTCAAATCGAATACGAATCACATTAATTATTCGAAAAAATTTCGAATACGAATACGAATCGAATACAATAATATTCGCTTCGATTCGATTCGTTTACAACCCTATACTCAACCCATATTAGTAAATAATATGGGTTGGGTTATGGGTTGGATAAATTTAATTTGGGTTGAATATGGGTTGGATAATACGGGCTGAGTTTACCCGTTTGCTCACTCCTACTTATAATAGAAAATCGTATGCTCTAAAATCGGGGTATTATATGAAGGTGTCACGCGATAAATTATTTTTGAAATTCAAATGTAGTGAACCAAATAAAACAATTTCTTATCTTTAGAGAGATTGGGATGAAACCCAATATTTAAGGAGTGTTGTTACAAGAAGAAGCTAATGCAATGTTTGATTGGAATGTATACATGCACTGTCCTTCAAAAAAATTAACTTTTTTAGCTTGGAATTTAGTTTCCAAGAGAGTTTGCTAATTAATAATTTTATGTTTGAGATATATCTTTAGTATGAAAAAAATAGAGTATCCAATATACATACTTCACATCAGAGTGGTCATTTTATTTTTAGTTTTTATTTATAGGTTTTGTTTTTGCATAATATTCTACTATTCCTAAAATTGAAAGAGTTAAAGCTTATTATTTGAAACTTGTGCAGCCTATTTTATCCATTTGTGTGATTAAAACTGTGGGTTAAATGCATTTTTAATGAAGAAACTTCTCTTGTTATAAAATTTAATAAATTTTGGACTAAATTACTTTCAAATTTTAATATTGACATTTTAACTAAATTAAATAAATAGTTCTATATCATTTATATTGATACAAATAAGTCTTTTTTAGTATTATACAATACTATTTATATAAATTAACTTATTATATTTAGGTGTTTTTAATCATATTTTTTCTTTCTAAGGTTTATTGGAATTCTCAAATTTGGGTAACGATATATGTTGAAGACAGCTTTGAAAATAAAAACGCAGCGATTAAATCGAGACACATACAAGAATTTGAGGTGACCAATTCAATTAAGTTTATCTTTTCAATTTAATATTCATAAAAAGTTAATTAAAATTATTAAATTAATTTTATTTTTATTTTTTTTAATAAAAAGTTTACACCTATTACGATTATGATTTAAAGCAAAAATAATAATAGTCAATGAAATCACAAAAATAAAATTTATCAATTAATTATATATTATTAGCAAAGTAAAATAAAGAATAAGTTTAATTAAATACTGATTTTTGAAAGAAAATAAAATTGTAACCATATTCATTTTTTATATTTGATAATTAATAAGATATGATAAGTGGTTTTATTTATATTTAATATCATAAATTTTTATTCACTAATATTATTTTTCTAAACACTTTTTATCACTTTTTACAAAATTGCATACAAAAAAGTTCGGATTATTTGAAAAGACTGTCTTCTCCGTCAGATATACCCACATCAAAACTCTAGGATTCGAAGAAATGAGAGTAAATGGAATCATGGTCGCCGCTGATTGATATCTTCATGAACTCCCCTTGTCCTGAAACAGAAGCGTCTCTTTGGTTACGACGAAATTTCAAGGCCTCATCTTCCATTTCCGCCCCCACGATCACTACCAATTCATTCCTTCTTCTGCTCACGAAACCCCTCGACGCCGTCGTTAACAAATCTTTTCCTCCTACAACTAATCGGTAAGACTCTTGCTATCTGCATAAATGTAACCATTTCTGTTGTTGACAAAGCTTAAATTCATTTTTTACTGTTTGTTTGTTTCAGAATCATTTGGATGCAAACTTTACCTAATTTGATACAGTCTCGAATCCTTTCTTTTCTCTCCATAGAGCGTCGTAGTTTTCAGTCTGTTGATTTGGTTAAACTCGCCAGATGTATAATACAAAGTGAGGCTACAGATCTCGACTTTTGGGTTAAGAAAGCTGCACGCCAGCTGCTTGATAAAATGTCTGAATCCGATTATGAATGGGTTTCTAGTTTCAGTCTTGATTCTGAAGGAGGAGGTTTAGAAGATGATTTTGATTCTCTTCCAGATTGGTTTAACTTGTCAAATTCACAAGATTCAGTCCTTCCATGGCTTCCTATTTCAACAGATGATCTCAATTCAAAAATGACTTGGACACTCACAGGTGAGGTTTTCATGACTCAAGTGGAAGAGAAAGAGCATGAAAATGAACAGATAATCATGACAGAAGTTTCTGATGAAATTGATCCCGATATTAAGGGAAGAGCATGTCATCTAAAAGAGAGAATATTAACTACCTCTACTTCAGAATCTGTCGTATTGGCAAAGGAAATCCGCGATCTTTGTATAAAACATCGAGCCAATTCATTTTCAGTCCTCGGATTTATTGAACCTTGGGAAGCTGATGACGAAACTGCTTCCACTCTTCTTTCAAATCTTTTAGAAGGAAATGAAGAAGAAGAAGAAGATACGAACTGGCCAAGTCAAGTCATTTCCTCGATCATCCTCCCCAAGTTACTATCAATGGAAAAGCCATCTTCCCGTTTACTCCTAAACTCTGTAATTGCCTTTTGCAAGGTTCATCATAAGGCAGCTGTAGATGCTTTGCTGATTCCACTCATATTTAAGGCAGAAGGAATTAACAACCCGATATGTGACGCGATCGCGAAGATCTTGAAAGAATGCTTGCACCCTGTTCACGTTTCTTCCCTGTACCACAAGCTTCTATGTCGGGAAGAAACAAATGAAAGAGGATTTATATGTTTGCCTTGTCATCGACATTTGATATGCGACGAGTTGGTATGGACAGAATCGACGTTTATCTTGTTTCATAATATATTGAATCATAACGTTCATCTGACTCAAGATTCTATTGATCAGCTCGTTCATCAGGTCCTGATTTCAGCCGAGAAGTATGCCAAATCTTTGAAATTTGGAAATTTTTTACTATGTTTTGTCACTAAATGTGCTCAGTTATTGAAATCTCACAAGATTTGCTTGATTGGAGTGGTTAGATGTACAAATACTCTTGTGACTAAATCTGTGTTGTCTAAATTGGCTAGTTTATGAACTTGTTTATTGAATATTGGTATGTTTTTGTCAATGTAGTGTACTTTAGTTGTTAGAGTGTACTTTTTTTTTTTAACTGAAGTCAATGGTTCGATCCCTACATTGCCCATTTCAAAAAAGGAGTTTTTTTAATAAATAATTTTGTAGGAACATTGCAAGTATTAATAGGTATGATATAAAATGCGGTTAAATGGTAAAATTGAGAAAGAAGCACCATCAGACCACATGCATAATGTCATGGGCTCGGTCTTTCTATCAACGATTTGTGCGACACTAGTTACGATCTTCGTAAAAACGAGTAACTATTCAGTCTTACTCGTAAAACTACTTGATACTTATTTGAATTGACACAAGATTTTCAGAGAGAGAGTAACTCTTAAAAAGAAAAGTATTATATCACTTTAATACTTGGTGATTACAATGTAATACATTTAAGATATATATAGGACTTATTATATCTATGACATTAATGACGCACTAATTGACAATATTATTTCTAATTGCCACAATATTTAAAGAGAGAAAGTAAACTCTTATAGTTACGATATTCATAAAACAAATAACTAGTCAACATTACTCAAAACAACACTTGATGATTATTTGAATTGACACAAGATTTTTAGACAGAGTAACTCTTACAAATAATAATATTATATCAATTGAAAACTAGGTGATTACAATATAATACCTTTGAGGTATTTTATAGGACTTATTATAGCTACCACATTAATGACGTACTATTTAGGGCATTCATTCTAATTGTCAATTAGTGACACATTAATCTAGGACATGTTTTTAATTGTCAATTAATGATGCATTAATCTAGACCATGCCTTTTTAACTACCAATTAATGACATTAATCTAGCATATGCCTTTTAACTATCCATTAATGACATTAATGTAACACATATTTTCCAACTAGAATATTCTTTGGGTTGGGCCTACTTAGACGATTGGGTCTCTCCTTAGACTAGGAAGATAATGGCACCATGACATTCTCCCCCACTCATTCCGGCGACGTCCTCGTCGCGTCCTTCTTGTAAGTCTGAATGATGTCTTTAATAAACTCACGTGGAATATGGGGTGCGTCTCCAAATACGATGGAAATTTTAAACGATAGACTAACTTTCCAACCCATTTCTTTCCAAAGAAATGACCTTCGTATCGTCTTACAAGCCCCTTGTGAACCTTGGAAAATCGTCTCTTTTGATGGAGGAGGAGTTTTACCATCACTCGGTCTGCTTCGAACTCCAAGTGTCTTCTCTTCTTTTTCCTCCCATTTCTTCATTCTTTTGGCTGCCTTGGCAATTTCACACTTCTCTTTCTTGAAGAGCGACTCCTTTATTTGCCTCTTCAGCTCCTCCAATTTGGGAGGTTCCATGTGATAAATGACCGCCACTGTTGGTTTAGTACTTTCGACTAACTCTATTTTGTGATCTAACTCTCTCTTAGGGTGAAGATTCTTTGGTAATTCACTAGACATTACATCCTAAAATTTCTCTAGGATATTTGTAAATTCTGGAGGTTTCTTCTCTTGGGACACATTTTTCTCCTCTACTTTCACGATACCAATGGATGTTAGGTGGACCTTCTTCACACCTTTTGAGAGTTGCATAGAAGAGATTTCCCTAATTTCTATCTTACTCTCCCTTGTTAAATGTATTGGTAGAAGGGAGTAGGAAGGCATTTACCTTGTCTAGGAACTCTTTGCCGATGACCATTTTGTAGTCGTCCATATCAACGATGGAAAAATCCAAGAGGCCAGTCCACTCCCCCAAGTTGACCTTTATATTAAGAGCAACTCCATAAGTTGCACTTGGTGCCAAGTTGACTGCTTTAATCCACCCCTGCTCTTTAATGTACGTAATCCCCAGTCTTCCCGTTTCTTTACCTCTAGAAAGTTATTGTTGGCTCATGTGTCTAACAAAGCTTAAACATGTGGTTTCTTACTTTTGTTTCCACGAATAATCGTCATTTTTTCGCTAACTTTGGCTCCTCAAACTTTGCTTTAACGACACTAAGGAGGTGTAATGACCCCAATCGAGCCTCATCATGAAGGCGTTGTTTCTTATCCATCAATGCATATAGTTTGTTCTTCATATGGCACTTTCTTTCTTTGTGCGGCCCTTCGCAAAAGAAAAACTTTATCTGGGGTCTCTCTATACTTTTCTCGTCCCGATCTCCTCTATCATTGGGCTTGGTAAACTTAATTAGGTCTTCCTTGTTGTAGAAATGGTCTCCACCATTTTCCCTCTTGTCACTCCTATCGTGGGGTGACTTCGGTTTATCGTGCCTTCTCATTTCAATAAGAGATTCAACCACGATAATAACGGTGTTAAATCTTGAACATCACGTCGTTCCAACTCTAGTTTTTCCCACATTTGTAGATCTTTAGTGAAGGCGAACAAGGCTTCGTCATCCGAGTAATTAGGGATCTCAAGGAGAGTGGCGATGAAATCATTCACATACTCCTTGATACTCCCCCTATGTGAGAGCTATCGCAACTTGACCCTTGCTTCTCAAATGTCATTTTCGGGATAAAACTGCCTCTTGAGTTCCTCCTTGAATTCTCCCCAGGTATTAATAGAACATATACCTCTTTATATATCATTACTCCTTCGCCTCCATCACAACATTGCGGTGTCTTATATAGGTATGTCGTTGTAGTATCTATCTTTCTCTCCTTTTAGGCCGAGTGCTTTGAAGTTCTAATCCAGACCTCATAAGAAGTTGCATATCTCTTTTGCATTCTTTCACCTAAATACGCTTTAGGCATTAGAACGTCTATCCTTGTCGGATTAGGGACTCCTATAGGCGCACGTCGATACTCTTGCACAACCGCCTTCTTGAGTATCACCACTTCCTCTTTAGTGGCTTGTAACTTGGAAACCATTTTGTCGAACTTCTTGTTCAAGGTACTGATCTAAAAAAGGAGGGATTGCTCCATAATCCGAGCTTGTTCTTGATATTTGGACAACCCCTCATTCAAGGCATCTTCCATCCCTTATCGAAGCTCGTCTCTCTCATTCTCGAGCTCAGTGATGCGTTCCTCTAGGTCCTCAAAATTATCTTGTTCGTAAGCCATGTCGAGTTCTATTTTTTCCATCCTGGCGATAATGTCAACAATTGTATCTCTTGATCCCCTTTTTGGTAGTTTTGGATCCTCCCGTTTAAGCCTGCCGAGAGTTCCTAAGATCATCTCCGATCTCTTGGAAAAGTTTCTCCACTTCATCCACATTATGAGTAGTTGCAATTTATTCGATCTCTTCATCATTTTGCTTTGATAACAACTGTCACAGGCTCGGTCTTTCCACCAACGATCCGTGCAAGACTAGGTACGATCTTTGTAAGAACGAGTAACTAGTCAGCCTTACTCGAAGCAACACTTGATGCTTATTTGAATTGACACAAGAATACTAGAGAGACTAAACTCATACAAAGAATAATATTATATCACTTTAATACTTGGTGATTACAATGTAATACCTTGAGGTATTTATAAGACTTATTATAGCTACCGCATTAATGACGCACTAATTTAGGGAATTTCTTCTAATTGCCAATTAGTGACGCAAAAATCTAGGACATGCCTTTAATTACCAATTAATGATGCACTAATGTAGACCATGTCTTTTTATTACCAATTAATGACACTAATTTAGCACATGTCTTTTAACTACGAATTAATGACACTAACTAGCACATACTTTCCAACTAGAATATTCCATGGATTGGGCATACTTAAACGATTGAGCCTTCCCTTAGGCTAGGAAGATAAGGGCACCGTGGAAATAAACAACCCACTTAATATGCACCATTTTCTCATTACTAATATTTTTTATTAATTTATAATAAATTATTTTGACTTCAATCAATAATTGATCATAGTGACATCCACGCCAACCTAAAAACAAAATAGTGATAAAATTTCATACAACGCTTTGTCATATTAATCTAAAAGACAAAAATGGGATTCTTATGTTTAAATTGTTGTCCTCCAACTTCAATTTTTTTCTAATCTCATAAAAATATAATAATTAGACATTATTCGAACATTGTCTTGTTTAATAATATGAGGAATCAAACTAATGCTTAACTATATTTTTTTAGGAATTAAAAAAGAACTAGCATGACACCCCACATCTATGGCCCCCACTAAAACTAAAAGCGCTTTAAGATAGAATCGAACACGTAACATTTTGTTCTTTTAAACTAACTCTTACCACTAGACTACCTTGATAGGGTAACTTAACTATGTTAGCTTTTACTTTTAAGAGTCACCACTCATTTTCTCCGTGATGAGAAAGGAAAAAGAATTTTTCGCATCAAAAGTGGACAGTGAATCGGTGCTAACAATAGAGACTGGGCTCAGGCTATTGTAAATAGCTTATGATAAACGATTCGATAGTAATCCTGTGAGAGATTAATATCTATTTCTATTCTTCACAAATTCTTCGAACTCTTGAAACAGATTCAAGTGCGGAAGTGTTCGTCGGATTTGAAGCTTTGAATGACTAAAGGTAAATGACATAAAGTAAAGAACACCGGAAATTTTATGGATGTTCGGAGATAAAACTCTTATGTCACTCCTTCTTCCACAACCAAAAGGATATCCACTAAATTTTTTAAATCGAATACAACTTACTTAACTAGCTAACACTTTGTTGAACAGAACAACCTTTATTCAACTTACAATATTTTCAACAATATTCTCTCAGCTAGATAGTAATTGAATCTTTTCTTTCAATCTTGAATGATGTATGAAATCAGTATGAGCAAGAGTAAACTTATAAATTCGGTAACTGGTAGGACAAGTTCAAGTTATTCGTCAGTTGTCCTTGAGCATCTATTTATAGTAGAAGGACACCAACGGTCGAATCTTCTTCTTGGAAACGTGGCAAGTGTCCGTTGGAAGGCCACCCATAGTACTAGAGTACAACAAACTCTAAGCAAAAGGATCGTGACCGTACTGAACTGGTAGTGCGCTGAATATCCTCTGAAATTGTCTTGTACCGGACAAGTAGTTGGAAGAATATTTGCGTACGTAGCATTCATTCATTTAATACAATTAGCAGGCTAATAGACTGCACAGAAGTGAGTGGAGCAAGAGTAGAAGAACACTAGTTGATTGTGGTTAGACGTATGTTTTCTTTAGAGGGCTACTAAATCAAGGCATTAGACGTGCTCCGTTAGACCACGTCTAAAGAAGTTAGACGTCCTCGTCTAACTGCGCTTTCCTTTAGACTTCGTCTAAAGGAGTTAGACGACCTCATCTAACTACGCATTCCTTTAGATCTCGTCTAAAGGAGTTAGATGACCTCCTCTAACTACACATTCCTTTAGATCTCGTCTAAAGGAGTTAGACATCCTCGTCTAACTACGCATTCCTTTAGACCTCGTCTAAAGGAGTTAGACGACCTCGTCTAAAGGAGTTAGACGACCTCGTCTAACTAAGCATTCCTTTAGACCTCATCTAAAGGACTTAGACAACCTCGTCAAACTACGCATTCCTTTAGAACTCGTCTAAAGGAGTTAGACGTCCTCGTCTAAAGGAGTTAGACGTTCTCGTCTAACTACGTATTCCTTTAGACCTCGTCTAAAGGAGTTAGACTACCACGTCTAAAGGAGTTAGACTACCACGTATAAAGGAGTTAGACTACCACATCTAACTGCGTTTCCCTTTAGACTTCGTCTAAAGAAGTTAGACTACCACATCTAACTGTGTTTCCCTTTAGACTTTGTATAAAGGAGTTAGACTACCATGTCTAACTGCATTTCCCTTTAGACTTCGTCTAAAGGAGTTAGACTACCACATATAACTGTGTTTCCCTTTAGACTTTGTCTAAAGGAGTTAGACTACCTCGACTAACTACATTTCCCTTTAGACTTCGTCTAAAGGAGTTAAACTACTACATCTAACTATGTTTCCCTTTAGACTTTGTCTAAAGGAGTTAGACTACCTAATATAATTGTGTTTAACATCTATTTAGGCTTCTTTAAATCACGTCTAAATTAGCATAGTCTTATATATGCACATGCACAAAATCAAATAGACAACTTAGCTTTATTCTATTTAAACATCTAGATTTATATTAAACATCATCAAAATTCCGTTGTTTAATGTTTCATAGCTTTTGTTTATTTCTAATTTAATTATTTCTTACTTAATTAACTCTTTTCTTACTTTATATTTAATTTTTCCCAACAATTTCCCCATTTTTGATGTTGTGAAAACTTTGCAACCTTAATAAATCAGAATAAACACCCATCAAGTGAGATTGAGATCAAAGTAGTTCACAAAAGTATTCAAACATTATTTTAAAATACGAGAAATCAGAAATAAAGATTTAGAGTCCTTCCCTTTTCACCCTTGGATCCACGCAACTTCTAGGAATTGATTCTCTAGTAAGGATGATATGGAATCGAGTAATCGCTCGACCTCCACTACCACCTCCTTTGTTGCATCCAAGACCTGGACCTCTTCTTTCTAGTGCACAACGGTCTTCGCCACCTCTAGCAGCTTTTCACTTTGATTTCGATCGAGTTCCTCTAGCAGACATTGACCCCCCTCTTTTGATTAGAGCCTTGTTTTTTATTCCTTCCCCATTTTTAACATTATCAGTGTCGACAGCAACAAGAGCTCTTTCCTTCTTAGCGGAAGCTTCAGCCTCTTCTACAACTTAAAATTGCCTTGCAAATGTGTCAGCCTGCTCTAATCGCTCAGCCTCTGCTCTGCTTAACGAATTACACATTTCCATCATTTAGGAACAAATAAGTTCAATCGAGGACCTCGTCTCTTGATGAAGCTCCAGGTTGAAATTCTTCGACTCAGCGCGTTGATCCGTTTGACGTTGAAAGAAATTCTTTTCAAACTTCTTGTACTAAGTATGGAGGATGTTGACTTCGTATGTATTTCTCTTTAGAGTCTTCTCAGTTTCTATTTGATTAGCAAGAATTGACAAGATATCCTCCTTCCTTGATATGGCCCCTTTTTTAAGGTTTTCCAGTCTGGACGACATGTCCAACATTACTTTAGACCGCGCCTACAGGAGTTAGACGTCCTCGTCTAACTATGCATTCATTTAGACCGCGTCTACAGGAGTTAGACGTCCTCGTCTAACTACGCATTCCTTTAGAACGCGTATACACGAGTTAGACGTCCTCGTCTAACTATGTTTCCCTTTAGACCGCGTCTAAAGGAGTTAGACTACCTCGTCTAAAGAAGTTAAACTACCTTGTCTAACTATGTTTCCCTTTAAACCGCATCTAAAAGAGTTAGACTACCACGTCTAACTATATTTCCATTTAGACTGCGTCTAAAGGAGTTAGACTACCTCGTCTAACTACATTTCCCTTTAAACTGCGTCTAAAGGAGTTAGACGTCCTCGTCTAACTATGTTTCCCTTTAGACAATGTCTAAAGAAGTTAGACTACCTCGTCTAACTACGTTTCCCTTTAGACTGAGTCTAAAGGAGTTAGACTACCTCGTCTAACTACGAAAGACGTCTAAGATAACATGCTTCATACCACGTCTGAAGTAGCAAAGTCTTTTAGATTTGCGCCTGCACAAAACAAATAGACAACTTAGCTTGATCATAACTAAGTTTACCATAAAACATCAAAATAATGTCAGCATTGAATAAACTTATTTCGTTAGTTTATTTTAGTCAATTTGATTTGACCCAACAATTTTACCTTTTTTTATGATGTTAAAACTTAGTTGAAAGATTAGGAAAATGAACATATCCATAAACAACAAAAGTTTATATATTAGCAAAAGATCCGGAAATATATGATTTAACATTTTAGTAGAGATTGCCCCAAAACAACAAAAGTTGGGTCTTTCCTATTTACCTCTACCCTTGATTCTCACTGGACATCATGCCACTTCTTTCTTCCTTTTTGACATCATTGGGAAAGACAGGGTCCTAATAAGATCTTTAAGCTCTTTGAAGCGCCCGATTTCTTCTCTGAAGCTTTAGTCTTCCTACCCTAAGTACATAGTAAAGGACTCTTTGATAGTTCAAGATTGTGGAAGACTTAATGAGGACCCCATATCCAACATTTGGAAGGAGAGAAGAGAGCAGCATGCTGAGCGGAGCAGCATACCCAAGTGACCTCCTTAGATACGAGATCATCTACACCAGGTTTTTGAAGATGATTTTAGACCAATTGATGGTTGTTCCCCTATTTATGGTAACCATTATCTCAATTACTTTTTTCGAGTATGTATTAGAGAATCCCTTTTCCAAGAGGGACTTGGAGATGATATCGTTGAGGAAGGAGAACTCAACTTTTAAAGATAATTTCAGTCCGTGAGTATCAACCGAAAGAGATTTCATTCGAAAGATGAATCTGAGCAGGAAAGCTTCATCACAGATAAAACCTCATCAGAAGAGGTAGGGAACTCAGATAACCCCTCCGTTGGGAGTTTGAAGAAAAGGACAAAAGCTTCCTCACTAAAGCAAACATGTTCTTCCAAAAATTTTGCCACAATAAGCTTATTGTCGACAAACCTAAAAAATTCACGAACCTTAGGTTCATGAATGATGATAGGTGCCCAAAGAAATGTTTCCAAGCCCATTGCTTTAAAAGAGTCAAACATCGTGAACATTTCTGGCATCACCAAAGAGGACACAGAATCAAAGTTCACTTGAAGAGTAGATGGTGCAAGAGATCTTATTTCTTGACTTAAGGATGAGTATTAGGAGTGCTAAAGGTTTTAGACACTTCAGAATCATAAAAGTTTTTCTTGGTGAGAGAAAGCATATATTCAGAATCACGAAAAAGATATTAAGTCTATTCGGATGAGAGAATTACTTTTTATGCAGTATGACTGACGCATAACTTATGAAAATCATCATTAAAAGTGAACCTTCATACAATTTAAAAATGTGTTCCCAATAAAATCATAATTGAAAGACGTTAATGAAAAGTCATCATAAAATCTATCATAATTTTAGAAGATTGAGAGACACAAGCATATAGAAATATTAGTCATATTTTTAACACTGATAGACACGTGACTTCAAGTTATTTGAGATATGACTTTTTAATTTCTAAGCGGGAAGCGTACCTAGACAACCTATGAGACAATGGATAGTTGTCCTACTCGTATGAAGATAAAGCGTCCAAAGGTACATGTAGTTAGACGTCTAACATTCCATTTGCATACCCTGCGTATAAGTTGGGTAGACATTTAGTTTATACGGCGTCCAACTACGTGCGTCTATAGCCGTCTAACAAGCATCTGTTCAGTAACTACGCTCGTCTATAGGAGCTTTAAACGTTTGTCTCACAAATAGACGTCTAGACAAGCTTAATTTGCAAGTTTCTTAAGAAAACATTCGTCTAAGTACGTTATTTTATTTAGACGAGTGATCTAATCATACCGATTAGGACCTCTGTCTTCACACGTCTGTCCAGTAACTTAAAGAAAATTTCCCCCTCAATTAATGCATATTCAATTAGAGCAATTTAATTTAGATCAACAAGTCCTAAGATATTTTAAAGTAAGAAAACATAGTCTCGACGAGTGGCTTCGTGAACACGTCTGCCACTTGTTGATCTGTTGGGACATATTGAAGGCGAATATGCTTTTGACTAACATTCTATCAGATGATATGGTGTCTGATTTCGATATGCTTAGTTCGAAAGTGCAACACCAGGTTGTATGTTATCGCAATAGCACTTGTGTTTTGGTGACTCTTCTACCTCAATGCCATAGTCCCTCATCTATTGTAGAACCCACAATAGATGAGAGCAGCAACTTCCTGCAGCAAAGTACTCGACTTCAACTGTAGACGTTGCGACAGACATCTGCTTCTTGCTGAACCAAGAGATCAGTCAATCACCAAAGAACTAGAAAGTTCCACTGGTACTTTTCCGATCAATCTTGCACCTTGCATAATCTGCATCTGAATAACTATTTAGATTTAAAACTAGAATCTTTAAGATACCACATTCCTACATTTTGAGTTCCCTTTAAATACTTCAAAATTCTCTTAGAAGCAACATAATGAGATTGTTTGGGATTAGTCTGAAATCTTCCGCAAACACCGACAACAAACATGAAATTTGGTCGACTGGTAGTAAGATAGAGTAGAGAACCGATGATTCCTCTATAGGCAGTGATGTCCACACTTTGGCCATCTTCATCCTTGTCGAGCTTACTAGAAGATCTCATTAGAGTAGTTGCAGCCGTGAATTTTATTTTTAACCATTTTAAGTTTATGGGCGGGTTAACTCACAACCCGACCCAAGTATCCATTTACTCTTACAAATATATCCAAATTAACCACAACTCATGACCCAGCAATCAGGACACTTTAAAAATTAAGCATAATTATATATATATATATTAGTTAGTTAAAAAGTTAAACTTATATTATTAAAATGTCCCGCGTTTATCAAATTTAGTGTTGAGTTTAAAATATAAAGTGTTATTAGCCTAGTTGGTTAAAGGGTTTTACTTGTTTTATTAGGTTACAAGTTCAAACCATACCTATAGCATTTTTAATTTTATTTTTAACCATTTTAAGTTTATGGGCGGGTCAACCCACAATCCGACTCAAATATCCATTTACTCTCACATATATATCCAAATTAACCACAGCTCTCGACCCGGCAATTCGGACACTTTAAAAATTAAGCATCATTATATATATATATATATATAGATTAGTTAAAATGTTATGTTGTAAATTCGACTTGTGTATCATATTTTAAAATATTTTAACCCTTTCAAGTTTATGAGTTGGTCAACCCACGACCCGATCAATTTAAAACATAAACTATTATTAGTCTAATTAATTAAAATGTTAAACTTATATTGTTATGTTGCAAATTTGAGATTTGTGTATCACATTTTTTAATTTTTAACCCTTTCAAGTTTATGAACAGGTCAACCCACGACCCGACTCGACCCAAATATCAATTAAATATTCATAATAAAGTTATTTTATTAATTGTATGATAAGTATATAACAAAAAACTGTAAAAAAGTTGTGTGACAATTTCTTGATTAGAAAACCATTGATTTAAGTCACATAAATGTGTGGTTTAAAAAAGATATTAACAGAAACGTGGGGACAAATAATTTTATTAATAATAAGACAAAATAATTGTATATATTATAATAAATAAAAAGATAATTTATTGTTAGAAAAATATATTATCTACAAAAAGATAAAGTTACACAACTTAATAAAGATAAATAAAATAACAAGAAAATGTGTTGGGTCAAATTATTTTGACTAAGGGTCAAAGTATGTTGACTATTGGAATTGTGATGATGAGTGTGTATAAAACTTAATATATGTCGTCTAATCGTTTTTGGTGCAAGTGTATCGAAAAATAGGTTATATTAGACTAAGTCTTAATGAGATTCAATAGACTGTTTGGCCATTAGATGCTTTATGTTAGACGTGTAGTCTAACAGACGTAGTTAGACGTGTAGTCTAACAAACGTAGTTAGACTTGCAGTCTAACAGACGTAGTTAAATGTGCAATCTAACGGATACGTAGTTAGACGTGTAGTCTAACGTACGTAGTTAGACGTGCAGTCCAGCGGATACGTAGTTAGACGTGTAGTTTAATGGATACGTAGTTAGACATGCAGTCTAACAGACATAGTTAGACATGGAGTGTAACAGATACGTAGTTAGACGTGCAGTCTAACAGACGTAGTTATACATGCAAGCTAACAGACGTAGTTAGATGCGTAGTCTAACGGATACGTAATTAGACGTGTAGTCTAACAAACGTAGTTAGACGTGCAGTTTAACGGATATGTAGTTAGACGTGCAGTCTAACGGATACATAGTTAGATGTGTCGTGTAACAGACGTAGTTAGACGTGCATTCTAACGGATACGTAGTTAGACGTGTCGTCTAACAGACATAGTTAGACGTGCAGTCTAACTCCTTCAGATTAGTCTGAAGGGATGCATAGTTAGATGTGTTGTCTAACAGATGAGAGTTAGACGTGCAGTCTAATTCCTTATGATTAGTCTGAAGGGATGCGTAGTTAGACGTGCAGTCTAACAGATGAGAGTTAGACGTGCAATCTAACTCCTTCAAATTAGTCTGAAGGGAACTGTAATTAGACGTGTCGTCTAATCCCATTAGATCAGGTGGTCTAATAGATCCTGCTATTAGACGTGGGCGTCTAATTTCATTAGACGAGGCCGTCTAAGTGAAATACGTCTAATGTCATGCTTAAAGCAGTTGCTTGAAGCTAGCACACGTCTACCCACGATGAACTAGTTGTACGCTACTCCTGCTCCACTTTCCAGTGAAGATCAGTACAACAGCCAGGTGCTACCAATTGATTAATGACACATAAGAAAATATTCTTCCCACTACTTGTTTTTGTAGGAATATCCTTGAAGAATATTTGGCGCACTACCAGATTGGTACGGCCACGATCCTGGTGCTCAGAGTCTATTGTGTACTATTGAGGTATTCCAATGGAAGCTCGCCACGTGTCATTATGGAAGATTCGACCGTTGGTACCTACTCCTTATTTAAAGATCTTCAAGGACAACAGAAGAACTACGACAGCCATTACCGGACACAATTTGTTGAACACTGAAAAATACAAGAGATCTACTAAGTTTACAATCTCAAGAAGTTTACAATCTTAAGAACTGCTTTCCTGCTTTACTATGTGTTTATCAAGAGAGAGTGAGAATCAAAGCATTGTTTTAGCTAAGTGATATACTTCATCATATTGTAAGTTTAACAGAGTCTGTTCTGTTCAACAGTGAGCTAATTGTGCGACTGTATTTGATTCTTCGAAAGTATAGTGAATCCTTCCGGTGGTTGGAAGAAGGGGTGACGTAGGAGAGTTTGATCTGAATATCCATAAACAAATTGTTGTGTCTTTTACATTGTCATCTTCTTCTTCTTTGGTTTTTAATTTCAAACCTGAGCAAACGTTTTTGCACTTGAATCGTTCAAGAGTTTGCAAGGGTTTGTGCAGAATAGAAAGTGATTTAAATCCCCAACAGGATTTCTATCAAGTGGTTTTTATTAATCCATCATCAATAGCCAGACCCTCGTCTCTATTGGTGTTGTCGATCCAATCAATTGGTATCAGAGTTGTGTTTCCTATTCTCAATCCTCAAGAATCAGAATCATGTCTATCATCAACGAGATCCCTATTCTGTCAAGAGACAACTGTGACTATTGGATGATGAGAATGCAATATCACTTAGCTGCTCTTGATTGTGATATGTGGAGCGTCATTACCAATGCCCCCATAAAAATTTTGAAGCCAAGATGTGAGTGGACTACTGAAGATTAGATGACCAACAACCTGGATAATGTGGCCAAAAATATTCTGTATCAATCGATCAACATGAAATATTCTATGAGATCAAGCCATGTTCCTCTGCTTAAAAAATATGGGAGAAGCTGACTCAAATCTATGGTTGAAATGTTCAAGCCAAAAAGAACCAGAAGGACCAAAAAATTTTCATGTGTGTTGAAAACAAATCCAAATGGGCCTACAGCGATTTAGAGGATTCTCCTGCTGAAAAAGAGACTGAAGCTGTAACATGCTTGATGGTAGACGATCAATCCAAGGTAAATGATGTTTCTACACCAGAGTTTACCAACGAAGAGTTAACTACTGCACTCAATGAAATGGCCATTGAGTACAAGAAGTTATTAGATTCATTTTATGAAATGAAAGTAAAATATGAGGCCAACATTTCTTCTTCACATAAAACTTCTAAAACAAATGTTTTTGAAAAGAAAATAGTAGAGATCTCATCTGAGAATAAGATGCTCAAAGAACAGATTCAAACTCTATTCTCTGAAAACAAACGGTTAAACTATGTTGTAAGTGCTTGGACAAGGTCTAGAGAAGTTGTCAAACATCAGATCAGTCTGTTGAAACCTGTTGGATCTAGATTCGGTCTAGGATTTGATGGAAATGACCCAAACCAGTCATGCAAAAGTCAAACTCAGCCAATGACAAGTTTAAGCCTATAAACTTTGTCAAAGGGAGTTCAACTGATATTGAATCTGATCCAATTCATGATGAAATAGCTTTGAAGAATGAAATAACTTATGTTCTGCCGACTGTTAGCTGGCTGAAAAATAAGTTAGAAGCAGCCAGCAGGTCTAGCAATCTAAAACCTGACTCAAAGTCAAGGAGTTTTTAAAAAAATCTTCTTCAAAAGCTAAGGGATCAGTGGCTAGCAGTAAGGCGTCTGCTATGTCGAAATCATACGCATTAATTACTAAACAAAATGGGAAATCCATTAGAATAACTCAAATATGGATTCCTAAGGGACTGATTGACCGAGGACCCAATTGAATGTGGGTACCAAAAGATTGTAAATATTGTTTTGTGTATGTACAAGTGAATGATGGTCTCGAGGAATCTGTGGGGTATCTGGATAGAGGTTATTCCAGGCATATGACAGATAACAAACGGCTTCTTACTAATATAGCAGATTGTTCTGGACCTAAGATCATTTTTGGTGATAACAAGAAGGGTAAGACTATGGGTAAGGGTAAGATTATCCATGGTAATCCATTAATGATGTGTTACTTGTTGACAATCTGTGCTATAACCTGATTAGTATTAGTCATTTATGTGATAATGGTCTATCAGTTAATTTCAAACTCATGCATGCTTAGTTAAGGATCAACATGGTAATACGTTATTAACCAGTAGTAGAGTAGGAAACTCATATAAGATGAATTGGCAAAAAGAATTTTCTGATCCTATGTGCATGATTGCCAAGAACGAACAGAAATGGTTATGGCATAAAAGGCTAAATCATCTGAATTTTAAAACCATCAACAACATTTGTTCAAAGAACTTAGTTATTGGTTTACCTAAACTTCAGTTTTCTAAGGACAAGGTATGCTCTGCTTTCCAGTTAGGCAAACATGGCAGATCATCGTTCAAAAGTAAAGGGAAATCTCAATCCAGCCGTTACTTAGAATTGTTGCATATTGATCTCTTTGGTCCAATTCCTGTAAAGAGTCTAGGAGGAATGAGATTTTCCCTAATTGTTATTGATGATTTTTCGCGATTTACATGGGTAGTATTTTTACCATCAAAGGATAAAACTGTTGAAAACTTGATTAGAATATTTAAAAGAATTCAGAATCGGAAATCTTTGAATATTACTTGCATTAGAAGTGACCAGGGAACTGAGTTCATGATAGGATCGACTTAATCGATAGAGACGGGGGTCTGACTATGGATGAAGGCTTATAAAAAACGGTTTGAAAGAAATCATGTTAGGGATTTAATTCGCTTTCTATTCTACGCAAACACTTGTAAACACTTGAAACAGATTCAAGGCGGAATTGTTTACTTGGGTTTGAAGCTCAAGATGAAATATGAAAAGATGACAGAAATGAAAGAACAAAGCAGTTTGTTTATGGATGTTCAGAGAAAATCTCCTACATCACCCCTTCTTCCAACCACCGGAAGGATTCACTATAATATGATTCGAATCAAATACAGTTTACACACACTTAGCTCACTATTGAATAGAACACTTTCTTTGCAAATACAAGATGAAGAATATCACTCAGCTAAAGGTGTTTTTGATTCTAGCTCTCTCTTGATTCACACACAGTACAATCAGAAAGCAGCTTCACAATATGAATATTCAAAGGCTTGAATTCTCTCAAGATCGGCAAATTCGTAAGGTTAGCAGTTCTCTTAAGGCAGTTCGTGAGGCAGATTGTCTGTTGTCCTTGAGATTTGTTAAATACTGAGCAGGAGCTAACGGTCGAATCTTTTAGAATGATACGTGGCACTCTTCCATTGGAAAGCCTCCATTGTACACAGCAGGTTCTAAGCACAAGGATCGTGGTCGTACATCACTGGTAGTGCGCCGAATATTCCATCAGGGATGTACCTTCAAAACAAGTAATGTGAGGAAAATTCTCTTACGTGGCATTCGTTGGTTGGATACATATACCTATGGTACTAATCTTCACTAGAAAGTGGAGCAGGAGTAGGGTACAACTATAGCACGTGGGTAGACAAATGTTAGCTTCAAGCATACTACTTAAGCTGAGCATTAGACGTATTTCAGTTAGACGGATTGTGAAAATCAGTCTAATGAAATCAAACATCTCCTTCTAATAATAGAGTCTATTAGATCGCCTGGTCTAATAGAATTAGACTTACGTCTAATTACAATAACCATTAGACTGCACGTTTAACTCCGCTGGGTTAGACTGCACGTTTAATTCCGGTTCTACCTCAGACTTATCTGAAGGAGTTAGACTCACGTCTAACTTTCATTTAATTAGACTACACGTCTAATTATCCAATAACCATTAGACTGCACGTCTAAATTCGTTGAGTTAGACTGTACGTCTAATTCTATGCATTTATTAGACTACACGTCTAACTCTGTTGAGTTAGACTATACGTCTAATTCTATACATTCATTAGACTACACGTCTAACTCCGTTGAGTTAGACTGTACGTCTAATTCTATGCATTCATTAGACTACACGTCTAACTCCGTTGAGTTAGACTGTACGTCTAATTCTATGCATCTAATGCCAAAATCAGTTTAATGACTCTCATTAGAGCCAAGTCTTATGAAATATGATTTCAATACACCTGCATCAAAACTCATAAGTCATTTCATCATCAAAATCTCAATGGTTAAATTATTTCAACACTTAGTCAAAATAATTTGACCCAACAATTTCCCTCTTTTTGATGAAGAAATTAGAAACCTGCATAAATATACCAAAATATGCATTCATCATATAAATAAAACACACGTTTGTTCACTTACATCAAACATCCAAAACCAATATTCAGAAAACCATCAAAGAAACATTGTTTGAAAGACTTAGATAGAGTAGAAGAAAAGAAATTATTGTTCTTCCCTTTTAACTCGAGGATCGGTTGGGCTCATGTCTTGGCCGGGAAGCATGTTTAGATAAGGAGGATAGCCGCGACCACCACGACCGCTTCCACTTGATTTACCATCACGATCATTACCACTGGTACGACCTCTTTGATCAACATTGGATAGCCTACTACGGCCACCACCACTGTTTCTGCCTCCACGATCATTACCACTTCGACTTCCACCTCTCTTGGTTGGCCTAGGATTATCATCGTTTCTTGGAGCTCGTTTGGATCTAGTGTCGGTTGACACACCGTCACTTCTTCTACTTGACTCGCCTTGGGTGAGTCGAGGTTGTTCTCTTTCAACATTAGTCTTTGCGTTCTCCTTTGCTTGAAACTTCCTTGCAATGGAGTCAGCAAATTCATGTCGTCCACAATCATTTCTATTCAAACAACCCTGAATTTCCACCATCTGATTTTTCACCAGACTGAATTCTTCCAAAGTTTCCTTATGACGTTCATCATTGATTTGCCTTTCAATGTCCAACAATTCAGTTTGACGGTTGAAGAGTTGCTTTTTAAACTTGGAGTAGTTTATATTTGAGACATGAGTCTCATACATGTTCTTATTCAGAGTATTATCAAATTCATTAAGGACTTTGATAATCTCGCCAAAACCCTTTCTTTCTTCTTCCTGGGTGTTCATGGCCTTTATCATGCTCTTCTGAAGAGACAAGAGTACAGACTTCATAGACTTTAACATCTTATTTCCTTCGGCAGAGGATTCTTCATTTGATGAAATTTCTTCAGACTCTGCTGCCATGCTCTGAATTGGCTCAAAATTTGTATGAATCTTCAAGGATTGCTCCGGTTGATTCTTCTCGGCTTTCTTAGCATCTTCATTCTTCTCTTCTTCTGACAGTTCTTCAGCTCTCTAAAATCTCTTAGATAAATTTCCAGAGTAATGAAGAGGAATGTTGATATTTTCTGGAACATTTCCCACAATGGTGTCGGGAAATAGACGGGGCTTTTTATAAGTAGCGTGTTGATCATGTTCCTCCTCAGATGAGGAACTTTCTTCTTCAACAACCTTATCTTTGGAGGGTTCCCCCTCAGATCTGATAGTTTCTGGCTGAGTTACCTCGGCCACTTTCTCTTGGGCTTCCTTTGTTCTCACAGCAGAGGTTATCACAACATCTTCTTCAAGAGGAGCTTGATCAGCCTCCTCAATCACATCTTCTTCATGAACTTCTTCCTCATTTGTTTCAAGGGCTTGTTCAGGCTCTTGAACAATCACTTCTTCTTCTTCATTTGGATTCTCTTGAATAGGTTGATCCAGAATGTGTCTCTCTTCGGCAGAAAGATTCCCGAATTCGATCAAGAGAGCAGCATCTAGCTCATCTGCATCATTGTCATCATTAAGAATATCCATATTTTCATCATCATCGAAAGATTTTGCGCTAGAGCAATTGGTGCCATGTACGTATTGGGAAACAACCGAGACGTAACTGTCCAAGATGTCGTTCAGCCTTTTCAAAACTTTCATTTCCACCTCAGATCCCTTCTCAACAGGATTGAAATTAGCCTTTCTGGCTTCAAGAATTGGAAAAAGGGCTTTTCCATGCATGCAAGCTTCAACGAGATCTTTTCTCTTCAGAGCCTCAGCTACATCTGAAGTTCTAGCCCATTTAAGAACTTTCTTTTCATTTGCTACCCGCTTCTTCCACTCTCGGGTTATCGCAGAATTTGACAGAGTATCATTGTACTTGAACGACAGTCTCTCCAGGGACCATGATTCAAAAATCTGTAATTTTTCAGCTGTAATGGCTTTGACTTGATCTAAGATGAGGTCAACAATGCATGTTGCCTCCGATACTACTTCAGGAACTGGAGTCGCAATATCTTTACCTTTTCCAACAACCTCTACGGGTTTTGGGGCAGGTTTGGGTTCACCGATCACAATTCTACATGTCTGTCTTGCGGAACGCATTAGTTCAAATGCAGATTGGGGTTTCTTACATAGCTCAGCAGGGAGCTCTACACGAATAACTTTCCCGGCTATCAATGAATCTTTAGGAGCAGGAACTATAAAATTCTTGTTCCGCAGATTTATCAACAACAAGGGTAAGAACTACACCTTGTTCTGGTTGAGCACTTTTTGTAGCACCAGCGGCTACTAGATCAGTTTGAACAACAGGAGACACATTCCTGTTAACATTTTCATCATTTGGACCAGCTGACTCAACAGCGGGCCCTTCAGCAGATTCTCTTAAGGGAGAAAATACAGATTCATCTTGTTCCACAATAGGAACATCAAACTTAGGCACAGCGGCCAAAGATTTAGAGGAGGTTACCTTTAATGATTTAGACGCGCGGGGAGCCTTCGTCTTCTTTTCCTTTGATACACAGGATCTCGAAGGCTTTCTCAAAATGGTTGACGGAGTATATAGAGAGGACATCGGAGTTGCAACAAATACACCTGGACCTTGCCTTAACTTTAAATCGACTGATTCAGAGTCCTTCTTATTTGAGCTTTTCAGACTTGAGGAACTGGCCTCCGATTCATTCATTGTTTTCGATCTTTTTGCCCCTGTTGACATCACAGAAGCAGACGGTTGCTTGGATCGGGTAGAGGGCTTTCCACCAGTTTGATAACTAGATGCACCAGAGGCACATTCCAGGTTGTTCTTCATTCTTATCAGTGTGCTCGCCACTGTAATAGCAGTGAATACTCTTGGAGAGTTGATCTACTTAGGTTCACCAATAGGAACCCCCAAATGCTTCAACAAATGACTCAGTTGAGCCGCATACGTTATGCTTTCCTTGTTCGCCTGACAAATCGAAAAGTAGAGGTTCTGGAAAAGGTTATGTGCCTAGTTTACATGGATTCCCTTCGAAATAGCGCACATAGAGTCAAAACGGTCTTGACTATAGAGATGAAAGGAGCCAGATTTCCCTTGTAGCGCCTTTGCCGCCATGTCGTTTAGCAGAATGAAATGAGGTTTAAGGACCTTTTTGAGTCCATTAACATGGATTATCGAACCATCGGCAGAAAATGTTCTCTTCATCTCCTCCATGACTTCTGGTGAAAGGATCAGATCGAAAGTGTGCCCCTCCGTTGGAAGTTCAAAGAACTCTGCATATACGGCTTCATCGAAGGAGAACTCCATGCCATTGACGGTTGCTACGATGGATTCACCCACCATAGTTGCAGATTTGAAGAACTCGTGAACTTCTTTCTCATAGAATATGAACAGACCGTCGAGATACTTCCTTAACCCATAATATTTTAGGGTTCTGAACATCTCCACCACCTCCGGTTGATCGAAAGTGTACACTAATAGAAAATCCACCTGCAAAGTACAATGACCCAAAGTGATTTTCTTGTTCACCATTTTCGAAAGAATATGAAACGACACAAGATTTCAGAGAGATTTGGAGAGAGGAATGCAAAGAAAACTAGGGTTCTTAAAGATTTCGAGAGATTGAAAACTTTCAAAATCATGCACTAATGTCCTTATATAGACAGAAAAGAGAGATATAGAATAACCGTCTTTTCTTAAGGGTATGGCCCATTAATAAATGTTAGACGTCCTTTTTCAAGGAGTCATTATTAAAAAATGAGGGTATATCAGTCATTTTCTCTAAACTTGAAAGACACGTGTCTTCATGTTGATAAGAGATGACTGTTTGATATTTTGAGAGGGAAAAAAATAGCTCTCAATGTGGGACAGATGTCCTTGATCAGTTTAATCGGCACGTAGTTAGACGTTTTTCTTGCTCCACAAATCCATATAACTAAACGTCTATTAGACGGATGGGTCTATTAGACGCATACGTCTAATTCCGTGTTATAATAATCCGTCTACTGTCTATTAGACGTGTACGTCTAATTCCGCATAAACACCACGTGTTAGACGTGAGCATCCACTTGCTCATGACGTAAAACGTCTAACGTCTATTAGACGTGTCCGTCTAATCGCGTAGGTATAACACCTCAACATATAGACTTAGATGAATAGATTTTGAGCAAAAACACGTCTAAGTACAAACCGTTTCTTTTAGACACACTGGTCTAATTAGGCCGATTAAGAATATTCGTCTAGAGAGTATCTTTACTTCCAAAGTAATTTTCCCTTTCATTTTGTGTGTGGACATAAAAATGTAATAAATAGTTTTTGTGGTCCAAAGACTAAAAACATTTTTAACAACTAAAAACATTTATTCTACTAGAATGGCACAGGCCATTGTTGATCTTCAAGGCTGTGTACTCAGAAGAGTATTCTTCTAGGTTCCTTCCAGCAATCCTCCTGCATCACCTACAAAAGAAACTATTTACACATTTTGGTACCCATACTCAATTGGGTCCTCGATCAATTAGTCCCTTAGGAATCCATATTTGAGTTATTTAGATAGATTTCTCATTTTGAGTTGTGATTAATGCATAAGATTTTGACTTAGCAGATGACTTCCTGCTAGCCACTGATCCCTTAACTTTTGAAGAAGATTTTCTTTTAAAACTCCTTGACTTAGAGTCGGGTTTTAAATTTCCAGACTTATTAACTGCTTCTAGCTTATTCTTAAGCCAACTAATAGTAGGCGGAACATAAACTATTTCATTTTTTACAGCAATTTCTTCATAAATAGGATCAGATTCAATGTCAGTCATACTCCCTTTGACAAAACTTATTGGCTTAAGCTTGTTAGATGAGTTGGACTTTTTGCATGACAGGTTAGGGTCATTGCTATCAAACCCCAATCCGGATCTAAATCCAGCAGGTTTCAACATACTGATCTGATATTTGACAGCTTCTCCAGACCTTGTCCATGCACAGATAACATAGTTTAACCTTTTGTTTTCAGATGAAAGGGTTTGAATCTATTCTTTGAGCATCTCATTCTCAGATGAGATCTCTTCAATCTTCTTTTCAAAAACATTTGACTCTTCAGCTTTATACAGATTTAGTTTGATTATATCTGATGAAGATTTAGTTTCATTTAGAGATTCTGTTAGCTTTCTGTAATCGATGACCATGTCATCTAGTGCAGCTACCAGTTGTTCCCTTGAAAACCTTTCGGAAGAGAAGTCAAATACCTCAGTCTCCTGAGTTCTTTCTTCATCTTCTCTTGCCATGAAGCAAGCCACCTCTTCTTCATAACTTTCACTTGATGAAAAGTAGGAACCACGGTTGCTTCCTCTGTTCTTTCTGTCGCCTGCCATAAGAGCCTTCAGCTCTTTTCCATCATCCTTGGCATCTTCACGCTTTGGCTTCCGGCATTCCGATGCCTAATGACCTTTAATACCACAGTTAAAACAAGTAACATTAGCTTTAGATTTTTTATTGTCATTAGAATTTGAAGAGTTTGAGTTAGAGTTGCTCTTCTTCATGAAGTCGCCAAACTTTCACAAAGAGAGAAATGGCATCGCTGCTCAGCTGCTGAGCTTCCATCTTCACATCCGGAGCGGTTGGTGGCTCTTCAGCAGTCACCAGAGCCTTGGCAATAATAACGGATGTGGGTTGATCTCCTTCCATCCTACAGTTCAGCTCGAACTCATAGGCCTTGAGATCAGCAAAGAGATCAAAGAGAGAGATCTTGTTAAGATCTTTGGATTCTCTCATCGCCATTGTCTTTATGTCCCATTCCCTTGGAAGAGCACGCATGACCTTGATAGAAAGCTCCCGGTTGCTATAGGTTTTTGCCTAGGATAGACAGAGAGGAGACGATCTTGCTGAATCTGGTGTCGAAATCGTTCATTGTTTCACCAGGACGCATCTTAAAGTTGTCAAACTGTTGAGTGGCAACCATGATCTTATTTTCCTCGGTTTGATCGTTACCCTCACACAGTTGAGTGAGTTTGTCCCAGACCTCTTTGGCAGTATTGCATTCGATAATGTAGTTGAACATGCTGTCATCGAGAGATCTGTACAGAACATCAAGAGCCATGTTGTTGAGGTTGTTCTGCCTCTTTTCATCAGCTGTCCAGTTAGTCTTCTCCTTATCAATCTTGATAGGACCTTCTATGACAACGCTCCACATGTCATCATGAAGAGAAGAGAGATGAGCACGAACTCTTTTATTCCAAACAATGTAGTTTTATCGAGAGAAAGTTGGAATGGTTGTAGCATTGGCATCTTTGGTTATGGTCGACATATTTCAGGAAAGGCTTGAGGATAGAAACAGGGCTCTGATACCAATTGATAGGATCGACTTAATCGATAGAGACGGGGGTCTGGCTATGGATGAAGGCTTATGAAAAACGATTTGAAAAAAATCCTGTTAGGGATTTAATTCGCTTTCTATTATACGCCAACACTTGTAAACATTTGAAACAGATTCAAGGCGGAATTGTTTACTTGGGTTTGAAGCTCAAATGAAATATGAAAAGATGACAGAAATGAAAGAACACAACAGTTTGTTTATGGATGTTCGAAGAAACTCTCCTACGTCACCCCTTCTTCCATCCACCGGAAGGATTCACTATAATATGATTCGAAAAAAATATAGTTTACACACACTTAGCTCACTATTGAACAGAACACTTTCTGTTCAATTATAAGATTAAGAATATCACTTAGCTAAAGGTGTTTTTGATTCTAGCTCTCTCTTGATTCACACACAGTACTATCAGAAAGCAGCTTCACAGTATGAATATTCAAAGGCTTGAATTCTCTCAAGATCGGCAAATTCGTAAGGTTAGCAGTTCTCTTAAGGCAGTTCGTGAGGCAAATTGTCCGTTGTCCTTGAGATTTGTTAAATATTGAGCATGAGCTAAAGGTCGAATCTTTTAGAATGATACGTGGCACTCTTCCATTGGAAAGCCTCCATTGTACACAGCAGGTTCTAAGCACAAGGATCGTGGCCGTACATCACTAGTAGTGCGCCGAATATTCCATCAGGGATGGACCTACAAAACAAGTAATGTGAGGAAAATTCTCTTACGTGGCATTCATTGGTTGGATGCATATAACTATTGTACTGATCTTCACTAGAAAGTGGAGCAGGAGTAGGGTACAGCTATAGCACGTGGGTAGACAAATGCTAGCTTCAAGCATACTGCTTAAGCTGAGCATTAGACGTATTTCATTTAGAAGGATTGTGAAAATCAGTCTAATGAAATCAAACATCTCCTTCTAATAATAGAGTCTATTAGACCGCCTGGTCTAATAGAATTAAACTTACGTCTAATTACAATAACCATTAGACTGCACGTCTAACTCCGCTGAGTTAGACTACACGTCTAATTCCAGTTCTACCTCAGACTTGTCTGAATGAGTTAGACTCACGTCTAACTTTCATTTAATTAGACTACACGTCTAACTTTCATTTAATTAGACTACACGTCTAATTATCTAATAACCATTAGACTGCACATCTAACTCCGTTGAGTTAGACTGTACGTCTAATTCTATGCATTCATTAGACTACACGTCTAACTCCGTTGAGTTAGACTGTACGTCTAATTCTATACATTCATTAGACTACACGTCTAACTCTATTGAGTTAGACTGTACGTCTAATTCTATGCATTCATTAGACTACACGTCTAACTCCGTTGAGTTAGACTGTACGTCTAATTCTATGCATCTAATGCCAAAATCGGTCTAATGACTCTCATTAGAGCCAAGTCTTATAAAATATGATTTCAATACATCTGCATCAAAACTCATAAGTCATTTCATCATCAAAATCTCAATGGTTAAATTATTTCAACACTTAGTCAAAATAATTTGACCCAACAGTTCACAAACAGATACCTCTCATCCTATCTCGAGGAGTCTGGGATTAGACACGAGTTGTCTAGTGCCAGAACTCCACAGCATAATGGGATTGTTGAGATAAGAGTGAGGACTCTGAAGGAAGAAGCGAGATCTATGCTAGCTGAATCAGACGTACCTCAGAGGTTCTGGGAAGAAGCCATAAACACAGCTTGCTATACACAAAATCGGTCAATAATTAACAAACATTTGGATAAAACTCCCTATGTGCTGTATTACGGGAGAATTCTCACAGTTTCATACTTCAAAGTATTTGGGTGTAAATGTTTTATTCATAACAATGGAAAGGTTTATTTGACCACTTTTGATGTTAAAGAAAATGCTGGATTCATGTTGGGATACTCCTTAGTAAGCAAGGCTTATAGAGTATATAACAACAGAACACAAACTGTTGAGGAATCCCTTCATGTAGTCTTTGATGAGCCTATTGAGAGCAAATCAATTGATTCCATTGACCTTGCTAATAGACTAGAAGCGACGAGTCTTGAGTTTGTATGTGAGGACGAAGCTATGGATAAATGGATTTCGTCGTCTTATCCTATGGATGATCCGGTTGAAGTCCAACCAGAAGTACAAACTCATGTTCAACAAATTGTTGAGAGTTCAGACGTCGCGGAGTCACCTGTTCTGATGACCAATCCATTAGGATCCAACTTCAGATGGAACAAGAATCATCCACCAGAATTGATCTTCAGAAATCATTTCTCTCCTCGAAGGACAAGACGTCAATTGATAGATGAAATGGCCAATTCTGAATTTATTTCTCAAATTGAACCTAAGAAAATTGGTGAAGCCATGGTTGATCTAGATTGGATCAATGCCATGCAGGAGGAGTTAAACCAATTTGTGAGAAATAAAGTGTGGCATCTAACTCCTAGACCGACTGACTAGTCAGTCATAGGAACAAGATGGGTCTTTAGAAACAAGCTTAGTGAAGATGGCTTAGTTATTAGAAACAAAGCCCGTTTGGTTGCTCAAGGATACAGACAGGATGAAGGTATTGACTTTGATGAGTCTTTTGTACCTGTAGCAAGACTTGAGGAAATTAGAATCTTCCTAGCGTATGCATCATTTAAGAATTTAAAGTCTTTCAAATGGATGTGAAAAGTGAATTTTTAAATGGCAAATTAAATGAAGATGTCTATGTTGAGCAATCCCATGGTTTTGTAGATCACACTTTACCAAATTATGTTTATAAACTTGACAAAGCCTTGTATGGTCTGAAACAAGCTCCTAAGGCTTACTATGACACCTTAACTGAATTTTTGTTTAACCATGACTTTTTTATTGGAACTGTGGATAAAACACTGTTTAGATTCACTAAAGATTCTCACATTCTGCTTGTTCAAATATATGTTGATGATATTATATTTGGATCAACTAACCCCAAGTTGTGTGAGAAATTTGCCAAGCTGATGCAGGACAGATTTGAAATGAGAATGATGGGAGAATTAACTTTCTTCCTCGGTCTTCAAGTTCGTCAGCTAGAGAAAGGAACTTTCATAAATCAGGCCAAGTATACCAAAGATTTACTAAAGAAGTTTGGGATGGAGAGCTGCTCTGCTGCAGTCACTCCAATGAGCTCCTCTAGTAAATTGAATAATGATGAAGGTGGCCAGAGTGTAGATGTCACAGCCTACAGAGGGGTAATTGGATCATTGCTCTACGTTACTGCTAGTAGACCAGATATTCAATTTGCTGTTGGTGTTTATGGAAGATTTCAGGCTAATCCTAAATTCTCTCATTTTACTACTGCTAAACGCATTCTGAAGTATTTAGAGGGAACATAAAATGTGAGACTGTGGTATCCGAAGGATTCCAGTTTCAATTTAACTAGTTTCTCAGATGCAGACTATGCAGGATGCAAAATTGATAGAAATAGCACAAGTGGAACCTGCCAGTTCCTTGGAGATCGTCCTATCTCATGGTTTAGCAAGAAGCAGACATCGGTTATCACGTCTACAGCTGAAGAAGAGTACCTTGCTGCTAGCAGTTGTTGCTCTAAGCTTTTGTGGGTTCAACAATAGCTTAGGAACTATGGGATTGAGGCTGAAGAATCTCCAATTTTCTGCGACAACAGAAGTGCTATCGCAATCACCTACAATCCAGTAATGCATTCTCGGACAAAGCATATCGAAATCAGGCATCACTTTATCCGAGAGCATGTCAATCATAAACAGATTCGTCTTGAATACATCCCAAAAGATCAACAAACTACAGATATATTCACGAAGCCTCTACCCGAAGTTAAGTTCTCTCACTTTATAAACATTTTAGGACTTGTTGATCTTGATTGATGTTATTATGTGCATAATTGAGAAGGAACATGTAGTTCAAACGTAACTGGACACACAAGAAGACAGAGGTCTTAATACGTCCAATGGACTAAAAGTTTAAGAAGCATAACTACTTAGACGTACGTCTACTCAAGCAGCTTTATATTCTTTCAGGAACTCATGTCTTGGTTATTTAACCTGCGCGGTTAGACGCATATGTCTAATAGACGTTAGACGTTGTTATGACAAGAGTAGTGGAAGCTCACGTCTAACCAAACACACGTGCAACACGTGGTGTTCATGCGTAATTAGACGTCTACGTCTAATAAATGTTAGACGTTTATAAGACAAACTTGATTAGACGACAACGTCTAGTAGACGAATTTCCCAATTAGAAGTGAAGAATGTGAAAAGTAGAATAAACGTCTAACTACATGTGTACTTAGACTTTTCATCTTCTGGCTATCTGGACAGCTGTCATCTACATATGAATCTGTCCATGTATCTTTTCCCGCCAAAAATAAACCAGTCACTTATCAAATAAATTGAAGACCGGTGCCTCTCAATTTGTCAAAAGTGACTGACATTTCTGATTATTTCCCCTATACGTCTAATATTAATTGTGCAGTTTCATGATTAAAATAATTGATAGTCGTGTTCCTTGGGAATAGGTTTATGAGAATTTTGACGGTTGAAATGATCATTAATCATTTATTGTTATTCATTAGCTTTCCAATATTTAATGAATGGAGTCACTCAAATGGATGAGTACTCCTAAATCTTCGTCTCTCTCTATAGAATTCGAATCGTCAAACTTCTCTACTCGTTTGTTCATCCTGCCAAAATGTCTTTCTTCCCCGCAAAATCTCTGATAGTAGACTTCAAATCGATCTCTACGTTGACGGATCCTGGATTGATTCAAATGTTTGAATCATTGAAAGCTACTGGGTTGAAGAGATTCCTTCGCCCTCACTGTCTTTATCACGAACAAGTTTTTCGTGAGTTTTTCGAAACCGCCCGCTTCTATTACAGTAAATACATATGTGCAACTATTCTTAGCAAAATGGTCTGCTTCAATGAACAAACATTCGGTTTGTTCTTCAGACTCTCAACCGAAGGAATCCATGAGTTTCCTACTTCCTCAAATTTGATTCTGTCTGTAATGACGAATGTCTTTTCAGATGATTTTGTCGAAGGAGAAATCATTCCGGTTGAAAGTCACGAGAAGATTAACCTCTTAAAAGTTGAGTATGCACTACTCAACGACATCATTTCGAAATCCATCATTGCAAAAGACTCCTCCTACATCTACTATACGAAGGTCTTTGAAATAATGGTGGCCATCACAAGGGGTGTAGCCATCAACTGGTCAAAATTACTCTTTAACAACCTAGTCAGAATGATCTCCGCCCGAAAGAAGATCTTCGGGTATGATGGTCCTCTTTGCTCTTTCCTTTGTCGTATTCTTGATGAACCTGGTCACGGGTACCATTCCTCCTCCAAAATATTGAACAGCGAGACGGTTCTCGGTTATGTTCTTAGAGTGAACAAGCTTAAATCGAAGAAGAGAAACAGGGAAGCGCTTAACTCGACTCTTTTCTTGGCTATAGAGTCAGCTGTTGATTCTCTTCCTAGATGATGTTAAAAAGGGTGAAAGAGATAAAGGAGAATAGAAATTTTTTTTGGGTTGTCTTGTGTTGTTCTGAACTTATTTCATTTTGTTGATTTTGAATGGTGTTTCTGTACTTTTAAACATTCCTGATTTTGCATTTATCTGATTATGGTATTTATTGCATTACTTATATGATGGATGCTTATTTTGTTACCTATGCAGAGTTTTAACATTATCATCAAAAAGGGGGAAATTGTTGGGTCAAATTATTTTGACTAAGGGTCAAAGTATGTTGACTATTGGAATTTGATGATGAGTGTGTATAAAACTTAATCTATGTCGTCTAATCGTTTTTGGTGCAGGTGTATCGAAAAACAGGTTATATTAGACTAAGTCTTAATGAGATTCATTAGACTGTTTGGTCATTAGATGCTTTATGTTAGACGTGTAGTGTGGCAGACGTAGTTAGACATGTACTCTAACAGACATAGTTAGACGTGCAGTCTAACAGGCGTAGTTAGACGTGTAGTCTAACGGATACGTAGTTGGACGTGCAGTCTAACAGACATAGTTAGACGTGCAATCTAATGGATACGTAATTAGACGTGCAGTCTAACGGAAACGTAGTTAGACGTGCAGTCTAACGGATACGTAGTTAGACGTGCAGTATAACGGATACGTAGTTAGACGTGCAGTCTAACAGACGTAGTTAGACGTGCAGTCTAACAGACGTAGTTAGACGTGCAGTCTAACAGACGTAGTTAGACGTGCAGTCTAACAGACGTAGTTAGACGTGCAGTCTAATGGATACGTAGTTAGACGTGTAGTCTAACGGATACGTAATTAGACGTGCATTCTAACGGATACGTAGTTAAACGTGCTCATCTAACAGACGTAGTTAGACGTGCTCGTCTAACAGACGTAGTTAGACGTGCAGTCTAACTCCTTTAGATTAGTCTAAAGGGATGTGTAGTTAGACGTGTAGTCTAACTCCTTCAGATTAGTCTAAAGGGATGCGTAGTTAGACGTGCAGTCTAACAGATGAGAGTTAGACGTGCAGTCTAACTCCTTCAGATTAGTCAAAAGGGAACTGTAATTAGACGTGTCGTCTAATCCCATTAGACCAGGTGGTCTAATGGATCCTGCTATTAGACGTGGGCGTCTAATTTCATTAGACGAGGTTGTCTAAGTAAAATACGTCTAATGCCAGAATTCAAGCAGTTGCTTGAAGCTAGCACACATCTACCCACGATCAACTAGTTGTACGCTACTCCTGCTCCACTTTCCAGTGAAGATCAGTACGACAGTCAGTTGTAACCAATTGATTAATGCTACGTAAGAAAATATTCTTCCCACTACTTGTTTTTGTAGGAATATCCTTGAAGAATATTTGGCGCACTACCAGATTGTTACGGCCACGATCCTGGTGCTCAGAGTCTGTTGTGTACTATGGAGGCGTTCCAATGGAAGTTTGCCACGTGTCATTATGGAAGATTCGACCGTTGGTACCTGCTCCTTATTTAAAGATCTTCAAGGACAATAGAAGAACTACGACAGCCATTGCCGGACACAATTTGTTGAACACTGAAAAATACAAGAGATCTACTAAGTTTACAATCTCAAGAAGTTTACAATCTCAAGAACTACTTTCTTGCTTTACTGTGTGTTTATCAAGAGAGAGTGAGAATCAAATCATTGTTTTAGCTGAGTGATATACTTCATCATATTGTAAGTTGAACAGAGTATGTTCTGTTCAACAGTGAGCTAATCGTGCGACTGTATTTGATTCTTCGAAAGTATAGTGAATCCTTCCGGTGGTTGGAAGAAGGGGTGACGTAGGAGAGTTTGCTCCGAACATCTATAATCAAACTGCTGTGTCTTTTACATTTTGTCATTTTCTCCTTCTTTGGTTCTTAGCTTTAAACCTGAGCAAACATTTCCGCACTTGAATCGTTTAAGAGTTTGCAAGGGTTTGTGCAGAATAGAAAGTGATTTAAATCCCTAACAGGATTTCTATCAAGTCGTTTTTATTAAGCCATCATCAATAGCCAGACCCCCGTCTCTATTGGTGTTGTCGATCCTATCCAAATGTATTGTTTATATTTATTAAGTTGGTGCTAGAAATGATTTTTTAATTTGAGGATTTTCTAAATCAAGAAATGTATCCTTTCTTTGACATTATTTTCATACAATATGCTTCAAAAATAATTTTATGAAATAGTTAAACAAGAAAATTTGACTCGTAAAACCTTGTATGACTTATAACAAGGTTTATAATAATAGTATGAAAAAGTTTCATATTATGATTTTTTTAAGTGATTTTAAGTAAATGAATGTGACAATTGTGAATATCTTAAAGACAATAAAAGTGGTAATTTAAATATTGTGTCTTTTTGTACGATATTTTATTATTAAAATGTACGATAAAAGAATGATTAAATTCATTAAGGATGTGAATTGCACTACACAAAATATCATGTTGTTATCAAATTATATATTTATATTATAAAAGAAATATTTTACGTCTACAAATGAATATGTTTACACTTAAAAGTGCAATATATGTATGGAAATCTTTTAAGGAAATTATGATTGATATATTAAACAAAATAATTTATATTTTGACTTGTGTCGAAAAATAAAAAATATTCTATGAAAAATATGTAATCATTTACACGAAGAAGATTAGTTCAAAGACATTTTGTCTACTAGTTAGTCAAGTAAATAATATTTTTATAAAAGAATGTTTAAATGATAAGTACTTGCGGATAATTATGATTTTTATTAGAAGATATTTCAAGATTGTCTAAGAATGTGCCAACAAAATACTTCTAATTATTGTGATAGTAATTTAAAATTGGACAAGGTTAAAGTTAATGACAAGTCTAAATATACATGTCTTATGTATAATGTCATTAGATTATACTCTCTAATAGAGTTATCACATTTGACTATGTTAGTCAAACATAGTATTGTGGATCCACTAACCAAATTATTGAATAGAGAGTTAGTTTGAAAATCTTCTAAGACATAAGCCTATTATAAGTTGGTATGAAAGAAAACTCAGCTTATGTAAACGAGATCCCAAGAACTATGATCAATGGGACAACCTAATTGTACTAAGTTGGAAGATTATTGTTAAAGATTAATCCTATAATGAAACAATATATATTTTGACGAGAATAAGCATATCACTTTTAATGATTCTTTGTGAGAAAAGAGATCACATATGTGAGAGAGAAGTGGGTCGCTTCGAAGGAATTGCACAACTCAATTCTAGACTCTCTCATAGAACCAGACGGTTATTCCATGACCAATACGGACACAACCATTAGAGTTTGACATGTATCAGGAAAAATTATATGCGAAAGTGCGTAATCATTTACACAAAATGCATAATAGTTCAAAACATCGAATCTATTAATCAGTTTGTAAAGTTATATATGCTTTTATAAAGGAAGGTTCAAAGGGTTATACATTTCTATCTTTTTAACTGCAAAATATTTTATCGGGTTAATCTTTCAATTTCCATTAATGTGGAAGATTATTTGAATTTTAAACTAATTCATAACTTCCATTAGTGAATGGAAATGAGAATTTAGGTAAAATCAAATGAAATTCAAACAAAATTTAAACGTGAAATTTGATACAAATAATTAAATTATTATAATTAATTTGTTAATTGTTTAATTAACATTTAATGGTTTGAGAAGAAATTAATAAATTGAATGTATTCAATATTGGTAATTGTCAATGTAACCCAAATGAGTTTATTGTTATCCATTTATTAACAATTTGAATATCTTGTGACGTTTTCTTTTCTTAATGAATAAGAAATATAATGGTAACGAAGAAGTAATCAAGGTAAGCCATTAGATCGAGAATTTATACTTTATTTTATAACAGTTTATTATTTCAACAATATAAATAGCTCTTATATCCAATATCTTAATAACCACACTTTTTTATAATCTCTCTAGAATTTGAAAATTATTTTCCTCATTTTTCATGAGTGTTCTTCAAGTTATTGACTCGATATTTTTTCTGCTAAAATCTAGTAATAGTTCAGGTACGTTGATCAAGTTTGTTGTGTATATGGACGAAATGTAAGAGCTCGGATGGGCTGAAGCCCAACTCGAAAATATATATATATTATAGTAAAATGTGACATTACTCCTGATTTGCTAAAAAAATTAATATAATTCATTGTTTGTTTATCTAATTATTAAAAAAATGGTAAAACTTACATTTATTCACTCGTTTTATCCAATATTTTCTCGTTATATTTTTAAACCGCACCCAAGTTATTTTTCAAACACCTTGTATCCATCCCTGGTCGCATAGTGATTCTAGTATTGAATCACCACTAAATTTGTTGTATCTTAGGAGACAGTCATCTGCAATATGTTTTAGCACAAGAGTGAGACACCGTAACTGTTTTAAAAGAAATGTGTTTAACACATGTTTCGAATCAATCTCTTAAATCGGTGATTTCGTTTCTTTCTATTTTCTATTTTATTTGATTTATTTGAAACATTGTTCTTTTATATATTTTTTGTTATTCAAGACAGGATTACTAACATATTTTAATGTTCAAAATGCAAATATATTTACCTAAGTTCTTGATGTTAAATAATTTTAAAACTTAAACTAAAGCTCAAAAACTTTCATTTGAGGGGAGTGAAGAAATAAAATAATAAGTTGTTTTATTTTTAAATATTGTCCAACAAATTTGGTATGAATTAAGTAAATTTATGAGTGAGTTAATTAACTGTCAAATAATTGTTAAGGCGTTTAATTAATTGGATTATTTAATTTTAATATTGATTAGTTAGATTAATTAGCTTACATTCTAAAATTATGTTGATTACAAGTTCAATGACTTATTTAGATGATAGTTTAGAACTCATTTTTGTAATCGGTACAATGTAAAAAAAAAATTAATGAGATAAACACACTTAATTATTTAACTAGATGTATAACTTATTGTCTTTTGGGCTCGAACCCAAGACCTTATAATAAGAATATTCACATCTTGTTGCCGTTAGGCTAGAAGAGAGGATTAATTGGTACAATGTAAATAATGAATGAATAATCAAAAATCCCTTACTCGAAATATTTTCATTTTTCTCAACTTCTACATCCTACGTGATCTATCGTTTTGTTTAGATACCCTACCCTATGGGTCGGCCTGCTTGTGATGGTTATTCATTATTTCGAAAAATTCTATATATTAGTATCCCATCTAGTTCACTTGTCGTTTATATGTTTGGGTGGAAGTTATCTTAATAATTGCATTTTCATACCTTTGATCATGAATTTCATCTTCAAATATTTTTGAAATAAACACAGCTGTGAATGTAGGGTTATACTCACTTAAGCTCAATCCAAAATCTTTTTTATTTATAATAAACTTGTAATTATTTTTATGATAAACAAAATATATATTTTGAATCATGGGTTTAAATCTCTCTCATGCATATATTTTGAAAATTCCTTGCATTAACTTCAAGTCAACTCTAATTTCTAACCCTTTCTAAATGTGGACCATTATCCCACTTCTTCATTACCACAATGGAAAATAAGACTACATTTAAAATATTCTCCTTATTACAAAATAACAATAAATAGGTACCAATGACGAGAGATGTGTATGTGTGACATAAAAACATCTCATTTAAGAGTTCTACTACTTCAACATGTAATTGTTTATGACTTACTTTACTACAAATGAATGAAGAATTGCTACTAACAATCAACCTCCCCTCTTTTTTTTCATCTTTCTTTCTACAAGTGTAAAACCCCCAAGACAAAAAAAAATGAATATTATATACAAGCTCATTTGTGTTTCTAAGAAACAACCCTGGTTTTAATGGGTTTCAACTTCAACCCCATGCTTTCTGGGGAGAGAAGCTCCGGTGAGATACACGATGGACTAAGAGGACTCCTCGGACTTCCACTAAGCGCCTGAGCCTGACTCTGCCTGTATAATCCGTATCCCATCATGAAATATTCCATCGGTATTAACATAGCAAGCGGTTGCTCTTCCGTCACCATTGAACCGCACGATTGCACCTCCACCAACGCACTATATCTTCTGTCCAACTTTGACATCATCTCCAAAGCCTCCTCGTGGAAAGGTGAATTATCCCCAACAAATATCAATGTACGACATTTTAGTCTCTTCAAACCGTCGCTTATATCTGGTCTCCTACAACCAAATAAAATGTGTTTTTTATTATTTTAGTTGATCAAGTGACTACTAATGGGATTAAGGGGCCTTCAAACTTGGGTTATTTCAAAAATAACCTTGTTTCAAGTAAGTTATTGCAAAATTTGGACTTGTTTGTTTTTCTATTATTTGTATAACCTAAAGGTTATTTTCATATAAACTTATTCGGTATCGTTAAATTGAATGAGTTGATGATAAGGCATTGATTTATTTTGATATGAACATTAAGGATATAAATATATAATGAAAAAATATATCTTTTTAGAAGAAATAGATAGTATTTTTAATTAATTGATGATTTAAATTATATAATTAGTTGCCTGATGATGGGATGTTGAATTATTGAGACTAAATTCAAATAACCCAAATTGAATCAGACCTTCGATTAAATCTAAAAAAAATTAATCAAGGTCTAAAGTATTCTTGGTATTATATAATGTAGTATTCTAGTTTTATGATTTGACTTATAATTGATGAGGTTGATCATAGGATAGTGAATTATTGAGATTCAAATAACTATATGATCTAACAAGACTTTTGATTCTTCGTAAAAACCCTAATCAAGGCCTAAAGCATTCTTTGTATTATAAAGTAAGGATGTTTTAGTTTATAAAGTTTATGATTTGATTGATGATGAGATAATGAGTTATTTTGATTAAATTTAAATAACTCTTCATCAAACAAGACATAAGTTTCTCTTTTTTAAATCATATTTCAACATACAACAATATATATGAGCATTAAAATTTACCTATCCATTGCCTGAAGGAACCGGAAAACATTTATTCCTTGCCGTTCTTCTAGTAACTGTAAACGAAATTAAAAGAAAAAATATTAGGACAAATATGTAACCATCGAAAAATAAAAATTAAAGATTAAACACTAACTCGTCTACAAGCCTGAACGATATCTGATTCCGGGACATCAATATTACCGCGAACTTCCTAGGAAAAAGGAACAATATATAAGTTTTAGTCTAAACCTAATTCAAAGAACAAGGAAAACCGCATGAATTTATCGTATACCTTGCTGAAGTACCGTTGAAGCAAGAGTTCTGTGAGCAAACCACACATGCCATAAAAGTATAGCAAATTTAACATCACCTATAGATTAAAGAACAAAAAGTTAGGCACATTTTATAAAACTGCAGCAAAATAAGTACTTCAAAATTTTAAGCATTAAATCACTTACCAAATTAAGCAAGATTCATAACTTAATTTGAGCAGAATCTAAATAATGAAGTGATTTTAAATAACTATTGAACCTAAATAAGTATTTAATCGTTTAGCAATAACGCAAAACCACAAGCAGGAAAGAAAAGATACCTTGTTATATAACCATTCTGTCCACGAAGGTGCCTTACAAATGGGGGAAATAAGTATTAGACCGATAACCCGCTCTCTGTATTTCATCTGTATTTACAACAAACCCCATAACCGTTAAAATCCATGACTCTTAATAAGAAAAACGATTAAGACATGGTTTGTGTATAAGAACATACTGCAAAGAGCGTAAGTATGTAAGCACCCGCTGTAACTCCCATACACATTACTGTACCAAGCCTGAGACATGAATTGTCATCAATCAAATCATCAACTAGCAAACACTTACACTACTTTTCTTAACATTTTAAATATTAAATATAATAGTTTAGCCGTTTAACTCAAATAACCCCAAATAATCAAATTTTTTTATTAATCGAGTTCTTTTTTCAAATAACCCAGATTATTTCAAATGCACCCATCAATCCATCAAAAAGAAGAAAAGAACTGATAACCTGAAATGGTTGAGAACCTCAAGGATCTGATCTGCTAGATCATCAACAGACAGCAATTCATCATTTGGACAAACGGCTGCAGCTCCCAACTGCAAAAACACTTGCAGAAGACACACTACAAGGCTTATGTCAAGAAGGACAGAAAAAGAAAGCCATAAAAAAAGAGTAAGTAACTAACAGACCTCATGCCCAGGAGGACTGATGTGGTAAATACAGAAATTGTGAAGCAGCAAAGAAGCTGCCTCAGGACAAAAGAACAATCCTTGGAAGCAAGACATATCTGTGCTCAAATAATTACATGGTAATAAGAACCTTTAACTAAAACAACAACAAAATTTACCAATTACTCACGATTTAGAGCCACGTCAGGATATGTTACCAATGCCGGCTTGTCTTGGTCCCCATATAAAATAACAGACACAGGACCTTGGCCAGTTCTCACAATATGTTCCTGTAACAATCAGGTTAATCCTTGTTAAAGTAATTTATTCCAATTTGAAAGGAGAAGGAGATAATTCCATGAAAATCAAAAGAGGCTTTTTGCTTTTCAGTTTTCTCAAATCTTCTTCATTCTGTAACTTTTGTTTTATCCTAGTCCAGTGAAAATAATGAAAATAAAAAAGGAATCTTCTTTCATAAACTACATAATACAGCTATGTAGAGGAAGATCATATATTTAGTCAATCAGTGATTGTTTTGAAAGTTAAAAGTAATAACATGATTAATTAGCAATGGTTGGCAATAAAACAATCCAGTTGATAATTCATCATTTGGACAAACTTTAGAATCAGAAGAATTACCAGGAAAAAGAAATTAAAGTAACGAAACAACTTTAGAATCAAATAAAGCCTTAACTTATATGATAGCTTCCGTGTATGTTCAAGAATTAAGAGTCACCGTAATTATTTCGAATAGATCTATCTACATTCAACAGTTGCTATGACAGAACTATTCCTTTACCAAGCTTAAACCTAGAAAAGTATAAAAGAAATTTCAAAGAAAAAGACGCCATAGACGACCTTCAATTGAATGCTGCAAAGATGAAGGAAGCGATGGAAAACTATTTTCTATTTATTTTCAAGCTCCTGATGAAATTGCTGATTGTTAGTCACGGTAAGTCAAAATGCTTCAAACATTAATAAAAAAAAATCCAGATCTATCCACGCCAAAGATATCCGGAAATAACTCAAGAATGTGTATCGATAAGGTAAACGATAAACCTAAAGGTCAAGATAGAGGAACAAACCTTTCCTCCAAGATATATTGTTTCCATATCCAAAGAAACCGAATCGCTGGAATCCGCCATGGCCGCCGGCTCTCCGTGCCTGCAAGCCTAAACCTCCCACTCGTCTCTCTCCTTCTCCTTTTCCTGTCTAATCTACACCTACTTCCTCTTTCCGTCTTTCCCCTCTCTTCTCCAGGTATATATAGTTCGAGCTTCAATGGCTTATGTGCGAAGCGATCCTCTCTCTATCTCTTCTTTCTTTCTTTCTTCTTCTTCTTTGTTTCTTTGTTTCTTTGTTTCTCTCTGTATCTAACTGCAACAATAACTTACGGTTAACTTCCACCGACGCAAATTTATTCTGCGACTTTTCCGTGCAAACTTGCTTTAACACGAGTCTCCGGTCAATTTTTAACCATGGTTAGTGACCGACAGCTTGGCACTTTCATCTCTGCCACGCAAGAAACCCGAATGGAACGACGTCGTTCGATTGTCGGCTTTGTAAGCTGACGTGGTGGAACAACCAATTCAAAATGAATTAGTTAGTATCAAATAAGGAATCAGTCCCATTCCAAATCAATTAAAACTTTAATAAATATTTTATAATAAATCATGCATAAAGACACTCTCTCACTAATATAATTTAAATATTCTTAAATAGAAAAAATGAACACAAACAATATTTATAATAAATAATTAAATTAAATGAACAAACAAAATTAGATGGTATAGATATCAGATTTTGTTTTATTCCAATCTCGATAATTTTATAAAATCAAATTATTTAGATTTTATTTTTATAGATATAATATAATGTAATAATTTATTTCAAATCATTCACTTTTTTATCTTCTTTTGTGATAACTAATTTCTTACAACTATTATATCAACTTATTGACTTATAAGATGTTAGGGCTAATTTGATTCAGTTTATTCACTTTAATTTATTCGTTAAACGTTCAAATACGTTTGATAGGATTCGAATTATTCAAAAGTTTAATATTAGTTGTTGTTTGATACGACTTAATCGTTGTAACTCATATTGTTCTTTTTTGTTTAAACTTATTCACTGAGCATTCAAGTATATCCAATTTTAGTTTTTTCAACTTATTCACTAAGCATTCAAGTATATTTAATTTTATTTATTTACACCAACTTATTTGTTGATGTAATTCTAATAACTTATTACGCAATCAACTTCAATTCATGTAAATTTATAAATTGAATCAAAATAGACCTAATCTTTACTTTTTTATGGTCATTCATTCATGTTACATTCTTAACCGTGCTTCTTGATTATTTATTATTATTTTGACATAGAATATATAATTTTAGTAAATAAAATAAAATGTTTTAAAAAAATGTTTTTAAAAATTTAGGGTCATATTACGTGTACTCTCTTACCTCTACTCTATATAATATTTGTCATTTATGGGAAAAATAAAAAATTTATCATTGATGTGGTGACCATTTTTTAAATTTGTCTGTAACTTAAAAATACGTTGTTTATATGCTTGACGTTGGTAAAAATTCTCAAATTCGATAAATTGAAGGTAAAAATTAAACCGCGTTAAAATTTTGTCATGTGTCAGTTACATATGGTACACATGACTTTAATTATTTTACAATTATTAACTAAAATAACTAATCAAACATGAGCCATCTCTAATTAACTCACTCAATCACTATAACTAACTGAAAAGTGCTTTCATATACAAACTGAACAATACCAATAATGAAGGAGAGTTATTATTATTACATGATTCTACTAAAGGCTTAACGTGTACTATACTAATCCGCAAAACCTCCCGTATATAAGACATAATACATCTTTGGAAGTTTGGCTTGTTTTTGCTAATTCTTGAAACTCATTCACATTCACAAGTTCACCTGTTATTTTTTTCTTTTATGCATAAATGAGAAAATTTTAGTCGGATTATTCTTTCTATTATGTATTAAATCAAATAAATTAACACCAACAAGGCCAAAACCTGATTAAATAATTAATTTAATTATTTATTGTGATAATTAAATCTTAAATAATTAAGAATAATGATCAAGAAAAAATAAATAAAATAATTTGGGATAAATATTGTACTCATTTTATCTCAAATTATTTTTAGAAAAATCAAAAAGAATTAAATAAATAATTTAGGATAAATGTTGTATCCATTTATGCCAAATAAATTATTTATTACCCAATATAAAATAAATACATTTACAAAATAAATGTAATATTTATTAAATAAATTGAATATTTTACAAAAACAAAAGGGTAAAAATAAAATTTAATTTTAAACAAACCCTTAAATTAAAGATGGAGCGTGATTATATGTGGCCAAAATCTAGAAGAACCACTATAGCAGGAGCCACAACCTTCGGATATGCGTTTAATTCTCATCCAACGTCCAATAATGCACCGTGTCGCCCACTACAACGGAAGAAGATGCATTCGCGAAGTAGCGGATCACCAAACGGTCGCTTTAACGTTGTATCTTCTAACGCGGACGTTCCAACGAAACACAAAAGAAGCGTTAGTATCCACACGCGCGCCCAAAAACGTTTCGTTCTTCGTCTTCCTCGCGACGACGAAGAATATAAAAACAACAATCATCTTTGAATTTCCAAAGATGAAACTTTGTCGTTTCTCCACATTTTCACTTCATTCAAAAGGTGAAATGATCTCCCTACTTTGGTGATCATTCACCGTACACTTAGGAGCATCATTGCTGTCTATACCAGCGATTGACCGGAGAACAACCAAGAGACCATCAATAATCGTTTGATTTAGCTAAAGACAATTAAAGATAAACAACCACAATTAAATTAAAGATAACCAACCACAAATTAAAGATAAATTTAATATTTTTGGTTTATAATGAGTGGAACTCAGTTTATATTCGACTGTGGGGCCTAACAGCCAATCATAAGCATCATCGTGGATTCTACTCGAAGTCAGTGGAATTAATTCTGTGAGCTTTTTCTTTTAATTATTATTTTTTAAATGCGGTTGTATTGTTTAATGAAAAATATGGCTCGTGGTTTTTAAGTGAAATGAATAACTTAGAAGCTAAATAAGTCTAATGGAGAAGTTTTTATTACTCACATGTCTCCTAACAAAATTAATTTTTTTTTTATTTTTTTTCAAAATAAAAAAAGAAATAGCACAAAACTTTACTATCATTATTCCCGTTTAAACTCAATACGCTTTCATATGAAATCAAATTCGTGACATTTTTTTTATTAAAATGGGATAAACATATAAAAAAGTTTATAAAAGGTAAAACCATTTTAATATTTATTTATTTCTATTTTTTTTAAAATGTTTTAATAATTTATCATTTATATATATTCTTAATAAGAGTAAAAACTTAGGCAAAACTATGTTTGGATGAGTAGAATTGAATATGGAATTGGCAATAAAATTTTAATTTCAATTTTATGATTGAAAAAATTATAAAATCATAATTAAATTATAATTCCTATGTTTGAAAAAAAATTATATTAATATTTATTATTTATTTGATTAAAATATTGGTTTAACACAACCGATTAGAATAATTATTTTTTAAGTTTTAATTTTTATTAAAAAGAATAATCGTTTCAACATGTTAACTTCACTAAAAAAAATTATCGGTTCAAAATTAATTTCTTAAATTAAAAAAATATATATCGGTTCGTATTAATTTATTAAATTATATATATATATATATATATATATATATATATATATATATATATATATATATATAATTTGGTCGTTCTATTCATCTCCCTCAATTACATCAATCCTCTTGGTGTTAGAAAAAAAAATTATATATATATATATATATATATATATATATATATATATATTCTCCCTCAATTACATTGATCCTCTTAGTAGTAGGAAACAAAATATATAATAATAATAATAATAATAATAATAATAATAATAATAATAATAATAATAATAATGTAAAAAGACATTCGAAATATAATTATTAATTAAAAAATTTAATCCGTATTTTAAATAATAAAATAATAAATTTATTATTTAAAAAAATATAAATAAAAAAGGAAATTTGGATTTACAATTTCAACCTAAAAGAAATGAAATTAAGAATTATAAAATTAAACTAAAATAAATTTCATTAATATTCTATTTCAGTTATAATTCTTAATATTAAAAGTTTTACCAAACTTAAATTTGGAATTGAACTCTCCAATTTCAATTCCAATTCCAATTACAATTCCAATTCCAATTCCAATTCCAATTCCAATTTCAATTCCAATTCCAATTCCAATTCCAATTCCAATTCCAATTCCAATTCCAATTCCAATTCCAATTCCAATTCCAATTCCAATTCCAATTCCAATTCCAATTCCAATTCCAATTCCAATTCCAAAGTTATCAAACACTATTGTCATTTAGTTATCCTAGTAGGTTGTGTCAAAATCAACTTTTAATTACATGTTTAATATTTATTTAAATTAATTTTATTATAATTTTTTCAAACATAATAATTGAATTATAATAAAATGTTAATTATTGTGAAATTTTAAAATTATAATTATAATTAGAAATTGAATTACGTTTATCCCAACTCATTTTGTTTTGTTAGAGTGAATACAAAAGTTATAATCATTGTAGATTTTATTGACCATTTTGTTTTTGTTTAAATGGGTGTCATATCCATTTTAAATCCTTTAATCAAGAAAATTTTCGGAATTCATTTACTGTTACACAAGCTATTTCACCACGCTTTATGCACTGAATGAAGAAAAAAAAACTCAAATATTGGATGACTACAAATTTTTTATTATGAGAACTTAACAATCATACAAGCTTGATATATGTTACCAACATTGTCATATGGAAATAGTGAAAAATGGCTTACCATCTCTATTAAGTGTTATTATAACAAAACTTTTTGGAATAAATATATTTTATACAAATTATTAGGAATTCACATCAGCAAAACATTCAAATTTGGGAAACTTGTAGAGAAATAGAGGGAAAGTTGTGATATAATGATTAGAATAAAAAAAATGTTTAATGACATCAAATTAAAATGTAATGAAATGATTTTTTAAATCTAAATGATTTGTAAAGTTCTTTATTTCGATTTTTAAATTATAATATAATATTTTGTAAAATATTAAAGTGGTAGGTGAATTTAGCCGTATTAATTTTTTAATGAAATATATTTAAAAATAATAATAATATATTTAGAGATGTACTTTAATAGGGGAATGGAATAAATAAAACAAGAAAGAAGGAGAAGAAGAAAGGCCCAATACAACTCACAATTCCACAATATCAATCATCATCAATTATTAAGAACTTAAAATATGATAATATTAATTTGATCGAATACAATTACGATGTTATTTTTATTTTTTCCGTATAATTTGAGTCTCAATTAAAAATTGTTAATAAATATATATATATATATATATATATATATATATATATAATAATATATATTTGAAATTTGACCCAAAAAAATATGTTTTCATCGAATCAACCAAATTGAGAACTTCAAAATTACAATTCAACCTCTTAAAATAAGACAAACATAACAAGATTTCATTTAATTATATAGTATAAATTATGAACTGAGATCAAACCTCAGATTACATAGATTCTTGAATGCAAGAAACTTAAATGAAGAGTTGTAGTGTCATTCATAGCAGTGATAATGTCTAATAACTCGTTAAGGTAACTTCTTTAATTTATAAATTAAAGATCACGAGTTTTATTCGATTTAAAATGTATTAAATTGAAGTAAAAAATTATTTTTTAAAATAAAACAAAAAGAATCTATGTTTAGCCTTTTAAAAAATTATGAATATTAGTTTTTATTTGTTAGTGTCAATTTAAAAATTCACATATACATATTATATATATATATATAAATATAAAGATTGATCTGATTAGATGACATTTTTGTAACCTCTAATTAACCACAATCATATTTAAATTTCTTTAACACCTGGAAAGATATAGGTTGCATCATTTAAACTTTTATATATATTTTTAGATATATTTTTTCAATACTTTATATATACTCTACCATAAGAATATGAATATTTTATTTATTTACGTAATTAATAAGTTAACGGAGTTTAAATCATTAAAAATAAAACATAATTTTATACTAATTTAATAATAAAAAGTTCAAATTATGAGATTTAAAAAAAAAATCTTAAATCTAAATTATTTCTACTAAGGACTCCCAATTGGACAATTTGATTAATAGATAATTAAAAAAAACTTATGAAAATGGGTTGAGGTTTTACTTTGTGTTGGGTTTAGAGATTGGTCCGAGGCGCTTATTTATTTATTAATTTCTTCACACATTATTACATATCTATATATATATAATGATGCTTAATTTTTAAAGTGTCCGGATTGCCGGGTCGAGAACTGTGGTTAATTTGGATACTTGGGTCGGATTGTGGGTTGACCCGTTTTTAAATTTAAAACGGTTAAAAATAAAATTAAAAATGCTAGAGGTATGTTTCGAACTTGCAACCTAACAAAACAAGTACAACTTTTTAACCAACTAGGCTATACAGACTTTATATTTTAAATTCAACACCAAATTTGATAAACGCGGGACGTTTTAATATTAATATAAGTTCAACTTTTTAACTAACTAATATATAATGATGTTGAGTAAATGGATAATTGGGTCGGATTGTGGGTTGACTCACCCATAAACTTAAAACGGTTAAAAATAAAATAAAAAATATTATCCGTAATTTTTTTTCACGTTTTTTATATTATTACTCGTGCAAATGCACGGGCTAAATGCTAGTTTGATTTAATTACAACAAATATTATCTTTAATCACATAAATAATAGACAATTATTTCAAATATAATCAAGTATGAGATGTTTTCATGCCGATCTCATTTTGTAACCCAACGCAATTGTTCCAACCTGTTTCAAGGTTGCCTTCAGAAGCAACAATTATACACCGGTTTTATTGATCTTTTTATTTCTATCTTTTTCTGCAATTCCATCTTTCTTCGAATGTTTCTTTTGGTGTGATTGAGTAAACAAATTGATCGAAGTTAGAAAGGAGAAAACGAACAAACAAGCTTATTTATTTTAATTTATTTTTTGTGTTATATGTTTATATGCATATGTTAGAGCCATTAATTTATAGTACTAGTTGGGTACTCATCATTTTGGTTAATAGCTTACAAACTGAGTTGATTAATGCGTGTGTGAAAGCAACTTCATAAATGTTTGTATTGTATATAATCAATAATTGAATTTTCTACTCACCCTATATCTATATTATACAATAAGAGTTTTGCGTTAAATTCCTATTGTTATGCATCAACCTCACAATTAATGTTTATATAAAAATAATTATAGAAACATATAATAATGTATCATACAAGTTAATTTGAAAACGATAGAACATGTAATAATGTATGTCATAAGAGTGCTCCACCAACCCTAGGGATCAATTAATTAGGTAATCTATGACACTAAATTTCTTTTACATGTAACTCTTGAATATTATATCTACTATGATTCAATATTTTCATCTTTTGTTTTACAGTGTAAGACAGGAAACTTTGCTGTTTATATCCAAATTAACTTAATATAACTTTTTGTACGAACTAGACCACTAAAGTACTTCAAAACATAGTCAAGTGTGGGTTTAATTACTACTTAGAACTAAATCTTTTTACAATCTTTTAGAGTAAGAAGATGCTTCTGTTTTTTCTATTACATATTCTATTATTTGGCTTCAATGATGAACTCCTGACACATTATTTATGAGAAAGGATAGGGACAGTGAATTATTTGATTCGTTAAAAAATTTAAAAAAAATTATTTATCTTATCTCTCGTATTATTTTTTTCAATCACAAGTCATGTCATTTTCTATCGTTCCCTCCCCTATAACTTCTCTTAATTTATTATATTGGATCTTACAAAAACATTCTATAGAAATGTAATTTTTTTCTGTTATTATTAAATAGATAACATTTTATATTAACATAATTGATTATAATTTTTATTTTTCTTAAAGTGAACCAGTATTTTATCTTCTATAAGAGTTTATATGCCCAGAAAAATAATATATATATTCAACATTGGAAGAATATGGCTACAGCCCACAAGGTAGGTCGGTTGTTATTTGAGATTTAAAAAAAATGAAATTTAAAAATATTTTTTGTATTTAAATTCAAATTTAATAAAATTGAAGTAAAGGTATTATAATAATTTAGTTGATAAATTATTATTATTTAAAAAAAAAAAAACGTTTTAACGTCATTTCATTAAAAATTTAAAAAAACCGAAAAAAACCCAAATGAGTTTCTGTATTTTTCTAGACAGGCCTAGGAAAATTAAGTTCGTTATGGTCTAAAAATAAATGAATTACAAAAAATCATCAGAATTACAAACAAATTTAAATTACGTTTATCTCGCTAAAAAAACAGTGTCTTTGGTGACTTTCTGATATGATACATTCCAGTTCCTGTAGAGGTTCCAATTCTGTTCGTTTTTTGGGACTCTTCTCCATGTCTGAATGTTTGCGTTACAGTATGTTACAATATTATCCCAGGTCTGCTTCAGACTTCTTTGATTCCTTGAGAATGCCCTCGCGTTTCTCTCCCGCCCGATGTTGTAAACTGTTGAGCCGAATCCGTATTTGAAAATCTTTGACTTAAACTTTGTGCACTTCGCTTTCTTCATAGACACTTCCTTGATTTCTTTCCAATCTTCTGGGAATCTGGTCATCTCTATATTTTTTGCAAATTTATTCCAAAGTTTCGAGGCAAATGAATAGTTCCCGAAGAGATGATCAACTATTTCTTCATTCCCTTCACACAACAAACAACTTGAATCTAGAATTTCCATGTACTTCTTGACGCGATCTCTCGTGTTTAGTATTTCCTGAAATGCAAGCCATAAGATGAATTGGTGTCTCGGGATAACCTTTGACGACCAGACCAGATTAGCCCAATCTACTATTTCCTCCTTATCTCGGATGGTGTTCCACACTTTGTTTGAAATCATCTTCCTATTTTCCTCGGCTTTTCATTGGTGTACATCTGTTCTTTCGTTGAATTGGATGTTACTGATATATTTGAGAATGCACCGCCCCACCGGTATTCGTCTAAGAAGCGAATTCCATAGCCCGTCTTTAATGTCTCTAACCTTGGAAACTAGGTAGTCCCGCCTGATCCTTACGTTTCTGAATTCCTCTTTATTGATTAACGGTTGATCCTCGTACCAGGGATCAGGCCAAAACAATGTGTTTCTGCCGTCTCCTCAACTAATATCAAAAAGTCATGCAATACTGTTTCTTAGCTTAAGGATTTTCAGTAACGACCATCCCATACCTTCGCTTATTTAGGATGTCCAAACGCTTGATTCATGTTTTATAAACCGGGTGTGGACCTACTTTGTTAGATTAAGTTAAATAAAGAAAAATGAAAATTAATTAAAAGAGAAATAATTAATTAAAGAAAATGTTTGATAAACTTAGGTGAATAAGTTTAAATCAATACGACATAGTTTTATTGATGTGTTAATGAACAAAACTAAGTTGTAAAATTGTCTATGCGCAAGTACAACTGAAGAAGTGCGCGAGGAGACGTCTAACTTCTACAGACGTGATAGTCTGAAGAAGTGCACGAGAACACGTCTAACTTCTACAGACGTGTTAGTCTGAAGAAATGCGCGAGCAAACGTCTAACTTCTACAGACGTGTTACTATGAAGAAGTGTGCGAGCAAACGTCTAACTTCTATAGACATGTTAGTCTGAAGAAGTGCACAATCAGACGTCTAACTTCTACAAACGTGTTAATCTGAAGAAGTGCGTGAACAGACGTCTAACTTCTACAGACGTGTTAGTCTGAAGAAGTGTGCAAGAAGATGTCTAACTTCTACAGACGTGTTAATCCGAAGAAGTGCGCGAGCAGACGTCTAACTTCTACAGACGTGTTAGTCAAAAGAAGTGCGCGAGCAGATGTCTCACTTCAACAGACGTTCTAGTCTGAAGAAGTGCGCGAACAGACGTCTCACTTCTACAGACGTGTTAGTTTAAGAAGTGCGCGAGTAGATGTCTAATTTCTATAGATGTGTTAGTTTGAAGAAGTGCGCGAGCAGACGTCCAACTTCTACAGACGTGTTAGTATGAAGAAGTGCGCGAGCAGACGTCTAACTTCCACAAACGTGTTAGTTTAAAGAAGTGCACGAGCAGACATCTCTCTTCTACAAATGCTCTGGTCTAAAGAAGTGTGAGCAAATGCCTTATTTCAGTAGTCGTCTGAAGAAGTGTCCGTCTTTCTGCTCTACTCATCAGCATAGAGAACAACAGTATTCGTTATCAGCCGTCTTCCAAGTCAACTTTACACGCTTAAGTGCCAAGTACTCTTTTATTCCACTAGCCTGCGTTGTACCTTCCAATACACAACGATCTATCGAATATTTTATAGTACAATCCAGTACGCCACAATCCAACGAATATATTCTCTTGTACGATCCCCTATACATGCTATACATGGCGTACGTCTAACGAAAAACTAACACACATCCAAGAAAAGATTTGAACGTTGCTACACTTCAATATAAAAGGTGATCAAAGTACAACGACAAATTTGTCCAAGTGCACAAATTAATAATTGTTAAGCGCTGTGATTACTCTTGCTCTAAGTCTATTCTGTGATTCATCTACAGTTCTACCTGAGTATATTTTTAGTATTGTAAGTTGAACCGAACGTTATCTGTTCAACAAAGTGTTAGCTAGGAGTTCAGAAATAGGAAGCTGTTAAGTCCTGTGCTTCTAACTGGGTTTGTATAGTTACTATACAAATCGAAGTCTTCTAGTGAAAAACCTCCTGGAAACAGAAGATGGGGTGACATAGGAGTTTTATCTCCGAACAACCATAAAATTCCTTATGTTATTTCATTTCTGCATCTTACAGTCGTTTATCAACCACTTCAAATCTAGTAAACATTTCCGCACTTGAATCCGTTCAAGAGCTTGCGAAGATTTGTGAAAAATAGAAACATATTTTCATCGCTAACAAGATTAAAATCAAATTGAAAGTTATAAGTAACACAACAATACTCAACCCCCGAATATTGTTTTACCTGATCCTAACAAGTGGTATCATAGACAAGTTTTCTATTCTCAAGCATCTTCAGATATCAAAACCATGTCTATCCAAAGAAAAATCCCTATGTTCTCAAAGGAAGACTATGACAACTGGAAAAATCAGAATGTAGGCTCATCTATCTGCTCTAGATGAAGACATGTGGTATGTCATCACTGATGCTCCAATGAAAATTCTAAAACTCAGCACAACTAGTACATCTACTGATGGTGCTCCTAAGATGAAGGAGAAACCAAGATTTGAGTAGACTGCTAAAGAGAAGAGGAAGGCCAACCTCGATACTATGGCCAAAGACATTCTTTATAAGACGCTAGACAAGAATTTGTTCAGCAAGATCAATTCATGCTCGCCTGCCAAAGAAATTTTGGAGAAGCTGACTTAACTTTGCGAGGGCAACGACCAAACCAAAAAAAACAAGCTGATGGTTCCACACAAAAGTTTGATAGCATCAAGATGCATCTAGGAGAGAAGATGACTGAATTTGATGAAAGATTTAGCAGCATTGTCATCCAATTCTTTACTTTGGGAAAGACATATAACAACAGTGAGGTTGCAATCAAAGTTATGAGAGCTCTGCCCAGAGAATGGGACATAAAGACGATGACAATGAGGGAGTCCAAAGATCTCAATAAGCTTGAGTTGCATGACATGTTCGCCGATTTGAAAGCCTATGAATTTAAGATAAACTCGAGGAATGAAGAGGAGCCATTCACACCTGTCTCAACCAAGGCACTGGTGACCACTAAGGAGCCACCTGCCGTGACAGATACGAAGTCTGCTGAGCAGATCAACAGCGATGCCATGGCACTCTTTGTCAAGAAGTTTGGAAAATTCATGAAGAAGACTCACTCTAACTCAAACTCTTCAAATAATAACAATCATACAAGTAATTCCAAAGCTAACTTGAAGTGTTTTAATTGTGATAAACTAGAAGCACTCAAGGCAGAATGCAGAAAGCCAAAGAGGGATGATAAGAAGTCTCGTGATAAGAAGAACAAAAAGGACCAAAAAGATCTCTTGGTTGAGGAAAGAAAGAGCATGTGGGCTGATAGTGATTCAGACGATAGCTCTTGAAGTGAGAGTGATGACTAAGGCGTTAAATGCTTCATGAAAAATGACGATGATGTATTTGACTTCTCCTCTAACAAGTTCACAAGAGACGATCTAACCACTAAACTCAATGACATGGTCATTGAGTACAAGAATCTATCAGACTCTTTTAATGAAATGACTTTGAAAAACAAATCTGACAATACTACTTCTTCATCTCAAATCACTAAACCGAAAGTTTTTAAAATAACCAAGCTCTCATCTAAGAATGAGAAGCTCAAGAAAACAATTCAAATTATTTCTTCTGAAAACCAAAGGTTAACATACGTGGTTAGTTCTTGGACGAAATCTAGGAATGTCGTCAGACAGCTGATTAGTTACTAAGGCCTGCCGAATGCAAATCCGATTTAGGATTTGATAATGGCAACCCAGATAAGTCCAACAAAAAGTTAAACCCAGTAAAAGGCGAGCTTAAGCCCAAAATCTTTGTCAAGGGATATTTAAATGATAGTGGAACTAATCATGGCTGTGATGCCTTGACTATAAAATATGAGATCAAATATGTTAAGCCAACTTCAAGATGGCTTAAGCTCGAGAAGAGTGGAGGCAACAAGTCTGGCAAGCAAAAACTTGACAAAAAGTCAAGAAGTTCTTCTCAAAACTCATCTTCTAAAGTGAAGGGATCAACAACAGGCAGAAAGAAGTCTGCCAAACCGAAATCATTTGCGTTATTAACAACTCAAAGTGGGAGATCCATAAAAATAATTCAAATATGGATCCCCAAGGGACTGATTAACCACAGACCCAAGTGAATATGGGTACCAAAGGTGGAAATATGTATATTTGTAGGTAAATCAGGTCAGCTACTTGGAAGACTCTATTTGGTATTTGGACAGTGGCTGCTCTAGACACATTACATGCGACAAACGGTTGCTGACTGATATAACAAAATGCACAGGATCTAAGATCACATTTGGTGATAACAACGAAGGTAAAATTGTGGGTAAGGGTAAAATTATCCATGGTTATCTTACTATTAACGATGTGCTGCTGGTAGAAAGTCTATGTTACAACTTGATTAGTATTAGTCAAATGTGTGATAACAAATTTACTGTAGATTTTCAAAAACATGCATGTCTTGTAAAAGATAAGTAGGGTAACACTCTACTAATAGGAAATAGGGTAGGAAATTCTTATAAGATGAATTGGAAAAATAAGACGTGTGATCTTTTATGCATGATAGCCAAGAATGATCAAAACTGGCTATGGCATAAAAGATTAAACCATCTTAATTTTAAAACCATTAATAACATCTGTTCGAAAGATTTAGTTTCTGGAATACCTAAACTAAAGTTTTCTAAAGATAAGATCTGCATTGCTTGTCAGATCGACAAACAAGTCTATTTAACTTTTAAAAATAAAGGGAATATCCAATCCGACAGGTGTCTAAAATTATTGCAAATGGATCTGTTTGGTCCAATCCCAATCACCAGTTTAGGGGGAAAGAGATATACCCTTGTCATAATTGATGATTATTCAAGATTTACTTGGGTTATATTTTAAGAATCTAAGGATAAGACTACTGAAAATTTAATTAAGACCCTTAGAAGACTTCAAAATGAAAAATCTTTAAGTATCATAAAGATTAGAAGTGACAAAGGAACTAAGTTCACCAACAGAAGTCTGTCTTCCTTGAGGAATCTGGTATTAGACACAAGTTGTCTAGTGCTAGAACTCCACTACAAAATGGTGTTACTGAAAGGAGGAACAAAATATTAAAAGAAGCAGCGAGATCTATGCTAGTTGACTCATGTGTTTCAAAGACTTTGGGAAGAAGCCATTAACACATCATGTTATACTCAAAACAGGTCAAGGATTAATAAACGTTTTAATAAAACACATTACGAATTTTTTATGGTAAAACTCCTAAAATTTCATATTTTAGGATATTTGGATGTAAGTATTTTATTCATAACAATGGGAAAAATCATTTGACTGCTTTTGATGCTAAAGAAATGCTGGAATTATGTGAGGCTACTCTTCAGATAGTAAAGCTTATAGAGTGTATAATAAATAAACTCTAACGTTGAAGAATCTACCCAAATTATTTTTGTTGAATCTGTTGAAAGTAATTCTCACAAAATTATTGAAGTTTCTAACAGGTTGGAAGCTGCCAATCTTTAATCTGATAGAGATGATGAAGTTCTAGTCAACATAAACAAAACGTTTGATCAGCCGGCTGATCCGGTTGATATTCAACTAGACAACCAGACTATTAGTCAGCAGGCTGCTGATAATCTAGATGTCCTAGATCCATCTGACCAGACGTTTGACCCTCTGGGACCGAACTTCAAATGGAACAAAAACCACCCACCAGAACTAATCATTGATAATCCTAATGCACCTCTTAGGAGTAGACATCAACTAATGGATGAATTTGCAAACTCTGCTTTTATCTCTCAAATTAAGCCTATGAAAATCAATGAAGCATTGCTTGATCCAGATTGGATCAATGCTATGCAAGAGGAGTTGAATTAATTTGAAAGAAACAATGTGTGACATCTAATTACAAGACCGGATGATCAATTCGTTATTTGAACTAGATGCGTTTTTAGAAAAAAAAACTAAGTGAAGATGGATTAGTTGTGAGAAACAAAGCCCGATTGGTAGCTCAAGGATATAGACAAGAGAAATGAATTGACTTTGAGGAGTCATTCACCCCTGTAGCTAGACTTGAAGCTATTCGAATCTTCCTAGCTTATGCAATTTTAAAAAGTTTAAAGTTTATCAAATGGATGTTAAAAGTGATTTTCTTAATGGTTTATTGAATGAATATGTTTATGTTGAACGGTCTCCGATTTTCAAAATCATTCTCAATCTAATCATGTTTTCAAATTAGATAAAGCTTTATATGGTCTTCAGCGCTTCTAGAGCTTGATATGACACTTTGACTAATTTTCTATTTGAGCATGATTTTATCATTGGCATAGTAAATAAAACACTTTTCAGATTTACTAAATACTCACATATATTACTTGTTCAAATTTATGTGAATGACATCATATTTGGGTAAACTAACCTCAAATTGTGTGAGAAATTCTCTAAGTTGATGCAAGACAAATTTGAGATGAGCATGATGGTAAGCTAACGTTCTTCCTTGGTCTTCAAGTACGTCAACTTGAAGATGACATCTTCATCAATCAAGCTAAATACACTAGGGAGCTGTTGAAGAAATTCGGCATGTAGAGTTTCTCAGCTGCTTCAACACCCATGAACACATCTAGCAAACTAGATAAGGATGAAGATGGCCAGTCTGTCGACATCATAGCCTATAGAGGAATCATCAAATCTTTGCTATATCTAACAGCCAGCCGACCATACATCCTGTTTGTTGTCAGCTTCTGTGGAAGATTCTAGAATAATCCTAAACAATCTCATTATATTTTTGCTAACCGTATTTTGAAATATTTAAAGGGAACTCAAAATATCCCAGTTTCAATTTAATCAGCTATTCTGATGTAGATTATGTAGGTTGCAAAATCGATCGAAAGAGCACTAGTGGAACTTGTCAGTTCCTTGGTGATCGTCTGATCTCTTAGTTTAGTAAAAACAGACGTCTATCGCCACATCTACAGCAGAATATCTTACCATATGCAGCTGTTATGCTCAATTGATGTGGGTCCAATAGTAGTTAAGAGATTTTGGCATCCAGGCAGACGAGTATCTGATCTTCTACGACAACACCAGTGCCATTGCAATCACATATAATCCGGTGTTGCATTCCAGAACAAAGAATATTGATATCCGACATCATTTCATTCGGTATCATGTTTCTCAAAAACATATTCGATTGGAATATGTGCCAACGGATCAGCAAGTGACCGACATCTTCACGAAGCCACTCCCCAATACTAAGTATTCTTAGTTTAGAAATGTTTTGGGTCTTTTAGAGCTAAATTAATTTAATTAAGTATACAAAAATTGAGGGGGAATTTGTTGTTAAGCTGATAAGGAAGACGTGGTAAGACATATGTCTCAAATCGTGTTGAATAGAACAGTCGTCTAATGACACTGCGTATTAGACGGACTATGCTTAAGCAACTTGCAATTTAAGCATAGTCAGACACTAAGCTGTTAGGTAGACGTCTGCTGACACTGCTGTTACAATGGGTCAGCAGACACCTTCCGAACAAATGTCTTACTTATCTTAAACACAAGGTATGCAGACAACACCGATAGACGTCTATCTACAAGTGCTCTTCTAACGCCTTGTGTTAAGCTAAATGGGACAACTATCTTAATGTTATCACTATGTAACATCGTTTATCCCCCCGGTCTATGTCCCATTCCAAAGCTTATCACGTGCTTGTGAGACACGTGGCAATATAGAAGGACAACCGCGAGGTAGCTCAAGGTTCAATGATTTCAACCTTGGTTTGCGCGCCAGGCATCTTTTAAAACGAAACATTTGGTTTTTAAAAGATTTTGAAAATACCTGGAGCGGTAAGAAATTATTTATGTAAAATAATTTTATCTTTTGTTCAAACATTAATAATCTAGGAGGCTAAACAAAAAATTAACCTGACCCGATTTAAATTAATTAAACATAATCAATTTAAAGATTATTCATTTGAAAATCAGAGTCGCCAAGAGATTTTATGAAAATCAATAAAATGATACGTGTATAAACGTATTTATACCAGAGTTTCTGAAAAAAGTGGTTCGTTGTCTGTTTACGTTCGGGAAAGGGCTTTCGCGCTATGTCCTCTACGCCCGCCTAAGGATGGTTTTCAAAATCCTATGAAAATAGACAAAGTCTGACTTCTATAAATATAATTATAACATTCCTTATCTTTAATTAGTAGTCCAGGGGTCCTAAATGAGGATAAACTTTAAATAATTGTACAAAATTATTTAAAGGAGGTGTGTACATGTTGCGTTGGGGTTCAGACTTAACAAAACCTGAAAATATCAGAAAAAGATGTTAGAGAGTATAATCAAACAAGACCTAGCAAAAGAAAATTGCTTTGGGAAACATCCCAGAGAATCTTGAGAGTTACTTTATGACCTTGAAAATACCATTTTTTAGAAAATGGGGGCTTGGTTCCAGAATAGTTTCGGATTTTTGAAAATTGGAACCAAACGGGCCTAAGGATTAAACCCTAGGTTCGAGTCCGATCTTGTCAATTTGGGCTTAGTAAGGTTGAAGAGGTTCAATTTTGAGTGAGGGTTCAGACTTAGGCCTAGGGCTATAACGGTCTTAGGCTAAATGGGGGTTTGATCCTAGGCTAGGGCTAGGGTTTGGCCTAGGCTAAGATGAAGCTAGGCTTAATTGTCGGTCATAGGTTAGGTTTCAAGGTCAATCCTAGGTCAGGTGGCAAGGTTTTTCCTAGGTTAATTTGGTCTAGGCTAGTTTTGTCGGCCCTAAGGCAACTATCTCGGTCGGGTGGCACGGTCCTAGGCGGTTTCCTCGGTCGCGCGGCTCGGTCCTGGCTTGTTTTTCTCGGTCCGAAGGCAAAATTTTAGGGCAAGGTGTTCTTGTTTTGGTCCGAAATTTCAGAAGTCCATAACTTTTGATTGGGATGTCCAAATCACAATCTGTAAGTTGTAGTAGGTTCATATGATTATGCAGAACAAAAGCCCTAACATAAATCATGATTTTGAAAATCATAAGAGGATCAATTTTAAAACACCATTTATAGGTCAAATTTTGGAATCTTTTTAAATTAGGCCATTTCAAGGCCTGATTTTTGTTCCATTAGCTTTGAAATGATGAATATAGTTAATCCATACCAAAACAAGAACATCATTATATCATTAAAATGGTTTTTGAAGATTGAATCAAAATCTAACTTTTTTTCAAAAACCAAATTTGATCAAACATGATCAAAAGGGTGAAAGAGTTACTTGGAATTCATCCCTACATGTTAAGAATCATGTATAGTTACTAATTGAATCAACAAATTCAACTTAGAAGCAAGAACATGAAATTTCAAAAATCCAGATTTTTAACCTTTTTTTCCAAAATTTCAATTTGATTAAACATGATCAAAACATGATACAGTACTTATAAATCATCTAATCATGTATACAAACATGTAATACAACTAATTGAACCAACAAAATCAGATTAAAAGCAAGAACAAAAGTTTTAAAATTCAAATTTTCAAGCTATTTCTCAAATTTCAATTTTGATCAAACATGATCAAAACTTGATTACAGTTGCATGGAAATGATTCAAACATGTTTATAAACATATATAAGAAAAATCTGGATCAACAAATCTAGGTTTAAACCAAGAACACAACATTTCAAAAAATCCAATTTTCAAACTGATTTTTGCAAAATTCTGTTCTAGTTTGATTTGATCGGTTTTCTTCTAACAAAAAGCTTATACATGATATATATAATGATTCTCTACAAAGAAATCATAAAATCAAGCATAAGAACACGACCAAAGTGATCAAACAAGAAATTTTGAAGAAATTCAAAATTTGCAATTACAAATCAATATTCAAGGCTTCTGGAATTATACCAACAGCTGGAAAACATTCCTGGGAGTTTCTGGAAGCGATCTAGAAGCCTGGATCAAAGCTTGGCTCGCTGGAGAAAGTTTTGAAAAAACTGTTCTTCGCCGGAATTTGCAGGTGTTCAATCAGATTGAATTGATGTGTAATTCTTGGTTATTGTTTGATGGATTGGTATTAGGATGGTAGGGGAGTATTTATAAGGTGGAAAGGTCGGTTGTAGAAGGCCAATTCGACTTGATTTTGATCACGACGTTCTTATCCCTAAAATCTTATCCAGCAGCTGGCAGCCTTATCCCAGGGAAGATAAGGCTTCTAGATAAGGGGGAAACGTAGGCGCTGACGAGGGGATCACGTGGGCGAAAAAATCAACGGATTTGATCGCCTGTAGCCGAAGTTAGAGCTTCTGGAAGGTTTGACGCCGGCGATGATCGCGAATCCGACGACCCTGCATCCCAACGAAGAAGATGAACAAAACGGCGTCGTTTTGAGTAACGGAATGTCGAGTTCCGTCTGGTTCCCTTAGCGGTCAGCCTGTTTGACTAACGGGATCAGTCTGTCCCGTTAGTTGATCTGGTGCGGGCGCGTGCGCGTGGTTCTGCTACAACTGGATTTCTAGCGCGCTCTGGGCTATCAGATGAGATCTGGGCGCTCATCTGATGGTCTAGGATCCTTCTGCAAAGTTTAAACATAAAATCAGCCACACATGATTATGCAATTTTAATTTTATTTAAAAGGTTATTAAAAATTGAATTTAATTCATTTTAAATCCATTTTTTCACCAAAAATTTCACAAAAATTATTTCTAGATTCATAATAACAATTATGATCATATTTTATTTTTTGGGAATTTTTGGGAATGTTGGGGTATTTTATTTAATTGGTTTAAGTCATGAATTAAACATAAATCATGAATAAATCCTAATTAAATATTTTTAACCCTTCCTTGGTCTAATTTGGGTAAATATATACAAATATTTTATCCTTAAATTATTTTTGGAATTTTGGAAAGTTTTCTTAATTAAGGTTTAATTATCACAATAATTAATTCTTAATTAGGTTTTAATTCCTTCTTTTAAGTTATTTTGAATATAAAAATTCAAAATATTATTTCATTATTATTAAACATAATAATATTATTTTGCAAAGAGGGTAAGTCAAATTTTCATGCTTACAGAATGCCCCTCTCGAACCGAGTTTGAATAAAACAGTCTTAGTTTTTGGAAAACGTGGGTTTGAGGTTTGATCATAAAAATTTGTACCCTAACCTACAGTGAGGTAGAAGGATAAAACCTGGATAGTAGCGGCTGCTGGTGGGGAGTCATCACAATGACTCATGGTTGGGAAGATTATGTGATCTTCCTTTGCCTGTTGTCTTTTGTTGGGGATAGACTATCACAATAGTCTTATCATGCACCAGGAAGCTAACAGGGTGTTGTTGGGGGTGAGTCATGACAATGGCTCATTCTCTTCTTTGTTAAATTTTGCATAGGATAGACTATGACAATAGTCTTATCCTGTTGGGGGAGTAAGCGGGACTCCAACTGGGGATTGATTACTACAATAATCCTATCATAAAAATGACAGATAGTGCCTGTCAACAAATATGACTCATTTGGGGATTAAAAAGAACTCTTTGTGGGGAGGAGTCTCCTGCTAGTAAGACTACCTATCGGGAGGTAGGACTCTCCTAAGGAATGCTCTCTTGGGAATATAATCCCACGGGGATAGAGGTATAACTCTCGGGGATAATGATAACAATCATACCGCGTCCATCAAAAAATGGAATCCACTACTAAAGAGTAGTCATTACAATGACTCTCGAGGATGCCTATAATACGATAAGACTTACTTTAAGAGATGATATCCACAACTAGGACTTTTCTGGGGAATGAAGAGAATTCTACGTTGAGGATGAAGAAAGACCTTCTAGGTGACGTGACAACAATCACGTTGAGTGGTGATAACAATCACATTGTTGTGAGGGCTGTAGCAACCATCGCTCTATGGGGATGATTACAATCGTGCCGAGAATATGGGTTATAACAATAACCTATAGATAATCTGAGTGATTAGAATCACTCTGGTAGGGAGTGGTCATGGAAATGACCAATACAGATACCTATCAAGAGATAGGGCTTACTCTTGCGGGGATACGCGAACACATTCGCTCCGAGGGGAATGAGTTATAACAATAACCCTTATGGTCGCCAACCTGTTGGGGATGGGTTATAACAATAACCCATATGTGGATGCCAATTTGTTGGGGATAGGTCATGATAATAACCTATATAGATGCCTATTAGAATAGGGCTTTAAGAATCCTAACAATGATCTTCTGTGCCTATTACTATGGCTTTAAAAGGTCTTGTATGAAGTGACCTTCACATCTGATTGAACCTCTTGCTTCCTCTAAGGATTGTTTGCGAGAGGAGTTATCCTGATTGTCAACTTATCTTTCTTGGGCCTAACAAAGTGTCCTTCTCAACTGGATTAAAATTGTTAACTCCGTGGGGATTTAACACTCAGGGAGCTTCCCATAGAGTTTTTCCTTTGGCCTTGCGAAGGGTCCTTCACAGCTGGGTGAAATTGTCGACCCTTTGGGGAGTTAAGGGAATGGTTTAACATGAACTTTTTCCCTTTGGATTTACAAAGTGTTCTTCATAACCTAGTTGACACATTAACTAGTTGTTTTATCACTCTATAAGGTGGAGAACTTTAATAAAAGTTGTTTGGGGAACAAACTATTCTTAATTCTGTCTCAGACAAGATTTGAAAGCAGAAGAAACCCTGGTCTTACCTATGTTATAGGGTGACTTGGATTCGAAATGTGTTCGGGGCTAGGACATGAGCATTCCTGTGTTGAAAGGGATTGTCTCATTTTTGAAAGATCCCGATCTTCTTATTCTCCTATGTTAAGATATGGATGATAAATTCGATCTCGTATAGACGATTATCCAAGATATTAACTTGCGGGGAAGGTAACCATGAGAACCATGTTTAGTTATATTTTTGGTTGCTTTTTCTATGGTCCGCAATTCTTCGAAAGTTCGATTATTCTGGGTATCATCACAGAGAGAGTTTCAACTTTCCGGTTGGGAAAGTTTCTATTCTTTTTGTTTTTTAACTACCGGGGTATATCTGGTGGAATCGATACGTTTTGCTCTTGCGATAGACATCGGGACAGCCGCCCGAGTGAGCATAAACGGTGATTTCAACACCTCAACCTACACATGAGTGTTTTCTATATTGTTTTGGTCCTTGTGGGTATCGAGAGAACGACACGTTCTACTCTTGCGATAGTCATCGGGACAGCCGCCCGAGTGAGTATGAACGAAGACTTCACCTCGACCTGTAGGGGATTTTTGTAGATATATTTTTGGAACCTTGAGTCTAGTTCTCTCTATTCTCTTATACAAAGGGGAATGAGACGTCCTTTCTCAAATTGCAGCTTTGGCTTGGCTTTAGGGGTTTATTCTATTTCTTTTTCAAAAGCCTTCCCTTGAGGGTTAGTTTTCTAGATAATCGCATAACACGAAAACAAGCTTATTATGGATATCCATCGATAGGAGATTTCTGGAAACTCAGGGTTTTGATTCGGGAGATCAATCGTAGTTTGATTAAAGGAAATTCCCTTGACTTTCGCCCTTACTTGTTTCCTAAAATCCTTATCACTAATTGGTGGAAAGAACAAGGGTTCCCTCTGTCCTAAGACCCCGTGGGGATAGAACTAGAAATAGTTCATTTATTTTGAGTTTGAGCATCTTGAGCTTACTGTGCATCTTGAGCTTACTAATCTCATTGAGATCGAACCTGTACAAAGGCTGCCTATGTATCTTCCATTTGTTCTTGATATATTCTTTTATTTTCTTGGGAAGAATAAGGTCTCACGTAGTTCTCCCGTGTTCATGATGATGACGTAGTTGTACAAAACTAGAGGTCGACTAGTTCACTCGAAGTTGAGGACTAGATTGAGATGTCCAACGTAGTAGTACAATACTAGAGGTTGATTAGTCCCCTCTCAATTGGGGACTAATTGTTGGGAAAATGCCTAACAAGGCTAGAGCTTCGATTAGTCCATTCCTGGTTGGGGACTAGCTTTGGGGAATTGTAATATGGTCCTACAAGACCAGCGGTTCGATTAGTCCTTTAGAGGCTAGGGACTAATCATTAAGAATGCTGATATAGTCGTACAAGACTAGAGGTCAATTAGTCCACTCTTAGTTGGAGACTAACTGACGGGAGTTATGACATACACATACACCATTGGAGGTTGATTGGTCCAATATGACTTAATCCTGGTAAGACTGGATCGTGAACCGTCGTGATCTTGCTAAGGCTAGATCGGAGCCGTTGTAATCCTGCTAAGGCTAGATTAAAGTCGTGGTAATCATGTTAAGGCTGGATCGGGAGCCGTGGTCGCGAAACGATATTAGACATAATATCGTTTCAGGGCGACTAGATTGCTAGGAGTAATAAATTCTTCGCCCTCAACTATTGAAAGGCGAACCACACCTCCAGAGAGGATTTTCTTGATGAGGAAGGGACCTTCCCATCGTGGTTGGAACTTGCCCCTAGGGTCTAACAGTTCACGGGTTACTTTGAGCACTATGTCACCTTCTTTTAGGCTTCTGGGTTTGACCTTTTTATTAAAGGTATCGGCCATTCGTTTCTAGTAAGCCTGGGTTTTGCATAAAGCATCCAACCTATGGTCTTCCATCAATGTCAACTGGCCGTATCGAGCTTTTACCCAATCTTCTTCAACAACATAAGATTCCAACAAGATTCTTAGTGTAGGGATTTCAATCTCGATGGGTTGTACGGTGTCCATGCCGTAAACTAGAGAATAGGAAGTCTCGTCTGTCGATGCTTGAGCAGTCGTACGATATCCCCATAAGGCGAATGGCAGCTTTTCATGCCAATCCTTATATGTATTGGTCATCTTCTTGATGATCCTAATCACATTCTTGTTTGCCGCTTCGACTACGCCATTGGTTTGGGGTCGATAGGGTGAAGATTTGTGATGTTCGATCTTGAATTCTTTGAGAATGGATAAAACCTTTCCTTGGAATTGTCTTCCATTATCCGAGATAATAGCATGAGGTACTTCCTACCTAGCTATGATGTTAACACAGATGAATTTTGCTACTTGAGTAGACTTGAGGATCTTATAAGACGATGCCTCGACCCATTTAGAGAAATAGTCGATGGCTACGAGTATGAACTCATGTCCATTGGAAGCATGGGGATAAATTTTCCCAATGACATTGTTAGATAAAATTAGACCGGTTAATAGAACTTAACACAAATAAACTTCCTATGCAGGAACAGACAAAGAACCGGACCGGTCAAATCAATGAACCGGTTAAGAAGCTCAACCGGAACAGACAAAGAACCGGACCGGTGATATCAATGAACCGGTTAAGAAGCTCAACCGGAACAGACAAAGAACCGAACCGGTCAAATCAATGAACCAGTTAAGAAGCTCCACCGGTCAAGTTATCAAACCAACCAGAAACATGACCGCACAAAGAAAGACAGGATCAGTCAAAGCCAAAGGCCGGAAACACCAGATAGTCGGTCATTAACCGACCAGAAGCCAAAAGCAATAACCGGAAGCCATCCAGTTAAGACAAATAACCGACCAGCATAAGAAGATACTTCGGGTATCTGTTGAGAATGATACCAAAGGAATAGACTGAACATTTCCATATTCATACAAGTCTGAGGACAATCTGCAGGCTGCAGAAAACCGTCCTACAAGATCTTTCCACTTCAGGATAAATCAGAAAGGCAATCTTCCAAGTACAGACAACTGTCTAACTGACAGTTACCACATTGAGTAAAAGACAAACCTAGCCGGTTTGACCTACATACTGGAAGAACAGACCGCCAGGTCTGAAAAGTTGACCGCCAGGTCTGAATCACTGAACCTCTGCTCAACCAATCAAATTCAAGGAAATGAAATATGACCGTTGGCACATTTCACCTATAAAAGGAGCAGCTGAAGAGGAGTAAATGCGGGACAAAGTGGACAATTAATTTACAAGTGATAAGATTGTGTTCTATCTCTAAAAAAGCTTAAGTGCTAAGTTGAAGTGTGTATTTACAATTTCGGTGTAAATTGTACGGGTGCTATCGAGCAGGAAATAAGTCTCGATCGGATTGTGTTTGTATTCCTTAGTGAATATCCTTCTCACGGTTTTGAGAGGAAGGGGTGACGTAGAAGTTTTATCTCCGAACATCCATAAAAACTTGTCTTGTTATTTACTTTCTGTCGGTTCTACATTCTAACCGACCTGTACTAACTCATTTACACCGCTACAACCGACTCTACATTACCTAAACCGTATCACCAAGATCCAAAAACCGACCCAGCAACTTCTAAACCTGTTCTATCCAAAACCGGCCCTGCCTATTTCGTGAGTGTGCTGCTTCAACCTGAAACAAACCTCTTCCGCGCTTGAACCTAGTTCAAGGGTTTGTGACAGTTTGTGTAGTATTGAAACCCCGATGTTAATCTCTAACCGGATTAATCACCACCCTTTGAGGTAGACGCGCTAACCGGCTCAACCCCGGTCCTCCAGCCGCGACCTAGATCCTAAAAATTGGTATCAGAGCAGTTAGTTTCAACACTCAAGCAAGCATGTATTTTGATAGGCCACCAATGCTAGAAGGTGATGACTTTGCCAACTATAAGGCACGCATGTACCTACACTTAATCACCATGGATGATGAGATGCAGTTCATAATAGCCGAAGGACCGATAATCATTGATAAGGATAGGAATGATTGGACAGCTGAAGATAGGAGAAGAAATAACCTGGATAACCATGCCAGAAACCGGATCTCCAACGGTGTGGACAGAAACACGTACTGCAAGATCAGAGACTGCAAAACCGCAAAGGAAACATGGGACACGGTCATTCAGATTCATGAGGGAAATGAAAGAACCAAGGAAAACAAGGTAATGGTAGCTACTCAGAAGTTTGAAAACATCAAGATAAAACCGGGAGAAACAATGAGAGAATATAGTGACCGGTTCACAGGTGTGTTAGACGAGCTAGCAACTCTTGGCAAGAGGTATGATAACAAGGAGGTCATCATGAAAGCTTTAAGATCTCTTCCAAGTGCATGGGACATAAAGACAATGGTGATGAGGGAATCAAACTGCCTAAGCAAGATGAAACTACATGATGTATTCGAAGACCTTAAGGCATATGAGTTTGAAATGAGATCTAGGACTGAAGAAGAGGTTTCGGCCTCAACCTCAACCAGAGCATTGATCACATCCACAGAACCGGTTGCACCTGCACCGATCAGAACCGCCGAACAGTTCACCGAAGATGCCATGGCAATGCTTGCACATAAATTTGGGAGGTTCATGAAAAGGAGCCAACCGACAAACAACTACAACTATGGTGATAAATCTAATGTAAGATGCTATAACTGTAACTGTTTGGGACATTTCAAGTGGGAATGCAGAAAACCGAGGAGGGATGACCGGAAACCGGATAATCAAAATAACCGAAATAACTATCAACAAACCGGTGAAGGAAGTGAGGTTCAGAAAGCACTGATAGCCGATGATGGAGGAAGCCTATGGGCTCACAGTGACAGCGATGATGAACTCACATGTCTCATGGCAAATGAGGAATATGTATTTGACTCTCCTTGTGAAAAATTTACTAAAGATGAGTTATATAATGCATTAAATGATATGGTAGCAGAGTATAAGAACCTACTAGCTCTATTACCTAAGCAACCCAACTTTAGAGCCGACCTTATAGTACCCATTCTGACAGAACCAGAAATACCCATTCTGACTGAACCAGAAATCATACAACCTAATGAAATCCCTACCTTAGAAACCGAACTAGCACCTGAACTATCCTCTGAAACCGAACAACTTGATGAGCCAGTTCGAGAATTGACCAAGGAGGAAAATGCCCGACTCTAGTATAAAATGGCCGCATATAAGAGATCTAGTGAAATGGTAAAGAAAATGTGTAGTTATAAAAGACACCCCACTTGCATGTTTGGTCTAGGATACAAAAACGATAGATCCAAAAACCAAAAACCAAAAACCCTTAGACAAAGTAAGGTTCACAAAGGATGACCTTCCCCTTATAAGTTTCATTAGAAGTTCCTTAACCGCTGAAGAGGAATTGACCGCCTACTATACGGAAGAAAAACTAAGCTATGTAGGTCCAACCGATTCAGAAAAATGGCTTCACCCTGAGAAAAGGAAAGCCAACTTGTTCAATAATAGAAAAGCCAACCCACAACCGCATAGGACAAACCTAAGATCATCCACACACAAGACCTTCTTAGAAAAACCGAAAGACTCAAAACCGAGTGCCAGAAAGATAGTTAAGACATTGACCAAGAAAGCTGTCCGGTTTGTCAAAGTCTGGATACCCAAGGGACTAATTGCATGTGGACCCAAGTAAATGTGGGTACCAAATAATTGTAAATATATACATTTTGCAGGATTTAAAGAAACGGCTAGGAAACTCTGAATGGTACTTGGATAGTGGTTGCTCCAGGCATATGACCGGGAACAACAACCTTCTAACCGACATCAAAATAGAAACCGGTGCACTAATCACCTTCGGTGACAACTCAAAAGGTAGAACTGTGGGCAAGGGTAAGATTGTCCATGGTAACCTCACAATTGATAATATACTCTTAGTTGAAAACCTACGTTTTAACCTACTAAGCATTAGTCAAATGTGTGATGCTAGATACACTGTAGAATTTCTTTAACATGCATGCTTAGTTAAGAACTCTCAAGGTACCATACTACTAACCGGAAATAGGCTAGGAAATATCTACAAGGTAGACTGGAAAACTAAAGTAGAATATCCTGTTTGCATGATAGCCAAGACTGATCAAACCTGGTTGTGGCATAAGAGACTAAACCATCTGAACATGAAAACCTTAAATTATATTTGCGGTAAAAAGTTAGTCGACGGAATTCCTGACATAGTATTTAATAAGGATAAGGTCTGTTCAACATGTCAAATGGGTAAAAAAACTAGGTCAACTTTTAAGAGTAAAGGACACATTCAATCTAACCGGTGCTTAGATCTCCTTCACATGGATTTATTCGGACCTATTCAGGTCATCAGCCAGGAGGTATGCTTTACACTATGGTAGTTGTTGATGATTATTCTAGATTTACATGGGTAATATTACCATCAAAACGTGAAACCGCATCAAATTTGATCACACTACTTAAACGTTTGCAAAATGAAAAATCAACGCGCATTAATAACATTAAAAGTGATAGAGGTACCGAATTTACCAATAGTACTTTAACCGCATTTCTTGATGAATCCGGTATTAGACACGAGTTGTCTAGTGCTAGGACTCCTCAACAAAACGGCCTGACCGAGAAACCGCACGGTCCATGATAGCCGACTCGGGTATTGCTCAAAAATTTTGGGCTGAGGCTATCAATACTGCATGTTATACACAAAACCGTTCTTTAATTAATAAGTTTCATAACAAAACACATTATGAGGTATATTTTGATAGAGTTCCCAACCCCAAGTATCTTAAGATTTTCGGTTGTAAATGCTATATTCACATAAATGGTAAAACCTATCTCTTTGCTTTTGATGCAAAAACCGATACTGGGATCATGTCAGGTTACTCAGCAGTGAGTAAAGCATATAGAGTGTATAACAATAGAACCTTAACCGTGGAGGAATCACTTCATGTTGTTTTCGATGAATCGGTTGAAAGTAATACTGCATCATGCTTTGATCTACACAACAGACTGGAAAACAACAATATCCATTCTGATAGTGAAGATGAGATTCCGGTTTTCAGGCGGTTTGTCCATGACCAAATGGGTAATGATGAAATCCAGTCGGATCAAGCTGTCCCACGACAGGAAGTTGACACTTCGGTCCAAACCGAGGAAATCAGTCGGTCTGACATCCTTGCTCAGCCTACCGATATGTCTAGCCTTGATCAAGTAAACGGTAATTTGGTAGACATCCCTGAACCGAATTTCAAAAGGAACACTAAACATCCTCCTGAGAAAATTATAGGTGACCCTTCAGAACCTGTTCGAACTAGGCGTCAAATTCTGGAGGAATACTTTAATTCCGCCTTTATATCCCAGATTGAGCCGAAAAGAGTGGATGAAGCATTGTCAGATCCAGATTGGATCTTGGGAATGCAAGAAGAGTTAAACCAGTTCGAGAGTAATAAAGTCTGGTACCTAGTCCCTAGACCGAAAGATCAACCGGTCATAGGCACAAGGTTACAAACAGGAAGAAGGCATTGATTTTGAAGAATCATTTGCCCCTGTAGCTAGGATTGAAGCTATTAGGATTTTTCTAGCTTTTGCTGCATTCAAAAATTTTAAGGTTTTCCAAATGGATGTTAAAAGTGCATTTTTGAATGGTGACCTACGTGAAGAGGTATATGTTGAACAACCACCCGGTTTCAAAAATGCTGAACTACCCAACCATGTATACCGGTTAAACAAAACTTTATACGGTCTAAAGCAAGCTCCTAGATCCTAGTATGACACACTAACCGCATTTTTATTAAAACATGACTTCAACATCGGTTCGGTGGATAAAACGTTATTTAAGTTTGAGAAAAAGGAACATATCCTACTTGTTCAAATTTATGTAGATGATATCATATTCGGTTCAATCGATCCTAAGCTATGTGATAAATTCTCAACCCTGATGACTAACAAGTTTGAAATAAGTATGATGGGAGAATTAAGTTTCTTCCTAGGTCTTCAGGTTAAGCAACTCGAAGAACGAACCTTCATTAGCCAACCCAAGTACACTAAAGAACTGTTAAAGAAATTTGGGATGGATACATGCTCCTCAGTGGCTACTCCAATGAGTTCATCGGTCAAATTGGACAAAGATGATGAGGGTCAAGCAGTAGACCTGACCGCGTACCGAGGCATCATCGGCTCTCTTCTATACTTGACAGCAAGTAGACCGGATATTCTATTTGCAGTCGGTGTGTGTGGACGATTCCAGGCCAACCCAAAACAGTCTCACTACACAACCGCAAAGCGAATCTTAAAATACCTAAGGGGAACACCTGACGTCGGTTTGTGGTATCCAAAGGACTCATCTTTTAACCTAACAAGTTATTCAGATACAGACTATGCAGGTTGCAAGGTTGACAGAAAAAGCACCAGCGGAACATGCCAATTTCTAGGTGATTGGCTTGTTTCATGGCATAGCAAGAAACAAACATTAGATGCCACATCAACCGCAGAAGCTGAATATCTGGCGGCCGGAAGCTGCTGTTCACAACTTCTTTGGATTCAACAACAATTGAAGGATTTCGGTGTCATAGCCGAAGAATCTCCAATCTTCTGTGATAACACAAGTGCCATATCAATCACCTACAATCCTGTTCTACACTCTAGAACCAAGCACATTGACAAAAGGCACCACTTCATTCGAGAACATGTCATGTTGAAGCATATCCGGCTGGAATACGTACCAACAGATCAACAAGTAGCCGATATCTTCACAAAGCCCCTGCAGGAAGCTAAGTTTTCTCAATTCAGACTCACACTCGGTTTAACCGACATTAGTCAGATCATCCCTAAGGATGCTTAAAAGGGAAATCGGTTCAGACAGACAAAACCGGTAGTTCCTCCTAAATTATAGGATCCCAAATTTCCTAAGGTATCTATGGAAGAACCGCCTGGTCTATCAGTCAGAGTAAACCGACCGGTTACTTAGTGCATGCACCAAATAACCGCATCGGGACGAACAACTGATAACTGATCGGTTCAAAAATAGCACATCTCAGATTATTTGGTCTTCGAACAAAAGTGGAATAATTACCTGTGTTTAAACTTATCTGTTCTGAAACATTACCTTTTCAAAGTAAAATGGTCACACCTAAAAAGACGTGAAGATCTGATATCTTTCATGGTCCAGGTCTATGACCAACAACCTAGGCTATAGACATGCTTATTTCATGCAAAACCTTTTATCCTATGGTTAATAAACATCATCACTTATGACACACTGGATAATTAGATCATCCCTCCACTAATATATAAGTTGAGCAAACCTTAAACAAAACAATCACAAGTTATAACTCACTCTCTCATTAAGACAAAAATGTCTCAGTTTCCAAACATCCTTCAAGTGGATTTCAAATCTTTCCTGAGCACTGAACACTATGATGTATTCAAGATGATCAAATCACTTGAAGACACTGGTCTTCAGCACTTCTTAGATGACAAGCACATCATCTACTCTGAATCTGTCCTGGAATTCCTTTACAACGCAAGGGTTTTCAAAGGAACTCCGCACTTTGACACACATATCCAATCAAAAGTGGGAGGCATAGTGTTTGACTTCACCGAAAATGACTTTGCGAGATGTTTTAGCCTACCAAAACAAGGTCTGACTGATCTCAATGTGCCGGCTGATCTAAAGGCCGAGATCTCCCTAACCTTTGCTCGGTCAAGTCAACCCGTTGATGACCATGGTACGAAGTCACTGTTGAGAGCTGAATATCAGCTCCTCAATGACATGATCGGTCGAAGCATCTTAGGGAGAGATGTGACGAACACCTATTGTACCGCAACCTTTAACATGATGACTGCTATAACTACCGGTACACCGGTTAATTGGTCAAGGGTACTGTTCGACGTCCTAATCTGGATGATTGGCGTTCGAACAGTCGGCCTCGTTCCCCAACTGTGCTATCTGCTTCTGGAGCTTGGAGTTCCAACCTGTCCGGGCGAGGGTTTGAACCAAGCTCAGGTGCTCACCAAGGAAGTCACAGACTCATTTTATGAGCGGTTTGAAAAGGCTTGGAAGAGGAGGAACCGCCACATCACCTCCAACGGTCATGCAAACTCCAGCGGTTATTAAGTCCCACCTTCCTACAACCGGTCATTTTGCTGCACGCACCGGTTGTATATTTGTTCAACCCTATTATGATCACTTCGGCCTAGTTTATGTTATCTTCGGTTTCAATCGGTTACTTTTCTTATAACATCCGTCATTAATGAAAAGTAACGTTTAATTAATGAAGTAACTCCCAACTACATGAGTAATTACTACCCAACTAACTTGGTTACCTTTGCACTAAATCCCTACCTCGAGCTCCGCAATCGGTCAAAAGTAACCTCTTCCCAATACACTTTGGAAAAATAAATATTCTCTTCTCTAATAAGACAAAACTGATCTTCAATGTTGATATTTTCCCTCCAAAACTGGATCTATATAAAGAGCCATCCCCTAATCAACTTAACACATCTCAAAACAAAAATCTCTTGAACTCCATCTCTCTCTTAACAACGTTTGAATCATGCCAAGCCGAACTTTACCAAACTTCCTAAGCATTGATTTTGACTCATGCCTGGAGATCAATGATCAAGAAACAAAGGAGATGTTGTTTGAATCCCTCATTAACACCGGTCTTCGCACCTTTTTCGAAGAATCCGACCCTATACTCCTTGAGGATGTCAAAACTTTCTTCAGAAGTGCTTGCGTAAGAGGAAACTACATTGTTTCCACGGTGAGAGATCACACTTTCTGGCTGGATGAAACCGAATTTGCTCAAATGTTCAACCTGCCCACCGAAGGGTTTTCGGACTTCCCGCCCCGGGAAGGCCGCGCCGCGGTATCTTATGCTTGGCTGTTCTCAGGAACCGGGGTGCCGGTGGAGAACAACGGACCAAAGACCTGTCTTCGCTTTCACATCCAGCTTCTCCTTGAAATTGTCAATCGTTCCTTAATCTGCCAATCCCCTAACTAGCGCTACTCCAAGAAGGTGTACAACATGATGACCTACATTATGAGTTATGCCCCCATAAATTGGTCATCGGTCATATTCAACAACCTGAAAACTATGGTGTTGACCAAACGAGGTCTCGACAACGCTCCTCACATCAGTCGACTCATTCTCAAGTACCGTCCAGAATTTGGACTAGGTACACCGGCATCTCTCTCAAACATTCTTGATGTAGATGAGGTGGAGGACAAGCTCTCTAGGATGGTTATTGCCTAAGTTGTATCGTTATCTCTTTTGTACTCCTTTCCTTTTTCAAAATGATTCATATATCGGTTTCTATCCTGTACCTTTATTCAATGAAAATCTATTTCAACTTCATAACCGGGTCAAAAGTTGCAAAAACTCAGATCACTCATCTAACTAACCGGTTAAAATCGATAAACAAATTTGTATTCATTGAAATATCCGGTCAAATTCATAAACCGCATCTTCGCGGTTAATAAATAACATTAGTTAAACAGACGGTTCTCAAAAGAACCGGGTTAAAACAAAAGTCCACTCGAAATTTTTGGAGGGAAATTTCCCGCCCAAAAACTCCCGCTCAAAAATCCCGCCTTCAGTTTGCCGCTTTGATTTGCCGCCCACGGGTTACCGCCCTTTGCCGCCCTTTGGTTTGCCGCCCAAACCACTTGGAGGGAAAATTCCCGCCTAAAGATGATGGGACGGCTTGCGACGGTTGGGCTTCCAAACCGCGCCTATAAAAAGGGACCTTGGCCATTTCATTTCATTCTTACGCGAAACAACTTTCTCTCTCTAGCTCTCAAACTCTCTCAAAGCGGTTTTTCTCTTGCTCTCTCGATTCAATCATCAAACAATGGGTCGTGATACCGCACTGTTCAAACATATCATCCAGGTGGACTTTGAAGAGATCAGACAAAACGGTTCGGCTCCGGCAAAGGAAGTTCTATCCCGGATTTCCGAGGCCGGTCTCGAATACTTCTTAGGTGGTCCTTTTGTTCTATACAAGGAAGCGGTTGAAGAATTCTTTAATACCGCATCTCTCTCTGGCAGTACAATAACCGCAACCGTTGGCGGCAAACAGTTCGACATAACCGAAGAGTCGGTTGCGGAAATCCTACGCCTTCCAACAGATGGACGCAACGCTTCGATGGATCTAGATCGAAAAACATTCGAGGCGGCTTGCCAGATTCTCTCGGCAACCGCGGTTCCTGTAGAAGTTTCCGGTAAGAAGTCATCACTGCGACCGGAATACATACCGCTTTGTGACATCTTCACCAAGTCGGTTCAGGCGAGAGGTGAAAATTTCGACAACCTCACCAAGGCAAAAATCGATATGCTTGCCGGTCTACTAAACGGCATAAATGTTAACTGGGCAAAGGAGGTTTTCAACAATCTAAAGGATATGGTGAAACCGGATTCCACCCGGTCATGGGGATACGTCTTCCCACTCGGGAAGATCATGCTCCACAACAACATCAACACCGGTCCGGGTGTTATTCTTTCCTCAAGCAAGATCATAAGATCTCGCCAATTCTTAGAAAAGAAGAAGCCGGCCCCCGGTTCTACAGGTGGCGAAAAGAAGAAGTCTACCGCTAAGAAACCGGCTCCAGTAAAGGGAAGGTCGGGAAGCAAGAAGGACAAACAACCGATAGAATTCGCGGAACCGCCCTCTGAAACGCGAGATGAGGACAATTCGGCCTCAAGGTCCGACCAAACCGCCTCACATTATACCGATGAAAATCTGTCCGACAAAGAAAAGGAACCGACTGAAGTAGAACAATCGGCAAGTCTTGAAAATGCCGATACCGGTGCAGACGGCCCTGGGGAGGAAGACGTTCCCATTGACAAGGACCAGGAGGTAGCCGAAAATTTAGTGCGCAGAATCATGGAGGAAATCGATCTGCAAGCTCATGAGGCATCCCAAGTATACCGTGAGTGGTTCGGGTACCGGTGCGACAAATTCTTTAAACATATGCTACCGGGCCTAACCGATGGACAAAGTTTCAGAAGGTTGAAGGATATAGAGGAGGACGTCATCAGCCTAACAAACGCCAAGGATCCCAAAGAAGCCATGGACCGACACACAATAGTGGAACCGCGTGCTCGGCTGCAAAAGCTAACCGAACATATGCGAAAGCTTACAGAAAGGTATATTCCAGGAACACCGAAGTCTCAACTACAACTCTTGTTGTTGGATATCCTTGCGGTCAAGAAAGGAGAATTTATCGACGAAGTGGCGCGGCTTGAAGCGGTGCGCGAACAACAAAATACAGCGCACTCTCCGCGTCTTGAGACCGGTGACGGTCAGAATCCAGGTAACAAGTCTCCTCTAGCGGATCAAGCTATAAACGAAACCGACGAAAGGTCAGAGCCGCCTATAACCGACAATCTTGAATCTGATCAAGTCCAAGATTCAGAACCGGCCATTACGGAAGAGAAGGTCATCACTATCATTAACGAATTTGCCAACACAAAGGTTCGACCGTGGAAGAAGAAAATTAAGAAAGCCGTGGTTCAAACAATCAAGTTGGCCGACACAACAAGGGACGATCTTGTGAAGGCAAACGAGCGGATTACATAGGTCGAAACCAACTACGGTGAAGCCGATGTTCGGTACAGCGATCATCTCAAGCGAACTATAGCCTTGGAGGAAATAACTCCAAAATTGGCGGATGACCTCAAGTCGGTCACCCAAAGGGTAGTGGAGTTGGAACGGTCTCAAGAAAAGACCGAGGAACTGCTTACAAAGGTCGATGAGGATCTAGGGCGGTCAGGTACCCAAGCCGGTTCCGCACTTGACAGGGTCGCAAGCCTCGAAGAAAAGAATGCAAGTCTTGAGGAGCGAAACGACAAGCTTGAAGCCGACCTCAAGGCGGTCACCGAACAGGTGAATGAACTAATAAAGGCCAAGCTGGCTGCCGATAAAGCGGTTGAGGAGGCAAACGCTCAAGCGGCTAAGGAACTTCAAGATGCGCTGAACGAAGAAACGCGGAAAACGAAGGAAGCACCGCGATTGTCTGATGAGGAATTAGCCGAACGCGCACGAAATGTAGCGGCCAGAAATCCGTCACTTGCAAAGGCCATAGCAGCTCAAGAGGCCAAGGATGCAGAGCGGTTAAACACTGAAAAACAAAGGCTCGACGAATATGCCAAGGCTCACAAGAAGTCCAAGGCGGCTCCCTCCTCTTCGGTTCCGGCAACACGAAAGAGGAAAATTCCCTCAAGGAAGACTCAAGTCACCGAGATGCTGGGCAGAATTACCGAGACAGTTGTTGACTCTATACCGGGCCCGGCTCTGTAAACCGAGGATGACTTCGAAAAAGATCTCGAGCCGCGATCTACAAGACAGCGAGTGATCAATGCGGTTCCAGTCAGCACGATCGCTCAACCATTCTCTCCTCACAAGGACACCACGGAAGCAGGAGGTTCTTCTTCAAGGCCGGCTCAACCGGTTAAGGGACAACCAACAGATGACCTGATGGGAGATTTCCTGCCATCGAGATTGAACTAGGTGCTTTATTTTCTATCTTTACTTATGTTTATTTCGGTTTCTACGTATATAATATCTTTGCCCTTTTTTTGCGGTTATCTTTACTTATATATATAGTTATTTTTGGAAAACCGGCCTACATTTGCACTCTTACTTGATTTTGATAATTTTAAATAAAATAATCAAAAAGGGAGAAATTGATAAGATAAAAGATAGAATTTTTTCAAAATTTTTCTCAAAATTTTCCAGAATTTTTCGAAAAATCCTCCCAAGTCAGTTTCCAAAAATCCGGCTAAATAAAACTCACAAAACATGCCTACATTTGCAATCTTACATGATTTTGATAATTTTAAATAAAATAATCAAAAAGGGAGAAATTGTTAGATAAAATTAGACCGGTTAATAGAACTTAACACAAATAAACTTCATATGCAGGAACAGACAAAGAACCGGACCGGTCAAATCAATGAACCGGTTAAGAAGCTCAACCGGAACAGACAAAGAACCGGACCAGTCAAATCAATGAACCGGTTAAGAAGCTCAACCGGAACAGACAAAGAACCGGACCGGTCAAATCAATGAACCGGTTAAGAAGCTCCACCGGTCAAGTTATCAAACCAACCAGAAACATGACCGCAGAAAGAAAGACAGGATCAGTCAAAACCAAAGGCCGGAAACACCAGATAGTCGGTCATTAACCGACCAGAAGCCAAAGCAATAACCGGAAGCCATCCGGTTAAGACAAATAACCGACCAGCATAAGAAGATACTTCGAGTATCTGTTGAGAATGATACCAAAGGAACAAACTGAACATTTCCATATTCATACAAGTCTGAGGACAATCTGCAGGCTGTAGAAAACCGTCCTACAAGAACTTTCCACTTCAGGATAAATCAGAAAGGCAATCTTCCAAGTACAGACAACTGTCTAACCGACAGTTACCACATTGAGTAAAAGACAAACCTAGCAGGTTTGACCTACATACTGGAAGAACAGACCTCCAGGTCTGAATCACTGAATTTCTGCTCAACCAATCAAATTCAAGGAAATGAAATATGACCGTTGGCACATTTCACCTATAAAAGGAGCAGCTGAAGAGGAGTAAATGCGGGACATAGTGGACAATTAATTTACAAGTAATAAGATTGTGTTCTATCTCTAGAAAAGGTTAAGTGCTAAGTTGAAGTGTGTATTTACAATTTCGGTGTAAATTGTACGGGTGCTATCGAGCAGGAAATAAGTCTCGATCGGATTGTGTTTGTATTCCTCAGTGAATATCCTTCTCGCGGTTTCGAGAGGAAGGGGTGACGTAGGAGTTTTATCTCTGAACATCCATAAAAACCTGTCTTGTTATTTACTTTTTGTCGGTTCTACATTCTAACCGACCTGTACTAACTCATTTACACCGCTATAACCGACTCTACATTACCTAAACCGTATCACCAAGATCCAAAAACCGACCCAGCAACTTCTAAACCTGTTCTATCCAAAACCGGTCATGCCTATTTCGTGAGTGTGCTGCTTCAACCTGAAACAAACTTCTTTCGCGCTTGAACCTGGTTCAAGGGTTTGTGACAGTTTGTGTAGTATTGAAACCCCGATGTTAATCTCTAACCGGATTAATCACCACCCTTTGAGTGAGACGCGCTAACCGGCTCAACCCCGGTCCTCCAGCCGCGACCTAGATCCTAACAGACATCAATGCCCCATGTCAAAAAGGGTCATGGTGATGTCATGTAGTATAGCAGAGATGTTGGAGTATGCTTTAGATTAACATAAATTTGGCATTGGTGACAACTTTTCACATAGCTGACACATTCTTGCTCGATATTTTGCCAATAGTATCCGAGGCGAAGTATTTTCTTGGCAAGGGGAGTCCATTCATGTGTGGACCACACACACTTACATGTACTTCTTCTATGATTCGTCGTGCCTCGGGACCATCGACGCAAAGCATGTTTTGACCATCAAAATATCGCCTGTATAGCTTTCTAGCTATCCAAGCATAGTTGGTGGAATACTGGCGCAGGGCTCTTCGTTCCTTAGCTCGGAAGTGGGACGGATATTCTCCATACACAATGTAGTTTTGAAGGATATCAAACCATGGTTTGGTGGGCACTTGAAAGGAGGCTACCACTCCGACTTCGAAATCGGATTTTCGTTTCTAACGGATCTTCAGAGGTTTGATCTTAATTCCAACAGGAATTTGGGTCATAGCTGATAGTGTGGCCAAAGCATCGGCAAAGCGATTTTGGCTTCTTGGGGCGTGTAAAAAAAAACATGATCGAACTTGTCGATAAAACGGAGTAGGCAAGTGTGATAAGGTTTGAGATTTTCTCCTCGTACTTGCCATGTTCCGTTAACCTGGGATATAACCAGATTAGAGTCGCCAACTACGTCTAATTTAGTTTCTCCTATTTCGTATGCAATTTTGAGACCTGAGAAACATGCTTCGTACTCAGCCTCATTGTTGGTTACAGAATATTCTAATTTAATAGAAATGGGATTGTAGGTTCCATGGGGATCTATTAAGAGAATTCCAATTCCGTAGCCATGTTTGGAGGAGGCTCCATTAAACATTCACTTCCATGTGTCTGAAGAGATAGACATTATAGAGTCACCAGGAAAGTCAAGTTCGAAAGAAGGCTCGACTATGATAGGTGGATCTACTAGGAAGTCCGCGACAACACTTCTTTAACAGATTTTTGAGCCATATACGTGATGTCGTATTCGGAGATCATCATCATCCATTTAGTGAATCTAGGCGACAACAACGTACGTTGAAATAGATAAAGGATTGGGTTAAGCCGGGACACCAACTTGATGGGGTGAGATTGCATATAATGTCTTAGTCTTTTGGTAACCCACGCGAGTGCCCAACACACTTTCTCAGGTGTTGTCAATTAGATAGTAGACAACAATCTCGAGCTTATCCTCGTTTTTTTGAGCCAACAGGCTACCCATAGCCGAGTCTATCACCGTGAGATAGAGAATTAAAGGAATACCGGGCCTTGGAGGCATAAGGACCGGTGGTGACTTTAGATAGTCTTTGATTTTGTCAAAAGCTTGTTGACAAGTGTCATCCCATTGGAATTTTTGATCCTTTTTCAGTAGCTTAAAAAGAGGATCACAAGTTAGAGTTAGTTTGCTGATGAAACAACTAAGGAACTGGATTTTTCCGAGGAAGCCTCGAACTTCTCGCTCATTCCGAGGTGCTGGCATAGCCGTAATGGCCTCGATTTTGTAGGGATCGATTTCTATTCCACGTTGGGTGATGAGAAATCCTAACATCTTACCGACAGTGACTCCGAAAGCACACTTCTTCGGGTTCAACCGAAGCCGATACTTTCGAATTCTTTGCAAGAATTTGTCTAAGTTGGGAATATGACTCTGTCGATACTTAGACTTTACGATCGTGTCGTTTATGTACACTTCTACCTCTTTATGGATCATGTCGTGTAAGATCATCGTTACTGCTCGTTGATAGGTAGCTCCATCGTTTTTGAGACCGAAAGGCATGACCTTGAAACAGAACGTGCCTACCTCTATGATAAAGGTAGTCTTCTCTTTGTCTTCTTCCGCAATTAGGATTTAGTTATATCCTGAGAATCCATCCATGAAAGACAAGAGCTGATTGCCAGCAGCAAGATCGACTAGAATGTCGATGTGGGCCAAAGGAAAGTTATCCTTAGGACTAGCTTTGTTCAGATCGCGGTAGTCTACACACACGCGCATCCTTCCGTCCTTCTTCAAGACGGGAACCACATTGGCTATCCATGTGGGGTAGTCCACAGTTTCGAGGAATTTTTCTTCCAACTGTTTCTAGACCTTCTTTAACCTTGGCGACAACCTCAGTTTTTATTCGTCTTAACCTTTGTTTAACGGGTTTCGCCTTTGGATAAAGAGGAATTTGATATCGAACGATTGCAGGATCCACTCCAGGCATATCCTTGTAAGACCAAGCGAACACATCTTTGTTTGTCTTTAGTAATTCGATTATCTCATGACGCTCGTCATCACTCAGGCTTTGTCCAATCAACATGATTTGAGGATCGTCCTAAGTATTGAGGTTTACTTCGATTGTCGTCTCGGCTGCGGAAACGATCTCGTCCTCGTGTTCCAAGAAGTTTTTCATTTCGAAATTCAGACTTGAATGAAACATCATCATTATCTGACATATATTCGAAACTGTACTCTAGCGTTTTATTTGATACTTTATTACAAAAAGAAGATGACATCTCATCAGGATTGTCATTACAAACTTCTTTATTTATTACAACATCAGACACTATTTCACAGTCCAAAAGGGGTGTGATGTTGCTATCAAAACTCAGGCTAATTACAGGAGCTTTATCAACTGCCAGAAGGTTTGTGGAGTTTATCTTACAAGAGTCTTCATCAACAACCACGTTCTCGTCCGTTAGAGAAAGATCTCTGACAAGCTTTTCCAGGGTTTCATACCAACAAGCAGTCCTTTTCCTAATCATGTTAAGAGATGAATTAGGATTAAAAGAACAATCTAGAAAGATTTCGAAACCTGGAGAGCGAGTTTGTAAAACTCGATTGAAGAAAGGTTCGGGGAAATCGAAACACAATGTGGTTTCTCCTTCTCGCACAAACTGTCCATTTAGGGTTGGAGGAATAGGTATAAATTGTTTAGAGATTTTACCTTTCCTGGATTCCTCGCCCTCTGTTAGAGTATAACCGATGCCAAAGTTGTCTAAGTCGTAATAAGACCAAGGGAAGGAAGTCATGCCGGTAGCATTTGGCCCTAGACCCATTCCTGGGAAATATCCCTTTTTCCGCATGAGATGCATGGAGATTGTGTTGTTGGGAGTGAAGTCAGGAGTGGAAGATGAGTCTTGACCTTGCCTAAATATAGGACAGATGTTGAATCCACTTAACTCAATCTCTGGGTTAGTGGAATGAGTTGAACTGATGATGGCTGTGACGTATTTCTCACCTTCTATGGTGACGAGTTTACCGTTAGCCATCAAGCGAATTTTCTGATGTAGGGTGGAGGCAAGGGCCTTAGCCTGATGCAACTAGGGTCGTCCCAAGATCAGGTTGTATGATGGTCACATGTTGATTATGCAAAATTCTACCTCAAGAGGTACATCAACTACGTAGATCGTTGTTAGGTAGCTACCCATAATCTCTCGACGAGAATTGTCAAAGCCACGGACGCACAGGTCTGAGGGGAGGACTTTATCAGCAAAAATGCCGAGTTCTTGGAGAGTCTTCCAGGGACATATGTTCAATGCTGAACCATTGTCGATTAGAGTCATAGGAATGACTTTATAAACCATCTTTACAGAAATATAAAGAGCCTTAACATGGGGTTCATCGGGAGAAGGTAGGTCTTTGTCCTCAAAACCTATCATGTTGATCTAAGGAGTTGATGAGATGATACCAACCAACTCTTAGGAGTAGTATTGGCTGGTATACTAGCATGGCTTAGCTCATTCAGAATAACTTGCCTGTGTTCGTTAGAATACATAAGGATTCCCAAATGGAAATGTTGGCATTAGTCTTCTTGAGATGAGCAAGAAGACTATCACCAGGATTTAGAGCTCTGGGCTCGTTTTCCCTTCTTGGATCGTTAGATGGGCTAGGAAGATTAACCGCAGGGGTTGTTTTCATAAAACTAGGCTGGAAGTCGGCTCCGCTCCGAGTTGCCGAAACTTCTCGTTGTACTATCTTGGAGCGCTCGAAGCGGGGTTGTCAATAATCCACCAATTCTGATGTATTGTCGGCGGAGGTAGAGCTTTTTGATCCTCCTTTTTGGGCCATGGGTTGACCAGTTCGTTGGAAGAAATCAGGTTGACCTGATGATCGGGCAACGGATTGCTTGCGATTTTGGGTTTGGGAATGATTTTTTGATCAATCAGGTCTTGACATTGATGTTTAAGGGCACTACAATTATCAGTAGAGTGCCCCTTCATTTGATGATATGCGCACCATGCCCCTTCAAACCTGCCAAGGGACTCTACCCCTTCTTGAGGAGCTAAAGGCTTGATGAGTTTCCTCTAATGAAGGAGGGTAAAAGCTTAACTCAAGGTCATGCCTAGATCATCAAAAGTTCTGGGAGGTCTTGGGACCCTCAGAATTGGCGGCTTAAGCATCGTCGGGACATTTGTTTTGGCCAATAACAGTTTTCTTAGACTGGGATTAGGAGGAGTAGGGGCCTGCTAGGCCGTTGTGACTTGGTGAACTTCGGTTTTGTCCTTCTTCTAAGGTCGTGGAGGAGCAGCATAGACCTTCACGATTTTACCCTCTTTCCTTTCCTTATCAAAGGCTTCGTCGAGGTTACTACCTGTTTTGAGGAGCTTCTTCATGTTTTGGAAAGTCTTGACGACGAATCTAACAGAATATCGACCGTTAACATTATCCAGAATCATGTCGATTTGTCTTTGTTCGCTAGGCAGAGAATCAATCTCTTCAGTAACCGTTTTCCACTGTTCGATAAAGACCGCAAATTTCTCGTTTTCGCCTTGCTTGACTTTCTTGAGCTTCTTCTTTGGCCGCTCTAAGTTGAGATGCATGCTGAAACGTTCTATGAAGGCTAACGCGAGTTTGTCGATAGTCTAAAGATAAACTATCTTCTTTTGGCGATACCAACGCAGGGCCGCACCATCTAAATATTGGGGAAATAGATGGAGGACTGTTGGTTCTCCCAGATATAAAGGTATCATGGCCATGGTGTATATCTGGAAGAAAGCAGCAGGGTCAGTCTTGTCTACATACTTTGATAGAGAAGGTAGTTTTATCCCGAAAGGGATCATTGCGCGTTCGACAGTTTTCATGGCGTTTTTCCAATCATGGTGTTCATCCAAACCGCCTTTGGTCAATTGATTGAGTTTCTCTAGGAACTTGGTATGATTAGCATTCAATTGAGCCATTTGGATCTCGTATTCCATAGGAGGGATGATCGAAGGGTTTGCCCCTTCTTGGGCGTTGGGGTTGTCAGCAAATTCTGGCTGAGTCCTTGCTGACCTATTATCATCTTCAGGAGGCTCTTCATAAAGAGAGGCTTCTTCCACGCGAAGATTTTGAGGATTGATCCTCATCGGAGTGGTAATAGGTGTAGTTAGTGGCGGCTGTCGTGACGAGGATGGCTGTTCTGGGACCGGGATGGTAGGCTTAGTCATCAAGCTTGTTAATATCGCCAACTGTTTAGTACCTTGCTGAAGAGTAGCTTTCATCTCAGCAAACTCAGTTAGGGATATTGTGTCCTTAATGCTCTTTGGAGTTCCCTCGGCCATGACTTGACGCACAAAACGTCCAGTTCTTGGATATCTTTTCTGTGGGGCCGTACTTGTACGAAAGTGACTGGCGTACTGTTAAGAAGAAAGAGATAGATGAAGCTTTGTAGATGTAGTACAATACAAATGCAAAATGCGAGACATTAATTTAGGAAAGCAAGGATCTAATTCATGAACAAACAGACAAACATAGAGTTGTATATAAACATACTCGTAGCGTTTGTTACAAAAAGACTCTCTTATTTATATTTTACAAAAGAGTCTAAATGGGAAAAAGTCCCAGATGAAAGCGAAAACTTCCTAAGTCCAAACATAGTCTGGTTCGATATGAGCATTCTCCTCTGCTTCAGCTTGGTGAGCTCTCTCATACTGGTTGGTGATAAGATCCTGGTATTTCCTACGTCTTGTCATGACATTGAGCTGGAAAACATCGTGCCACTGACCGAGGTACTCTGCGTGGAGTCTTCGGGTTATAGGTCTATCTGTTGCAACAGCAGGTTCGACATGGCTGTAGCCAAACTGTTTGAATAGTTCATGGGTATAGTAGTAGGTGATCCATTCTAAACCCAAGAGTATGACAAACGCCTTGTCGTTCATCATGAAGGTCATATTCTTGATGGGGTACCATGGAAGGATGTCCCAAGCTTTCATTATCATCTAGTATCCAGATTTCATGGAGAGCTTCCCTCATCCTTTGGTATTGAACAAAGGGGGATAGAGTGTTTCCAGATAGGACTGGCGGTAGACGCTTGAGCTTGTCAAGTAGCCAGATGTATAGGATCAAGGGAGAACCTCTCTTACTCGTGGTGGGAGATCGATATGAGCTATTTAGACCCATGAGTGTTTCTGCCAGTATAATGCCAGAAGGATATTTGTTGCCTTTTCGTAACTGATGTGCCACCTCGATGATCCTTGAAGAAGGATTGTCGTTCGCTGGCCTAATGAAGTGGTGACCAAGTAGGATAGATATCGTGATTATGGATGATCCTACTTTTATCGGGACTTCTCCGTCCTTGATCTCTAGTTCAGCCCAAGCCGGAAAGTTGATGCTCATGCCAGAGATGATGGGATCAGAGGTTTCTTCAGAGTAGTGGTACTCCTTTTGCAGAAGTCTTCCGATAGACATTAAGTCTAGGAATGGCTTTAGATATATAACATTCTTGTTATCTATCATGAGAATAGCCCGAAATTCTTCTATAGTGGGGCACATGATATTACTACCGAGGATGTAGGCTCTTTGATCAGGATTCCATCTTTGTTGCATTTCCATCATGAAGTTGGGATTGACTTCGTACTTCAGAAACTTAAGGATGGAGTTGAGACCGTAGTCCCCGAAGTACCACCGATTTTCACGAAAGTGCTTCGCCCAAGAGAGTAACTCGGCATCCGTCAACATAAACATCCCGTAAGGTTTTATACATATTTGCTTTCAAAAGAAAGAACTTCCGATGTTAAATTTCAAAATTTCTGAGTTCTTTGGGGGTTTGTCTAGTTGACTATACTAGGCCGCTTTGTGCAAAAAGGGTGAAACATGGGGCTCCTCTTCAGGGGGGAGTTCGACTACAACGAGTGGAGGTAACAGAGCCTTAACTTTCTTCTTCTTCTTCTTGCTGGAGGTGGAATTCGTCATTGCGATCCTTAGGGATTCCCATCTTGACGCAATTATTCCAAAGATCCAAATAGTCGGAAAAGTCATTGTGCTGGATTGGCCTATATATGGCTACCACGCAGTCAAGGCAAGGGGGCATGCATTCGTGCCCGAACTGTTTAAACAGTTCATTGGTTTAGTATGAAGTAATACACTCGAGGCCCATGAGTATGATGATAAGTTGGTCGCTTATCAGATGGACCATCTTCTTAATACCGTACCATGGTAGAAGCTCTCGAATGGGATCATCGTCGTGGACAGGGAGATTTGGTTTGATGTGCCTGAAGCGTCGATTCTGGAGGGCAGTACACATCACGTTGCCAAGAAGTGGAGGAGGAATACACTCCATCTTCTATAGGAGCCAGATGTAAAGGATGATAGGAGCCCCTCTTTGATTGAGAGAGTAGGAATAGTATGACTCGTTGAGACCCATCAGTGTCTCTGCCAGAATGATCCCAGTAGGATCCTTATTTCCACCTCTAAGATTATAGACCACTTCTAGGATCCTTGCGGATGGAGGGCGATTGCTCGAGGGAACGAGGAGGAAGTGAACTACCATAATGGACATGGTGAGCAGAGAAGCGCCTAATCTTAGTGGAGGGATTTCTCCGTTTTGGGTTGCCACTTTGATTCAGCGAGGAAAGTCCAAGTGAGTTCTGGCGAAGATTTTGTTTGCCACGGTTTTCGTGTAGCTAATCTCATCTTGGAGAAGTTGTCTGAGAGACATGGACTCGGCCGAGGGTTTGAGCCTTAGGATGTTCTTGCTTCTGATCATCATGATGGCATTGTACTCTTCAATGGTTGGGAAAATCTAGCGATCCCCTAGTATAAAGGCGCGGTGCACCAGATCCCATCTGCGCTGCATATCAATCATGAAGCCGTTCTGCGCACATAATCAACTTTGACAAACATGTCGAGTGATTTTGATGAAATCAAACATGCTTAGAGATGTTTTAGTATATTTATTATAAATGTATGCATGTATAATAAATAAGCACGTACTAAGTTGACTTGTCGAGGCCTTGATGTTTGAGCACGTCCAAACAATAGTTGGATAGAGTAACCAGGTTTTGTGTGCTAAGGTTTTCTGTCGAGGTTTGGGTGGGAATCTCTCCCCACCATCGCTAAGATCGCATCCCGGAGGATGTATCAAAGCCGACAGGAGGGATCCACTCTGGGTTCCTAGTTTTTCCTCACACAACATCGCTCGGTCATAGACCGGTATGATCGGTCTTCACGTAATTGTAGGAGTACAAAATTCCGATCTGGTATTCCTTCACTTAAGTCTGGGTGATGTACCCATCCGATGCAAATATTAGGGTAAAACATAAGTATAGGGTAAATCCTAAGTACCTGTTGGGGTGATGGACCCCATGATGTGGACTATTGGGAGAGTGGAATGTTATAAATATCAACTTATAAATAGCCAGAACTTTGTTTATTTTATTCATTTTAAAATAACAAATTATCCCCAGCAGAGTCGCCAAGAAAGTTGTAACACCGTTTATCTCCCTAATCTATGTCCCATTCCATAGCTTATCACGTGCTTGTGAGACACTTGGCAATATAGAAGGACTATCGCGAGGCAGCTCGAGGTTCAATGATTTCAACCTTGGTTTGCGCGCCAGGCATCTTTTAAAACGAAACATTTGGTTTTTAAAAGATTTTGAAAATACCTGGAGCGGTAAGAAATTATTTATGTAAAATAATTTTATCTTTTGTTCAAACATTAATAATCTAGGAGGCTAAACAAAAAATTAACCTGACCCGATTTAAATTAATTAAACATAATCAATTTAAAGATTATTCATTTGAAAATCAGAGTCGCCAAGAGATTTTATGAAAATCAATAAAATGATACGTGTATAAACGTATTTATACCAGAGTTTCTGAAAAAAGTGGTTCGTTGTCTGTTTACGTTCGGGAAAGGGCTTTCGCGCTATGTCCTCTACGCCCGCCTAAGGACGGTTTTCAAAATCCTTCTAAAATAGACAAAGTCTGGCTTTTATAAATCTAATTTTAACATTCCTTATCTTTAATTAATAGTCTAGGGGTCCTAAATGAAGATATACTTTAAATAATTGTACAAAATTATTTAAAGGAGGTGTGTACCTGTTGCGTTGGGGTTCAGATTTAACAAACCTGAAAATATCAGAAAAAGATGTAAGAGAGTATAACCAAACAAGACCTAGAAAAAGAAAATTTCATTGGGAAACATCCTAGAGAATCTTGAGAGTTACTTTATGACATTGAAAATACCATTTTTTAGAAAATGGAGGCTTGGTTTCTAAAATAGTTTCGGATTTTTGAAAATCGGAACCAAACGAGCCTAAGGATTAAACCCTAGGTTTGAGTCTGATCTTGTCAATTTGGGCTTATTAAGGTTGAAGAGGTTCAATTTTGACTTAGGCCTAGGCTATAAGGGTCTTAGGCTAGGGCTAGGGTTTGGCCTAGGCTAAAATGAGGCTAGGCTTAATTGTTGGTCCTAGGTTAGGTGTCAAGGTCAATCCTATGTCAAGTGGCAAGGTTTGTCCTAGGATAATTTGGTCGAGGCTAGTTTTGTCGGCCTTAAGGCAACTCTTTCGGTCGGGTGCCACGGTCCTAGGCGGTTTCCTCGGTCGCGCGATCGGTCCTGGCCTGTTTTTCTCCGTCCGAAGGCAAAATTTCAGGGCCTGGTGTTCTTGTTTTGGTTCAAAACTTCAGAAGTCCATAACTTATATTGGGATGTCCAAATCACAATCCGTACGTTGCAGTAGGTTCATATAATTATGAAGAACAAAAGCCCTAACATAAATCACGATTTTGAAAATCATAAGAGGATCAATTTTAAAACACCATTTCTAGGTCAAATTTTGGGATCTTTAAAATTAGGCCATTTCAAGGCCTGATTTTTGTTCCATTAGCTTTGAAATGATGAATATAATTAATCCCAAGAACATCATTATATCATTATATCATTAAAATGGTTTTTGAAGATTGAATCAAAATCTAAGTTTTTTCAAAAACCAAATTTGATCAAACATGATCAAAAGTGTGAAATAGTTACTAGGAATTCATCCCTACATGGTAAGAATCATGTATAGATACTAATTGAATCATCAAATCCAACTTAGAAGCAAGAACATGAAATTTCAAAAATCCAGATTTTTCACATTTTTTTCTAAAATTTCAATTTAATCAAACATTATCAAAACATGATTACAGTTACTTATAAATCATCTAATGATGTATACAAACATGTAATACAACTAATTGAACCAATAAAATCAGATTAAAAGCAAGAACATAAAGTTTTAAAATTCAAATTTTCAAGTTTTTTTCTCAAATTTCAATTTTGATCAAACATGATCAAAACTTGATTACAGTTGCATAGAAATGATTCAAACATGTTTATAAACATATATAACAACAATCTGGATCAACAAATCCAGGTTTAAACCAAGAACACAATATTTCAAAAAATCCAATTTTCAAACTGATTTTTGCAAAATTCCATTCTAGGTTGATTTGATTGGTTTTTTTTCAACAAAAAGCTTATAAATGTTATATATAATGATTCTCTACAAAGAAATCATACAATCAAGCATAAGAACACGACCAAAGTGATCAAACAAGAAATTTTGAAAAAAATTCAAAATTTTCAATTACAAATCAATATTCAAGACTTCTGGAATCATACCAACAGCTGGAAAACATTACTGGGAGTTGCTGGAAGCGATCTAGAAGCCTGGATTGAAGCTTGGCTCGCTGGAGAAAGTTTTGAAAAAAGCTGTTCTTCGCCGGAATTTGCAGGTCTTCAATCGGATTGAATTGATGTGTAATTCTTGGTTATTGTTTAATGGATTGGTATTAGGATGGTAGGGGAGTATTTATAGGGTGGAAAGGTCGGTTGTAGAAGGTCAATTCGACTTGATTTTGATCACCGACGTTCTTATCCATAAAATCTTATCCGGCATCTGGAAGCCTTATCCCGGGGAAGATAAGGCTTCTAGATAAGGGGGAAACGTAGGCGCTGACGAGGGGATCACGTGAGCGAAAAAATCAACGGATTTGATCGCCTGTAGCCGAAGTTAAAGCTTCTAGAAGGTTTGACGCTGACGATGATCGCGAATCCGACGACCCTGCATCCCAATGAAGAAGATGAACAAAACATCATCGTTTTGAGTAACAGAACGCCGAGTTCCGTCTGGTTCCGTCAGCGGTCAACCTGTTTGACTAACGGGGTTAGTATGTCCCATTAGTTGATAAGGTGCAGGCGCGCGCGCGTGGTTCTGCTACAACTGGATTTCTGGCGCGCTCTGGGCTGTCGGATGAGATCTGGGCGCTCATCTGATGGTCCAGGATCCTGCTGCAAAGTTTAAATATAAAATCAGCCACATAGGATTATACAATTTTAATTTTATTTAAAAGGTTATTAAAAATCGAATTTAATTCCTTTTAAATTCATTTTTTCACCAAAAATTTCACAAAAATTATTTCTAGATTGATAATAACAATTATGATCATATTTTATTTTTTGGGAATTTTTTGAATTTTGGGGTATTTTATTTAATTGGTTTAAGTCATGAATTAAACATAAATCATGAATAAATCCTAATTAAATATTTTTAACCCCTTCCTTGGTCTAATCTGGGTAAAACATATACAAATATTTTATACTCAAATTATTTTTGGAATTTTAAAAAAGTTTTCTTAATTAAGGTTTAATTATCACAATAATTAATCCTTAATTAGGTTTTAATTCATTCTTTCAAGTTATTTTGAATATAAAAATTCAAAATATTATTTCAATATTATTAAACATAATAATATTATTTTGCAAATAGGGTATGTCAAATTTTCATACTTACACACTACATTGTCATTTTATTTTTCCCTTCAGACAGTAAACTCTCACATTTCAAAATACTTGGAGAGAAAATATTTATAAGATAAGATAAATATCTTATAAATATCTTCAAAGACGAATCTCATGAAGACACGCGTCTTTCATGATTAAACATGTGATATATAGGCCTGACAACCCATTATCACACGCGTCTTTTCGTTTAATGATGTCTTTTATGTTAATGATGTCTTTTACCATTTGCGTTTTCTAAAACCCGGAATCTCAGTTTTCGCTCCATCTTCTCTCTAGAATATCATTCGTTTTCCTCTTCATCTAAATCCTAAAATGACTAAGACAGTTTCTTTTGCTCAAAACACAATACAAGTAGATTTTGAATCTGTTTATGCCTCTGGGCTCTCGACGATAGTGGCGATGTTCAGAACTTTGGAGGCTTCCGGCCTAAGGAAGTTTTTAGGCGGTCCTTTCATTCTTCATGAACTGGAGGTTTGTGAGTTCTTTGCATTGCGAAGCCGGTCGGAAACTCTATTTTAGCAACGACGAAGGGCGCTGATATATCTATCAATGAAGCTCTTTTTGCCCAGATTCTTGGGCTTCCGACAGAAGGCCTTATCGCCTTCAATGAGGTTTCATCCAAGGATATCTCGGAGATGCAAGTCGTCTTTTCAGATATCTCCGGTCCTGTTGCTATTCTCGGGAAGAAGAAGTATCTCAAATCTGAGTACTGTCTTCTTAATGATATCATTTCCAAGTCTCTTCGAGGGAAAGTAGGGTCGTTCGACGCCTACACCCAGGAGACATTCAAGATGATGGTGGCCATAACGAAAGGGATGACTATCAATTGGTCATTCATTCTCTTTTCAACTATGTGCTTAATGGTGTCTGTACCGAAGAAGTAGAGTGTGAGATTCTTAGTCCAACTCAGTTGGGTTCTTGAGCATCTGCAGGTTCCCTTAGGCGAATGTGTCAATATTAATGTGAGTAGGATCATGAACTGCAGTTCTGTTGGGATTACATCATACGGATGAAGGTGGTTAAAAAAATCAAGTCCACCACATCTGTCCCATAGTCGAGTGGTCAGTTGACCACTTTGTCCAAGCACCCTACGACCTCTAGTCGTAAAACCCCTACAAAGTGGAGAAATGTGCCGGTGGAGGAGTCGACTACAAGCACCACAAGCCATAAGTGTGATCGATTTTTTAAAAAAAATATTTTTTTGATCGACTAGTTTGAAAATTCAGGGACGCTCTTTAAAATTTTTTATTTTTAAAACGTGAGGGGAATTAATTTTAATATTTGAAAAATTGAAGTTTTAAAAATAAGGCTTTGTAGACAACTCCATATCTTACATTTCCTTCGAATTTTGGAGAGATGGAGAATTTTTTAATGGGAAGTATGTCATAGGCCTACTTTAACTTTTTTCAATATTAATTCATTCTCACGACTAGAGAGTCGCAACCTAATTTCAAAATTAGGAAATTAAGAGATGTGAGTTCGGCGTTTGGTTACGTGTGGAAAAGGGTTTTTTAGATGCTATGTCCCACAACGCCCCTAATGTCTTTACTAATTAATTTTGGACTGTTTTCAAATTTCTTACGCTTTACATTTTAGAATTTTTCCATTTTAAACATTTAAAGAGTTTGCATCAGATAAACAAAAAAATGAAAGAATAAACAAAGACAAAAGAAAAACTAAAGCAAATAACCTACACATAAAGTTATCCTAAAAATAAAAACTAGACAAGTTATTAATAAAAAATTAATTGGCCTGAGTCTAGATTAATTTTCAAGAACTTTAGTGAATTATTTAAAGGGTATAATTTTTTTTTTTGGGTTTTTATTTTAAAAAAAAAATTAAAAAAAAGTCCTAAGTCTAAGCTTGGCTAGGTTCATTTTTATTTAGGGTTTAATTTTATTTTATTTTTCTAACCTAAGATCAAGCCAACCACAAACTCTTAACAAAGAAAAATAAAAAAATGTCAAACAAACCAACCCTAAGACTAAAGAAAACATAAAATAAAATAATAAATAAATAAATAAATAAATTAATGTTGTTAGGTCCTCCATCCTCGGTCCTTGGTCTTCTGATGCTCGGTCCTCGGTTCTAATTCCTCGGTCCTAAGTCCTGGATCCTCGGTCCTAAACATCGTTAAAGCTGACAAATTGCCTTTTTTTCAACATGATCATATTGTAACTTACTTATGGTGATCCAAATGGATCCCAAATTACATTAAAAAATCCAAAAAAAATTTATTAACATATAAGACTATATAAAAAAACAGATTGTTATTTTTTGTTTTTTTTTTAAAAAAAGTAAGAAAGTTTTTTTTTTGCCCCTTTTTTATACTTGCTGTTTTTTGTTATGCTTTAGAGTCTTTTTAAATGCCCAATTCAAGGGCCGATTTTGGTTTTAAAAATATTTTTTTTTGGTTAATGACCTTTTATTTACATTGAACTTTTTATTTTATTTTTTAGTTATGTTTTATTATGTTTTTGTCTTAATTTTGCTAGGTTACATATATACATAAAAAATAAAGAAAATCTTACACGCCTATCAAAATTGCAAACTTAAGAGGAATAATGTATGAGATTTGAGTGCAAAGATAAAATAAATAAAAAAAAACAATTTCTAATTCAAATTCAATTATATAAAAAGAACAAAATTGTGCAAAGAGGCTTACAATGGGGGTTGCTTCTTTGCAAAGAGGGATGTAAATTCTAAACAAGAGGCTTATGACCCAACAAAACTAGTTGGAGCTCTTATTTAGATTCTTGAAAGAAAAAGGGCAGATTTTTAGAAAAATACAGCCTAAGGCATTTTTTTTAGTGTGAGAGAGAAGAAGGTTAATGTCAAGGTCGAAGGTCTCTTTGCTAGGTGTTAAGAGGGGTATTTATAGGCAAAGCTATGAAACCCTAGGGCCCAAAGGACCATTTAACACACTTGACCGTTGGAAAGAAAAACTATTTCAAACATTTACAAATGTTTAAAATAATGGATCAATCTCCACTTGACATATCACTAAATATCAAGTTTTCATCGAGATTTAAGCTTTATTTAATAATGGTGTAATACTTGGTCATTTTAATTTTAATTAAAAAAAAATTGACCAAGCCTTCATGCTTTTCTTCAACACACGGCTGAATTATTCTTCCTTTGGCAACTTCTTCCTTTATTTTAGCAACCTCTTTTTTCTTTCTTTGACCTAGGATGCTTCTCACGATTGTGCAGACACCATTATCTTTTTTATTTTTTTCACGTTATCCACACACTACTTCATCCTACAAAAAAAATGATTTTGTTAAAAACACAAATAAACAATTTTATTTTTAATTATTCCTATTTCTAAGGAACAATTCTAATTAAATAAATAAAAGGCTAACTAACTTATTCAAGAAATCAAATCGCAAAATCTAATCTAACTAATTTAACAAACTAATCTAACAAACTAATCTAACAACTAATCTAATTAAAAGAAAACAAAATATACCTAACGAAATTTTATAAAAATGTTAATATATATTTTGTAAAATAATTTTTATTTTAATTTTTTTCATAAATACCCAAGGTAATTAATTAAATAAAACCTTGAATATTCTAAGTATAATAACTTCTCTAAGTGTTGTAACATAGACAAATTACTACATTCACTTTATTAAGAATCCAAAAATCAACTATTTTAAAAAACTCAAGTGTTCTAAAAAAATAATTTGTTCTTTTTTTTTTAAATAAATCGTGCAATGAGTCGTGAATGAATTCGAGAAATCTGTATAGGCTCGGATTTATTAAAAACATAAACTATAAAATTGGGGAGGGGGTGAAAAATGAGTGTCTACAATAAGCATGCCTCTATCGTAGAAACCTCTATGGTTGAATCCATTTCGAAGAAGTCCAGATTGGAAGAAATTCCCGCTAAAGAGATGCCTTATTTGGTAGCCCTTATTTTGCCTCTGACCATAGCGCTTGTTAAGGCGTCTACTGTAAATCAATCTGAAGAACCAACGTCTGTCGAGCCTGCTGGTCAGACTACTGATATTCATGCAGCATAAATGTAAGGTAACTCCTATTCCTCCTCTTGTCTAAGTGCCTAATGTTACCACTATTGAGGAACAAACTGAATCACCAGCTGCTGAGTCAGTTGGTCCTGTTATTGCTAATGTTCATGTTGTGGAACCAATTGTTAATGATGAAAGACTTGCAGGGGACTTTGTTGTCTCCCCTGTAGCTCTAAAAGCTGTTGAAGTTATTGGTCTGGGTGCTATTCAGACAAAGGAATCTTTTTCCAAGGAGCCAGCCGGTTCAGTTACCGAGACCGTAGTTGTTCAGACTCCTGTTGTAGAATCGAATACTACCCTCAGCCCGAAGTTGCTATCCCAACAACAGTAGTCCCTATTTCAAGCTTTTCTCCAACAACCATAGTGAAACAGATTCAAGCTGCACAAGGTATATCTTCAGGGAACCTGTCCCTATTGCCAATCCCGTCGAAGTTGTAGGTAAGGTTAAAGAACCCATGGTTGAAATTCTCGAATCTCTCTTGGAGGTGCAGCAATCTATTGACCTCATCATGGAGGAGGTTGAATTCACTGCCCCTAAGAGAATAGAGGCCTTTAATAAATGGTGCAGCAAAAGACTCCATACGCAGTTTAGTGAAGTCATTCAAGGTGCTAATCTAAGTAAGTAGTGGAAGGTGCTCCTCAAATTGGAGAGATTTGTCCTCCCTTTGACCGATGCCAAGGATGTTAATGAGGCTCTCAAGTGAAGAGAGCTCGTTGCTGCAGTTGCCAGAGGACGTGCCTTGCTCCCGATTCTCAACGAAAGGGAAGCCAACTACAATCCTCTAGACAAAACGATTGAGGTAGACAACAAAGTTAACAGCCGTCTACAGACAATCTTGGACTCATATAGTTCAACAGATCTATGCTTTATTCATTGCACAAATTCATCCAAGACGGAAGAACTTCATAATAAGGATTCCAGTGCCTGCCGAGCTGAATTGCTCAGATGCTGAAGAGGAGCTGACCTTTATTGAGAAGTTGCAGCCTCCTCTTGCTCAATCTGTTGAGTAGATACGTCTATTTGACCTTCTCACTACTGAGCAGCAACCTCCCATCTCTGCTGAGTAGCAACTCCTCACATCTGAAGAGTAGGAGAAACTTCTTTCTATTAAAAAGGAGTTGTCTCAAACTGTTGAGAAGCATCTCTCCTCCGTTGTTGAGGAGCTGGTCTCAAAAGCTACCGAGAAGGAGCTCTCCGCTGCTCAAGAAAATGAGCACTCCTCTACTCCTGATTAGATTATCCCATCTAAAAAGAAGTCGTCTGCGGAGAAGGAGCTTTCCACGACTGCTGAGCAGCTCTTAGCTTCTGTCTCTAAGAAGGCCTCTTTATTCAACCAATCTCATCAGATATGGAGGCTTCTAAAGACCAACAGTCATCCCTCAAATCCAAATGATCTTCTTCTTCTCAATCCAAGGAATCTCAACTTGATAAAACTCTCAGTTCTGAAGAAGTGTCGGGATTTATCTGGGATTTACGCGAATAAATTGAAGGAGTAGAAGGTGAGTCTTGAGCTATGGTCAATGTTTCTCGAGTCTCATCTCTAGACAAAGAACTAGAGCGGTCTTCTATTCAAGTGAGTATTCGAGTCTCCCCTATTCGCTTTATTCCATATAGATCCCACATTATCTCTTCAGCCCCCAATTCCCCTAAGGAGTCCTCTCGGGGAACAATAGATCTTCGCAACTTTATTATTGAAGCTCTTGAGCCTATGTAGCAGACTATCAAGACAATCATTAGTAAATTAGAATGTCTTGAAGAGCGTTCTGCGTCGAACGCAAATGCTTCTACTGATGTAGGCATGGCTTAAGGAAATGCAAACAAATGTCTATTGAAGACTTCGGGTAAATCAGTTGATCAGGATGAAGACCACTCTACTATGGAACAACTTCGACCTTCACAATGAAACCAAGTCTACAATGGGTATGATCGACTGTCAGCTTCTTGAAATTTCTAAATCCCTCAGGATAAAAGAAGCTAAGAGAATCGAAGATACTGACGCAGTCATTCCACGCTTCCAAGCTAAAGAATATGCTACTGCTGAAGCTGCTAAAGCTGTTGACCTCGCCCTTGATAATGTTAAAAAGGGAGAAGGTAACAATCGATGGGGAACTTGCACTCGTGGCACTCGTTCCAGAAGGAAGCCAGATCGAGGAGGTGGCCATGGAGGAGGTCGTGGTGCAGACCGTGGAAGAGGTCGAGGAAAGAAAACAAAGTGGCAAAGTCTTCTCTTCGGCAAAATCAAAGACAGAGACGGTCAAAACGAAGGCTAAAGCTTCAAGAATTAAAAGGGGGATCTAAAACTTTGTATATCTAATGTATTTTCATATTTATATAAATATATTGACTATCTTTTAATTTCCTGTTCTTAACTCAATTTTAACTTAGTTTTAACACTATCAAAAGGAGAAAATTGTTAGATTAAGTTTAATAAAGAAAAAGGAAATTAATTAAAAGAGAAATAATTAATTAAGGAAAAATGTTTTAATAAACTTAGGTGAATAAGTTTAAATTAATACGACATAGTTTTAAAGATGTGTTCATGAACAAAACTAAGCTGTGAAATTGTCTATGCGCAGGTATAGTTGAAGAAGTGCGCGAGCAAACGTCTAACTTTACAAACGTGTTAGTCTGAAAAATTGCGCGAACAAACGTCTAACTTCCACAAACGTGTTAGTTTAAATAAGTGCGCGAGCAGACGTCTAACTTCTATAGACGTGTTGTCTAAAGAAGTGCGCGATCAAACGTCAAACTTCTACCGACATGTTAGTCTGAAGTGCGCGAGCAGACGTCTAACTTCTATAGACATCTTAATCTGAAGAAGTGCGCGAGCAGATGTTAACTTCTACAGACGTGTTAGTCTAAAGAAGTGCGCGAGTAGACGTCTAACTTCTATAGACGTGTTAATCTGAAGAAATGCGCGAGCAGACGTCTAACTTCTACAAACGTGTTAGTCTGAAGAAGTGCGCGAGCAGACGTCTCACTTCAACAGACGTTGTAGTCTAAAGAAGTGCACGGGCATACATCTCACTTCTACAGACGTGTTATTCTAAAGAAGTGTGCGGGCAAATCTCTAACTTATACAGATGTGTTAGTCTGAAGAAGTGTGCGAGCAGACGTCTAACTTCTACAGACGTGTTAGTCTGAAGAAGTGCACGAGCAGACGTCTAACTTTTACAGACGTGTTAGTCTGAAGAAGTGCGCGAGCATACATCTTATTTCAACAGACGCTATGATCTGAAGGAGTGTGAGCAAATGCCTTGCTTTAGCAGCCGACTGAAGAAGCGTCCGTCTTTCTACTTAGTTCATCAGCATAGCGAACAACAATGTTCGTTATCAATCGTCTACCAAATTAGCTTTATACGCTTAACTTCCAAGTACTATTTTATTCCATTAGCCCGCATTGTACCTTCCAATAGACCACGATCTACCGAATATTCTGAAGTACAATCTGGTACGTCATGATTCACTAAATATATTCTCATGTACAATCCCGTACACCGGGCGTATATCAAATGGAAAGCTGACACGTATCTAAGAAAAGGATTCGATCATTTCTACACTTCAATATAAAATGAGTTCAGAGTACAACGATGAATCTTTCCAAGTGCACGAATTAAGAATTGCTAAGCACCGTGATTACTCTTTCTCTAAGTCTATTCTGTAATTCATCTACTGTTCTACCTAAGTTTATTATAAGTATTGTAAGGTAAACAGAACATTATGATAGGATCGAAAAACAATAATAGAGACGGGGGTCTAGCTATTGATGACGACTTTGGATAAACGATTTGATAGAAATCCTGTTAGGGATTTAAATCACTTTCTATTCTTCACAAACCGTTGCAAACTCTTGAACGATTCAAGTGCGGAAACGTTTGCTCAGGTTTGAAACTAAGAACCAAAGAATGAGAACATGACAAAATGTAAATGACACAAAGAGTTGTTTATGGATGTTCGGAGAAAAACTATCTTACGTCAACCCTTCTTCCAACCACCGAAAGGATTCACTATACGTTTCTTAGAATCAAATACAGTTGCACGGCTAGCTCACTGTTGAACAGAACAAACTTTGTTCAACTTACAGTATATTGAATAATATCACTCAGCTAGACAATACTTTGATTATATTTTATCACTCTCTTGATGTACACACAATAAGGCAAAAAAGCAATTCATGAGATTGTTCGTGTATCAACTTGTATGTTTTCGTATGTTCTGATCGATCGATCAATCATCCGTTGTCCTTGAGAAACTTTAAATAGAGAGCAGACACCAACGGTCGAATCTTCTATAATGACATATGGCGAACTTCCATTGGAAAGCCTCTATAGTACACAGGTACAACAGACTCTGAGCACCAGGATCGTGGCCGTACTAATCTGGTAGTGCGCCAAATATTCTTCTAAGATTGTCCTGGAAGAAACAAGTAGTGGGAAGAACATTTGCTTACGTGGTATTAGTTCATTGGTTGCAACTGGCTGTCGTACTAATTTGCACAGAATTGTGGAGTAGAAGTAGCATACAGCTAGTTGATCCTGGGTAGACGGATGCTAGCTTCAAGCAACTACTTAAGCATGACATTAGACGTTTTTCAATTAGACTGACAAGTCTAATGAAGTTAGACGCCCCCGTCTAATAGCTGGATCAATTAGACTACCTGATCTAATGGGATTAGACGACACGTCTAATTACGGTTCCCTTCAGACTAATCTGAAGTAGTTAGACTGCATGTCTAACTTTTATCTTTGTTAGACGGCACGTCTAACTACGCTTCCATTCAGACTAATCTGAAGGAGTTAGACTGCATGTCTAACTTTCATCTCTGTTAGACGGCACGTCTAACTACGCTTCCCTTCAGACAAATCGGAGGGAGTTAGACTGTATGTCTAACTTTCATCTCTATTAGACGACACATCTAACTATGCTTCCCTTCAGACTAATCTGAAGGAGTTAGACTGCACGTCTAACTTTCATCTCTGTTAGACGGCACGTCTAACTATGTTTGTTAGACTACACGTCTAATTACATCTGTTAGACTGCACGTCTAACTATGTATATGTTAGACTGTACGTCTAACTACGTTTGTTAGACTGCACGTCTAACTATGTATCTGTTAGACTGCACGTCTAACTACATTTGTTAGACTGTACGTCTAACTACGTATCTGTTAGACTGCACTTCTAACTACGTTTGTTAAACTGCACGTCTAACTATGTATTTGTTAGACTGCACGTCTAACTACGTATTTGTTAGACTGCACGTCTAACTACGTTTGTTAGATTGCACGTCTAACTACGTATATTTTAGACTGCACGTCTAACTACGTCTAACTACGCATCTGTTAGATTTTACGTCTAATTACGTCTGTTAGACTGCATGTCTAACTACGTCTGTTAGACTGCATGTCTAACTACGTCTGTTAGACTGCACTCCTAACTCAATGCGTCTAATAGCCAATAAGTCTAATGAACCTCATTCAGACTTATTCTAATATAACATATTTTCGATACACCTGCACCAAAAACAATTAGACGAATTAGTTTAAGTTTTATACCAACTCATCATTAAAATTCCATTAGTCAAAATATTTTGACCCAACACGTTATCTGTTCAGTAGAGTGTTAGCTAGGAGTTCAGAAACAGGCAGTTTCTAAGTCTTGTGTGCTTCTGACTGAGTTTGTGTAGTTGCTATACGAATCAAAGTTTTCTAGTGAAAAACCTTCTGGAAACAGAAGAAAGGGTGACGTATGAGTTTTATCTCCGAACATCCATAAAAGTCCTTGTGTTATTTCATTTCTACATCTTACAGTCGTTTATCTGCTACTTCAAATCTAGCAAGCATTTCTGCACTTGAATCCGTTTAAGAGCTTGCGAAGATTTATGAAGAATAGAAACAAATTTTCATCTCTAACAATATTAAAATCGAATTAAAAGTTATAAGTAGTACGCTAATATCAAAGATATTTTTTATATCAGTTTTGAAAACCACTCTCGGGGATATTTTTCTCTTCCCATAACCTTTAAGGAGGTTTTGCATGAGCAGAATATTATGTGAGATAATTCGACCGGGAATGAATGCATATTGATTTAAACTAACAATTCTATCAATGACATTTTTAAATCGTTTTTAAAGATATTTTGAAATTATTTTGTAAACGACATTGCAGCATGAAATCGATCTGAAATCTTGAACCTTTTCGAGAACTGAAGTTTTGGGTATAAGAGTCAAGACTGTAGTGTTTCATTACTTGAGCATTTTCATGTTCTTAAAGAATTCCAGAACCCCTTCCGTAATATTATGACCCACAACTGACCAGTTTTCCTTAAAGAATTGAGAATTAAAACCGTCTGGACCCGGGCTTTTATTACCGTTGATGCTGAATAGAGCCTCTTTTACTTCATGCCCGCGTGACAACCTTGATTATATATTGACTGTCTTCATCATAAACTCTTTTATCGATAATCTGGTATAAGGTGTTCAGATAACTTGGTTACGATTTCTTTGTACCCATAAGTTCTTTATAGAAGATGATGGCGAAATCTTGTACACTTTTTTGTCCTTGTACGTATTCACCATCATCATTCTTCAACCTGTAAATATTGTTCCTTAGATTTCTAGCCATACATTTTCAATAGAAGAAGGCAGTATTTTTGTCACCTAGAGAAAGTCAATTTTACCTTGATTTATATTTCAACAAAATTCTCTTCTAATAAGCTTAGCTTTCCGAAATTGTCAAGGACATCTTTTTCTTCCTCGTTAAGTTGTTCATCATTTTCTCCCCCAAGTAACTTGTTTTGAACTTTTTCTAACTCAATTATGGCTATTTGGACTCGTTTGGAGATGTTATTGAACTTCTTCTTGTCAAACTTTTTCAGTTGAATTTTTAGAAGTCTGAGCTTTTCTAAGACCTGAACATGTTTGATCCCTCTACATTTTCGGCCCACACTCTACCCAGTATATCTTTAAAATTATCAGTCCTAATCCAAAAATTAAAGAACTTAAAAGGTCTTTTGAACCTCTCCTCCTTCTCCCAGAAGAGTTTGATAGGGCTGTGATCTGAGATTTCGGGATTCAAAACGTGTACTTGGCTTTTCGGAAATTGAGCAATTCATTTCTCATTGATAAGACTTCTATCAATTCTGTTTTCTAAATATGTCCAAGTTGATAAATTAATAATAATAATAATTAAAATAATAATGATGTGAGATAAATTATTTTTATAAAAATTAAAATTTGTAATAATCTAAAGAGTTCTATATTGAGTTTTGCTTAAACCATGTGATGCTTAATACTATTAATTTGTCTTTGAAATTAAGTATTTTTTTTCTTGTTGATGTCAATTTTAATTTACACATTGATATAATTCAAATCACACAGGCTTAACCGTTTAACCAAACCCGTATATAATTTTTAAATTTATCCAATTTTTAATTAGAAAAATAAATATTATCATTTTAATTTATATATTTACAATCCATTATTTTATATATATTTTTTCAATATACACACAATATATATATATAATGATTATTAATTTTTAAAGTTTCCGGATTGCCGGGCGGAAAGATGTGATTAATTTGGATATATACGTGAGAGTAAATGAATACTTGAGTCGAATTGTGGATTGACCCACACATAAATTTAAAATGGTTATGTATGTTTCAAACTTACAACCTATGTATGTTTCAAACTTACAACCTAACAAAACAAGTACAACACTTTAACCAAGTGTGATTGGGATATGGTTTGAAGATGGATAATAGGACGGTAGCAATTAAAAATGGTTAAAAAATATAAATCAAATATTTGATTAACCAAAGTGTGAGGTCATGATGCTAAATATTAAAAAATATAAATTAGATATTTGATAGACCAAAGTAAAAATGTAAGGTCACGAGATGAGAGGTTTATTGAAAAAAAAATATGTGACGAGATATGTGAGAAAATTTGTTGTTTTACCGAAATGAATAAAATGTGAAATAAGAGTGTTCTATTTTTTATTTTAATAAATTATTCTTGATTTTAAAAATTTTAAATATTGAATACATACTATTATTATTATAATTTGTTTTTAATTTTTTTTGTTTATATCTTTTTTCATGTGCTTCGCTACAAGAATTTTACTAATTTAAGCGGAAAACATAAATATAAAATTTACTTTCTATTCCTATTTCTATTCCTATTAACAGCTGAAATTAAGTAGCACTAAATAAGAATAGAATTAACAAAATATTACAGAAAACGGAAATTACATTTTCCAAAACATTATTTAAGGAAAGTTTAACAAATTTAACATTAAATACTATATATATACATTAAAGGACATAAAATAGTATATTACTAAGTTTGATTTATTATTTCCCAAACAAGATATTAAGGATTCATATTATATATATTATATCTTTTTATTTCTTATCACATTATTATACATTTAATTTTATTACAACAAATATTATCATCAACACAAAGACATTCAAGTCTTTAACAAAATTCCATCAAAACAAAAAATATCCAAAGGTATGATTAATCTAATTAAAGCTGCAGTAACATTAAAACCTCTTGTCATAAACTTTTTGAAAAAAATATTATGATAATTACATAATTGTAAAAGATGTTGTCAAATGGAAAAACTTTCGAGATTATTCTTTTTGATAAAAAAATTATTTACTTTATATGTTGACCCATTATTTCATTTTTCTATTAAATATATGTAACAAAAATATTAGTACATAAAATTAATTAATGTTGTGATACATCATCACTTATTTTTTTAATTTTTTTTTATTTCATTTGTTGTTATTTATTTCAAATATTACTTTTATAGAAGATGGTATTTCATTGTGTAATCCAAATGCATAGTACAAGAATTCAATGATGATTTCATTTAAGTCAATTATAATGTCCAATGATCTTATACTTTGTACGGGATCAATAAAAACGACCCAATTATTACAGACGAACACCTATAAATTCAAATAAAAGAAATAAAAAATAATGTATTGGGTGATTGAAGAGTAGTTCGTGTACTTTTATCCATTATATCAATAAGCAAAAAAAAAATTATATATATATATATTACAAATATTACACATTAATTAAATGAATGTAAGATTATGATACATCAGATCACTTCATGTTTAAGGACAAACATATAACATTTTAGTTTTTCCACACTATTAATCTATAATGCATTTTTTTTTAAATACATATTATCCTCCACTACAAAGATTTCGTGCGATTCACACGTATAAAAATATAAACAAAAATCAATTAATAAAAAATTATAATATTATATATTTGGATGTTTAAAATTTTTAATAAATAATGAATAATATATTAAAATAAAAATATATAATACTCTCATTCTACATTTTATTCACTTTGATAAAAAAAACTAATATTCTCACATATCTCATCACATATTTTTTTCCAATAAACCTCTCATATCGTAACCTTACACTTTCACTTTAATCAACTTAAAATCTCAAACATTATAAATCTCTATTTTATCCTCACTTTAGCCCATCAATGCTCAATCATTTTCTCATCTCGTGACCTTAAAGCACTTAAACTAACAAGCCATCTCATTCCACATTTATCTACCAATTCAAATCGGACTTCTCATCTCGTGACCTTAAATTTTACTTCAGTCAAACAACTAATATTCTCGCATATTTTAATCATCAATATCATTTTCTTTCCAATCGAATCTATCTCTTTACCTTACTTTCACTTCAACTAATGAAAAATCATCTCATTCCATATTTATCCACTAATCACAATCGACCTCTATTCTCTCGAATACCTTACTTTCACTTCATCAAACAACTCATTTTTCACATATTTTATAATATACAACCCGACATTCTTATCCTCATTTCGATTAACCATACATCTCTTTCCACAATTATCCACCCCAATTGACCTCTCATCTCGTTATTTTACTTTCACTTTGACTAATTAACCATCTCATTATACATTTATCCACCAATTCACAATTGACCTCTCATCTCGAGACCTTGCTTTCATTTCGTCAAACAACTCATCTCTTAACATAGTTTATAATATACAACCTGACCTTCTTTATCCTCAATTTGACTAACCATCCATCTCTTTCCACATTTATCCACCCCAATAATCGATCTCTCATATGTGACCTTACACTTTTACTTCGGTCAAATTAAAAATCTCCAACATCACCAATCTTCTGTACTATTCACTTTGGTTCACCAATCCCCAACCGACCTTTCATCTCGTGACCCACATCCTTACATATTTTACAATATACAACCTGATTTTTATCATCACTTCGGATAACTAACAATCTCATTCCACATTTATCCACACCCTAATCAACCTATCATATTATGTGACCTTACACAATTTCATTTCAGTCAAATTAACCATCTCTAACGTTACCAATCTCTTTTATTCTCACTTTGACACATCAATCCCCCAATCGACCTCGCATAACATGACCTTACTTACTTCGATTAAAACCCATCTCATTTAGCATTTTTATCCCATTAATCTCAATCGACCTCTCATCTTGAGACTTTACTTTCATTTTGGTCAAACAATCCCATCTCCTCACATTTTACAATAAACAACCCGACTTACTTATCCTCACTTCGACTAACTAACCCATATCATTTCACATTTATCTATCCTAATTGAACATCTCATACAATGACCTTAAACTTTCACTTTGGTACATTACCAATCTCTTTTACCCTCACTTTGGCTCAACAATCCCCAATCGACCTCTCATTGTGTGGCATATAACTTCGACTAACCAGCCATCTCATCGTGTGACATACTCACTCCGACTACCCATCTATGTCATTCCATATTTTTATCCACCTCAGTTGACCCAACAGACCTCTCATTGTGTGGCATATTCACCTCGACTAACCAACCATCTCATTCCATATATTTATCTACATCAATTGACCTTTAATCGTGTGACCTTATACTTTCACTTTAGTCAAATAAACAAACAACAAACCATCTCCTTCTATATCGTGAATGTCATTTACCCAAACACCATTTATATCGCATATTTTAAACATCGATCCTAATCGACCTCTAATTTTTTGAATGACGTTTACCCACCCATCAATTTCATCGCAAATTTTAACTAATACCATTCGCATTCAACCATCTCCTCACTTCAATAAACCAACGTTTTTATTTCACATATTAATCATCAATGTTTTTAATAGTTTAAAAATTGTGAACCATGGTCTCCATTATGTAACATTAACACTTCAACCACTAGACCACTTAAGTTTGTTGATTTATATTTATTATCTTATGTATGCATATATAATTTATATGACTACATCAAAATCAGTAGTTCGGAAGAGAATAGTTCTAGAGATTTCCGGTGGGAATTTTTGGGTGATTTTTCGACAAAATTTTCCTACGAAGAATTTTTGAAAATCTTCTCCAAGAACGTGCACATAATTCTACTCAACAATAATAACAAATCAGAAACTCAATCGCATCATCTGAAAAACAAGAAACATCTTTCGTCGATTGAAACACGATTAGTACGATCGACACAGTTAACACAATCGATTGTACGATCAACATGATTGGCACAATACAATCGACGACACGATCGACACAAACAACACGATCGACACGAACGACACGATTAGAGAAGTAAGTGCCGATAACCCTAAATCTCTCATAATTTCATTGGTAGCTTTTCTGGATTCTTATGTCCTAATTGCGAGCGTCGATGTGTTTTATAATCTTTGGTGTTCTCGGAGGTTGTCTTTTGAAACGATTTTGTTGCTAAACCTTTAGAGTTTCTGAACTGCCATATTTCTACATTTATTCTGCTTTATTATTTTGTTATGTTCTTCAACAATGGGGAAAAAGAAAACTAATAAACTAAGGAAGTTAAAGAGTTTATTATGGAAGGTCTCAAGGAGATTGCTGAAGAAGTTATTCAAGAAAAACATGACAAAAATAAAGAAAAATAAAATGTTGGGGAAAATTCTAAAGCAAATAATGCAGGAAAGTAGGAGAAGAAGGTTTCTGGAGAAAATAATGCACGAAATCAAGGAAAGAATGAAGAAGTCTAGAAGCTTGGTTATAATGAAAGAGCTAATTTGTTCGGCCTCAAAAACCAAATCACCAAGCTTCAGATGCATTCTAAAAAAAGAGAGATTGTTCTTAATAAGGAGAAAATTTAACATATAACAATTCAACTCAATATTCATTATCTTCAGGATTGAAATTTTCTGAAAAGGGAAGAATATGAAGAGATAGTAAACTGGTCAGTGGCTATAATGAGGGAGCTGATGAAGGCCCCTAAATCAAAGACCTATACTATCAGGAGCAACTCTATCTGGAAAGTAAATGAGGCATGGAATAAAAATGCAGGAAAGAAAGTTGAAGATCGTGTCTACAAATGAAAAATCTTCTTGGGGGATGTTAAAACAACAGTGTAGTTACTTAATTCTCCTTTTGAATTTAAACTTCCCAACGAAGTAAAAGAAAAGAGCATAAAGGAATGGGAAATGTGGTGGTAGGGAATTATATTGGAAAAAATAGAGTATCATTCTCAATCACCAAAGAATCTTTAATGAAACAATGGTAGGAAAATGGGCTGGAGGAGATCTCTGCAAATATTCATGATCTCTACTTTCTTCATTTCAAGAGTGGGTCGAATCTAGATGAAATTCTGGAACTTGGGCATACATATATTGGATCAAACTACATAAAGTTGGAAAGATGTTTTGAGATTTGAACCTGTTAAGTAAACCTAAGGAGACAACACAAATATGGTTCAAGCTTTGTAATATCCTTGTACACATGTACAAATTAGAAGCCTTTAGTCATTTTGCAGGGTTATTGGGAAAACCATTATACATGTACCCAATAACAGAAAGAGGAGAGCATTTATCCTTTTCTAGAATTAGCATAGAGGTGAATCCTCGTAGCACATTGCCGAATAATATGACTGTGGTCGAAAGGAAAGGAAAATCTAATTTCATGGGAATCACTTATGAGTGGAGACCGGATAGGTGGGCATTATTCAATAATTTCCAACATGTCAGCACGAAATATGCTCAAACTATGGAAGATGAGCAGAAGATACTGAAAGGCCAAGAAGAAAAAATTCAGGAAAAATAAATAGGGGAGTCTAAAAGCAAAGAAAAAAATGTGGAGGAAGATAAAGAAGTAGAAACCAAGGAGGACTCAGAAAATAAAGAAAGAAATGAAATTAAAGAAAATATATTAAGGGGGTTTCTGTTGAAGAAGAGAATAAAGGCAGCAATGAAACAGAGAATGAAGAAGATGAAAGAAGTTGATTCTCAAAAAAGTCAAGCTGTAATAAAAGAAACTAGAGAGGATGGTATTCATAATAAACAAGTTGAAGTAGATATTACCAAGGCTGTTGTAGAGGATATCATAGATGAAGCTAAAAGAAGCAAAGACAATAATCCTGAGACTGATCTAGAAATTTAAGTTAAGAACAACAAGGTGAATATCCAAAAAATCTAGAAAAATAATTTTTTCTATCAAATCAGGACGGGTTTATATAAAGAAAGAAATCAAAATGAGAATAACCAGTATCCATTAACCTCTTCAGTTCATCCCCTTTCATTGCAAGAGGAAGGGGAAGAGGAAGGACAATGGGAAGATGAAGACAATTTGTTGATACGATAGGTTGGTATAGAAATAAAAATTATGATTGGGATAATTAGGATTTGATACAATTTAAAATTTTTGTTTGTAATTTTTGTTTATATGTTCGATTGCTATTAATCAATTGCTTTAGGTTCGTTTAATTGTCATCCTTTAATCATAGCTAATGTTTGTCTAGTTTTGATCTTTGACTCTCCCACTTCTAGGATTTTAATAAAATTATTTTAACTGTTTTCCCAAAAATAAAAATTTATATGACTCACAATTAAAAAATACATATATATATATATATATAATATTTATATTTTTAAAATATTTAATAAATACTTAATATTTAAAGTAAATTTTTATTTTTAATATTTATTAATTTTTTTCACTAAAGTTTATTATATATATGAATAAATAATTATTATTCTATTAATGTTGATTTTTTATTATTATTTTAATTAAATTTTGAATTTTGTTTATTTAGAATTATTATAAAAATATTAAAAAAATGTGTCAATTTCTTTCATAATTAACTAAATTCTCTTTTTCACTATTAAGGTTTATTATATATATATATATGAATGAATTAAAGGATTTGTTTAAGGTTGTACTTGTTTTGTTAGGTTGCAAATTCAAAACATACATATACTATTTTTAATTTTATTTTTAACCGTTTTAAATTTATGGAAGGGTCAACCCACAATCTGACCCAAATATCCATTTACTCTCACATATATATCTAAATTAACCATAACTCTCAGTCCGGTAATCTGGACACTTTGAAATTAAGCATTATTATTATTATTATATATATTAGTTAGTTAAAAAGTTGAACTTATATTGTTAAGAATGTTCTACGTTTATCAAATTTAGTGTTAAATTTAAAATATAAAGTCTTATAATAGCCTAGTTTGTTAAATTGTTGTATTTATTTTGTTGGGTTGCAATTTCAAAATATATATATATATATGAATAAAAAAAATTATTGAAAGGTTGTACTTGTTTTGTTAGGTTGCAAGTTCAAACATACATATAACATTTTTAAATTTATTTTTAACCGTTTTAAGTTTATGGGTAGGTAGACCCAAAATCCGACCAAATTATCCATTTACTCTTATATATATATATATTTATATATCCAAATTAACCACAATTCTCGACCTGACAATTCCGAGCACTTTTATATTAAGCATTATTATATGTATATATTAGTTAGTTAAATAGTTGGTTAAATTTAAATAAGTTTTATTAGCCTACTTTGTTAAATGATTGTACTTGTTTTGTTAGGTTGTAAGTTTAAAACATACATATAACATTTTTAATTTTATTTTTAACCGTTTTAAGTTTATGAGAAGGTCAACCCACAATCCGACTCAAGTATCCATTAACTCTCACATACATATCCAAATTAAACATAACTTTTGACCCGACAATTTAAACACTTTAAAATTAAGCATTATTATATATATATATATTAGTTAGTTAAAAGTTGAACTTATATTGTTAAGAATGTCGCACGTTCATCAAATTTGTTGTTAATTTAAAATATAAAGTCTTATTAGCCTAGTTGATTAAATGTTTGTATTTGTTTTGTTAGGTTGCAAGTTCTAAACATTCAAATAGATTTATAATTTTATTTTTAATCGTTTTAAGTTTATGGGCTCATTTTATTAACTAAAGTCTCTTTTTCACTATTAAGGTTTATTATATATATATATGAATGAATTAAAGGGTTTGTTGAAGGGTTGTACTTGTTTTGTTATGTTGCAAGTTCGAAATATACATATAATATTTTTAATTTTATTTTTAACTGTTTTAAGTTTATGGGCGATTCGACTCACAATCCGACCCATGTATCCATTTACTCTCATACATATATCCAAATTAACCACAAGTCTCGATCCGGCAATCCGGGAACATTGAAATTAAGCATTATTATATATATATATATATTAATTAGTTAAAAAGTTGAACTTATATTGTTAAGAATGTTTCACGTTCATCAAATTTATTGTTAAATTTAAAATATAAAGTCTTATTAGCCTAGTTGGTTAAATGATTGTACTTGTTTTATTAGATTAGAAGTTCGATATATATATATATATATATATAGCATATTTAATTTATTTTTAATCATTTTAAGTTTATGAGTGAGTCAACCCTTAATCCGACTTAAGTATCCATTACTCTCACATATATATTCAAATTAACCACACTTCTCGACTTTGTAATATAGACACTTTGAAATTAAGCATTATTATATATAAATTACACATAATACAAATTTATTTCAAATATGTTTATGTAGAAACATATATTTCAAAGTATAATGATCTCACTTGTAACCCACATAATTGCTCCAAATGTGCAATACTAGGTTCACGGGTGGTTTTATAAGCATGGATTATAGTGTCTAGATAGTGACCTTCCATCTTTTACAAGATCAAACAAAAATGATCAGATAAATTCGGAACCCTTAGTAATCCCTTCAAGGGGTAAAATGTTTATTATAGCCTTGTAATTATCGAACCCAAAGGTATTATCGAGAATCTCATAGCTCATTTATTTGTGAGTGTAGTCCGTGTCCACAAGTCATTCTATTGTTGGATTAATTTATAATTAATTCAATAATTATTGGGCCTTTAATGCAATATTTATAATGTTAGACTATTATATAATAAACCTAAACTAAAGTGATCAAATATGGTATTAAGGAGGTTTATGGGGTACTTAGGTTACAGAATAAACGCGTAGAGACCAAAGGGTTATTTAAATATCTATGAAGGGATGATTTATAAATAACCAAAATCTAAAAAAGATGGTTATGGTCTCCAATATACACAGCGCTACACTAGATCAAGCTCATTGGACTTAATACTTATCAATTGATATTAGTAGGGTTACGACATTCAGTAGGTAAGACATCTCTCTTGTCTCCCCGTCGATAAAGAGGATTCACAAAGTGAGAAATCCCAAAGTGAAGTTAAGGGCTGTGCTAGATTGGAAGGTCCAATAATCAAAATTCATCCCAAGGACAATCAAGAACAATGGAAGCTAAATGTATGTTCTTCTTCTATAAAATGAATTGATCTATCATCTCAAATCCATTGTTTATCATTTGATAACTATTTAAAGTTTATCTAAAGTATTATTAGATTTGGTTTATAAAATCTAACAATTGGTATCAAAGCTTACCGTCCATTAATTCTCAAGGAATTGATAATTTAATTTATTTTTTAAAAAACCCCTAGTTTTTGTTGTTTTTAATTAAATGCATGTTGGTTGATGGTTTCCATATAAGGAAAAAAGTCTACCAAATATAGAAGATTTGATTTTAGGAATTCCATATAAGGAAAAAGCCTACCAAATATAGAAGATTTGATTATAGAAAATCCCTAAATTTAGGATGATTGCAATCATCATCATTAGAAAGATCTTAGAAGATCTTGTAACATCTATATAAAGGGTCTTGACCCTCCATTGTATTAAAAAAGGTTTTTTAAAGTAATTTTTTTTAATTGAATATAAAGTAAATTTTAATACGAAAAATAAATAAACATTGAATATTTGGTACATCTAGACTTGTTTTTAAGTTGTCTAATATTCAAAAGAGACCCATTGAAGAATGATGTCACCAAAGTGGTCTCTTGTAAAAAATGTCTAAGTAGAGTATTAGATATTGGTGTGTATAAACATTAATGAATATTAATCGGCCCAAAGGAAAGTTAATATTTGACTAAATTTTTACACACACCTATGGTGGTAATGTGTGACAATTATAAGGTAATCATGTGAATAATATGTTGATCCAAAGATAGGCCTATTATTTGAAAACACTTATTGTTAATGTTTTATCATCACACCAAGTTTACTATTGCAATTAATATTATTGTCTAAAGACTTTATATTAATGTTGTACCGGTGTCTTGAGATGAGATTTTTCCAATATTTGATTTTTGTTTAATGATTTTAATTTTGAGCATATTTTAATTATGTTTCATTCTATTTTTAACTAATGTTACGATATCTACTAACATGAAATCCATTCTCATTCTAAATGAGACAAACATTAAGGATTGAAAGAAGAACATTTATATTGTTCTGAGCTGCATAGATTTAGACCTTGCGTTGAGGATTGATACCCCCACGACTCCTCTAGAAAATAGTTTTGCCGGTGACAATGCTAACTATGAGAAGTGGGAAAGGTCAAATCGCATATGTCTCATGATCATAAAGCGCGTCATTCTAGAGGCATTTAGGGGTGTTGTATCTAAGGATATTACTAATGCAAAGGTGTTCCTTACGGAAATCAAATTTATTTTGTAAGGAATGATAAAGCGGAAATGGGAGCGATTTTAGCGCGCCTTATTACCTTAAAGTATAAAGGCAATGGTAATGTAAGGGAGTACATCTTGGAAATGTCCCATATAGTTTCAAAGATAAAGGCACTTAAGCTTGATCTTTTCGAAGATCTTCTTGTGCATTTAATACTCCTCTCGCTACCAGCTCACTATAACTAGTTTAAAGTGAGCTATAATTGTCAAAAGGAGAAATGGTCTCTTAATGAGCTCATTTCTTATTGCGGACAAGAGGAGGAAATGTTTAAACTAGATAAGACCGAAAGTGATCATATAGTTACTACTCTGAAGGTTAATAAAGTTAATAACCTAAATTGAAAGAATAAAGAAGTTATTATGGATCTCGAGCAAAAGAAACAAGTCATATCCAAGGTACATGATAGAAAGTATTACTTTTGCGGTAATGTTGGACACATGAAGAAAGAATGTAACAAGTATCGTGCTTGGGTTGCCAAGAAAGATACTAAAGGTATATTTCTTAATTTAGTTTGTTCAAAGACTAATTTAACTTCAGTACCTAGAAATACCTTGTGGGTATATTCCGGGGCTACTAATACTCATATAAGTGTTTATATGCAGGGTTGTGTGAGTCATCGAGTGCCAAGTGATGCTGAAAGATTCATTTATGTGGGTGACGGGAAAATGATGCTTGTGGAGGTAATAGAGCATTTTAAATTATTGTTAAAAACTAGTTTTTATTTGGATTTAAAGAATACATTTTTTATATCGTCTTTTAGACGCAATTTGATTTTTGTTTCAGTTTTGAACAAATCAGGTTATTTTTGTTCATTTAGAAATTCAAATTTTAGTTTATCTTTAAATTCAAATATTATTGGTACTGGTTTGTTAAATACTTACAATAATTTATACTTTTTGAAACTATTTCATCTTATAATGAAACCCTGCATGTGGAATCACGTGGTACTAAAGAAAAAATAATAAAGAAAATTCGGCAACATTATGGAACAGAAGGTTAGGTCACATCTCTAGAAACAGAGTTGAAAGACTTGTGTCTAATGAAATTTTGGATTCCCTGGATTTTATAGACTTTAATGTCTCTATTGAATGTGTAAAGGGAAAACAGACTAAATCAAATAGGTTAGGTGCCAATAGTTCATCGGAAGTTTTATAATTGATTCATACAGATATTTGCAGTCCATTCCCTCCAACTTATTGGAATGGACAATAATATTTTATATCATTCATTATGACTATTCCAGATTTTGATACCTATACCTTATTCATGAAAAGTCACAGTCCATGGATTTTTTTAAGTTGTTTAAGGTTGAAGTTAAGAATAACTCAACAGAAGCATTAAATGCGTCAGATCTGATCGTGTTGGTGAATACTACGGTAGATATGACGATTCAGGTGAACAACGTCTAAGACCGTTTGCTAAATTTCTAGAGGAATCTGGTATCGTCCCACAGTACACTATGCCTGGGTCACCTAACATGAACGGTGTATTTGAAAGACGGAATAGGACTTTTAAGGATATGGTAAGGACTATGACTAGTATTCTACCTTACCCGAGTCACTTTGGGAGAATCATTAAAAACAACATATATTCTTAATTAGAGTAGCTAGTAAAACACCTTATGAACTTTGGATTGGGCGGAAGCCTAGTTTAAAGCATTTACATGTTTGGGTTGTCTAGCTGAGGTTAGGCCTTATAAGCCTTTATAAAAGAAATTGGACCCCAAGACAGTAAGTAGTTACTTTATTGGTTATTTTGAGCGATGAAGGGGCTATAAGTTTGACAATCCCACAATAAACAAATTTTTGAAATGGGAAATGCAATAATTTTTTTTTTGAGAATTTAGAGTTTAAGGGAAGAAATAATATAAGGGACATTGATTTCGAGGAAGAGGAATCTTTGACTCAGTTTTCAATTGAGTTACCTTCTACTGGCGATGTGTAGGTTTCCATACCTGTCATTGATCAAGAAGTGATTCTGAATTCTCATATGGATAATGTCGAAGTCCCCCTTATTTAGGAAGAGGTAATTCTTCTTATTATTGAAACTCAGCAACCTCAAATTCAGGAACAAGTGCCTTTGCGAAGGTCCACTAGAGAGAGAAGAAGTGTAATATCGGATGATTTCATCGTATTTGTTCAGGAGCATGATGAAAATTATGGTACGAGTGAGGATGATCCACTCACCTTCACTCAAGTTATAAATTATTCTAATTCTCAAAAGTGGATAGAAGCAATGAATGAGGAGTATAAGTTCATGCAAGACAATAAAGTATGAGAACTTTTCTCATTACTTGAAGGTAAGAAACCCGTTGGTTGTAAAAGGATTTTTAAAATCAAAAGAGATTCGAAGGGTAATGTGGAGAGGTTTAAAGCACATCTTATTGCAAAGGGATTTACTCAAAAGGAAAGTATTGATTTTAAAGAGACTTTCTCTCTAATTTCATCGAAAGACTCTTTTAGAACAATAATGGCACTTGTAGCACACTTTAATCTTGCGTTACATCAAATGAATGTCAAAACATCGTTTCTTAATGGCAACATTGATGAAACGATTTATATGACGCAACCACAAAATTTCATGTAGAATGACTCTAAAGAAATGGCTTGTAAATTGACAAAAATCATTTATAGGTTTAAGTAGGGTTCTCGTCAATGATACCATAAATTCCATTAAGTGGTTATCTTGTTCGGTTTTGAGGTGAACACTATCTATGATTGTGTGTATCATAAGTTTAGTGGGAGTACATTCATCTTTTTGGTACTTTATATCGATGACATTTTGTTAGCCACAAATGATAAGGGTTTTCCATGACACTAAGAAATTCTTATATAGGAATTTCTAAATGACAGATCTAGGTGAAGCTTCTTTTGTATTAGGGATCCAAATCAAACGAGATTGTTCTCGTCGTGTTCTTGGATTATTGTAAAGAAGATACATAGATAATGTACTTGAAAGATTTAGCATGCTTAAAAGTAAGTTGATTGACACCCTTATCGCTAAAGGTGATAAATCCAGTCTTATTTAATGCCCAAAGAATTCGGAAATTAAGGAAATGAAGTTAATTCCTTACTCTTCGGCTATAGGGAGTTTAATGTATGCTCAAGTATGTACACGTTCAGATATTGCGTTCAAAGTCAGAATATTTGGTAGATATTTAAGTAACATTGGGATGGACCATTGGCGCGCATCCAAAAGGGTTATGAGATATCTAAATATAACAAAGGATTATATTCACATGTATAAGAGATCGAATGATTTGGAGATTATCGGGTATTCCGGCTCTAATTTTGCGGGATGCGCAGATTGTAGGAAATCTACATCTAGATATGTATATATGTTAGCCGGGTGATTGATTTCATGGAAAAGTATCAAACAGACACTCGTTGCGTGACTTGTGTCATCCACTATGACGTCATAGTTTGTTGCATGTTATGAGACATCAAATCACAGAGTATGGTTATGAAATTTTATCACTGGTCTGGGCGTTATAAAGGGTAATGAACGACAATAAATCAACAGTTATGTATTCCAATAACAATAGAAGTTCGTACAAGTCGAAGCATATTGACAATAAATTTTTAGTTGTGAATGAGAGAATTCAAGATGATCAACTTTCAATAGAGCACATAGGTACAAACTCCATGTTAGCAGACCCACTAACTAAGGCATTAACACCTAAAGTGTTTCATGAGTACACTACTCACATGGATGTTAAGTTATTCAATGATATATCAGTTTAGTGGGAGTTTGTATTTATTTTATTTTTATAGTCTATTGTTTTTTTTTGACGTATGGTTTTACGTGTTTCAATCACTAAAGTTTTAGATATTATCTTGCTGCTTCATCCAACTCAACAAAATTAATAGATTTACTTTTTAAGATGTTCAAAAGGCGAACTCAAACTTTATTAATGTAAAATATTTTATTATATATATTTAATATTCTAATTTAATTAATTATTTAATTATAAAATAATTTGAAAATTTAATTTTTTTTTAAATAAGATTAATAGTTTATATATATATATATATATATATATATATATATATATATATATATATATATATATATATATATATATATATATATATTATTTATAAATATTCAAATTAAGATTAAATTGAAATAAAAAAAATTCTTTTCATAAAATGATGAATAGTTCTATATTTTATTTATTTATAATATATATTTAAATATATAACGATATTTTAAAATATTATGAATTTATCTTATTTAATATATTATTATATATTAAATTAGAATAAATTCATAATATTTTAAAACATCATTTATATAAAAAAATATAGAACTATTAATCATTGTCTAAAAATATTTAATTTAAATTATTTTTATTTTGATAATTATTTAATAAATATTTAAATAATTATTCTAAATAAAATATAGTATAAGTAGGTTTATATATAAAATAGAATTCTTAATTTTATTAAAATATTGAATATAAAATTATTCTAATTTAATATATTGTTAATAGTTAAATTTAATAAATTTATAATATTACAAAAAAAAATCATTATAAATAAAAATATTGAACTATTCATCATTGTATGTCTTAAAATAAAATAATTTATTTGAAATTAATCTTAACTTTAACAATTATAAATCTATAATACATATATATATATAATTTAAATTATGAATCTCATTAAGAAAAATTAGAATTTCAAATTATATTATTACCTTCTATTTTATAATTAAATAATTAATTAAGTTAAAATATCAAAGATATATAATAAAATATTTTATATTAACAAAGTTTAAGTTGGTCAGCGCTTGTGAAGAACAACAGCCTAATACTCAGGTTTAGTTGAGTCGATAGTCCGGAAGATTTTGGTTAAAAAAATAATATAAATTCTTAATAAGAAAGTAAACATGTCAAAAAGTAATTCTGTTAATTTTTTTTGAATTATGTTGGTAAATATGAATATTTTTAAATTTTGTATATAAACTGAATTTTACAATTTAAATAATAAATTTGACACTACAATCCAATTATATATATAAAATTGATATTTCTCCATTAAATTGGTAAACATATTTTGATATGATATTAAGTTGATAAATATGATATATTTTTAAAATTTGCATTTAGATTGAATTTTATAATTTAAATAACACATTTGACACTTCTATCAAATTATATATATATAATTGATATTTCTCCACTTTATAATTGGTAGACATATTTTGAAATGATATAAATTGTTGATTTTTTTTTTTTTTTTTTTTTTTTTGTTTTATCCTCTCAAATAAATAAATTTACGTTTCATTGAAGTTATCATGTTATTAATTAATACTACAATATTTGAATATTATTAATCAGACTTCCAGTACCTCATAACATATCATAAAAATCTTGTTAAAGTCTTGGCATAGCACTTAGACGTATAAAATAATAAAAGGTAATTTAACATGCTTATTATTAAAAATAAAAAAATAGCCTCATTTAGCTCGATTACTAAATATAATTAATTTTTATTTTTTAATTAATATATTTATTAATTAAATATTATTATATTTTATTTCTCTTTTTTTTATTAATTAATTAATTCTCTATTTTTATATTTTTTAAATTTTTTTTATTTTTTTATTATTTTTATATAAATATTTATTATTAATTATTTTAATTTTATCTTTTATATATATATATATATATTTATTATTAATTATTTTAACTTTATATTTCTTTTTTTATGCTTTAATTATTTTAAAATTGTTTGGTCTTAAATGATTGGATATAACAATGACTTATCTGTTTCACAACAAAAATCTTTTAACAGAAAAAATAAATAAATTAATATTTAATAATTGAATAATAATAATTCATCAAACAACAATAATTAAATATTAGATAAAATAATATTTATTATTATTATTATAACTCATTAACTAAAAATTAAATAAAAAATTATTTATTTTATTTTTTGTTTATATTAAATTAAATAAGAAAGAACTCTTTAAAAAAATATTAAAATAGAACAAAATTCAAAAATAAATTACTAAAATCTCTTTAAAAATAAAAAGTAAGGATAAAGAGAAATAAAATTAGATAAAAAAGGAGAATGAAATAAAACAAAGAGAAAGTAATATAAAAAAAAAATTAAGGAAGGTTTTCATTTTATTAATTAGTACTACAATATTTCAAATATCATTATTAATTAGATTTTTTTAATTAATAGTTTGTCATAAATTACCCCTCCCGCAAATAATATTAGAAAATAAATAAATTAATATTGACTTTTTTTATTTAGTATAAAATGTTGGGGGATTAAAAGGAAATTATTGAATCATATTTGTATTCATAGTTAAAATCAACACGCAACTAGTTATTAGTTTGGAGAGGCAAATCTTTATGTGGAAAATGTACACATGTCTCGATTATTTTTTTAAATATATTTTTCTCTATATTTCATATTATTTTAGCTATTTATTTAGAAGTATAAATACATGTCATTTTTCTACTTTGATTTACTTTTATGCTATCTTTAGGTCACTATCTAAGTCTATCTAAGTCTAATAAAGTATTTTGCTTTGTTCAAGTTCTTTACTGTGAATCTTTTATCTAAATGTTGTTTCACCTACAAGTAATGTAATGAATTTTATGTAGAGATTGAACATAACCATATATATTTAGACATTTAGAAATTCACATTCATTGTTTAGAGACTTGTTTTATACTATATGATGCATCCTTGAAAGGTATCTTCACATCTTAACTCTTACCTCTTACAGTATCAATTTTGTTGTGAAAACTATCACTCGAAGAATGAAAAACGAAAATATAGAAATTGTAATGGATGTAGAACAATAACATACAAATAAAGAATAAACAGAATAACGATACAAGAGTTTTTCCCAAGTTCGGACCATCAATGTACTACGTCCTGTTTTCGGAGAATCGATTCAATAGAGTTATAATTACAAATTCTAACTCTTTGTATGTTATAGGTTTTAGTCTCACGACACTCTACAACTCGTTTACAATGTAAATATATATATATGCTTTTAGAATTCATAATTAGGAAAGAATCATTCTATCTATATATATTCTTTCTGTTAGAATCGGGTACAACAATAGTAGGGGGGTTAAGTATTGTTGTACTACTTATAACTTTCAATTTGATTTTAATCCTGTTAAAGATGAAAATTTATTTCTATTCTTCACAAATCTTCGCAAGCTCTTGAACAAATTCAAGTGCGAAAATGTTTGCTAGATTTGAAGTGACAGATAAACGACTATAAGATACAGAAATAAAATAACACAAGAAGTTTTTGGATGTTCGGAGATAAAACTCCTACGTCACACCCCTTCTTCTGTTTCTAGAAGGTTTTTCACTAAAAGGTTTTGATTCGTATAACAACTACACAAATCTAGTCAGAAGCATAGGACTAGCAATTGCCTATTTCTGAACTCCTAGATAACACTTTGTTGAATAGACAACGTTCTGTTCAACTTACAATAATTAAAATACACTCAGGTAGAATAGTAGATGAATTACATAATTAACTTAGAGCAAGAGTAATCACAGCGCTTAGCAATTCTTAATTCGTGCACTTAGAGAGATTAGTCAATCAAGAGGCTCTTCGCCAAGTGTACGGGAACGTACTTAAGAATATATTCGTTGGATCATGGAATACCGGATTGTATTGCATAATATTCGGTAGAACGTGGTGTACTAGAAGGTACAACGCGAACTTAGTGGAATAAATGAGTATGTGACAGTTAAGCGTATATAGTTGACTTGACAGACGTCTGATAACGAATACTACTATTCACTATGCTGATGAGCTGAGAAAAAAGACAATCACTTCTTCAGACAGATGCTGAAGCAAGGTGTCTGCTCACACTTCTTCAGATCAGAGCGTCTGTTGAAGTAAGACGTGTACTCGCACACTTCTTCAGACTAGAGCGTCCGTTGAAGTGAGACGTCTACTCGCGCATTTCTTTAGACCAGGGCGTCTATTGAAGTGAGACGTGTGCTCACACACTTCTTTAGACCATAATGTCTATAGAAGTTGGACGTCTTCTCGCGCACTTCTTCACACTAACACGTCTGTAGAAGTTAGACGTCTACTCGCGCACTTCTTCAGACTAACCCGTCTGTAGAAGTTAGATGTTTTCTCGAGCACTTCTTTAGACTAACACGTCTGTAGAAGTTAGACGTCTGCTCGCGCACATATTTATACTAACCCATGTGTAGAAGTTAGACGTCTGCTTGTGCACTTCTTTATACAAACATGTCTGTAGAAGTTAGACGTCTGCTCGCGCACTTCTTCAGACTAACACGTCTGTAGAAATTAGACGTCTGCTCGCGCATCTTGAGTTATACCTGCGCATAGATAATTTACACAACTTAGTTTTGTTCATGAACACATCATTAAAACTATGTCGTATTAATTTAAACTTATTCACCTAAGTTTATTAAAAAAATCCTTAATTATTTATTTCACTTTTAATTAATTTTCGTTTTCCATTATTTAACTTAATCTAACACTTTCCCTTTTAGAATATATCATTATTTACATATAATATAATATAATATAATATATGTGAATTATTTACTTCTTTGTACCTAACATTGATGCACACTAAATCGGGCCTCAAAACCCTAGGCCCAATTCCACAAATCTCCACCTTGCCTCTTTGTCCATTGTCAAACGAAAGAGGCTCAAAACTAAGAACATCTTAGAATCGATCCTCATACTTCTCCGATTATGTTCCAAACTTTGTGACGTGAATCAAGTCGCAACATTTTTAAAACATGATTCCCATCACCACCTTCGTGGCCATATCTGCGGGATTTTCATTCGTGTGAATCTTCTCCACAACTACCTCTCCACTCGCTATTACATCTCGAATATCGATGTGTTTTGTACGCTCGTAAAATATCGAGTTCTTGGAAAAGTGTATGGCGCTTTGGTTATTGCAAAACAACTCCACCTTATCACGCTTCACCCCAAATTCACCCATGAGACCCTTCAACCAAAGTTCTTCATTGACTCCCTCTGTCACAACGATACACTCGACTTCCGTTGTTGAAAGGGAAACTACGGATTGTAATTGTGTCTTCCAACTTACCGAGCATCCAAATAGGGTAAACACATATCCCATTAGGGACCTTCTTTTGTCCAAGTCACCTGTAAAATCAGCATCAACATATTCTCTCAACTTATCATCACTTACACCCGCCCGTTTAAAACAAAGACCGAAATTTAAGGATTCTTTAACGTAACATAGAACCCACTTCACCGCCTCCTAATGTTCTTTCCCCGGGTTTTCCATAAAGCGACTAACAAGACTAACCGCGTAATAAAGATCGGGTTGCATACATACCATGGAATACATTAGGCTCCCGACGACACTTGCATATGGGGTGTTTACCATTCTCGCCTTTTCCTCCTCAATACTCGGTGATATCTTTGAGGAAAGCTTGAAATGAGTAGCTAATGGTGTTTGAACTGCCTTGGCGTTAGACATCCCGAACTTGGGGACCACTTTTTGGAGGTAGTCGCTTTGAGAAAGAACAGGGAGCCTTTCTCCCGATCCCGCTCAATCACCATCCCCAAAATTTTCTTTGTCGGCCCCATATCCTTCATCTCGAACTCACTCCCTAACAAACTTTAGACCTTGCGAATCTCTTCCTTGTTTCTTGATGCGATCAACATATCATCCACATATAACAATAGGAAGACCCCACAACCATCAACCCACTTGACATAGACATAACTATCGAGATTGCTCCTCACGAAATCATTACGGACCATGAACTCATCGAAGCACAAATACCATTATCTTGGGGATTGTTTCAAACTATAAAGCGAGTGTTTAAGGAGATATACCTTGTCTTCATCACCATACAAATAAAAGTCTTCTAGTAGAATACTTCTGAAAACAGAAGAAAGGGTGACGTAGGAGTTTTATCTCCGAACATTCATAAAATCGTGTGTTATCTTTTATTGCTTCATTTAGTCTTATATCTGCTGCTATAAATCCCATTAACATTTTTTGCACTTGAAACCATTCAAGATCTTGCTACGATTTGTTCAAGAATAGAAGCAGATTTTCAATCTCTAACAGGATTAAAATCGCATTTAAGTGAAAATATGACAACAATATTCAACCCCCCTTCTATTGTTGTATTCGATCATATCAATGAGATTCCATCGATATTGTCCCCACTCAATATTAACAAGTGTATCAAAGTAATGCTTAAATTTCACAAGTTTAGTAACCGATCAAAACTCTAAAGGATTGGAGTGGAAGTGTTCACTGCCATTCCAAATCTTATGGCTAGATTTTTTGGCAATTGACGAACAAAAAGAGCAGCTAGATAAGTTTTAAAAATAAGCACTTATGTGATGGAAACCCAATGAATCAAGGACCCATATACTATACCATTAATTAGAAGCAATAAATCTGACTAATCAACCATATGACTTATATGTTCTCCCAAAAAAATCATTACTCACCACCATCTTATTATTGACGTGTTTGGTTTATTTGTGTGTGACATTTAAGTAATTTTTAATTGTGTGACATTTGTGTGTAATTTATTAATGTGTTTTTACTTTAAGTATTTTTTATTTGGATATTATGTTATATTATACATATGATAACGTCAATGTCCGTAATGTTACCCTATTTTTATCATTTAAAATATTTTAATTTGCGAATTATTTTTTCATTGTAGGTTATTATGGATCCTTATAGTTTACCTTTAGACTTGGATGAATATGAAATTAATTTATTGAAATTATTAATGGAGACCTTCACAAAGTCTTTTAATTATATTCCAAAACGTACACTGAGAGCCTTATCCTTCAGTATTTTGATCTATATATAGTGGATTTCCAAGGAGGTTAGAAAAATGACTAAGAGCCTTAGCGTTGTACATGTGAGATGGAATATTTAAGAGGTTGATCTAGATTTGGGATATCTCCTTTGTACGACTAAGTCCGTACTTTCTGTCCATTTTTCTAACTTCATGCAATTATGTTCAATGAATGCATGTCCATCCTTCAAAATGAGATCCAAGTTGGACCCCTCCCTCAATGTTAAGAAGTACAACCCTTGTGCATTTGAGGAAACCTTTTCTAATACATGTTATTCCATTGTTTAAACAGAGCATTCTTTATGTTTTGATAAGGTACACGGTCCTTACCAATAAGATTTCCCATAATAATGTATTCCCATGATCTAACACATTTCTCTTCAACTTTCTCGGGAAGTTTAAACTCAAAGGGTGAGTTAAAGATTTTTACTTTAGGATTATATTTTCCAAGAAAAGTTTGTCCCCTGTTTTTTTCATCTAGATCATTCTATTTTCACACATTGTTGACTTTTTAGTTTGAATTTGAATTGTTTCTCACAATGTAAACCTTTGTTTTGGCGCATTTCATGAGTTCCCTCATCACTTTAACGGACCAACCAACAATTTCATCAAATTCCTTTATTTTCAGCAAATTTTAGTCTTGTAAATAGTGGATGTTTAGTTGTACACTTATATATTGAACTCTGTATTATTGATAACTATTTCACCCTTCTTTGTCTATATAACAACTTTGTAACTGATTCCTTAGGCCATGTAGATTTGCCCGTTCATTATACCCCACTTCCCATGATTCTTCTTCTTTTCATTTTGGGTTCCAACCTTGTATCTCAGCACCTTTGAACCCTCATTATCCTTCAACCCATCAAAAACTTTTTGTAGGTTATCAGATTTCATACCTTTCCACAACCTATAATTTTCATATTTCCACAATATTATGCAGATTTCGCACAGATTGCACTAAGCGCAAATATCGCACGACGATTTTTTGAGAATAATCTGATTGACGTTGAACTTCTAGATAAACTCTAACTGATTATTGATGACGATGAACAGATTACTTCGACCGATTGTTGTAGACGGCCAACAGGGAACTCTGATGCCACAAAGTCTGATCTGAGCCACGATAATCTGCGAACATGAAGACGACGAACAAGAAGATTAGGAACGTCGTGGAACACAAGACGCATGGATGGCACAAATCGCACTGCAATTTTCTACGAAATTATAAATGCATATTCTAACTAGATGACTACTACAAACCCGAAATTGTTTCCCGAATGATAATGACGAACGTTTCTAGAGGAGAAGAGGACGAGTCCGAACCAGAAAAGTCGCCGAAAATCTCTAGAGGATCTAGGGTTTTCTCTCTATCTGAACGGGAAACTTATATATATATGGCATAAAGTTTCATTTAAAATAACTAGTAGATCTCTTTTTAATCACAAGAAATAGATACTCTTTCTACCGTTTCCAATTCCAAGCCGGATTTCCACTTCTCCCAAGTATTTGCTTGTTTCACATTCTCATTTCCTCAATTTGGAATTACATATTGTTCTTAACGGCTTCCCCTTTTGTCATCTTCTTGTTGTGTTTCGTATCTTTTTTCACATTGGGGAAGATCATCACTTGTTTTTTTGTTTTCTCTTTTGACTCTATAGGCTTCTTTTTCTTTCCAATGTTCACGTTTATCTTTTCGAAATTTGTCAATCTAAGTAATGATAAAATGAGTACATTCACATGATCCTAAGAAGAGTCAAGCATATCAACATTTATTTTTATTCAAGATGACATTTTTGAATTTTGAAAAAGAATAACTGACATCGATTAAGTTTAAGGAGAAATTTGAACTTAAGTCTTTAGATAAGAACTCATTGTCTTTCCTTATTCTCCTAGCTTATAGTTCTTAAATTTCCTTGAATGCTCGATCTCTTTAGCTTGACATTGTGCCTTGGTTCTTCCTCTGTGAGGGTTTCTTTGGATTTGAGCTTGGTTGGTATCTTTGATTTGGCGCCATTGTTCCATGTAGGAGGATGATCGATCGTTGTATGGATTGAATTCAACTTGATGAATAAATTGCCATGGTCTTCAAAGTCATCTTTAGCACATTCACACATTTGAACCGCTTGAAGATGTCATCAATTTTATACATGATGATATCTTATCGAAGCCCCGTGAAGGCTATAATAGATTTCTCATCGCTGAAATAGATTATCTCTTGAATTTCGTATAAGTTAGATTTTTTCACATGCTTATATTATCCTTTATACATTTCTCCACCATAAGATGATTAACTATTCTAGTCTCTACTTCTAGATAAGTAAATTAGATGATTCTTCAAAATGAGGTGAGATAATAATTTTAAATGCGCCAATATATAGAAGTTGGAAACTTATTTTCTCAACCTCGTCAGACTCTTTGTTAATATGACCATGGATGTGGTGATCGTGGAAACAAAATGAGAAGAGATGACATGAATAAGTTTTGAAAATGACATCCTTTCACTCAAGGGCGGAACCAGGATTTAAATTTTACCCACGCTAATTTTTTTTATACAAACCACTATAACATAAATTTTTTAAATAGTCCATGGAATATTAAAAAATATGAATATATTAAACACAACGAAACAAAGAATGACATCAGAAAAATAAAAATACCGAAGAGAAAAAAATAAAAAGGCCAAAGATACAAAAAAAAATTTAACGTGTATAAAGGTCTTCAAGAATGTCGTTAACGCCCCTCGTGAGACAAAAAGACACTTACCTTCCAACTTCTAAAATCTTCAACTCTAAATGTAAATTGTTGGAATTTATCAAATTCAAACAGATAACATGGAAAACAAAGTACAGTATCCTTCGAAGGAGAGTACTCCAACCATGGGAAATTTTTAAACCAAGAGTATTAAAATCGACTTTTCTAAATTCAGATCTCAGATACTCTAACAATATAGATTGATATGGCCTCATTTTAATGTAAGTTCGTCTAATTTCATCATGATGACTTATAGGATGTCGCCATATATAAATACGTAATCCAGAATCTCGTTTAAGGGTAGTTTCATCAAACTCAATTCTTTGAGATTTAGATGAAGATTTTAGATTTTCATCAGAAATTACTGAATTTGGTTCAATTAGCTCAAAAATGAAGTATTATCGATTCTTGTTTAAAAAAGATAGAATATTATTTTTTTCTAACTCTCTGAATTTGACATTAAAAAAGTTGTTGAATTTTAAGATTTTTAATCTCTTTATAAATTATATACTAAGAAAAATATCATCGGAACATTAATAATATAAAAAGGATTCACATAGACACAAATGACTATAAAATTGAAATTATACAAACCTGTTGAGAAAATTAATTTCAATATAAGCCGTTAGAATACGATTTTTCGATTTAGCCTTACAAATTATAAAGAATGAGAAAAAATTTCAATCTTTCAAACTTGTACAAACTATTATTGTTATGGACATATTTTTTTAATTAAGAAGAATAATTTATATATAGATTAATGATAAGTAACCGGGTTTAATTAGAAATAAATAAGTTAGGGATTTTTTAATTAGGAATAGATAGATGGTATATCACTAGTAAAAAACAGTTCAATAACGACGATAAATACAGTCGTTATTGCTTAGTAGACCGTCGCTAAAGGTCAATAGCCACGGTAAGAATACATGTTGCCAACTAACGCTACTGGTTCCTGAGCTAATATATGGCGACAGGACAAAAAATCGTCGTTATTGGTTGGCTACGAGATTTAATTAATGTCGCTAAAGAATAGCTAAATTAATTAAAAACCATTTATAATTTTTTTATATTTTACTAAATTTAACATAAATAAAAATTTTAAAATATCTCAAAATAGAATTTCTTATTAGTGAACTAGATATTCATATTATAAAACAAACATACATAATAATTCTATTAAATATAAATATTGTTTCTCATTCTTATAAAGTAAAAACAAAATACATAAACCTTTAGAATATATTACTCTCCATATGTTTCTAAGAATTTGAGTCTATATATCATCTTCAGGCACCACTTCTCAAGGATGGCTAGCTCCAACACCCAAATTGTTAAGTTTAACATCACCTACCTGTCATTATTATTTGAAATCCCATTTCTAGAGCTCCATAGACCCTCTTCTACATACCCCAGTCATTTAGAATTTACTCAGAAAGTGAAGTAAATAATTTAAGTTACCTTATTTCCAATCCATCTTGGATAGGAGTTTATGGTCAACATTATCTAATTGGATTTTTGGCTTCTCTACAACATTCCAGGTCGATTTCTATGCAGCTGCATCATAGCACGAAGTCATAAATTTCTCAAGCTCTTCTTACGGGATATAGTCACCCATATGGTGTCCCTTTTTTCCACAACCTCCTCCTACCACACACACAATCAAAGAACTTGGTCATTAGAAAGAAAAAAACTCTCCTTTTGAGAGAATACACCAATTAATCTTGAACAGAAGTAGGGAAGACATTTCATCCTTTGATTGCCTTTGCGGTCTTCTCTTCTCCACTCGTGCAGCTTTCTGTTACGAGAGGATTTTAGGGTTAGGTTTTCTAATTCTTAATAAGTCGACGGATTGTTAACGAAGTCGGCAGGTTCGGTAATTTCGGTAATTTCGTTGTTAATAAGCTGTATTCACACAGCAGGTTTTTTAGTTTGGAATAAGCTGTTACACAACATATGAAAGGTCTTGTAGCAGTTGAGTAACTGCATTAGTTATAACAGAAGGGCAGTAACAGCTGGTTTTGCCAGCTGGCAAAGGCAGTTAGAGAGTCTTGTAAAGGGGTGAATGATTCTGCCTTAAATACTTGCTGAATTGGAATAGAAACCACTACTGATGAATTGACTATTCAGGTAACCCTGATTAACTCTTCCTATTCTCATTCTGCATCTCGTCTAATCTCTTTTTCTAATTCAATCTCTTCTTTCTATCAATTGCAGATCTGCAATTATTCTCATTCTCTACTCCTCTAATCTCTCATCTTATCGGCAGTTACTAAGGTACTGTCAAACCTAGATTTCATATTGTATACGTATAGTTCTCCTAATATCATTGGTATTAGAGCGACATTCTTGGCAATATGGTGGAAACACGTTATCGACGGATAGTTGAATGAAAATCATAAACATAGTCAGGCGTATGAATGAATAAAGTGTAGTGAGTTGTCAAAATGAATTTTCCAAAATTCTTTGGAGAAAATGTCGAAGATGTTGAAGACTGGATTTATGAAGCAGAAAGATTTTTTCGGGTTAACGACACACTTGAAGAAGACGAGGTTCATCTTGCGACAAGTCACATGAGGGAAAAGGCACTACAATGGCTTAGGGAACACGTGGTCATGAAAACTCTCAGCAGAGGATTGACGTGGAGAGAGCTAAAACAACTATTGCGACGTGAGTTTGGGTCATGTGTCAGGGACGATCCACGACATATACAAAAGAAAGTGCAACCAGAACCGTGGAAGGTAATCACGGAACAGTGTCAACAAATAACCGACTTGTTAAAATCATGGAGGATCGCTGATGAAATTAAAAGACAGAAACAAAAGGCCGATGAAGAAATAACAAGGCAAAAGTGGGAAAACGATCGTCAAAAATTGATAGTCGAATCCGTTGAGTTACTAGAAGATGACAAGCAACCTGTAGAAGATGTTGGACAATCGACACATTCCACATTGACACATTCACAATCGATGCCTTCCCCATTGACATATTCAGCTCTAAACAAAGACGAAACCTCTTTTAATGATGATTGTTCTAAAGTGGAAGACGCACCTCCTATTGAAGACTTTTGTTATGGAAAAGAAATGGAGATTTCAAATACTCATGATATCAAACACGACAATCTCAGTCTCGATGAAGAAATCTACGATAATTCAAGTTCTTCGATTATTTATTTGCAAGTCTCACAAGTGTACGATGACAAAGAGAATGCAAAGACAACCTACGTTGGAAAAGAAGATCATTATCGGGTTGACTTGGGATAAGTAAAATTTAAAGAAATATTTGAAGATGTTTTGGGCCTTGAAGATAGGATGTTGTCGTTTGATCCCATTTCTCAAGCATACTTAGCGCCAAATCCAAATTGCGTCTAGATTTTGTGGTTCGAGAAATCTCAAGATGTTGGATCTTGCTTTTAGAAAATTTTATGGCATAAAACATGGATGAGATGCAAATACTTATTATGGTTTGAAGAACCACCAGATGCAGAGTTTTGCAATTGTTCTTATGCCTTACAATTGGGAGATATTTTGAAACAATTTGTGTGGTTTGAAGAGCCACCAAATACTTGGGAGTGTCAGTTAAACCTTCATTTATTATCTACAGGGGAGAATGAATCTTAGTTGGAACATGAATTTCCAAAACTTTGGTTTGTTGGAAATAAGTTGGCTTCTTCTTTTAATTGTGTTGTTCGTGATCGAACAAATATTGAAGGGGAGGCTAATGTTACGAGGGGAAATGCAGTAGCCAATCCTCATATTCCTATCCTACAAAAGGACAGCCTTGTGGAACCAGTGGAAATTCTAGATGAGAGAATTGTTTGGAAGGATGGAGTCAGTATGGGACAATTTCTGATCAGGTGGTCTAACGCTTCAGATGATGATGCTAGCTGGGAGGAAGAGTCATGGTTGATGACAAAGTATCCTCAATTTGTGTTGACGGTGGGAGACACAGCTTCTTTCAATCAACTTGTTCGTGGGCGAACAAGTGTTGATGGGAAGGCTAATGTTACGAGAGGGTTTTAGGGTTAGGTTTTCTAATTCTTAATAAGTCGACGGATTGTTAACGAAGTCGGCAGGTTCGGTAATTTCGGTAATTTCGTTGTTAATAAGCTGTATTCACACAACAGGTTTTTTTAGTTTGGAATAAGCTGTTACACATCATATGAAAGGTCTTGTAGCAGTTGAGTAACTGCATTAGTTATAACAGAAGGGCAGTAACAGCTGGTTTTGCCAGCTGGCAAAGGCAGTTAGAGAGTCTTGTAAAGGGGTGAATGATTCTGCCTTAAATACTTGCTGAATTGGAATAGAAACCACTACTGATGAATTGACTATTCAGATAACCCTGATTAACTCTTCCTATTCTCATTCTGCATCTCGTCTAATCTCTTTTTCTAATTCAATCTCTTCTTCCTATCAATTGCAGATCTGCAATTATTCTCATTCTCTACTCCTCTAATCTCTCATCTTATCGGCAGTTACTAAGGTACTGTCAAACCTAGATTTCATATTGTATACGTATAGTTCTCCTAATATCACTTTCTTCATGTAGAATTCCATTATTGCCAATGAATCCGTGTTTTCCGATGATTCACCTATATTATGAAATAATATATACAATTCAAATATCAATTAATGTTATTACAGATATACAAACACACAGAAAAGATGAAATGAAGTGCACTTACCAGATTATACTGATGCTATACAACCTCGTTTTTACTCTAACTCATACAATGTCGAGGTAAGAATCTGATAATTTGGCTGATGACGATGTGAATGCTGAGAAATACTCTTTTAAGTAATAGTACATAAACGCAAGGGTATAAGAAGGGAATAAAAAAAAACTCAAAAGTAAGAACGAATATATAAGACTTATTAAGACCTAAACTAATTGATAAAAAAATTCACAAAGGGTCAACAATAATCAAAAAAATCACAATATTCTTTTAGAGGTCATATCTACCATAATTGTTCATACTAAAAGATAGAAGAAGAAATTAGAACAGGTTTTGCACAAACCACTATATGGTGTTTGAGAATCCTTGGTCTGAGACGAGGATTTCTCTTCTTCTCTAAACCGGTATTCATAATACTTGTAATCAGCGCAACTTTCATTAAACAACAAATTGAAAATGGTAGATAAAGAACAATAAAAAAGAAAACTTCAAAAAAAAATCTCAACTAAAATGTCACATACTAGAATGGGGTGTCCCCGTGATTCTTTTGACGAGTAATATTCTCAAATTGCCTTCATTGTTTGGCCACCAAAAGTTCCAAGTTATCTGTCGTTTTCTTGACTCCAAATCACTTGGAGAACGTGGTGCTGCCTTTCACTTGATTAATACCTAAAGCATGAAGTAAAGAAAATGCACATTATTCTTCAAGCCACTAATTTTTTTACCAAAATTTGGCATATAGTCATATTACTTTTTTTTTTATTAGGATTTGTTCTGTTTACTAATAAATAAGTTAATAATTGAGCAACTTAATTTTTACATACATCTTATTATTTACATACATGTGTACTTATGGTTTCTCTCATTGTTGTTTCTTTCTAAGTAGAAGAAAAGTTTTCTTCTTTAAAATGATAGACCTGAAACAAATAATAAAGATACATCAATATATACATGAGTAATTGTTACGCAAAAAAATTGTGGTTAACGATTAACAATAGTGATCTGGCTAACAAATACATAGAAGAAAGAAGAACTAAAAATTAATAAATTAACAAACTAACTGTCCACCAAAAAGTGATCATTTTAAGCAATGTTCCATGAGATTCAACCCCATACATTTCTTAAAACAACATAACATTGATAAAAAAAAATTTAGTTAGATAGTAAGTAATATATCTAGACTTATTCAATTCAATGTAAGCATAATAATAAAAATTGATTGGGTCTTCTCAAATACGACCTAATAAAATACTTGATAAAAATCATTTTAAGATCTTATTAGTTATGGAATCCGCCTAATCGGAAAACTTTTCTCCAATCTCGGATTTTCATGCTATTATGAACAGAACCATAAGTGTATAGCTAGCTCTCCTCAAACCTAATTGAATATGGTGTTCTCAAACATAATAGCCTAATTGCTAGTTGGAGTGAATTTGACATTTGAACATATTATTAAGCGAAATATTCAACTACAACTTTATCTTACCTCTAGACCATCACCAAAAGTACCTACACACAATAAAATATCTAACTTTAACTTTAACTAATCACCAAAAGTACCCACACAATAAAATGTCAACATGCAGCTCTTTCATATTTGCCTCTATAAGGGGATGTTGACGTTTTAGTTTCTTACCATCTTCACAGACCAGCTAAAAAAATGCAAGTTCAGATCTAGTTTAAATTTAGGAAATAAAGAAAAGAACCTTCAAGAACCTTACAATATTATAGACTAATCATCTTTGTTAAATTTTACAAGAAAGCTGAAAATTAGTACCGATAAGGGCTTTAATCTTCTTAAAAGATGCAACAATAGATATTGGCATTGAAAATAGGAGAAAGAAGTTTCCAATAATATTTAATTTTCAAGAGTGACTCATAAAGGTCAGACTCAACTCAATTAGTAGAGTAGTAAGACTATCAACTTAAAGTGAACCAAATCTAATAAGCACAATTATCATTATCTAAATGAGAATATAGTTCAATTCTTGCTCACTTAATTAAGTTCTTCTTCACCCTCTACAACATATTCTTTTATAAAATATAGAATTTATCAAGAGTTGTTTCCAATATATTTCCCTGCTATTATATTGCAGACAGAGATGCAATATTCTAAGAAATATTTCAGAGGAAAATACATATAAAATCTTAAATTTATAACTATCATAGGTGTGTATAGAACAGTCAGTATTGAGGATATATATTATACTTTCAGAAATAACTGTGGGTCAACAGTGATAAGTATTCTTATATGCTAATACCATAAAAGGAAGTTAAGTTCATTGCATTCAAGAAGTCTTGGGAAACCATAATGAACATAGTCGCAAGGAAGCTGAGGCAAGAAAACCCCCATGTCCCACCATTTTCTTTAACTACATCTTATATAGTTAATGTATCCTTCGGTATGCCTTAAACTCAATCTTTATAAATCTATCTAATTTGTCAGGTCAAAAGGAACAACAATTAAAAGAAAATTTGACAAGACCATGGGAATAATTGACATGTCCTATGGAACAACCAAATAGATAAACATGAACAAAATGGAAACCTCCAATTACCACAAATAGAAAGATCAAAATTCTTGAAAGAAAATAAACGCTTCATGTAAAGTACACCACAAACACTAACTGCCAAGAAGTTGGATATAGACAGGAAGTTTACCATATCCTTTAAGATCTTTATTTATAAACTTCATTAGATGTTCTGTAGTAGCTAAATTGAGATCGCTAAAATAATACTCCACCTGCAAAATATTACAAAATATGATAAAAATGGAGCTTTTTTATAGACTGCAAAAACAAAGTTTAGCACATTGTTTGAATTGCAAAAGAAACTAATCTAGTTAAAGAAAATTTAAGATAGAATCGTCATCTTCAAATCGGCAGGAGGAGACTATAGAATATTAAATGCAGAGATGAATAAGCTGATTATATCGGTAAATATGGAGGTGATGAAAATGAAGTTAAGGGCGACCATGAGAAAGAAGATGATCAAGTACTCTAGATATTTGCGAAAACATGAAAGTGTCCAGATCGCCAATGTAGTGGTTGCTTTCGCTCTAACCCTAGTTAGATAAATACTTAATTAGGTAAATAGTTTATTTGATATAAATATTATTAAGATCTTAATTAATAATTATTATTTTAAAAATAAAAGATATAGTTTAGCCGCAGTATAAAATATTTGTGGTATATTAATAAGGCCTATTAATAAATAACTACTGTAATCTAATTATATCATATACAATAGCCACGGTAATATTATATCGTAGCTATATTTATCGCTATTGCCTACATTTTTATTAGTTATTATTGAGTTGAGTTATTTATTTAGAAATTAATAAATTAAAATATTATTTAATTATAAATAAATATATTATATAGTATAATAAATTATTTTGTTAAATTAAAATTTGTTTAATTATGAATAAATAAATTATATAATATGTTAGTATGATAAACTAGAAAGTTTAAATATAATAAATATATTAATATAATATATTATTCAGGTTGGTGGGGTCTCCGGACCCGGGCTTATTATAGATAAGATATGATGTTATTTAATTATATATTATATAGGATATTACTATTAGGTGGATGGATGACTCCCTCGGAATCAATGACAACTCACTTGCCTTCACTCTAATATAAATGCACACAATATATATAATTATAATTATAATTATATATATATTCCGGATTTGTAAATTTGAACTCATGGTCATGTTAACAAGAGTTATATATTTACGGTTGGGAAAAACTAACCGAATAAAAAAAAACAAACGAAAAATACACTAATAAAATTTTATAACGAAGTTTGGTCAAAATATTGCCTAAGTCTCTGAGCACTAAGACTATTAATTAATAAGAAATAAGAGATATAAGTATTGTACAATAAACCGAAGAAGAGAGAGTTTCTTTTATATAATAAGAAACTTCTCCAATTCCCATCATCTTTCGATATAGAAAAATTTTCTCACTTTTATATACTAAGAAACTTCTCTCACTCCCATCATCTTCCGTTATGGGATTTTAATTGTGTCAAATATAATAAATTTCCACCTTGACACAATATTCAATACAAATCTCATTATTAGAAAATAGCTCTTAAGTGCTTCCAATTGTGCTCTTCAGTGCCGACTCAAACGCAGAATATGTTTACCAAATCTAAACAATGTTTAAATTTGTTTTTTCTCATGTTTTTCATCTCGAACTCTTTACTCAATTGAGTCTTCAATTTGACAATTTCATATTGGCTATTTGATGCTATCAACATATCATCAACGTACAAGAGTAGATAGATGTAAAGCTCATCTTGAAATTTGCGCAAATACACACATAAATTGAATCTGATTCTTGTGTATTTGTGCTCCATCATAAACTTGTCAAGTCGCTTGTACCATTGTCTCGACGATTGCTTCAACCTGTACAATGATTTGTTTAACTTGCAAACCCAATTTTCTTTCTCAGCAACTTTGAATCCATTTGGTTGATAAATATAGATTTTCTCGTTCAAATGACTGTGTATGTCTGCGGTCTTCACATCCAGTTGAGCTAACTCCAAATTTATCTGTGCTACCAAGGTCAACACAATTTTAATGGAAGAGTGTTTAACAATAGGAGAAAATACTTCATTATAATCGACTCCTTCATTCTGAGCGTAGCCTCTAGCTATCAATCTTGCCTTGTAGCGGACATCAGTTTTATCAGGAAATCCTTCTTTCTTTGCAAAGATCCATTTACAACCAATAGCCTTCTTCCCTTTCGATAAATGCGTCAACTTTCATGTCTCATTCCTTAGAAGAGAATGCATCTCATCTTTCATAACATCTTTCCATTTTCTATTTTCAGTACTTTGAATGGCATATAAAAAAGTGGATGGAAACAAACTGAGATGGTTTTTGAGTAACTCGTCTTGGTCTGTTCACGATAATTGATTCAAGTTATTGTGAAGGTTCATGGGTCGGAACCTCTTCCTCATTTGACTCTTCATTTATCGTCGGAGAGTTATTTGTAGTTTGGCTTATATTTGTGTGCTTAAACTCCACATGTTGCGGAGTACAATCATTCTTGTCTAGTGTTACTTTATTCAATATTAGAGATTCATCAAAAGTAACATCTCTATTGATAATGGTTTTCTTTGCATCACAAACACTAAAGGCGATAACATTTAACTCCAGTAGTAAATCCCATAAACAGAGCATTCTTTCTCGTGGATCTAACTTTGATTCAACTACATGATAATATGTTGTAGAACCAAAAATATGCAAAGAATTATAATCAGTAACAGGTTTTCCAAACCATACCACTAATGGAGTCTTGCCACCAAGTGCAGATAATTGTAGGCAATTTACCAAATGTTGAGCGTATGACACAGTTTTTGTCCAAAATTTCCTAATCTAGCATTAGACAACATACAACGAACTTTCTGCACCAGAGTTCTATCCATATGTTCCGATACTCCATTCTGTTGTGATATTTTTTTAACTACGAAGTGTCGAACAATGTCACACTCTTGGCATATCTTCTGGAATGGATCATTCTTGTATTCTCCACCATTATTAGTCTAGAAAATGTTGATCTTTCTTCATGTCTTGTCTTCAACTTTAGTTTCCATTTAAGAAAAGTCTCAAACACTTCATCTTTGTTATTCATAGTAAACACCCATACTATTCTGGAAAAATTATCAACAAAAGTAAAAAAATAATGTCTACCTCCAAGAGATGGTGTTTTGACAGGTCCTTAGACATCTGAGTGCACATAGTTTAAAAAACCCTTGGTGTTCTGGATAGCCGTGCCAAATTTTACTCGCTTTTGTTTTCCCATAACACAATGTTCACAAAAATCTAATTTATAATCTTTTGTACCTTTCAACAATCATTTCTTAACAAGAGTTTGCATAGATTTCTCACCAGAATGTCTCAATCGCATATGTCATAGCTTTGTTGCCTCTAATTTGTTACTACTTCTGAAAGTTGATACAGTTGTTGTCTCATTAACTGTAATACCTTGATAGTAATACAAATTATTACTTTTCCTGATAGCTTTCAATATCACTAGTTCTTCAAAAATTACATTAAGAATTTCATTTTCCATTTTCACATGTAGATCTTTTGACTCCAAGGCCCTCAAAGAAATGAGATTCTTTTTCATATTCGGTATGTACCGAACATCTCTGATCATTTTGGTGGATCCATCATCATTTATCAGCTTGATTGAACACATCCCTTTTATTTTACATGTATTACATCTCTCATGTAAACAACTCCACCATCTAGTTCCTTAAAGTCAAAGAACCACTTTCGAACTGGTGTCATATGATAAGTGTAGGCTGAGTCCAATATCCATGCGTCAGGATGTGATGTTGTGTGTGACATCGATAAAGAGTATTCTGAATCTGTATCACCTTTATTTTCGGCAACATTTGCATCTTCAGACTATTTCTATTTCTTCTTCAACTTTGAGCTGTTAATCTTTCATTGTCCTTTCCCACAACAAAAAGCACATTTATCTTTGGCAACTCTACTTCCGAATCTTCCTCAATTCCTTTTGATTTGCTTTGCTAACGGTCTTTGACCATCAATGCTTAATCTGATGTACTTATTTTGTTTTTTATTTTGTTATGTTTTCTCAATTCGTTACTATATAAAGTAGAACTTACAGCATCAAGAGAAACATTTCTCTTCCCATGAAGTAATGTTGTTTCTAAGTCTTCAAATTCATCAAGAAGGAACGATAGCAACATTAAATACAGATCTTCATCCTCAAACTTCACATCAAGATTTAACAGATCTGTTACTAATTGATTAAACTTATTGATATATCATTCATAGTAGTACTTGATTAGTAATCAAATAGGAATAATCGTTTTTCTTAAGGAGCTTATTCTGACCACTCTTCTTCAGAAATTTGTCTTCCAATGCTTTCCATAGTTTATGTGCAGAAGTTTTGTTTTCACGACATACTTTTGTTATCTAGACAGGCACGATCGAATTATTCTGCACGTCAATCTATTCATGATACTCCATTATTTTTCTTCTATATCATCTAGATTTCCAACCTCAATAACAAAATTTAAACCCTACTGAAAAAGACAATCTAGAACCTCACATTGCCACATGCGGAAATGCCCATTTTCATCAAAGATTTCCACCACAAACTTAAAATTCGACATCGGGATTCTCATCTAGAATGACGAAGGAGTTGATGCCCTTTTTGAAGACTCAACCGCCATGCCAAGGACAAAACCTTCGGCTCTAATATCACTTGTTAGGAAAAACTAATAGAATAAAAAAAGAAATAAACGAAAGAACACACTAAGATAATATGATAACGGAGTTCGGTCAAAATGTTGTTTACATATCCGAGAACTAAGACTATCAATTAATTATAAGAAAAAAGAGATACAAGTATTGAGTGCAATAAACCAAAGAGAGGAGAGTTTATTTTTATACACTAAGAAACTTCCCCAACTCTTATCATCTTTCGATGTGGGATTTATTTTTTAATTATGAGAAGAAAAAAATATTATATATTAAAAAATTTCTATCACTTCTAACATCTTCCGATATGAGATTCTAATTGTGCCAAAAACAACATATGCAAAACAACACATACGACTTAATCAACTAGAAGATTTCTGTGAGGCTGGAGATCATCAATAAATTTAGGGTAATTTAATTGTTGTAAGAGGTGTTGAGGTAAAAGAGAGTTAACCCACCAATATTGAAAGGTCATAAATATTCTGCCAATATATAAGAGTGAGGGTATTATCTTAATTGGATTTTTCACACACATCTTTTAGAAAATTCGTAATTAAAAATAAATATAAGATTCAGTAATTTAACCTAAGCAAAATAGGGATTTATTTGAAGTTATGTTGTTGATGAACCCCTTGTAAAGATGAAAAAGAAGATAGATAAAGAAGAAAATAGAGGATGAAAGAAAAAAATGATTTACATGTATTTACCTAAGACGCCAATACCGAGGGTTCCAAGACCTCCCAGAACTTTTGATGATTTAGGCATGACCTTGAGTCAAGCTTTTACCCTCCTTCATCAGAGGAACCTCATCAAGCCTTTAGCTCCTCGAGAAGGGGTAGAGTCCCTTGTAGGTTTGAAGGGGCATGATTCGTATATCATCAAATGAAGGGGCACTCTACTGATAATTGTAGTGCCCTTAAACATCAGTGTCAAGACCTGATTGATCAAAAAATCATTCCTAAACCCGAAATCACGAGCAATTCGTTGTCCGATCATTAGGTCAACCTGATTTCCACCAACGAACCTGTTAACCCTCTAAAGGTTAATATGGTCAACACATGGACCAAAAAGGAGGATCGAGGAGCTCCACCTCCGCCGGCAATACCTCGAAATTGGTGGATTATTGACAACCCCGATTTAAATGCTCCCAAGATAGTACAACGAGAAGTCTTAGCGACCCGGAGCGGAGCCGACTTCCAGCCCAGTTTCATGAAAACAACCCCTGTGGTTAATCTTCCTGGCCCGTTTAACGATCCAAGAAGGGAAAACGATCCCAGAGCTTTAAACCCTGGTGATAGTCTTCTTGTTCAGCTCAAAAAGACTAATGCCAACATTCTATCTGGGAAATCATGATGTATTATATCGAACACAGGCAAGCTGTTCTGAATGAGCTATGCCAAACTAGTATACCAGCCAACACGACTCCTGAAGAATTGGTTGGTATCATCTCAGCAACTCCTCAGATCAACATAATATGTTTCGAGGACAAAGACCTACCTGCTCCCAATGAACCCCATGTCAAGGATCTTTACATTTCTGTAAAGATGGATGATAAAGTCATTCCTATGGCTCTGATAAACAATGGTTCAGCATTGAACATATGTCCCTGGAAGACTCTCCAAGAACTCGGCATTTCCGCTGATAAAGTCCTCCCCTTAGACCTGTGCGTCCGTGGCTTTGACAATTCTCGTCGAGAGATTATGGGAAGCTACCTAACAACGATCTACGTAGCTGATGTACCTTTTGAGGTAAAATTCTGCGTAATCAATATGCGACCATCGTACAACATGATCCTGGGACGACCCTAGTTGCATCAGGCTAAGGCTCTTGCCTCCACCCTACATCAGAAAATCCGCTTCATGGCTAACGGAAAACTCGTCACCATAGAAGGGGAGAAATACGTCACAGACATCATCGGTTCAACTCATTCCACTAACCCAAAGATTGAGTTAAGTGGATTCGACATCTGTCCTATATTTAGGCAAGGTTAGGACTCATCTTCCACTCCTGAATTCACTCCCTACAGCGCAATCTCCATGCATCTCATGCGGAAAATGGGATATTTCCCAGGAATGGGTCTAGGGCCGAACGCAATCGGCATGACTTCCTTCCCTGGTCTTATCACGACTCAGACAACTTCGGCGTCGGTTATACTCCGACAGAGGGCGATGAATCTGGGAAAGGTAAAATCTCTAAACAATTTATACATATTCCTCCAAACCTAAATGGACAGTTTGTGCGAGAAGGAGAAACCACATTGTGTTTCGATTTCCCTGAACCTTTCTTCAATCGATTTTTACAAACGCGCTCTCTAGTAAGATTAACTCCACAAACCTTCTGGCAGTTGATAAAGCTCCCGTAATCAGTCTGAGTGTTGATAGCAACATCACACACCTTTTGGATTGTGAAATAGTGACTGATGTTGTAATAAATAGTGAAGTTTATAATGACAATCCTGATGAGATGTCATCTTCTTTTTGTAATAAAGCATCCAATAAAACGCCAGAGTACAGTTTCGAATATATGTCAGATAATGATGATGTTTCATTCAATTCTAAATTTAACTTCGAAATGAAAAACTTCTTGGAACACGAGGACGGGATCATTTCCGCAGCCGAGAAGACAATTGAAGTAAACCTCAATACTCATGACGATCCTCAAATCGTGTTGATTGGACAAAGCCTGAGTGATGACGAGCGTCATGAGATGATCGAATTACTAAAGAACAACAAAGACGTGTTCGCTTGGTCTTACAAGGATATGCCCGAAGTGGATTCTGCAATCGTTCGACATCAAATTCCTCTTTATCCAAAGGCGAAACCCGTTAGACAAAGGTTAAGACGAATGAAACCCAAGGTTGTCGCCAAGGTTAAAGAAGAGGTCTAGAAACAGTTGGAAGCAAAATTCCTTGAAACTGTGGACTACCCCACATGGATAGTCAATGTGGTTCCCGTCTTGAAGAAGGACAGAAGGATGCGCGTGTGTGTAGAAAACCGCGATCTAAACAAAGCTAGTCCTAAGGATAGCATTCCTTTGCCCCACATCGACATTCTAGTCGATCATGCTGCTGGAAATCATCTCTTATCTTTCATGGATGGATTCTCATGATATAACCAAATCCTAATTGAGGAAGAAGACAAAGAGAATACTACATTTATCATGGAGGTAGGCACGTTCTGTTTCAGGGTCATGCCTTTCGGTCTCAAAAACGCTAGAGCAACCTATCAACGAGCAGTAACGATGATCTTACATTACATGATCTATAAAGAGGTATAAGTGTACATAGACGACATGATCGTAAAGTCTAAGGATCGACAGGGTCATATTCCCAACTTAGACAAATTCTTGCAAAGAATTCAAAAGTATCGGCTTCGGTTGAACCCGAAGAAGTGTTTTTCGGAGTCACTGCCGGTAAGATGCTAGGATTTCTCATCACCAAACTCGGAATAGAAATCGATCCCTCTAAAATCGAGGCCATTACGGCTATGCCTGCACCTCGGAATGAGCGAGAAGTTTGAGGCTTCCTCGGAAAAATTCAGTTCATCAGTCGTTTCATCAGTAAAACTAACTCTTACATGTGATCCTCTTTTTAAGCTATTGAAAAATGATCAGAAATTCCAATGGGATGACACTTGTCAACAAGCTTTTGAAAAATCAAAGACTATCTAAAGTCACCATCGGTCCTTATGCCCCCAAGGCCCAGTATTCCTTTAATTCTCTATCTCACAGTGACAAAATCGACTATGGGTAGCCTGTTGGCTCAAGAAAACGAGGATAAGCTCGAGATTGCAGTCTACTACCTAAGCAAGAGAATGACATGGTACGAATTGAACTATTCAACACCCGAAAAAGTGTGTTGGGAACTCGCATGGGTCACCAAAAGATTAAGACATTATATGCAAGCCCACCCCATCAAGTTGGTGTCCCGGCTCGACCCAATCCATTATCTATTTCAACGTACGTTGTTGTCGCCTAGATTCGCTAAATGGATGATGATGATCTCCGAATACGACATCACGAATATGGCTAAAAAATCTATTAAAGGAAGTGTTGTCGCGGACTTTCTAGCGGATCAACCTATCATAGTCGAGCCTTCTTTCGAACTCGACTTTCCTGATGACTCCATAATGTCTATCTCTTCAGACACATGGAAGTTAATGTTTGATGGAGCCTCCTCCAAACATGGCTACGGAATTGGAATTCTCTTAATAGATCCCTAGGGAACCTACAATCCCATCTCTATTAAGTTAGAATATTCTGTAACCAACAATGAGGTTGAGTACGAAGCTTATCTCTTAGATCTCAAAATTGCATACGAAAGAGGAGCAACTAAATTAAACGTAGTTGGCAACTCTAATCTGGTTATATCCCAGGTTAACGGAACATGGCAAGTACGAGGAGAAAATATCAAACCTTATCACAGTTACCTACTCTGTTTTATCGACAAGTTAGATCATGTGTCTTTTGTACACGCCCCAAGAAGCCAAAATCTTTTTGCCGATGCTTTGGCCACGCTAGCAGCTATGACCCAAATTCCTGTTGGAATTAAGGTCAAACCTCTGAAGATCCGTCAGAAACTAAAATCCGATTTCGAAGTCGGTGTGGTAGCCTCCGTTCAAGTGCCCACCAAACCATGGTTTGATATGATTCAAAACTACATTGTGTATGGAAAATATCCACCCCACTTCCGAGCTAAGGAACGAAGAGCCCTGCGCCAGTATTCCACCAACTATGCTTGGATAGCTGGAAAGCTATACATGCGATCTTATGATGGTCAAAACATGCTTTGCGTCGATGGTCCCGAGGCACGACAAATCATAGAAGAAGTACACGCAGGTGAGTGTAGTCCACACATGAATTGACTCGCCCTTGCCAAGAAAATACTCCGCCTTGGATACTATTGGCAAAACATCGAGCAAGAATGTGTCAGCTTTGTGAAAAGTTGTCACCAATGCCAAATGTATGCTAATCTAAAGCATACTCCAACATCTTTGCTATACTGTATGACATCACCATGGCCCTTTTCGACATGGGGCATTGATGTCATTAGGAAAATCTATCCCCATGCTTCCAATGGACATGAGTTCATACTCGTAGCCATCGATTATTTCTCTAAATGGGTCGAGGAATCGTCTTATAAGATCCTCAAGTCTACTCAAGTAGCAAAATTCATCTGTGTTAACATCATAGCTAGGTACGGAGTACCTCATGCTATTATCTCCGATAATGGAAGACACTTCCAAGGAAAGATTTTATCCCTTCTCAAAGAATTCAAGATCGAACATCAAAAATCTTCACTCTATCGACCCCAAACCAATGGCGCAGTCGAAGCGGCAAACAAGAATGTGATTAGGATCATCAAGAAGATGACCAACACATATAAGGATTGGCATGAAAAGTTGTCATTTGCCTTATGGGGATATCATACGACTGCTCGAGCTTCAACAAACGAGACTTTCTATTCTCTAGTTTACGGCATGGACACCGTACAACCCATCGAGATTGAAATCCTCACACTGAGAATCCTATTGGAATCTCACATTGTTGAAGAAGATTGGGTAAAAGCTCGATACGACCAGTTGACATTGATGGAAGACCATAGGTTGGATGCGTTATGCAAAACCCAGGATTACCAGAAACAAATGGACGATACCTTTAATAGAAAGGTCAAACCCATAAGCCTAAAAGAAGGTGACCTAGTGCTCAAAGTAACCCGTGAACTGTTAGACCCTAGGGGCAAGTTCCGACCACGATGGGAAGGTCCCTTCCTCATTAAGAAAATCCTCTCTAGAGGTGCGGTTCGCCTTTCAATAGTTGAAGGTGAAGAATTTATTGATCCTAGCAATCTAGACACCCTAAAATGATATTATGTCTAATATCGTTTCGCGACCACATCTTTAATCTAGCCTTAGCAGGATCACGACGGCTCCCGATCCATCCTTACCAGGATTATGTCCTCTTGGACCAATCAACCTCCAATGGTGTATGTCTATGCCATAACTCCCATCAGTTAGTCCCCAACTAAGAGTGGACTAATTGACCTCTAGTATTGTACGACTATGTCAACATTCTTAATGATTAGTCCCTAGCCTCTAAAGGACTAATCGAACCACTGGTCTTGTAGGACCATATTACAATTCCCTAAAGCTAGTCCCCATCCAGGAGTGGGCTAATCGAAGCTCTAGCCTTGTTAGGAATTTTCCCAACAGTTAGTCCCCAATTGAGAGTGGACTAATCAACCTCTAGTATTGTATTACTATGTTGGAAATCCCCAACTAGTCCTCAACTTTGGGTGGACTAGTCGACTTCTAGTTTTGTACAACTATGTCATCATCAATAATGGGAGAACTACGTGAGACCTGGTTCTTCCAAAGAAAATAATAAGAATATATATCAATAACAAATGGAAGATACGTAGGCAGCCTTTGTATAGGTCCGGTCTCAATGAGCTCAATAAGCTCAAGAAGCATAGTAAGCTCAAGAACCTCAGTAAGCTCAAGATGCTTAAACTCAAAATAAATGAACTATTTCTAGTTCTATCCCCACGGGGTCTTAGGATAGTGGGAACCCTAGTTCTTTATACCAACTAGTGATAAGGATTTTAGGAAACAAGTAAGGGCAAAAGTCAAGGGAATTTCCTTTAACCAAACTATGATTGATCTGCTGAATCAAAACCCCGAGTTTTTAGAAAACTCATATCGATGGATATCCTTAATAAGCTTGTTTTAGTGTTATGCGATTATCCAAAAAACTAACCCTCAAGGGAAGGCTTTTGATAAAGAAATGGAATAAACCCCAAAAGTCAAGCCAAAGCCGCAATTTGAGAAAGGACTTCTCATTTCCTTTTGTATAAGAGAACAGAGAGAACTAGACTCAAGGCTCCAAAAAAAATAATATATATATATATATATATCTACAAAAATCCCCTACATGTCGAGGTGAAGTCACCGTTCATACTCACTCGGGCGGCTGTTCCGATGACTATCGCAAGAGTAGAACGTGTTGTTCTCCCGATACCCACTATGACCAAAAAATATAGAAAACACTCCCGTGTAGGTTGAGGTGTTGAAATCACCGTTTATGATCACTCGGGTGGCTGTCCCGATGTCTATTGCAAGTGCAAAACGTGTCGATTCCACCAGATATACCCCGGTAGTTAAAAAACAAAAAGAAAAGAAAATTTCCCCACCCGGAAAGTTGAAACTCTCTCTGTGATGATACCCGGAATAATCGAACTTTCAAAGAATTGCGGCCCACAAAAAAAGCAACCAAAAATATAACTGAATATGATTCTCATGGTTACCTTTCCCGCAAGTTAATATCTTGGATAAGAGTCTACACAAGATTGAATTTATCATCCATATCTTAACATAGGAGAATAAGGAGCTCGGGATCTTTTAGAAACGAGACAATCCCTTTCAACACAGGAATGCTCATGTCTTAGCCACAAACACGTTTCGAATCCAAGTCACCCTTTTACATAAGTAAGACCAGGGTTTCTTTTGCTTTAAAACCTTGTCTAAGACGGAATTAAGAATAGTTTGTTCCCCGAACAACTTTTATTAAAGCTCACCACCTTATAGAGTGATAAATCAACTAGTTAAGATGTCAACTAGGTTATGAAGAACACTTTATAAATCCAAAGGAAAAAAGTTTATGTTAAACCATGCCCTTAACTCCCCAAAGAGTCGACAATTTCACCCAACTGTTAAGGACACTTCGCAATGCCAAAGGAAAAACTCTATGAGAAGCTCCCTGAGTGTTAAATCCCCGCGGAGTCAACGGTTCTTATCCAGTTGAGAAGGACACTTTCTCATGCCCAAGAAAGATAAGTTATTGATCAGGACAACTCCTCTTATAAACAATCCCCAGTGGAAGCAAGAGGTTCATTTAAATGTGAAGGTCACTTCGTACAAGACCTATTTAAAGCCCTAGTTAATAGACACAGAAGATCATTGTTATGATTCCTAGAGTCCTGTTCTAATATGCATCTATATAGGTTATTGTCATAACCTATCCCCAACAGATTGGCATCCACATATGGGTTGTTGTTATAACCCATCCCTAGAAGGTTGGCGACCATAAGGGTTATTGTTATAACCCATTCCCCTCGGAGCGAATGTGTTCGCGTATCCCCGACAAGAATAAGCCCAATCTCTTGATAGGTATCTGTATCGGTCATTGCCATGAGCACTCTTTACTAGAGTGATTGTTGTCACTCATCTTGTCTATAGGTTATTGTTATAACCTATATTCTCGGAACAATTGTAATCATTCCCACAAAGCGATGGTTGATACAGTCCCCACGACAATGTGATTGTTATCACCACCCAACATAATTGTTGTTACGTCACCTAGAAGGTATTCATTCATCATCAATGGAGAATTCTCTTCATTCCCCAGAAAAGTCCTAGTTGTGGATATCATCTCCTACAGTAAGTCATATAGTATTACAGGCATCCTCGAGAGTCATTGTAATGACTACTCTCTAGTAGTGGATTCCATTTGTTAATGGACGCGGTATGATTGTTATCATTATCCCTGAGAGTTCTACCTCTATCCTTGTGGGATTGTATTCCGAAGAGAGTATTCCTCAGGAGAGTCCTACCTCCCGATAGGTAGTCTTACTAGCAGGAGACTCCTTCCCACAAAGAGTTCTTTTTAATCCCCAGGTGAGTCCTATTTGTTGATAGGCACCATTAGTCATTGTTATGACATGATTATTATAGTAATCCATCCCTAGTTGGAGTCCCGTTTACTCCCCAACTTGATAAGAATATTGCCATAGTCTATCCTGTGCAAGATTCAACAAAGAAAAGAATGAGCCATTGTCATGAGTCACCCCCAACAACACCCTGTCATCTTCCCGGCACATGATAAGACTATTGTGATAGTCTATCCCCGATAGAAGACAACAGGTAAAGGAAGATCATGTAATCTCCCCAACCATGAGTCATTGTGATGACTCCCCACTAACAGCTACTGTCATCCAAGTTTTATCCTTCTACTTAACTGTAGGTTAGGTGCAATTTTTTATGATCAAACCTCGAACCAACGTTTTCCAAAAAAACAATATTGTTTTATTCAAACTCGGTTCGAGAGGGGCATTCTGTAAGCATGAAAATTTGACTTACCCTATTTGCAAAATAATATTATTATGTTTAATAATATTAAAATAATATTTTGGATTTTTATATTCAAAATAACTTGAAAGAAGGAATTAAAACATAATTAAGGATTAATTATTGTGATAATTAAACCTTAATTAAGGAACTTTCCAAAATTCCAAAAATAATTTGAGGATAAAATATTTGTATAAATTTTACCCAAATTAGACCAAGGAAGGGGTTAAAAATATTTAATTCTAATTTATTCATGATTTATGTTTAATTCATGACTTAAACCAATTAAATAAAAAACCCAAAAATTCCCAAAAAATCCCAAAAAATAAAATGTGATCATAATTGTTATTATGAATCTAGAAATAAATATTTTGAAATTTTTGGTGAAAAAATGGATTTAAAAGGAATTAAATTAGATTTTTAATAACCTTTTAAATAAAATAAAATTGCATAATCCTGTGTGGCTGATTTTATGTTTAAACTTTGCAGCAGGATCCTAGACCATCAGATGAGCGCCCAGATCTCATCCGTCAGTCCAGAGCGCGCCAGAAATCCAGCTGTAGCGGAACCACACACGCGCACCCGCACCGAATCAACTAACGGGACAGACCGACCCCGTTAGTCAACTAGGCTGACTGCTGACGGAACCAGGCAGAACTCGGCATTCCGTTACTCAAAACGACGCCGTTTTGTTCATCTTCTTCGCTGGGATGTAGGGGTCACCGGATTCGCGATCGTCGTCGGCGTCCAACCTTCCAAAAGCTCTAACTTCGGCTACAGGCGATCATACCGTTGATTTTTTCGCCCACGTGATCCCCTCGTCAGCGCCTACGTTTCCCCCTTATCTAGAAGACTTATCTTCCCCGGGATAAGGCTGCCAGCTGTCAGTTAAGATTTTAGGGATAAGAACGTCGACGATCAAAATCATGTCGAATTGGCCTTTTACAACCGACATTTCCACCCTATAAATACTCCCCTATCATCCTAATACCAATCCATCAAACAATAACCAAGAATTACACATCAATTCAATCTGATTGAAGACCTGCAGATTCCGGCGAAGAATAGTTTTTTTTTAAACTTTCTCCAGCGATCCAAACTTCGATCCAGGCTTCTGGATCACTTCCAACAACTCCCAGGAATGTTTTCCAGTTGTTGGTATGATTCCAGAAGCCTTGAATATTGATTTGTAATTGAAAATTTTGAATTTCTTCAAAATTTCTTGTTTGATCACTTTGGTCGTGTTCTTATGCTTGATTGTATGATTTCTTTGTAGAGAATCATTATATATATCATGTGTAAGCTTTTTGTTGAAAGAAAACCGATCAAATCAACCTAGAACAGAATTTTGCAAAAATTAGTTTGAAAATTGGATTTCTTGAAATGTTGTGTTCTTGGTTTAAATCTGGATTTGTTGATCCAGATTGTTGTTATATATGTTTATAAACATGTTTGAATCATTTCCATACAACTGTAATTATTTTTTATCATGTTTGATCAAAATTGAAATTTGAGAAAAAAGCTTGAAAATTTGAATTTTAAAACTTTGTGTTCTTGCTTTTAATCTGATTTTGTTGGTTCAATTAGTTGTATTACATGTTTGTATATATGGTTGGATGATTTCTAAGTAACTGTAATCATGTTTTGATCATGTTTGATCAAATTGAAATTTTGGAAAAAGAGGTTAAAAATCTGGAATTTTTGAAATTTTATTTTCTTGTTTCTAAGTTGGATTTGTTGATTCAATTAGTAGCTATACATTATTCTTAACATGTAGGGATGAATTCCAAGTAAATGTTTCACCCTTTTGATCATGTTTGATCAAATTTGGTTTTTGAAAAAAGTTAGATTTTGATTCAATCTTCAAAAACCATTTTAATGATGTAATGATGTTCTTATTTTTGTATGGATTAATTGTATTCATCATTTCAAAGCTAATGGAACAAAAATCAGGCCTTGAAATGGCCTAATTTAAAAGATCCCAAAATTTGATCTAAAAATAGTGTTTTAAAATTGATCCTCTTATGATTCTCAAAATAGTGATTTATATTAGGGCTTTTGTTCTTCATGATCATATGAACCTACTGCAACTTAGGGATTGTGATTTGGACAATCCAATCAAAAGTTATGGCCTTCTGAAATTTCGGACCAAAACAAGAACACCAGGCCCTGAAATTTTGCCTTAGGACCAAGAAAAACATGCCAGGACCGACCCGCGCGAACGAAGAAACCGCCCAGGACCGTGCCACCCGACCTAGAGAGTTGTCTTAGGGCCGACAAAACTAGCCTAGACCAAATTAACCTAGGAAAAACCTTGCCACTTGACCTAGGATTGACCTTGACACCTAACCTAGGACCAACAATTAAGTCTAGCATCATCTTAGCCTATGCCAAACCCTAGCCCTAGCCTATGATCAAACCCCCACTTAGCCTAAGACCGTTATAGCCCTAGGCCTAAGTCCGACACCTCACTCAAAATTAAACCTCTCCAACCTTACTAAGCCCAAATTGACAAAATCGAACTCGAACCTAGGGTTTAATCCTTAGGCCCGTTTGGTTCCAATTTTCAAAAAATCCAAAACTATTTTGGAACCAAACCCCCATTTTCTAAAAATTTGTATTCTCAAGGTCAGAAAGTAACACTCAAGATTCTTTGGGATATTTCTCAAATCAAATGTTTTGTTAAGGTCTTGTTTGATTATACTCTCTAATATCTTTTTCTCATATTTTTAGGTTTTGTTAAATCTAAACGTCAACGCAACAGGTACACACCTTCTTTAAAAAATTTTGTACAATTATTTAAAGTCTACCCTCATTTAGGACCCTAGACTACTAATTAAATATAAGGAATGTTATAATTAGATTTATAGAAGCCAAACTTTATCTATTTTAGAAGGATTTTGAAAACCGTCCTTAGGCGGGCGTAGAGGACATGGCGCGAAAGCCCTTTCCCGAGCGTAAACAGACAACGAACCACTTTTTTCAGAAACTCTAGTATAAATACGTTTATACACGTATCATTTTATTGATTTTCATAAAATCTCTTGGCGACTCTGATTTTCAAATGAATAATCTTTAAATTAATTATGCTTAATTGATTTAAATCGGGTCAAGTTAAATTGTTATTTAGCCTCCTAAATTATTAATGTTTGAACAAAAGATTAATTATTTTTCATAATTAATTTCTTACCGCTCTAGGTATTTTCAAAATCTTTTAAAAACTAAATGTTTTATTTTAAAAGATGTTTGGCACACAAACCAAGGTTGAACTCATTGAACCTCGAGCTGTCTCGCGGTAGTCTTTCCATATTGCCACGTGCCTCACAAGCGCGTGATAAGCTATAGAACGGAACATAAACCGGGGGGATAAACGGTGTTACAATATTGTTCTTAAGGGCTTCCCCTTTTGTCATCTTCTTGTTGTGTTCCTTATCTTCTTTCACATTAGGGGAGATCATCACTTATTTTTTTGTTTTCTCTTTTGACTCTATAGGCTTCTTTTTCTTTCCAATATTCACGTTTATCTTTTCGAAATTTGTCAATCTAAGTAATTATAAAATGCGTACATTCACATGATCCTAAGAAGAGTCAAGCATATCAACATTTATTTTTATTCAAGATGACATTTTTGAATTTTGAAAAGGAATAACTGACATCGATTAAGTTTAAGAAGAAATTTGAACTTAAGTCTTTAGATAAGAACTCATTGTCTTTCCTTATTCTCCTAGCTTATAGTTCTTAAATTTCCTTGGATGCTCGATCTCTTTAGCTTGACATTTTTCCTTGGTTCTTCCTTTGTGAGGGTTTCTTTGGATTTGAGCTTGGTCGGTATCTTTGATTTGGCGCCATTGTTCCATGTAGGAGGATGATCGATCGTTGTATGGATTGAATACAAGTTGATGAACAAATTATCATGGTCTTCAAAGTTATCTTTAGCACATTCACACATTTGAACCACTTGAAGATGTCATCAATTTTATACATGATGATATCTTGTCGAAGTCCCGTGAAGGCTATAATAGATTTCTCATCGCTGAAATAGATTATCTCTTGGATTTCGTATAAGTTATATTTTTTCACATGCTTATATTATCCTTTATGCATTTCTCCATCATAAGATAATTAACTATTCTAGTCTCTACTTCTAGATAAATAAATTAGATGATTATTCAAAATGAGGTGAGATGATAATTTTAAATGCGCTAATATATTGAAGTTGGAAACTTATTTTCTCAACCTCCTCAGGCTCTGTGTTCATCATATGGATTGAGAAGAGTTTTTGTCAATATGACCATAGATGTGGTGATCGTGGAAACAAAATGAGAAGAGATGACATGAATAAGTTTTGAAAATGACATCCTTTCACTCAAGGGTGGAGCCAGGATTTAAATTTTACCCAGGCTAATTTTGTTTTTTTGATACAAACCAATATAACATAAATTTTTTTAAATAGTCCATGGAATATTAAAAAATATGAATATATTAAACACAACGAAACAAAGCATGACATTAGAAAAATAAATATACCGAAGAGAAAAAAATAAAAAGGCCAAAGATAAAAAAAAAATTAACGTGTATAAAGGTCTTCAAGAATGTCGATAACGCCCCTCGTGAGACAAAAAGACACTTACCTTAGTCATTACATGTTTCCAACTTCTAAAACCTTCAACTGTAAATGTAAATTGTTGGAATTTATCAAATTCAAACAGATAACATGGAAAACAAAATACGGTATCCTTTGAAGGAGAGTACTCCAACCATGGGAAATTTTTAAACCAAGAGTATTAAAATCGACATTTCTAAATTCAGATCTCAGATACTCTAACAATATAGATTGATATGGCCTCATTTTAATGTAAGTTCGTCTAATTTCATCATGATGACTAATAGGATGTCGCCACATATAAATACGTAATCCAGAATCTCGTTTAAGGGTAGTTTCATCAAACTCAATTCTTTGAGATTTAGATGGAGATTTTAGATTCTCATCAGAAATTACTTAATTTGGTTCATTTAGCTCAAAAATGAAGTATTATCAATTCTTGTTTAAAAAAGATAGAATATTATCTTTTTTCTAACTCTCTACATTTGACATTAAAAAAGTTGTTGAATATTAAGATTTTCAATCTCTTTATAAATTAGATACTAAGAAAAATACCTTTGGATCATTAATAATATAAAAAGAATTCACATATACACAAATGACTATAAAATTGAAATTATACAAACCTGTTGAGAGAATTAATTTCAATGAAAGCCGCTAGAATACGATTTTTTGATTTAGCCTTACAAATTATAAAGAATGAGAAAAAATTTCAATCTTTTAAACTTGTACAAACTATTATTGTTAGGGACATATTTATTTAATTAAGAAGAATAAATTATATATAGATTAATGATAAGTAATCAGGTTTATTTAGAAATAAATAAGTTAGGAGTTTTTTAGTTAGGAATAGATAGATGGTATATTATTGAGTTGGGTTATTTATTTAGGAATTAATAAATAAAAATATTGTTTAATTATAAATAAACATATTATATAGTATAATAAATTATTTTGATAAATTAAAATTTGTTTAGTTATGAATAAATAAATTATATAATATATTAGTATGGTAAAATATAAATTGTTTAGATATAATAAATATATTATATAATATATTAGTCAGGTTGGTGGGGTCTCCGGACCGGGCTTATTATAGATAAGATATGATGTTATTTAATTATATATTATATAGGATATTCGGGGATCAATGACAACTCACTTGCCTTCACTCTAATATAAATGCACACAATATATATAATTATCCGGATTTGTAAATTTGAACTCATGATCATGTTAACATGAGTTATATATTGTACATATACGGTTGGGAAAAACTAACAGAATAAAAAAAAAAAACAAACGAAAGAACACATTAATAAAATTTTATAACGAAGTTTGACCAAAGTATTGTCTACGTCTCTGAGCACTAAGACTATCAATTAATAAGAAATAAGAGATACAAGTATTGGGTGCAATAAACCGAAGAGGAGAGAGTTTCTTTTATATAATAAGAAACTTCCCAACTCTCATCATCTTTCGATATGGAAAACTTTTCTCACTTTTATATACTAAGAAACTTCTCTCACTCCCATCATCTTCCATTACGGGATTTTAATTGTGTCAAATATAACAAATTTCCACATTGACACAATATTCAATACAAATCTCATTATTAAAAAATAGCTCTTAAGTGCTTCCAATTGCGCTCTTCAGTGCCGACTCAAACGCAGAATATGTTTACCAAATCTAAACAATGTTTAAATTTGGTTTTTCCAATGTTTTTCATCTCGAACTCTTTACTCAATTGAGCCTTCAGTTTGACAATTTCATATTGGCTATTTGATTCTATCAACATATCATCAACGTACAAGAGTAGATAGATGTAAAGATCATCTTAAAATTTGCGCAAATACACACATGAATTGAATCTGATTCTTGTGTATTTGTGCTCCATCATAAACTTGTCAAGTCGCTTGTACCATTGTCTCGGTGATTTCTTCAACCTGTACAATGATTTGTTTAACTTGCAAACCCAATTTTCTTTCTCAGCAACTTTGAATCCATTTGGTTGATAAATATAGATTTCCTCGTTCAAATGACTATGTATGTCTACGGTCATCACATCCAGTTGAGTTAACTCCAAATTCATATGCGCTACCAAGGTCAACACAATTTTAATGTAAGAGTGTTTAACAACAAGAGAAAATACTTCATTATAATCGACTACTTCATTCTGAGCGTAGCCTTTCGCTATCAATCTTGCCTTGTAGCGGACATCAGTTTTATCAGGAAATCCTTCTTTCTTTGCAAAGATCCATTTACAACCAATAGCCTTCTTCCCTTTCGGTAGATGCGTCAACTTCCATGTCTCATTCCTTAGAAGAGAATGCATCTCATCTTTCATCGCATCTTTCCATTTTCCATTTTCAGTACTTTGAATGGCATATAAAAAAGTGGATGGAAACAAACCGAGATGGTTTTTGAGTAACTCGTTTTGGTCTGTTCACGATAATTGATTCAAGTTGTTGTGAAGGTTCATGGGTGGGAACCTCTTCCTTATTTGACTCTTCGTTTATTGTCGGAGAGTCACTTGTAGTTGGGCTTATATTTGTGAGCTTAAACTTCACATGTTGCGGAGTACAATCATTCTTGTCTGGTGTTACTTTATTCAATATTAAAGATTCATCAAAAGTAACATCTCTATTGCTAATGGTTTTCTTTGCATCCAAACACTAAAGGCGATAACATTTAACTCCAGTAGTAAATCCCATAAACAGAGCATTATTTCTCGTGGATCTAACTTTGATTCAACTACATGATAATATGTTGTAGAACCAAAAATATGCAAAGAATTATAATCAGTAGCAGGTTTTCCAGCCCATACCACTAATGGAGTCTTGCCACCAAGTGCAGATAATTGTAGGTAATTTACCAAATGTTGAGCGTATGAGATAGTTTTTGTCCAAAATTTCCTATCAAATCTAGCATTAGACAACATACAACGAACTTTCTGCACCAGAGTTCTATCCATATGTTCCGATACTCCATTCTGTTGTGATATTTTTCTAACTACGAAGTGTCGAACAATGTCACACTCTTGGCATATCTTCTGGAATGGATCATTCTTGTATTCTCCAAGGCCCTCAAAGAAATGAGATTCTTTTTCATATTCGGTATGTACCGAACATCTCTGATCATTTTGGTGGATCCATCATCATTTATCAGCTTGATTGAACACATCCCTTTTATTTTACATGTATTACATCTCTCATGTAAACAACTCCACCATCTAGTTCCTTAAAGTCAAAGAACCATTTTCGAACCGGTGTCATATGATAAGTGTAGGCTGAGTCCAATATCCATGCGTCAGGATGTGATGTTGTGTGTGACATCGATAAAGAGTATTATGAATATGTATGACATTTATTTTCGGCAACATTTTCATCTTCAAAATATTTCTATTTCTTCTTCAACTTTGAGCAGTTAATCTTCCAATGTCATTTCCCACGACAGAAAGCACATTTATCTTTGGAAACACTACTTCTGAATCTTCCTCCATTCCTTTTTGATTTGCTTTGCTAACGGTCCTTGACCATCAATGCTTCATCTGATATACTTATTTTGTTTTTCATTTTGTTACGTTTTCTCAATTCGTGACTATATAAAGTAGAACTTACAGCATCAAGAGAAACATTTCTTTTCCCATGAAGTAATGTTGTTTCTAAGTCTTCAAATTCATCAAGAAGGAACGATAGCAACATTAAATACAGATCTTCATCCTCAAACTTCACATCAAGATTTAACAGATCTGCAAGTTCTGAATTTTCTACAGCCTAAGAAAAAGATTGTGCTCTATCTCTAGAAAAGCTTAAGCGCTTATTTGAAGTGTATTCTACAATTTCGGTTAAAATTGTACGGGTGTTATCGAGCAGGAAATAAGTCTCGATCGAATTGTGTTTGTATTCCTTAGTGAATATCCTTCTCGCGGTTTCGAGAGGAAGGGGTGACGTAGGAGTCTTATCTCCGAACATCCATAAAAACTTGTATTGTTATTTACTTTCCGCCTGATTTACTTTATAACCGATCTACACTAACCTACTAATACCGCTCCAACCGATTCAACATCACTTAAACCGAAGTACTAAGCTCCAAAACCGACCCAACAATCTCCAAACTTGTCCTATTCAAATCCGGTTCTACCTATCTCGTGTGTGTGCTATTTCAACCTGAAACAAATCACTTCCGCGCTTGAACTCTGTTCAAGGGTTTGTGACATTTTGTGTAGTATTGAAACCCTAGTGTTAATCTCTAACCGGATTAATCACCACCCTTCGAGTAAAATGCGTTAATCGGCCAACCCCGGTTTCCCAGCCTCGATCTAGATCCTAACAATTGGTATCAGAGCCAGGTAGTTTCAATACTCAATCAAGCATGTCTTTCGATAGGCCCCCAATGCTAGAAGGTGACGACTTTGCCAACTAGAAGGCATGCATGCACCTGCACTTAATCACCATGGATGGCGAGATGCAGTTCATCATAGACGAAGGCCGATAATAATTGATAAAGACAGAAATGACTGGACAGATTAAGATAGGAGATGAAATAATCTGGATAACCATGCCAGAAACCGCATCTCCAACGGTTTGGACAGAAACACGTACTGCAAGGTCAGAGATTGCAAAACAGCAAAGGAAACATGGGAAGCCGTGATTCATATTCATGAGGGAAATGAAAGAACCAAGAAAAATAAGATAATGGTGGCTACTCAGAAGTTTGAAAACATCAAGATGAGACCGGGAGAAACAATGAGGGAATACAGTGACCGGTTCACAGGTGTGATAGACGAGCTAGCAATTCTTGGCAAGAGGTATGACAACAAGGAAGTCATCATGAAAGCGTTAAGATCTCTTCCAAGTGCATGGGACATAAAGACAATGGTGATGAGGGAATCAAACTGCCTAAGCAAGATGAAGCTACACGATGTATTCGAAGATCTTAAGGCATATGAGTTTGAAATGAGATCTAGGACTGAAGAAGAAGTCTCAGCCTCAACCTCAACCAGAGCATTGATTACATCCACAGAACCGGTTGCTCCCGCACCGATCAGAACCGCTGAACAGTTCACCGAGGATGCCATGGCAATGCTTGCACAGAAATTCGGCAGATTCATGAAAAGAAGCCAACCAACAAACAACTACAACTACGGTAATAAATCTAATGTTAGATGTTATAACTGTAATTGTTTGGGACACTTCAAGTGGGAATGCAGAAAACCAAGGGGAGATGACCGGAAATCGGACAATCAGAATAACCGAAATAACTATCAACAAACCGGTGAAGGAAGTGAGGTTCAGAAAGCACTGATAGCCGACGAAGGAGGAAGTTTATGGGCTCACAGTGACAGTGATGATGAACTCACGGGCCTCATGGAAAATGAGGAACAGGTATTTGACTCTCCCTATAACGAATTTACTAAAGATGAGTTATTTAATGCACTGAATGATATGGTAGCAGAGTATAAGAACCTATTAACACTATTGCCCAACTTTAGAGCCGACCCCATAGTACCTACCTTGACCAAACCAAAGACCATACAACCTAATGAAACCCCTACCCTAGAAACCGAGGCAGCAATTGAACTATCCTCTAAGACCGAACAGCTCAAGGAGCCACCCATTTCCCTGAAGCGATCAAATACTTCTTGATCTTGATTAGTTCCAGCTTTGTTTTGTTGAGAGTTCAAGAGCTGACCGAAGAGGAAAATGCCCGAATCTAGTATCGGATGGCCGCATGGAAAAGATCTAGTGAAATGGTAAGCAGAATGTGTAGTTATAAAAGACACTTCACTTGCATGTTTGGTCTAGGATACAAAAACAATAGATCCAAAAACCGGAAACACTTCGACATCATGAGGCTCACAAAGGATAATCTCCCCTTTGTAAGTTTTGTCAGAAGTTCCTTAACCGTAGAAGAGGAATTAAGTGCCTCATATCCAAAAGAAAAACTAACATATGTAGGTCCAACCGATTCTGAAAAATGGCTTCACCCTAAGAAAAGGAAAGCCAACCGGTTCAAATATAGGAAAGCCAACTCACAACCACATAGGACAAACCAAAGACCATCCCCACATAAGGCTCTCTTAGGAAAGCAGAAAGATTCCAAACCGAGTGCAAGAAAATTAGTTAAAACCTTAACCAGGAAAGTCGTCCGACTTGTTAAAGTCTGGATACCCAAGGGACTAATCGCCTGTGGACCCAAGTAAATGTGGGTACCAAATAGTTGTAAATATGTATATTTTGCAGGATATGAAGAAACGGTTAGGAAACTCTGAATGGTATCTGGATAGCGGTTGCTCCAGGCACATGACTGGGAACAACAATCTTCAAACCGACATCAGAATAGAAATCGGTGCATTAATCACCTTCGGTGATAACTCAAAAGGTAGAACTGTGGGCAAGGGTAAGATTGTCCACGGTAACTTAACAATTGATAATGTACTCTTAGTCGAAAACCTACGTTTTAACCTCCTAAGCATTAGTCAAATGTGTGATGCTGGATACAATGTAGAATTTCTTAAACATGCATGCTTAGTTAAAAATTCTCAAGGTGTCATATTACTAACCGGAAATAGGTTAGGAAACATTTACAAAATAGATTGGAAAAACAAAGTAGAATATCCTGTCTACATGATAGCTAAAACCGATCAAACCTGGCTGTGGCATAAAAGACTAAACCACTTAAACCTGAAAACTTTAAACTATATCCGCGGTAAAAAGTTAGTTGAAGGAATCCCTGATATAGTATTTAATAAGGATAAGGTCTGCTCGGCATGTCAAATTGGTAAACAAACTAAGTCAATCTTTAAAAGTAAATGACATATTCAATCTAACCGATGCTTAGATCTTCTTCACATGGATTTATTTGGACCGATTAGGGTCGTCAGCCTAGGAGGTATGTTTTACACTATGGTGGTTGTTGATGATTACTCTAGGTATACATGGGTAATATTCTTGCCATCTAAACGTGAAACCGCATCAAATTTGATCACATTGCTTAAACGTTTGCAAAATGAAAAATCAACACGCATTAATAGAATTAGAAGTGATAGAGGAACCGAATTTACAAATAGTACTCTAAATACATTTCTTGATGAATCCGGCATCAGACACGAGTTGTCTAGTGCTAGGAATCCTCAACAAAATGGCATGGCCGAGAGAAGAAACCGAACTCTCAAAGAAGCCGCACGGTCCATGATAGCCGATTCGGGTATTGCCCAGAAATTCTGGGCTGAGGCTATCAACACCGCATGTCATACACAAAACTGGTCTCTGATTAACAAGTTTCACAACAAAACACCTTATGAGGTATACTTTGATAGGATTCCTAACCTTAGGTATCTTAAGATTTTCGGTTGTAATTGCTACATTCACATAAATGGCAAAACATATCTATCTGCTTTCGATGCAAAATCCGATGTTGGGATCATGCTAGGTTACTTAGAAGTTAGTAAAGCATATAGAGTGTATAACACTAGAACCTTAACCGTGGAGGAATCACTTCATGTCGTTTTCGGTGAATCGGTTGAAAGCAACACTGCATCATGCTTTGATCTACACAACAGCTTGGAAAACAACAATATCCACTCTGATAGTGAAGATGAGATTCCGGTTTTTAGACGGTTTGTCCATGACCAAATGGGTACTAATGAAACCCAGCCGGATCAAGCTGTCCCACGACAAGAAGCTGACACTTCGGTCCAAACCGAGGAAATCGGTCGGTCTGACACTCCTGTTCAGCCTACCGATATGTTTAGCCTTGATCAAGTAAACGATGATTTGGTAGATGCTCCTGAACCTAATCTCAAAAGAAACACAAATCACCCTCCTGAGCTAATTATAGGTGACCCTTCAGAACCCGTTCGAACTAGGCGACAAATCCTGGAGGAATATTTCAATTCCGCTTTTATATCCCAGATTGAGCCGAAAAGAGTGGATGAAGCATTGTCAGATCCGGATTGGATCTTGGGAATGCAAGAAGAGTTAAACCAGTTTGAGAGTAACAAGGTCTGGTACCTAGTCCCTAGACCAAAGGATCAACCGGTCATAGGAACAAGATGGGTATTTAGAAATAAACTCAATGAAGACGGTTTGGTCACGAGGAACAAAGCTAGATTAGTGGCACAAGGATACAAACATAAAGAAGGCATTGATTTTGAAGAATCATTTGCCCCTATAGCTAGGATTGAAGCTATTAGGATTTTTCTAGTTTTTGCTGCATTCAAAAACTTTAAAGTTTTTCAAATAGATGTTAAAAGTGCATTTTTGAATGGTGACCTACGTGAAGAAGTATATGTTGAACAACCACCCGGTTTCAAAAATGCTGAACTGCCCAACCATGTATATCGCCTAAACAAAGCACTATACGGTTTAAAGCAAGCTCCTAGAGCTTGGTATGATACACTGACCGCATTCTTGTTAAAAAATGATTTCACCATCGGTTCGGTGGACAAAACATTATTTAAATTTGAGAAAAAGGAACATATCCTACTTGTTCAAATATATGTAGATGATATCATCTTCGGTTCAACCGATCCCAAGCTATGTGATAAATTCTCAACCTTGATGACTAACAAATTTGAAATGAGTATGATGGGAGAATTAAGCTTCTTCCTAGGTCTTCAGGTTAAGCAACTCGAAGAAGGAACCTTTTTAAGCCAACCCAAGTACACCAAGGAACTTCTAAAGAAATTTGGGATGGACACGTGCTCCACAGCCGCTACTCCAATGAGCTCATCGGTCAAACTAGACAAGGATGATGACGGTCAAACAGTAGACCTAACGGCTTACCGAGGAATCATCGGTTCTCTCCTATACCTGACAGTAAGTAGACCGGATATACTATTTGCGGTCGGTGTGTGTGGAAGATTTCAGGCTAATCCAAAATAGTCTCACTACACAGCCGCAAAGCGAATCTTGAAATACCTAAAGGGAACTCCTGAAGTCGGTTTGTGGTATCCAAAGGACTCATCTTTCAACCTCACAAGTTACTCAGATGCAGACTATACAGGTTGTAAAGTTGATAGAAAAAACACCAGCGGAACATGCCAATTCCTAGGTGATCGGCTTGTTTCATGGCACAGCAAGAAAAAGACATATGTTGCCACGTCAACCGCAGAAGCTGAATATCTGGCAGCCGGAAGTTGCTGTTCACAACTTCTTTGGATCCAACAACAACTGAAGGATTTCGGTATCACAGCCGAAGAGTCTCCAATAAAACTTGTCTTGTTATTTACTTTCTGCCTGATTTACTTTATAACCGATCTATACTAACCTACTAATACAGCTCTAACTGATTCAACATCACTTAAACCGAAGTACTAAGCTCCAAAACCGACCCAGCAATCTCCAAACCTGTCCTATTCAAATTCGGTTCTGCCTATCTCGTGTGTGTGCTGCTTCAACTTGAAACAAACCACTTCCGCGCTTGAACTCTGTTCAAGGGTTTGTAACAGTTTGTGTAGTATTGAAACCTCGGTGTTAATCTCTAACCGGATTAATCACCACCCTTCGAGTAAAAGGCGCTAACCGGTCAACCCCGGTTCCCCAGCCTCGATCTAGATCCTAACACATAGTAGTACTTGATTGGTAATCAAATTGGAACAATCGTTTTTCTTAAGAAGCTTATTTTGACCACTCTTTTTTAGAAATTTGTCCTCCAATGCTTTCCATAGTTTATGTGCAGAAGTTTCGTTTTCACGAAATACTTTTGTTATCAAGACAGGCACGATCGAATTATTCTGCACGACAATCAATTAATGATACTCCATTCTTTTTCTAATATATCATCTAGATTTCCGACCTCAATGACAACATCTAAACCCTACTGAAAAAGACAATCTAAAACCTCACATTGTCACATGCCGAAATGCCCATTTTCATCAAAGATTTCCACCGCAAACTTAAAATTCGACATCGGGGTTCTCATCTACAATGACGAAGGTGTTGATGCCCTTTTTGAAGACTCAACCGCCATGCCAAGGACAAAACCTTCGACTTTAATATCACTTGTTGGGAAAAACTAATAGAATAAAAAAAGAAATAAACGAAAGAACACACTAAGATAATATGATAACGGAGTTCGGCCAAAATATTGTTTACATATCCAAGAACTAAGACTATCAATTAATTATAAGAAAAAAGAGATACAAGTATTGAGTGCAATAAACCAAAGAGAGGAGAGTTTATTTTATACACTAAGAAACTTCCCAACTCCTATCATCTTTCGATGTGGGATTTATTTTCTAATTATGAGAAGAAAAAAATATTATATATTAAGAAATTTCTATCACTTCTAACATCTTCCGATATGAGATTCTAATTGTGCCAAAAACAACATATACAAAACAACACATACGACTTAATCAACTAGAAGATTTTTGTGAGATCATCATGGGAACAACAAACAACTCAATAAATTTAGGGTAATTTAATTGTTGTAAGAGGTGTTCAGGTAAAAAGAGAATTAACCCACCAATATTGAAAGGTCATAAATATTCAGCCAATATATAAGAGGGAGGGTATTATTTTAATTGGATTTTTCACACACATCTTTTAGAAAATCCGTAATTAAAAAGAAATATAAGATTCAGTAATTTAACATAAGCAAAAATAGGGATTTATTTAAAGTTATGTTGTTGATGAACAACTTATAAAGATGAAAAAGAAGACAGATAAAGAAGAAAACAGAGGATGAAAGAAATAAAAAAAAAATGATTTACATGTATTTGGATCCACATACACAAAGGGATTAAGAGAATAATGCATTTGTCCATTATTTCATCAATAGAGTAAACATCCATAAAACATATATTAATTATGCATAATAATTAATGTAAGATTGTGAGACATCACAACATTTACTTATTTTTTATTCTTCAATCCACTAATTTTATTTGGATTAGTATAATGATCTTATTTGGAAATCCCAAACAATTGCTCCACACGCGCAGAAACAGATTCAAGGTTTGCTTTATAAGCAGCAATCATAGTATCTAGTGACCTTCCATCTTCTACCGGATCAAGCGAAAACGACCAAACAAGTTCAGAACCTTCGGAATTCCCTTGGAGAGGTAAAAGAGTTATTGTAGCCTCATAATTATTCCACCCAAATGTATTATCAAGAACCTCATACCTCATCCATTTGCGAGCGTGATCTATTTCCACAAGTTTTTCAAAACCCCATCTACTATATTTAGCCTCCCAGCCAAGGCTTGCTTCAGGTTTGAGGACCACTTTCCTCACACAGCCTATCTCTCCTGAAATTCCCTCCACTCCTACAGAACTCTCTATGGCAAGAAATATTGTTTGCCAATTGAAGAAGTCCGCTAGGAAAGGCCATACACGATCCTTACTGACCCCATTTATTTTGGATTTGGTTGTGCCTTCCCATCTCTTTTGTTCTTCTACTTCAATACTTGCCATTGAGTAAACAAAATATTGAAGTTAACTTCCTTATACCGTATATATCTTTATTTGTATTTGATGTTTAAGTAAGATAGAGAGCCATTTATATAGTACTAGTTGCGTAAATGTTGGTAACTGTGCACGTAGTCAATATATATAACTTTTTAATTGAGTTGATAAGGCATGTTTGAAACAGCTTCATAAAATGCTTTTGTAATATATATAATTTATTTACTTTTTACCTTATTGTAGTATCCTAAGTGTCACGTCCCATTTGTATGGGGTGCAAACACCAAGCCACGAGGTGCATTTCCAGAACAATCCAGAATGAAAGTCTATGTAATCTGTGTGCTCAAGGGGCTTGTGCACAAATACGAGAGACAGTGCGGGGAATGTTTCAAGGAAGAGGTTGAAGAGTATCAGGCCAAGGTCGAACCGAGGACGGCTACGACTAAGGTGGGGGAGTATGTCACGGCCCATTAGAGTCACGACCCAATCCAGGGGATGTCGAGGCTTATTAAAGTCTTGGCCTGATCGTGCGCGAATCTTCTTAGCCCAAGGGGAGGCCCGGTTGCCTACATGGGCCCAGTGAATCTTCTAATCAAGGAAGAGATTAGAATATATTCTAATTAAGGAAGGGATTAGAAGATATATTCTAATAAAGGAAATGATTAAAATATATATTCTAATTAAGGAAGAGATTACAAGAGTTATTTTAAATTAGGTAGGAATATTCTTGTTATGAAAGGAATATCCTAAATTAGTGTAATTAAATTGTAATTAGACGTAATTCCTAATTTCATACATGTAAGTCCTATAAATACCCTGAAGGTATTCCATTGTAATTATCAAGTATTCTTTCAATACATTCTTATTCTCAAGAGTTTTCTCTCTTTAAGTCCGTGTTTTCTTCTTACTTCGTTGAGAAAGGCTTTCTAAGCTAGAATCATGGTCGATTTAGCTTAGTGTCGCACGGGTCGAATTTTAACCTGTGACAAGTGGTATTAGAGCAATGTTGTTCTTCCGCATTCAAGTTGCAAGAAATGGATTCACGTACTACCGTTACTAAGGTTCCAACCGGCCAACATAAGGACAAGGGATCCAAGAGGGATAAGTCTGTCGAGAGAGGTGTTGCCATGGAAGTGCGGATGACCCGACTTGAAGAAGGCATGAGCGATCACCGAGAAGCTCTCGAAGTGTTTAGCACGGTGGCCGAAAGAGTAACGGCGATGGATGAGAAAGGTGAACAATTGGAGAATGAGTTAATGGGGATCATTAACGGTTTGAATCGTAGCATTCCGTGACAAGTGCTGGGATCGGTTTGAGGGGAGATTAATGATATCTGCCAAAAGGTGCTTGATCCAATCCGAGGAGAAGTCCATGCGATGGTCGAGACCCTCAAGAGGGAGATCTTGGGGAGGCTAGAATCGATTGAAAGGAGGATTGCGAGGAATGGAGGGGAACATAGAGGTACGACACCTCAACGGATGGATGTTCCTAAGCCAACTCCATTCAAAGGCTCGGGGAGTGCAAGGGAAGTGGAGGACTTCCTTTGGAATATGGAGAGGTACTTTCGGGCATCAAGCGTACTAGATGATCGTGCCAAGTTGGAGACGACACCTTTCTTCCTACAAGAGATGGCATTGCTGTGGTGGAGGAGGCGAGAAGGAGATATTGAACGAGAGACCTTGAGGATTGAAACATGGGAAGACTACAAGACCGAGTTCAAACGCCAATTCTTCCTAGAGAATGCCGAGTACGAGGCTAGGAAAATGTTAAGTCAACTTGTGCACAAATGGACCATCAAGGAGTATGTGAAGGAATTCCAGGAGTTGTTGCTCGAGTTACCTAGTCTAACAGAACAGGAGGCACTGTTCGCGTTTGTTAACGGCCTAAAGACTTGGGCATAGTTGGAGCTGCAAAGGGCTAAGGTGCGGGACGTTTCCGAGGCAATAGCGGTTGTAGAAAGACTGATAGAGCTCAAAGTGTTTGTGGATAGGCCGAAGTTCATCAGGGATGATGAGGAAAAAGGTGGGGGAGACCGCCCACAAGACCAGGAGAAAGGTGGGGGAGACCGTCCATCTAAGAAGGGGCATGCACATAAAAACTCGGGAAGGCAAGCCGACGAGTCGGATAAGCCAAGAGCCTATTATATTTGTGGTGCTCATAATCACATAAAGTTTATGTGCCCGTTTAAAGGGAAAAGGTTGCAGCAGTTAAAGGAACTGAGTCTTCTGATGAGGAAGAAGAGACTCAAATAGGATCCTTAAGACTGCTCAATGCTGTGAAGACTAGTGTTGCGAAGCCGGACAAGGGAACAAGGAGGGGCTCTTTGTTTGTGGAAGCTTGGATCGGGGGAAAGCGCATCAAGGCACTAGTAGACACAAGGGCTACGCACAACTTTATGCGAGAAGGAGTAGCCAAGGCGTTGGGTCTACGGATCAGCCCAACAAGGGGGACGGTGAAGTCCTTCGATATAACCAAGCCGGTGAATGGGGAGGCTAGAAGAGTGCACACCAGGATCGGAGGCTGGAATGGGACAGTCTCATTTACCTTGGTCCCAATGGAAGACGACGACGTAGTGTTAGGACTAGAATGGTGCGATCAGGTACGCGCTTGCATAATGCCTTATTCCGATTCTTTAATCATTTGGGATCACGGGAAGACTAGCGTGATTCCAACAAGGAGAGAATCAAAGGGAATAAGTAGGTTCTCGGCGATGCGATTCGTTCAAGGTCGCAAACGTGGTCAAGAGACATTTGTCACTTTTGCCAAGATGGATGATGGGGACAGGTCCAAGGGAAAAGAATAAGTACCCGAGGAAGTCCAGATAGCATGTGTCGAAGACTTCGAGGGGCTCAAGGCCAAAGACAGCACAAAACCATCAGATCCACAAGGTTTGGCCACAGGCAACGTGAGCCAAAGTCAGTCTGCCTTCACTCGCACCGAGTCCGTGGGAAAGGAAGCAGGTCGTGCTCGGGCATATTCAGAGGGAGACACCAAGAATATGAAGAGAGGGGCATATATAAGAGGGTGTGCAGACATAAAAGGGGACGATGGAAAGGGGGAAGTTGCCCTCCCAACTTTTGAAGTCTATGTGGTTTGTGCTCAAGGGGCTTGTGTGCAGATTCAAGGGATCGTGTTCAATCGAGAGACATGTGAATAACGTCTTATATCGGTTAAGGCTGGCAACCATAAGTGCACCCGATGCCATGACGTGCAAAAGGGGAGGAAGAGCGCTCAGGGAACGCCAGAAAAAAGATCACTATGCACCGGTCTAGGGTCGTGCCGAGGACGACCACAACTTAGGTGGGGGAGTATGTCACGTCCCATTTGTATGGGGTGCAAACACCAAGCCACGAGGTGCATTTCCAGAACAATCCAGAATGCAAGTCTATGTAATCTGTGCTCAAGGGGCTTGTGCACAAATACGAGGGACCGTGCGGGGAATGTTTCAAGGAAGAGGTTGAAGAGTATCAGGCCAAGGTCGAACTGAGAACGGCCACGACTAAGGTGGGGGAGTATGTCACGGCCCATTAGAGTCACGACTCAATCCAGGGGATGTTGAGGCTCATTAAAGTCTTGGCCTGATCATGCGCGAATCTTCTTAGTCCAAGGGGAGGCCCAGTTGCCTACATTGGCCCAGTGAATCTTCTAATCAATGAAGAGATTAGAAGATATTCTAATTAAGAAGGGATTAGAAGATATATTCTAATCAAGGAATGGATTAGAATATATATTCTAATTAAGGAAGAGATTACAAGAGATATTTTAAATTAGGTAGGGATATTCTTGTTATGGAAGGAATATCCTAATTTAGTGTAATTAAATTATAATTAGACGTAATTCTTAATTTCATACGTGTAAGTCCTATAAATACCCTGAAAGTATTCCATTGTAATTATCAAGTATTCTTTCAATACATTCTTATTCTCAAGAGTTTTCTCTCTCTAAGTCCGTGTTTTCTTCTTGCATCGTTTAGAAAGACTTTCTAAGCTAGAATCATGGTCGATTTAGCTTAGTGTTGCACGAGTCGAATTTTAGCTCGTGACATAAGGTTTGTTTGGATTAGGGTTATTTGAATAATTTGAATAGAAAAAGAAAATAATAATAGATTATTATTTTAAGGAAGTAATGTTTTTTTTTAAAAAAACTTAAATAATATTCATATATATAAATAAAAATTAATAATTTAAAATAAAATAAAAATATTTTAATTAATTAATTAATGTAAGATGGAAGCTAGATACAATTTCAATACAGTAAAAAAAATATTTACTGTTTTTTTTAATTTCTTAAATTTAATTATGAAATATATATATCATCTTTCTTTCCGAATGTTTATAGTGGATAAGAAAATCAAAATTGTTATTATATATATATATATATAATTTACATAAGGAGAAATTTGAAAAAAATATATTATTATATAATTGAATTGTTGCCGTTTATGTTGCTTGTTTTGAAATGTATCTATTTTAATTATATATATATATAATTTTCCTTTAATTGGGCAGATGCATGGTTAATTAATTTAGGTTTTTCATTCTTTCTCTACTATTATATTATTCAATTTATTAAATAAAATGTTAAAATATTTTTTATTTTAAGTTTTTATTATTTATTTTATTATTATATATTAATATACTTTAAATCTTTTTACTAAAAATATCATATATCTCTTCAAAATTAACCATAATTATTTTCAAATAACTAAAAGTTACAATAATAACTTCAATTCGAATTAGTTCAAACAAATTAGTTCATTTCTCTATAAAAAAAAATTAAAAATAAATAAAATAAAATAAAATAAAAAATTATTATATATAATTGAATTTTTGCCCTTTTTTGACCCACTTTATGATTATAAGTTGTTTTGAAATATATCTATTTTTATGTATTATATTAACTTATGCAAAATTGAGGCATTTATATGGCAGGATCTATTAAGAAATATAATTTGATTAAGCCTGTTTAAGAAAATAAAATTATTATTTATTAAATTTTTATGTATTTAAATCTTTAAAAATTTATAATTGATCATTAGTGTATTATGTTTAAGAAAAATAGTATATATTTTAATTTAGACTCGTTTTCCCCTAACTATATTCAGTATTTGTTTTATATATAATGTTTTTTTTACCTTATTGACTGTAAAATAATATAATTTCTCTCTTTGATATTATCTCATATTTTTTTATTTTTTTCAACTAATAAATGTCACGTCATTTCTTTTATCTTAACTCTTCCATATAGCTTCTTATTATAATTATATATTTTATATTATATATATTATTTTTATTGAAAAACTAATTCTTATAATTTTTATTTTTGTGGGTCCCAATCTGTTTGATCGACTCTCCAAATGTTAGACCGCTAGTACCGCCAAGACAGCCTGTGTGTAGTTAATGTCTATGTTTATAGCCTTTCAAATGAGTTGATAAGGTATGGGCTAGTTGATAAGGTATGGGTGTGTAGTCAATGTCTATGTTTATAGTTTTTCAAATGAGTTGATAAGGTATGGGTTAGGTTAATTCGACGCTATCATCACTTCTGGTAGTGCCCTCGTTGTTAACTAACATGTATCCCGTGCATTTACACGAGTAATAATAATATAAAAAACCGTTAAAAATTTATTACAGTAAAAATTTTATGGGCGGACCAACCCACAATCCGACCCAAATATCCATTTACTCTCAAATATATCTAAAATAACCACAGCTCTCGACCCGGTAATCCGGACACTTTAAAAATTAAGCATCATTATATATATAGATTAGTTAGTTAAAAGTTGAACTTATATTGTTAAAATGTCACGCGTTTATCAAATTTTGGGTTGAATTTAAAATATAAAGTGTTATTAGCCCAGTTGGTTAAAAGGTTGTACTTGTTTTGTTAGGTTGCAAGCTCGAATCATATTTATAGCATTTTTAATTTTATTTTTAACCGTTTTTAATTTATGGGCGGGTCAACCCACAATCCGACCCAAGTATCCATTTACTCTCACATATATCCAAATTAACCACAACTCTCGACCCGGCAATCCGGACACTTTAAAAATTAAGCATCATTATATATATATATATATATATATATATATATATATATATATTAGTGACACCTGTACATTTATTCTTAACTCTTAAACTCAACATAAATAACCATAGTTTATTCTTTATTTGACTGCAGTTTAATCTCAGGTAAAATATAGTAATCATAGTTTATTATTTATTTTACTATTGTTTAAACTGAGGTAAAACATACCTAGTCAGCCACCTGTGCCGTCTTCTTCTTTCTTCAGTTAATCTCTTTTCTTCAAATCTGCAAACCTTTCCTCCGTCGCTCAAAAAACGGTCTTCTTGTTTAGTTATATATTATCATATTCTTCGCCGCTGCACTAGAATCATCATCCGCCGATCTGTCGTCGATCGTCTTCCAATCCCCGCTAGCTACTGATGTGTAGAGTTGCAAAACCTCATCTCTTGTCTGGCTCATATGTATGTATTTATCCCCTCTCTTATATACTTATTTAAAATTATTTGTTATCCTATCTGTCAAACAAACTATTCTATTTAGCTCATGAATATATGATATTGCATATATGTTTGATAATAAGATTATATTTAGGGTATAATTGAAATTAGTCATCGAACTAAATTATTTAGTTATTAAGTTTAGATCATGATTGAAACAGAGAACTTTGAGAAATGATGAGCAAATAAAAGTTCAAATAGATTATTACTTACCATAACCCCTTTTAGGCTTGTCGACAATAAAGAATTGAGATCCCAAATGCACTTTTAAGTTATATTTATTTGTAAAAAATTGAATTAGGTATGATTTACAATTTGTTTATCATGTGATTAAAATATTGAAGGACAAACTGAGAACTCCGCTGTTGATGTTTTGGAGAGTAAACTATTAGTGGGTACGGTTGTGAGTAATCTTAAAGATGTTTATTTATTATATTGTCAATATGCACATGCCAAGGGATTTAGTGTGAGAAAGGGTGATCAAAGATGTTTTCCTCATACTAACGAGCTTCAATCAAAGGAATTTAATTGTTCATGTGAAGGTTTGAAAGACGAAAAAATGTCTAGTAATAAATTTCCAGTTAAATAAAAACTGGTTACTAGAACTAACTGCAAAGACAAATTGAAAATTACAAGGGAGAAAGAGGGTTAATGGAGGGTGAGTAGATTTATTATGGAGCATAATCATGAGATGTTTGCACCTGATCAAACTCATTTGTTAAGATCAGCACGTAAAATATCATATGCAAAAAAGTCTACTCTAGAAGCTATGGTAAATGCTGGAATATCTATCTCTTCTGCTGTTTCTTTTATGGAAAATGAAGCATGCGTTCTAGAAAATTTAGGTTTTGTTAGAAAGGATGCATATGATCATTTGAGTCGGTTGAGAAAATATACGAAAGTTGAGAATGGAGATGCTACTACACTTATTCAATATTTTATAAGTAAGGCGAATAAAGAGACTTACTTTTACTGGAATGTGCAATTGGATGATGACGATAGGATGATGAACTTTTTCTTTAGGGACTATAGATGTGCGGTTGATTATGAATATTTTGGTGATGTCCTATCGATTGATACAACATATAAGACAAACAAGTATAATTTGATATGTGCTCCATTTGTTGGTATAAATCATCACATGCAAAATGTTTTGTTTGGCTTGGTATTTATGTCAGATGAAACTGAAAGTTCTTTTGAATGGTTGTTTAGAACATTTCTTGATTCTATGAATGACAAACAATCTTTTCAGACCAATGTCAAGTCATGATGAATGTCATTGAAACGGTTTTTCCAAATTCACATCATCGTTTATGTCAATGGCATATAAATCAAAATGCACCTTCACACTTTGGGAGTTTAAATGGTGATCGAACTTTTAAAGGTTTATGTCATAAATGCATGACATACTGTGAGTCTGAAGATGAATTTGAGGCCACATGTAAATATATGATTGATAAATATGATCTGAATGATCATAATTGGTTGAATGGAATATACAAACTTAGGAGAATATGGGCTACTGCTTTTAGTAATGAAAAGTTCAGTGCGGGACTTTTGGCTACTTCGAGTAGACACCATGTGATGATATTCAAAATGATGGAATACATGTACGTAACCCACTCATTGCTAAAGCAAAAGGAGTTACAAATGCAAATATTACACAACACTAGGATACTAAAAGCAAAAAAGGAAAAGGAAAAGCTCAAATTTCATGTAAGTTTTCATTTTTCATAATTTTATTCATGTATAGTTAATCTACCATTAATTTTATATTTTTTTTTTATTAGTTAGGTGCAAAGAGAACAAAAAAGAAGGGTCAAAATTCACAAAATATCACAAACACACATGAAATGAACTATATATCATCACAATACTTAAATTCCACTTTATTGCAATATATGTTGGCACCTCCTCAATTTACATCTCTGTATGGACACAATAATCATTTTAATATGGTAACTATTTTTTTTTTAATATTAATGATGAATTTAGGCACATTCAAAACTTATATCTTATATTCATTTTTTGTATTTTAAATGCAGATTGGCGGTCCTCAATTTGGGGGTTTTCATCCATCACAAATTTTGGGGTCTTCATATCACTTTGGAGGTCCTCATCCAACACAAGTAAGAAATTTTGTAAAAAAATTAATCTTGTTTATGTATAATCATTTTTTTTAATGTTTAGGGGCACGATCCTGATAATTGAAGAAGCTTTAGGCTTTGCATACCTATCCGCTGGAATTTACAAACATGCTATTCTACTTTAGTAGCTGTATTTTTTGTGTAGTTATTAAGAAAAATTATGAATTTGTCATGTTTTTGTTATATTTATGTAGCTGGATTTGTAATATTTATCATATTTTTGTTGCTGGATTTATAATACTTTGTTATATTTTGAAAGTTTTTTATTGATAAGGTCATAATTTTGCTCTATTTCATGTGTTTAGAAGAAAAAAAACGTGTTTCAAACATTTGTCTTCCAGGGCTTTGCTATACAGCGGATCATTTGGATTTGGAGCGCTTAGAATAGCCTGGATGCTAATTTTATGAACCTGGATGTTGTATCATTTTTATTTCATTTATGAGTATTATATACAAGGAAGATTCCATGACCACTTTATCAATATTAGGGTAGTAAAATTTGTGTATCAATTAAATAAAATTATCAATTTGTCATTTTGCAGTTGGATTGGTTTTCTAGCATTTTTCTCATTTGACTATGTTAAGATATTCTTATAATAGTGTTCTTTAATATTGATATACCCGTTAATAGATGATCAAAACTTATATAGTTTATAAAGTTTATACTACCAAACATCTCGATAATACATATCAATAATCAAACAAACTATATACATTCAATTTTTTTTTTTGCGAGACATCACTTGAACAACCAACTTCTCGAAGAACTAACTTTTCTTAAATAGATAATTTCTTTTGAACAACCAAGACATGGAAAAACTATTGTCACATATCCAGTTGACACATCCGAGCAGTTGCCACATCCAAGCTGTAAACGTAATATGCGGTGTTTGTGCGTTCATCATTTCTCAAAATTCCCTGTTTCAATCAAGATCTAAACTTAATAACTAAATAATTTAGTTCCATGACTGATTTCAATTATACCCTAAACATAATCTTATTATCAAACATATATGCAATATCATATATTCATCAGCTAAATAGAATAGTTTGTTTGACAGATAGGATAACAAATAAATTTAAATAAGTATATAAGAGAGGGGATAAATACATACATATGAGCCAAACAAGAGATGAGGTTTTACAGCTCTACACTTATCAGCAGCTAGCGAGGATTGGAATACGATCGGCGACAGATCGGCGAATGATGATTCTAGTGCAACGACGAAGAATATGATCATATATAACTAAACAAGAAGACCGGTTTTTGAGCGGAAGAAGAAAGACTTGCAGATTTGAAGAAAAGAGATTAACTGAAGAAAGAAGAAGACGACACAGGTGGCTGGCTGGGTATATTTTAACTCAGTTTAAACTACAGTAAAATAATTAATAAACTATGGTTACTATATTTTACCTGAGATTAAACTATAGTCAAATAAAGGATAAACTATGGTTATTTATGTTGAGTTTAAGAGTTAAGAATAAATGTACAGGTGTTAGCTAATTAATGGATGAGGGCACTACCAGAAGGGGTAGCATCAAATTAACCGGATGATAAGGTATGGGCTCGTTTGATTCAGTTTATTCTCAGTTTATTCACGTCAGCTTATCCAACTTAATATCAGGTACTAATCTCATTTTATTTAATCGTTAAATTTGGGTATGTTTGATACAGACGCCCAACTTATTTATTTTTAATATTTATAATATATTATTTAATAATTAATATTTATTAATAATTAATATTATATATATAATTTTATATATATTTATTAATTTAATTTTAAATATTAATGAATGATTTAAATTAAAAAATAATATATATTTAAAAATAAATTATATTAATATATTATTTTTTTTTATAATTTTATTGTTAATATATAATTTTAATTATTAATAAATGATTTAAATTAAAAAATAATATATTTTAAAATAAACGATATGAATATATTAATTTTTATAAATATATAATTTTAAATATATTTAATTATAAATAAAAAATATCAAAACGATATGAATATATTTATATTTTATATTTTACTTAATTATTTTATATATTAAGATACATATATTATAAATAATAAATAAAAATATATTTAAATATATGTTTTTTATTATAATAATTTTATATAAAAATATTATAAATATATGGAATGAACGAGAAAGAATGAATAAAATTATTAGAAAGAGATTAAATAGATGAGAGAGAATAAATAAAATAATTAGAAATAAATGAAATAGATGAAAAAGAATGAATAAAAAATATTTAAAAATGATTAGAGAAAAAAAAAACCGCTGAGATTATGAGAGAAGTAGAGAAAAATTGAGTTTAAAGCCAAAAGTGTGTTTGATTGTAATTTTTACGTGAGATTATTACTAAAAGTTACTGTGGCAGTTTACGCAGACGTCATACGAGGTTTATTAACGCCGAATCAAACGAGAACTGTGTTTTTGTTAATTTGAATTTTAATATAAGTTTTTCAGCCTTTTATGTACAATGTTTCTATTTCATAAGACAATTAATTTATTTTTTATTATATTTATATTATATATTTGTTTATAATAAAAGTAAAATAAAATATTATATTTTCAGCCTTTTTAAAATAAATATATTCTTTTCATTATGATGTTTTTATTTCATAAGAAATTTAATTTTTTTAATATATATATATATATATATTTTAATAAAAATCAAAAAATTAACCCAACTTAAATATCTAGAGCATAAGTTTTTCAGAAAAATTATTTAGAGCGAAAAGACTTAGTGTCATTTTTCGATTTTAAATAAAAATGTCTTAAATTAAAATGAAATTACAATCCATAAGATTTGGTTATTTCTTAAATATGTCTAAGAGTTTTCTATATTTGAGTGGATTTGAGGTAAACAAATTATGATTTATTATATCATGTTTGATTTCTTTTTTATATTGTTTTTTTTTATATAATTTGTATTTATTTAATTTTGTAATAGTTATTTTTTTTAAAGTTTATTTATTATCTATGTTTTAAATATACGAGAGAGAAAGATAAGAGAAAATGTATTTTGTTATTTCATAAATAAAAAAATGTTGAAATAGATAGAGTGAAATGTGAGAAAATAATAGGTTTTAGGTAAAAATTTAAAAAAAAAATCTAATATAAAACAAATATTATTATTAATTTTTTTGGTTAGAGTTTGTTTGATTATCATTATTTTATATGAGAGTTATTTTTTAGGATTTGTTTCATAAATTATTTGAGTGTTTTTATAATTTATGAATATTTTTTATCTTTCAAATTATTTATTTATTTTATGTCTATTTTTTTTAAACAATAAATAATTAATTCTTTTAATAATCAACATTAAGATATTACCATTAAGGACATATTAATACATTTAAAAATAATAATAGTAATATTATTTTTCTACAAACTAATATAATATTTTTTTAATTACATTCTAATGCATATTGTATATATTTTTTCATTCGTTTTTTAAACTAATTAAAAAACAAAATTTTATTATATATATACTGAATTTCAGATAGAAAGAATTTCCTTTATTTGAGTGGGGTAAAAGATTATGATTTATTATACGTTGTTTGATTTTTGTTTATATCGGTTTTTGGATAAAATTTATATTTATTTAATTTGTAATAGTTTTTTAAGATTTATTGATTATTTTTTTTTTAAATATATGAGATAGAAAGATAAGAGAAAAATATTAAATAAAATGTATTTTGTTATTTCATAAATAAAAGAAATGCTAAATAAATGGAGTAAAATGTAAGAAAATAATAGGTTTTGGGTAATTTAAAAAAAATCTAATATCAAACAAATATTATTATTATTTTATTGTTAGTTAGAATTTGTTTGATTATCATTATTTTTATGAGAGTAATTTTTTAGGATTTGTTTGATACGATTATTTGAGTCCTTTTATAATTTATGAATATTTTTTATTTCTTAATATTTTTATTTATTTTATGTCCAAATTTTTAATAATAAATAATTAATTCTTTTAAATAATCAACATTAAGATATTACATTAAAGACATATTAAAATATTTAAAAATAATAATAGTAATATTATTTTTCTACCAACTAATATAAAATTATTTTTTTAATTACATTTGTTAGAAAAATTAAGTAAGTTAATTTTAAACCGGTCAACGATTACAAGTTTTGAATATTTATTCTAAATAATCAAAAAGGGAGAAATTGTTAGAAAATAAATTGTTAAGTCATATCAAGTATATTAATTGGTTTATATATAACAAGAAGGTGTTGTAGCGTAGTGGTAAACACCCATGCCTGTCACACATGTGACCAGAGTTTAAATCTCGCCGACAGCAAATAATATTTAAAGTTTTGCTATTTCAGGGAAGCTGAGCAAAATCCGAAATTTACCTATAGGCAAGATCGGATTAGTAAAAGCGTTCGGTCAACCGGTTCGGTCAAGAAGTTCAAAATCCGGACAGGCTCAACCTATGTGCAGAAATCCGGACAGGTTCATGTTCAGGACCGGTTGAGTTGTAAACCGAAAGAATGGTCAAGAAATCTAACCGGTCAGAAATCCAGCCGGCCAAAAGAAGCAGATGAACAATCGTGAAGTTATGAGGTTGAATATCAAACCGGTTAACCTGAAGCTATGAAAAACCTTAAGTCATCCGGTTAACCTGGAGCTATGAAAAACCTGAAGTCATCCGGTTAACCTGGAGCTATGAAAAACCTGAAGTCATCCGGTTAACCTGGAGCTATGAAAAACCTGAAGTCATCCGGTTAACCTGGAGCTATGAAAAACCTGAAGTCATCCGGTTAACCTGGAGCTATGAAAAACCTGAAGTCATCATGTTAACCTGGAGTTATGAAAAACCTGAAGTCATCATGTTAACCTGGAGCTATGAAAAACCTGAAGTCATCCGGTTAACCTGGAGCTATGAAAACCTGAAGTCATCCGGTTAACCTGGAGCTATGAAAAACCTGAAGTCATCCGGTTAACCTGAAGCTATGAAAAACCTGGAGTCATCCGGTTAACCTAAACAACCGGTAGACATCCTAAACCGAAATACAGTATCCAACCGGAAAACCGATGAGAAGACTACTTAGAGAAAGAAGTCAAGAATATCAAACTAAGTACAACTTACAAATCGGTGCAAACAGATACTTTGGGTATCTGCAGAAGATAACATCAAAGGGATAGACTTTACTATTGCCACATTCATACAAGTCTGAGGACAGTCTGCAGGTTGCAGAAGATCGTCCTACAAGATTTTTCCACTTCAGGATAAATCAGAAACACAATCTTCCAAGTACAGACAACTGTCTAACCGACAGTTACCACATTGAATAAAAGACAAACCTAGCCGGTTTGTCCTACATACTGGAAGAACAGACCGCCAGGTCTGAAAAGTTGACCGCCAGGTCTGAATCACTGAACCTGTGCTCAACCAATCAAATTCAAGGAAGTGAAATGTGACCGTTGGCACATTTCACCTATAAAAGGAGGAGCAGAAGAAGAGTAAATGCGGGACACAGTGGACAATTAATTTACAAGTGATAAGATTGTGTTCTATCTCTAGAAAGCTTAAGTGCTAAGTTAAAGTGTAATTCTACAATTTCGGTTAAAATTGTACGAGTGTTATCGAGCAGGAAATAAGTCTCGATCGGATTGTGTTTGTATTCCTTAGTGAATATCCTTCTCGCGGTTTCGAGAGGAAGGGGTGACGTAGGAGTTTTATCTCCGAACATCTATAAAAATTTGTCTTGTTATTTACTTTCTGCCGGTTCTACATTCTAACCTATCTGTACTAACCTACCTACACCGCATTGACCGACTCTACACTACCTAAACCGAATCACCGAGTTACAAAACCGACCCAGCAACTTCCAAACCTGTCCTATCCAAAACCGGTTCTGCCTATCCTGTAAGTGTGCTGCTTCAACCTGAAACAAACCTCTTCCGCGCTTGAACCTGGTTCAAGGGTTTGTGACAGTTTGTGTAGTATTGAAACCCCCAGTATTAATCTCTAACCGGATTAATCACCACCCCTTAAGTGAAACGCGCTAACCGATCCAACCCCGGTTCCCCAGCCGCGACCTAGATCCTAACAACATTCTAATGCATATTGCATACATTGTTTCCTTTGTTTTTTTAGCTAATTCAAAAAAACAAAATTTATTTTTTTAAGTCGGCACTAATATAATTTCTAAAACCGTCCACGTGGGTAGCATGTCAGTGGGACCCTTACAGTCGGATACTTGTGTTGGCGGAGAATTCGGTTCGGGGATATGACCTGCAAACTGAGATTTACCTATTTTCGGTCATTATTCTTAATATAACATTCAGTTTGATTATAAAAGTAGGTGTAATTTTTATCATACCTAGCATGTTTTACGTACTGAGTAATAATATAAAATAATATTAAAATAATATTACCGTAAAAATGTGAAAATATTTTTAATTTTATTTTTAATCGTTTTAGATTTATGAGTGGATCAACACATAATCCGACTCAAGTATCCATTTATTCTCACATGACAAAACGATCTCTAAAACAATTGATAACATTCAATTTTTTAACTTAATTAGTTTGACCTCTAAAGTACACTTTTTCCTTATACTACGAGTGAAAGAGAAAATATAAATACTACCATTAAAATAGCCTAGACCAAACTTACTATATCCATATGAATTATATTTTCTATTTCTATAAATATGACGAAATTATTCCATTATTGCTTACTAATAATAGTGAAATCTATAGCGCAGAGTCAAAAGAGAATTACGTCCGATTAAAAACTATTGATGAACCAACGCGTTCATCAAATTTGGTGTTGAATTTAAAATAAAAAAATGTTATTAGCCTAGTTGATTAAAGAGTTGTATTAGTTTTGTTAGATTGCAAGTTCGAATCATATCTATAACATTTTTAATTTTATTTTAACCGTTTTAAGTTTATGGACGGGTCAACCCACAATCCGACCCAAGTATCCATTTACTCTCACATATATATCCAAATTAACCACAGCTCTCGACCCGACTATCCGGACACTTTAAAAATTAAGCATCAATATATATATATATATATATAGATTAGTTAGTTAAAAAGCTGAACTTATATTGTTAAAATATCCCGCGTTCATCAAATTTGGTAGTGAATTTAAAATATAAAGTGTTATCAGCCTAGTTGGTTAAAGTGTTGTACTTGTTTTATTAAGTTTCAAGTTTGAATTATACCTATAAAATGTTTTAATTTTATGTTTAACCGTTTAAGTTTATGGGCGGGTAAACCCACATACCGAACCAAATATTCATTTACTCTCACATATATATATCCAAATTAACCACAACTTTCTACCCAACAATCCAGACACTTTAAAAATTAAGCATCATTATATATATATATATATATATATTAGTTAGTTAAAAAGTTGAACTTATATTGTTAAAATGTCCCGCTTATCTACAAGGATAATTGATGATAGGATTATCCTGGCAACACTAAGAGGGAAAGAAGTCTCTTTCTCTGAAGAAACTTTTGCTCGCTTCTTCAATCTCCCAACGGAGGGGTTTTCAGATTTTCCAACCTCTCCAAGCAACATTCTTTACGAGATGAAGCATTTATCTCAAATACCGAATTTCCTGTCGAAACTCATGGGATCAAGTCTTCTTTAAATCCCGAATTTTTGCTTCTCAACAATATCATTTCTAAATCTCTTCTGTCAAAAGAATCCACAAATGTTTATTACAAAATGACTTTTAAGATGATGGTGACTATTACAAGAGGTATACCCATCAACTGGTCAATAATTATTTTCGATAACTTGGTGAAAATAATTTCCTCTCCAAGAATGTTAACTAGATATCTTGCCTAACTTAGCATTTTCTCTTCCATCTCTGAGTTCCTGTTGGACCCGGAGTAGAAAATGCAAAGATCAAGAAAAGAGTCCTAAGGTCTCAAGGGAATTAAGAATTTTCTTTTTACCTTTCAGATGTTGTGAAAAAGGGGATAATGAATTTCCTTAATTTCTATCATTTGTGAACCGTTTAAATGTATTTTTTGTTGAAGTAATATGCTGATAAGCGGTCTTGGTTTATTAAATAAATGATAAATGTTATTTTAGTTTATGATTTATTAAATTAATTGTTATAGAACTTATATGATTAAAGTAGAAAATAATAAATGGGTTTTTTAATCATAGAGTTTGGGAAACACACTCCTTTAATATGATGGTTCGCATTTCGTGTATTAAGAGATGTTTCAAACACGATTAGTCTATCCTTTGAAAACATAATGCATGCCAAAATTTCTTTCTCACGTTATCATTCAGATTTTCTAAAACCCTAAATATCTCGAGCTTTGCCTTCTCTTAAGAAAAACCGCTAGATCTTCTTTTGTTCTTTCTAGACTACTAATATGGCTAAAGAAAATATTTTCTCTAATAATGTTATGCAGGTGGACATTGAATCCATCTATAAATCTGGAGCACCATAGAGGGTGAAGGTTTTCCGAGCTATTGAGGCCTCATGCCTCAGGAAGTTTCTTGGAGGTCCGTTTATATGTCACGATGAAGATGTACGAGCTTTCTTCGATTTGGTGAAGATTTTCGAAGACTCTATCTCCGCGATGGTGAACGGAACAATGTTTATTCTTTCTAAAGCCGACTTCGCCAAGATTTTGAAGTTTCCGACGGTGGATATGGATTTCTCTAAGGCGATTCCCTTCAATATTCTGTCAGAAATGCAATATTTTCTCTCCGATAGTGATGTTCCGGTCAGCTGTAGCGGAAAGAAGAAAGATCTGAAGTGCGAATATCGCATCCTTTGTAATATCATTGCTAAAGGACTCCAAGGGCGAGGAGGAGATTTCGATTCGATAACCCATTCTAAGTTTGAGATGATGGCTGCGATAGTAAGGGGAGAAGAAGTAAACTGGGATTCGGTTCTTTTCAACGTTCTTTGTGAAATGGTGTCTCCTCACACCAAAAGGAGTCTGGGCTTTTCGGTCTAGATTTACTGGATATTGGAGTATTTCAAAGTGCTCACCGGTTCAGGTACTCCGCTTAACCCTAAAAAAGTGGTATCATTTGTCTCTGTTGCACGATATATTATCAGAACTAAGAAGGGCAAAGAGTCTAACTCTGAGGCTTCTCGACAACAATCTAGTAGTAGTAAAACAACCGGTGCTAAATCGGAAAGTGGTAGAACTGTAGGCGGCTCTAAACGCATAAATATTTCAAACTGCACGCCTTCTACAAAGAGACTTAGATCCTATAGAGTCGAGTATGCTGCTAGCTCCAATAGTATCACCAAATCCAGACCTGGAGACGCTGGCAAAATAAACTCATTCCGCAAGAGAACTCGGTTTGAGGTAAATATGTCTACTCCTCCACGTTTTGATAATTCTTCTTTGCCGATAGATATTTCAGTTCAAGCGCAAGGTTCTGCGCCTCATGTCACTCCGATTGAGTCTGTGATTTTAGAGGTTCAGTCGGTAGTTGCTGATATTCCAACCGAGGTGGTCAATCCTATTCAAATCGATCGGTTATATGTTCTTCAAATCGACCGGTCATACGATTTTCAAACCGATCGACTAGACGATTTCTAAACCGATAGGTCTGATTCTCTTCAAACTGATCAACCAAACGTTCTTGAAACCGATTAGTTAGATATTCTTCAAACCGACCGACCAAAAGATGTTGCATTTGGTCAACCCGATATTGTTCTAGTTATCTAGTAGGAGGTTCTAACTCCGGTTGCATATAAGGTGGTTGATTTAGCAATTAATGAAGAATTAGTTCATACTCCTTCTACTCAATAAGAGGTATTGTCCTCTTCGACTGCTCTCAATGTAGAAGAGGAAGATTTCATGAATGATGTTCCAATAAAAACAATCCCAAGAGGCTTTTCCTCATTTTCTCAAATGCGACGAGTTAGAGGAATTGAATTCTGAGAACCTGTTCCAGATCCTAAACCCGCTGAAGTTGTAGGGACCGGGAAAGATATTGCTGAACTAATTCCCGATTCCCTTCTTGACGTTACTCTTGAAGCTCAGACCACTATAAATCTAATAATCGAGTAGGTTGAAACTGATGCAAAGCTTAAAATGATATGAGGTGCTCCCAGACACTTAAGTTAGCACAAGACTTTGCACAAGCTTTAGTGAGGTGCTCCCAGACGTTGCAGAGGAAGAGAAATGATATGAATTGCTGCAATTGGAAAAGATAATCTTTTCCATAACTAAAACTAAGAATGTTTCTGAAACCCTCAAGCGAAGAGTTTTTGTGGAAGCATTTACAAGTGGTCGTGCTACGTTTCCTTATTATAAAAAATGCAGAAAAAACTATGATCTGTTTACTGATACTACAAGAATGGATGCATATGTTATTAATCATCTAAGAGAGATGACGTAAGAGTATTGCTCTACTACTCTTAAATATATGGATTGCTCTGAATCTTCCAACTCTAGTGAATATGGAATTCCCTCCCCTCGAACTGATCTAATATTATGATGAGGACAAACTTATGGACTTCGTTGAATATATGCTTACTCCTTAAAACAAGGTCCGTTTTATCTATCGTCTTGAGCAGATGTTCTAAGGAGAAGAAGAAAGGTCAAAGAGGTATCTAGCTGAGAAGAAGAGAACTTCATCCGAGGAACAACGTTTTCACATGTTCCAAGTATGAAGTAAGGGGGCCATGTGTTAAATAAAACTTTCCCCATTCTAAGGAAAAGATGGAGCGCCATCGGGACTTAGTGCAGGAAGAGGGATTCTCATCTGACAAAGTCTCAACGGGTGTTACCATCTCCAAATCTAAAGGAAGTGAGAACAAAGATGGGAAAATCAAGCCATTTCGAAACCATCGTCCGTAGTTGACAAGGGTGCCTTATCTTCTCATCAAATTGATAACATCCCACCGACCGATATTGAATCAGCTCTTCAAGAGCAGGCGGCTATCAAGAAAGAGGATGAAGCTCAGAAGTCCAAAGAGGCAACCCTGCCCATTCTCTTTCGGGTAAGTCTGCTAAATCTAAAGAGGTTTTAGAGTGCATCCGCAACCTTGGGAATGAAATCCTTGAAGAACCGGTCGTCGTCAAGCTATAATTTGTGTAACCCAACCCCCTCAACAGAATGCTCAACCAGAATCATTCATTCAGGTTAGCTCTCGTCATACTCCTATTCGGTCCGCCCCTGCTGACTCCCATCCCTCCACTCATCGTCATTCCAAGGAAGAGTCACCTCAAACAGTAGACATTCAACAAATTGTCATGGCGGCTATGGCTCCGTGGCAAGAAGCTTTCCAATCGTTTAGTTCAAGGTTGGATCAAATAGAAAACTTGCAAGCATCATCCTCTAATGCACATAATGAACTTGTTGCGGATCATAAGACCACAAATGGAAATATTTTGGGCAATATTCAAGAGCTATATAGGATGAGACAACAAATTTACAAGGTGTAACCTTTCTTCAAAAAGACCTTCAATCTCCATGGCAAAACCAAGTGTTTAATAGATATCCTTGCGTCCCAAGTGATGTAGATAGCCAATTCCTTTAATGTTGCTGATGCGGAAAGACTGAAAGAAGTAGAGGCAGTTGCACGAAGATTTCAGGCAGAAGAAAATGCAGCCGCTGAGGCTACTAAAGAACCTGCCAATCCTGACGATTCTAACAATAAGATTCTACAAGAGATGGCAAACCAGGAAAATCTTTTCACTCGTAGCTCTCGCACCAGACGAAGGACAACTCAAAATCAAAATCCTTTAAAGTATTCTACTTCTCCTAAACCTCCTGCTTCCCGAGGCGACGATTCTCGAGCTTGAAGAGGAAGGGGTCATGGAAGGAATTCTGGCGGTCGAGCTAGTGGCATCATTGTGATCCAAGTCATGGAGGACATTGAAGAAAGAGAAAACAGATACGCAAGGGAGGAACACTAAACTTATCTACTTACTATTCATTTTACTATGAACTTTTTGAAATATTTTTGTTGAATTGCTTGCCCTTGATTAATTTCATTTCTTGAACTGATTTTCAAACAAGGATAATTGATTGATGCATGTTTAAGAAATAATCAATTACTGGTTTTGATTATTTTAGGATAAAACAATCAAAAAGGGAGAAGTTACTAGATATAAATCACTGACTTTGATAATTTATTCTAAACAATCAAAGAGAGAGAAATTGTTAGATTAAAGTTATTAATTAACTTAGGATAGTTAATCAACACTATAAAACTACCAGGTTTTGAATATTTAGTAAATCAAAAAGGGAGAAATTGTTAAATTAAAGTCTTTCATCAATTCTCAGTGTATAAATAAGACTAAGTTATATTATTTATTTTGTAGGATCAAAGTGAAGAAAATCGAAACAGAAAGTTGTCCGGTAGTTGATCAAATTCGGTATTTGATCAACTTCTCTATTATGCAAAGGAGCGTGTCCGGTTTTATATCGAGATCGGTTTTATACTGAGATTGATTTTATATCACTTCGGTATTATGCAAAGAAGCGCGTCCGATTTTATATCGAGATCGGTTTTATACCGAGATTTGTTTTATATCACTTCGGTATTATGCAAACATGCACGTCTAGTATTTTATCGAGATCGATTTTATATTGAAATCAGTATTTTATAAGGAGCGCGTCCAGTTTTATATGTTAAGTTCGGTTTTATATAAGCTTCTGGTATTTTACCAGTTCGGTACTATATCTTGCTTCTGGTTTTATACCAGCTCGATATTATATAAGCTTCCGGTATTTTACCAGTTCGGTATTATATTAGAATACTTCTGGTTTTATACAAGCACGATTTTATGAAGCATTTCTGGTACTTGATCAAATATGATATTTGATCAAGCATTCGGTATTGGGGGTCGCTCACCGAAGCTAAACCAATCTTATAGAAGACTGCCACGTGCCAAAGCAATTGAAATCCCATGTGATGTACATTTCTAGTACACCACAATCCCATTAATGATATTCGACGCACTATTATCCAGTATAAGAACGATCAAAAGCGCATATTCTCTGATGCACTATTCTAATACTCAACCAACCGAAATTGGACATGTGTCCTCTGAAACAAATGTGTCTGTTGCCTTTTTCCTATTTAAGGAGAAGCTGGAGGACAATTTGAAAGAACTTTTAACACCTGGTCTTTCATCTATTTTGAGCTCTCGATTTCTCATTGCATTCACAAGCGCTCAAGCTCTCAAGTCCTAAAAAGATTTTCAAGTCTGCTACATTGTAAAGTTGTATTACATACAGTTCATTTTGTGTGAGTTTTCAATATTGTAAGTTGACATAATCTATTTCTATTAACAAAGTGTTGTGTGCTAGGAGTTTAGAAACATACAGTATCTAAGTCCTGGTTGTCCGACTGGGTTTGTGTACGTGTTGTAATCAAACCAAATCTTCTAGTGGAATCATTCTCAAGGTGGAGAAGAAGGGGTAACGTAGGAGAATTTTCTATGAACATCCATAAAAACTCTTGTGTCTTGTGTTCCTTATTTCTTGCATTACCCTACTCCTTATCTGTAGTTTCAAGTCTAAACAAATAGTTCCGCACTTGACCTTGTTCAAGAGTTTGTGATGACTTGCGTAGAATAGAAACAAATATTAACTTCTAACAGAGTTAATATCAAAAGAAGGTTTTCGAGGTTAACAATACTCGACCAACCCCCTGCTATTGTTGACTCCTTTCCTAACATATTTTCATATAGATATCGTTTTTAAAAAGGAGCCTTAAAGATAAGTAGTTACAATATCCATTAATATCATTTCGAGCTTTTCTTGTACTACTAGGCTCACAAGATACGTGATTGTTATCCCATCCATGACCGAGGAATATGTTTCTCAAAATAATTCCCGTTCTTTGGAAAATACCTTGGGCTACAAGCCTTGCTTTGTATTTTAGAATTCCATTATTTCATTTGTTTTTCACACAAACACCTATTTATAGCTAACTGACTTTACATTTTCTAATGTTTGGACTATTGGACCGAATACTTTTATTTAATTTAGTGAATCTAATTCAGACTGAATTGCTTCTTTCCATTTTGGCCAATCATTTTTTCCGACATTCATTAACTGATTTTGGTTTAGGATCCTCATCATTTTTTTATTACATCGAGTGCAACATTATATGCAAATATATTATCAACTACAATCTCCTTTCGGTTCCAAGATTTTTCAGAAGTTATATAATTGAAAGATGTTTCAATAACTGCATTATCTTCTAGATGAATATTTTTAATATCACCATCTTCAAGGGATACCTTTTCAAGAACCTCTTAAGGGTTTTGATCATCTATTTGTACAATATTTTTCTTTCTTGAATTTTTATTTTTGGAACCTAAAAGTCTACCACGCTTTTCGCGTTTAGTAGATTCATTAACACTTGGCATTTGTCCTTCAGGGACATTCATTTTAGTTGGTGCATTTGTAACTGCAATATAAGATTTTGTACCTTTTGCAGCATTATTGAAAGCATCAGGCAATTGATTTACAATTCTTTGTAAATGTACAATTCTCTAAACTTCCAGTTCACATTGTTTTTTACGAGGATCAATGTTTGAATTGGAATTTTCCACGAAATTTCTTTTTTTAGTTGATTACTATCTCCCCATATAGTCGGGAAGTGCGATTTGTCAAATTGAAAATCTACAAATCTTACGGTGAATAAATCACCCGTAGTTGGTTCAAGATATTTAATAATTGATGGTGATTCATATCCGACATAGATGTCCAACCTTCTTTGAGGTCTCATTTTACTTCTATTAGGTGGTGTAATTGGTACATAAGTTGCACACGCAAAAATTCACAAATGGGAAATATTTGGTCCATTTCCAATTATAATTTGTATAAGGGAGTAGCTATGATAGCTTGTCGGTCTTATTTTCAAAAATATTTTTCAAAAATATTGTAGCATGCAATATGACATGTCCCCAAACAAAAACGGGGAGTTTTGATCTCATTAACATACGTCTTACAATTAATTGTAATTTTTAATGAATGATTCAGTTAGACCATTTTGAGTATGTACATGAGGAACAAGATGCTCTACTGTAATTCCAATGGATGTACAATAATTATCAAATGCATATGATGTAAACTCTCCAGCATTATCAAGGCATATTTTCTTTATTGAATAATCTAAAAATTGTGCTCGCAATTTAATAATTTGTGCAATTAGTCTAGCAAAAGTTAAATTGCGAGTTGACAATAAATAAACATGGAATCAGCGCGTTAATGCGTCAATTAGTACTATAAAGTACTTAAAAGGTTCACAAGGAAGATCAATAACTCCACATATATCGCCTTGAATTCTTTCTAAAAATGTTGGAGATTCAACTTCCACTTTGGATAAAGATGGTCTAGTAATTAATTTTCTTTGAGAACAAGCAACACATGTGAATTCATTTGAATTCAATATTTTATGGTTTATTAGAGTATGTCCATTTGAATTTTCAATTATTCGCCTTAACATTACGCTTCCAGGATGTCCAAGTCTATCGTGCCAAGTAATAAATTCATTATTTGCCTTTATGCCTACTATATTATATATTTTGACGGTATATATATTTGTATAATATATGCCGGATGAGAATGTACGCCGTTTTTCAAATACCATTTTCTGACCATCTATTATTTGAGTAATTAAGATATATTAATTTTCTTCTTCATTTTCCGTTTCAGTATGATATCCATTTTTTCAAACATCATTAAAGCTTAGTAGATTTCTTCGAGCTTTGCTCAAGAATAAAATATTCTCAATCGTAATTTTAGTCCCTTTAAGGAGAAATATAATTCTTTTGTCTAAACATTCAATGCATTTAATATTATCGCGGTCTTTCCATATTAAGGTAGGAGAAAAAGAAAATTACTTTTCAAAATATTGTGCATTGTCACACTGTCAATAAGCCAGATGTCTTCTTCAGTTTTGACATCGATGTCTTTTGTAAGACAAAAAATGGTAACACCAATATTAGTACTATATATATATATATATATATATATTATATACATAATCATTATAAAATGCATTAGTATTTACATTAAAAGGGGAAATTACAAAAGTGAGGGTTTTTTCCAAAAATATCATAAGTACACAAGCAAAAATATATTAGAATTAGCAATTTAAAATATTCTGTTGGGTCAAATTATTTTGACTAAGTGTTGAAATAATTTAATAATTGAGATTTTGATGATGAAATGACTTATGAGTTTTGATGCAGGTGTATCGAAATCATATTTCATAAGACTTGGCTCTAACAAGGATCATTAGACGATTTTGGCGATTAAATGCAAGGAATTAGACGTGCAGTCTAACTCAGCGGAATTAGACGTGCAGTCTAATGAATGCACAGAATTAGACGTGCAGTCTAACTTAGTGGAGTTAGACGTGCAGTCTAATAGATCTCGGAATTAAACGTGCAGTCTAACTCAGTGGAGTTAGAGGTGAAGTCTAATAGATTTCGTAATTAGACGTATAGTCTAATGTATTCGGAACTAGACGAGCAGTCTAACTCAGCAGAGTTAGACGTGCAATCTAATATATTTGGAATTAGACGTGCTGTCTAACTCAACGGAGTTAAACGTGCAGTCTATTGGAATGAGAAAATTAGACGTGTAGTCTAATGTTTACAGAATTAGACGTGCAGTCTAACTAAGTGGAGTTAGACGTGTAGTCTAATATATGCGGAATTAGACGTGCAGTTTAACTCAGTGGAGTTAGACGTGCAATCTAATAGATTGTGAAAGTTAGACGTAAGTCTAAATCCTTCAGACAAGTCTGAGGTAGAACTGGAATTAGACGTGCAGTCTAACTTAGTGGAGTTAGACGTGTAGTCTAATGGTTATTGGATAATTAGACGTGTAGTCTAATTAAGTGAAAGTTAGACGTAAGTCTAACTCCTTCAGACAAGTCTGAGGTAGAACCGGAATTAGACGTGTAGTGTAACTCAGTGGAGTTAGACGTGCAGTCTAATAGTTATTGAATAATTAGACGTGTAATCTAATTAAGTGAAAGTTAGACGTAAGTCTAACTCCTTCAGACAAGTCTGAGGTAGAACCGAAATTAGATGTGCAGTGTAACTTAGTGGAGTTAGACGTGCAATCTAATAGTTATTAGATAATTAGACGTGTAGTCTAATTAAGTGAAAGTTAGGCGTAAGTCTAATTCTATTAGACCAGGCGGTCTAATGGACTCTGTTATTAGACGGGGATGTTTGATTTCATTAGACTGATTTTCACAATCCATCTAACTGAAATACGTCTAATGTTAAGCTTAAGTAGTATGCTTAAGGCTAGCACCTGCCTACCCACGTGCTATAGTTGTACCCTACTCCTGCTCCACTTTCTAGTGAAGATCAGTACAACAGCTATATGCAACCAACCAACGAATGCCACGTAAGAGAATTTTCCTCATATTACTTGTTTTGTAGGTACATCTTTGATGGAATATTCGGCGCACTACCAATGGTGTACGGTCACGATCCTTGTGTTCAGAACCTGCTGTGTACAATGGAGGCTTTCCAATGGAATAGTGCCACGTATCATTCTAAAAGATTCGACCGTTAGTCTCTGCCCAGTATTTATCTAGTCATAAGGACAACGGATAATCTGCCGAACTGATTGAAGAGAAAGTTATTCTATCATCTTGCTTACTGAATTCAAGTCTTTGAATATTCATACTATGAAGCTGCTTTCTGATTATACTGTGTGTGAATCAAGAGAGAGCTAGAATCAAAAACACCTTTAGTTGAGTGATATTCTTCATATTGCATATTGAACAGAGTGTGTTCTGTTCAATAGTGAGCTAAGTGTGTGTAAATTGTATTTCATTCAAATCATATTATAGTGAATCCTTCCGGTGATTGGAAGAAGGGGTGACGTAGGAGAGTTTCTCCGAACATCCATAAACAAACTGTTGTGTTCTTCATTTCTGTCATCTTTTCATATTTCATCTTGAGCTTCAAACCCAAGCAAACAATTCCGCCTTAAATCTGTTTCAAGTGTTTACAAGTGTTTGTGTAGAATAGAAAGTGAATTAAATCCCTAACATGATTTCTTTCAAACCGTTTTTCATAAGCCTTCATCAATAGCCAGACCCCGTCTCTATCGATAAAGTTGATCCTATCAATTGGTATCAGAGTCTGGTTTCTATTCTCAAGCATCAAGAACCTGAAGCATGTCTATCATCAATGAAATTCCTATTCTGTCAATGGACAAATGCGAATATTGGATGATGAGAATGCAAGCTCATTTGGCTGCTCTTGATTGTGATATGTGGAGCGTCATTACTGATGGCCCCATAAAGATTTCGAAGCCAAGAAGTGAGTGGACTACTGAAGATAAGATGACCAACAACCTGGATAATGTTGCTAGGAATATTCTGTACCAGTCGATCAATATGAACGTGTTCTATGAAATCAAGTCTTGTTCCTCTGCTAAAGAGATATGGGATAAGCTTAATCAAATCTACGGTAGATGCACTCAAGCAAAGAAGAACCATAATGCGTTCATGTGCAGTGAAAACAAATCCAGATGGGCCAATAGTGATTCAGATGAGTCTCCTACTGAAAAAGAGAATGAAGTTGTCACATATCTGATGGCAAATGACCAATCCAAGGTAAATGATATCTTTACACCAGAATTTACAAACGAGGAGTTAACCAATGCACTCAATGAAATGGCCATTGAGTACAAGAAGTTAACTGACTCTTTTTATGAAATGAAAGTCAAATATGAATCAACTGTTCTTACCTCCAACAAAGAATCTGAATCAAACGTTTTTGATGAAAACTTAACAGAGATCTCATCTGAGAATGAGATGCTCAAAGAACAGATTCAAACCCTTTCATCTGAAAACAAAAGGTTAAACTATATTGTCTGTGCATGGACAAGATCAGGAGATGCTGTCAAACATCAGATCAGTATGTTGAAACCTGCTGACTCTAGATCCGATTGGGATTTGATAGCAATGACCCTAATCTGTCATGAAAAAAGTTCAACTCATCTGACAAACTTAAGCCAACAAGTTTTGTCAAAGGGAGTATGACTGACATTGAATCTGATCCTATTCATGAAGAAGTTGTTTTAAAAAATGAAATAGTTTATGTTTCGCCGACTGTTAGCTGTCTTAAGAATAAGCTAGAAGCAACTAATAAGTCTAACAATTTAAAACATGACTCTAAGTCAAGAAGTTTTAAAAGAAAGTCTTCTTCAAAAGCTAAAGGATCAGTGGCTAGCAGAAAATCGTCTGCTAAGTCAAAAACATACGCATTAATTACAGCACAAAATGGGAAAACCATCAAAATAACTCAAATATGGATTCCTAAGGGACTGATTGACCGAGGACCCAATTGAAAGTGGGTACCAAAAGATTGTAAATATTTATTTATGTAGGTACAAATAAACGAAGGGCTGAAGGAATCTGTATGGTATCTTGATAGCGGATGTTCCAAGCATATGACAGGAAACAGACGGCTTCTCACTGATATATCAGATTTCTCTGGACCTAAGATCACGTTTGGTGACAACAAGAAGGGTAAGACCATGGGTAAGGGTAAGATTATCCATGGTAATCTAACTATTAATGACGTGCTGGTTGTTGACAATTTGTGTTATAATCTGATCAGCATTAGTCAATTATGTGATAATGGTTTGTCAGTAGATTTTCAAACTCATGCATGTCTAGTTAAAGACCAAGATGGAAACATTTTATTGACTGGAAGTAGAGTATGAAACTCATACAAAATGTATTGGCAAAAAGAGTCTTCTGATCCTATGTGCATGATTGCCAAGAATGACCAGAAATGGTTATTGCATAAACGTTTGAACCATTTGAATTTTAAAACCATCAACAACATTTTTTCAAACAATTTAGTTATTGGTTTGCCAAAACTTCAGTTTTCAAAGGACAAGATATGCACTGCTTGCCAGTTAGGCAAACAGGGCAGATCATCGTTCAAAAGTAAGGGGAAATCACAATCCAGCCGTATCCTAGAACTTTTACATATGGATCTGTTTGGTCCAATTCCTGTAAAGAGAATAGGAGGAATGAGATTTTCCTTAATTGTTATTGATGATTTCTCTCGATTTACATGGGTTGAATTTTTACCATCAAAAGATAAAACTGCTCAAAACTTGATTAGAATATTTAAAGGAATTCAGAATCAGAAATATTTAAATATTACGTGCATTAGAAGTGATCAGGAAACTGAGTTCACTAACAGATACCTATCATCTTATCTCGAGGAGACTGGAATTAGGCACGAGTTGTCTAGTGCCAGAACTCCACAGCAAAACGGCATTGCTGAGAGAAGAGTGAGAACTCTGAAGGAAGCAACGAGATCAATGCTTGCTGAATCAGATATACCTCATAGATTCTGGGCGGAAGCCATTAGTAATGCCTGCTATACACAAAATCGGTCAATAATTAACAAACGTTTTTATAAAACCCCCTATGAATTGTACTATGGGAGAATTCCCACAGTTTCTTATTTTAAGATATTTGGGTGTAAATGTTTTATCCATAACAATGGAAATGTTTATTTGACCGCTTTTGATGCTAAAGCAGATGAGGGATTTATGTTGGGATACTCATCAGTAAGCAAGGATTATAGAGTATACAACAAAAGAACACAGACTGTTGAAGAATCCCTCCACATAGTTTTTGATGAGCCTGTTGAGAGCAAATCTAATAAAACCATTGATCTTGCTGACAGACTAAAAGCAACTAGTCTTGAGTCTGTAAGTGAAGAAGAAGAAACTTTGGATAAGTGGATAGCTCTGTCTGATCCTGTGGCTGATCCGGTTGAAATTCAGCCAGACTTACAAACTCTTGTTCAACAAGAAGTTGAGAGTTTGGACGTCGCGGTGTCACCAGTTCAGATGACCAATCTCCTTGGATTCAACTTTAGATGGAACATAAATCATCCACCAGAACTGATCATCGGAAATCCTTTTTCTCCTCGAAGGACAAGACTTCAACTGATGGATGAAATGGCCAACTCTGCATTCATTTCTCAGATTGAACCCAAGAAAATTGGTGAAGCTATAATTGATCCAGATTGGATCAATGCTATGCAGAAGGAGTTAAACCAATTTGCGAGAAATAAAGTGTGGTATCTTACTCCTAGACCAACTGACAAGTCAGTTATAGGAATGAGATGGGTCTTTAGAAACAAGCTTAGTGAAGATGATTTAGTCATTTTAAACAAAGCTCGTTTAGTTGCTCAAGGATACAGACAAGAGGAACATATTGATTTTGATGAGTTTTTTGCACCGGTTGAAAGACTAGAGGCAATTAAAATCTTCCTAGCATATGCATCATTTAAGAATTTTAAAGTTTTTCAAATAGATGTGAAAAGTGCATTTTTAAATCGGAAATTACGTGAAGAAGTATATGTTGAGCAATTCCCTGGATTTGTTGATCATGATTTGCTAAATCATGTTTATAGGCTTGACAAAGCATTGTATGGTCTGAAACAAGCTCATAGAGCTTGGTACGACACATTAACCAAATTCTTGTTTGATCGTGACTTTGTTGTTGGAACTGTGGATAAAACACTATTTAGATTTACTAAAGATTCTCACATTCTACTTGTTCAAATATATGTTGATGACATTATTTTTGGTTCAACTAACCCCAAATTATGTGAAAAGTTTGCTAAGCTGATGCAGGACAGATTTGAAAAGAGCATGATGGGAGAATTGACATTCTTCCTTGGGATTCAAGTCCGTCAGTTAGAAAATGGAACTGCTAAAGAAGTTTGGTTTAGAGAACTATTCTACAACAGCTACTCCAATGAGCTCTTCTAGTAAATTGGATAAAGATGAAGGTGGCCAAAGTGTCGATGTAACAGCCTATAGAGGAATTATCGGATCCTTGTTGTATGTAACCGCTAGTAGGCCAAACATTCAATTTGCTGTTGATGTTTGTGGCAGATTTTAGGCTGATCCTAAACTATCTCATTTTACTGCTGCAAAACGTATTCTTAAATCATTAAAGGGAACTCAAAATGTGGGACTGTGGTATCTGAAGGATTCCAGTTTCAATTTAACCAGTTTCTCAGATGCAGATTATGTAGGATGCAAAATTGATAGAAAGAGCACAAGTGGAACTTTCCAGTTCCTTGGAGATCGTCTAATCACATGGTTCAGGAAGAAGTAGACGTCGGTCGCCACGTCTACAGATGAAGCAGAGGATCTTGCAGCTGGAAGTTGTTGCTCTCATGTTCTGTGGATTCAACAACAGCTCAGAAACTATGAGATTGAGGCTGATGAATCTCCAATTTTCTACGACAACACGAGTGCTATCGCAGTCACCTACAATCCAGTTCTGCATTCTCGGAAAAAGCATATTAAAATCAGGCATTACTTCATCCGAGAACACGTCAATCAAAAGCCGATTCGTCTTGAACATGTTCCTACAAATCAACAAACTGCAGACATCTTCATAAAACCCTTACCGGAAGCTAAGTTTCTCATTTTAGAAACATGTTAGGTCTTGTTGATCTTGATTGATGTGATTACGTGCATAAATTGAGGGGGAACGTAGTGTTCAAAACGTAACTGAACAAACATGAAAGTCAGAGGTCTTAATTTGTCCTAAGGATTCAGAGTTTGAGAAACACAGCTACTTAGACGCACGTCTACCTTAGCAGTTTCATCTTCATCTGGAATCATTGTTTTGGTTATTCTAACCTGCATGGTGAGACGCATACGTCTAATAGACGTTAGACGTTTTTATGTCATGAGCAAGAGGATGCTCACGTCTAAATTAGACACGCGTGTCTCATGTGATGTTATTGCATAATTAGACGTATACGTCTAATACACCGATTTTCAAAAGGAAGTTGAAAATGTGAAAAGGAAAATAAACGTCTAACTACTGGTGTAATTAGACTCTTCATTTTCTGGCTAGTTGGATAACTGTTCTTTGCTTATGTTTCTGCTCAAATTCATTTTCCCGTCGAAAATAAAATCAGTCATTCCTCAAAAGAATTGAAGACACGTGTCTCTCAATATATAAGGAATGACTAATATTTCTGACAACTTTTGCTTGTACATAATATTAAATGTTCGGTTTCATGCTAATATTAAATGTTGCGTTTATTAGAAATAGACCTTTGAGTTCTTGACGGTAAGAGTAATCATTAGTTATTCTCTACATGATTAGACCTTGATATTTATTGAATCACCTATTCTAAAGATAAGAGTTCTTCGAAATCCATCTCTCTCTCTAGAATTCGAATCGACTAAGAGTTTGTTCATCAAGTCAAAATGTCCATTTTCCGTCCAAAATCGATTCAAGTGGATTTCAAATCCATATCCACTTTACAATCTCTGGGGATGCATAGAATGTTTGAGTCTCTAAAAGCCTCAGGGCTGAGAAAGTTCTTATCCCCTCATGAACTCTATCATGAATAGTTGGTTCATGAATTTTTCGAAACCGCCGGCTTTTATCAAGATAAAGTCATTGCTGGGGTAGTGATGGGCCAGATGATCTGCATCACCGAAGAGTCATTCGGTATGTTTTTCCAGCTTCCAAAAGTAGGCATTGATGAGTTTTCATCCACTCCGAATGACATAATGATTACTATGATGAAAGTCTTTTCTAATTCTCCTCAAATGGACTTTCATGGAAAGAAAAACCTCTTGAAGGATGAGTTTGCTCTTCTAAGCGATATCATCTCAAATCTCTTCTCTCTAAAGAGTCCTCTTACAAGTATTGTACGAAGATCTTTCAGATAATGGTGGCTATCACTAGGGGTGTTCCTGTCAACTGGACGAGCTTCCTCTTCGGAAATCTCGTCAAAATGGTTGTTGCTCGGAAGTCTATCTTTGGTTTTGACGGTCCTCTTAGCTCTCTCCTCTGTTTCCTTCTGAATGAACCTGGTAAGAGTTTTCACCTTCCTTCTAAAATCCTGAACAACCAGAAGATTGTCGACTATGTTCAAAGAGTGAAGACGCTCAAATCTAAGAAAAGGAAAAGAGATAACTCCAACCCTCCTCTAACCACAGTCTTATAGATCTCCTAGGTTGAAGATCATTCTTTCCAGTGAAGAGACTAGGAAAAGAAGAAGATTAGAAAGGAAATTTCTTTTATTTTGAGATGAAATTCTGTTTATCTCTTGATGAGATTTTTGTTATGAACTTACTTTGGTCATATTTAACAACGTTTTGTGTGTTTCTTCTAAAAACACTCATTTATGATTTATCTGATCTTGATATTTTAAATATTGTATGTGAATATAAATAGGGTTTTATTTATATGATGAATGCATATTTTGGTATATATATGCAGGTTTTCAATTTCTTCATCATAAAAGGGGAAATTGTTGGGTCAAATTATTTTGACTAAGTGTTGAAATAATTTAACCATTGAGATTTTGATGATGAAATGACTTATGAGTTTTGATGCAGGTGTATCGAAATCATATTTCATAAGACTTGGCTCTAATGAGGATCATTAAACCGATTTTGGCGATTAGATGCAAGGAATTAGACATGTAGGCTAACTCAGCGGAGTTAGACGTGCAGACTAATGAATTCACATAATTAGACGTGCAGTCTAACTCAGCGGAGTTAGACGTGCAGTCTAATATATTTGGAATTAGACGTGCAATCTAACTCAACGAAGTTAAATGTACAGTATATTGGAATGAGAAAATTAGACGTGTAGTCTAATGTTTACGGAATTAGACGTGCAGTCTAATATATCCGGAATTAGACGTGCAGTCTAACTCAGTGGAGTTAGACGTGCAGTCTAATGGATTGTGAAAGTTAGACGTAAGTCTAACTCCTTTAGACAAGTCTGAGGTAGAACCGGAATTAGACGTGCAGTCTAACTCAGTGGAGTTAGACGTGCAGTCTAATGGTTATTGGATAATTAGACGTGTAGTTTAATTAAGTAAAAGTTAGACGTAAGTCGAATTCCTTCAGACAAGTGTGAGGTAGAACCAGAATTAGACGTGCAGTCTAACTCAATGGAGTTAGACGTACAGTCTAATGGTTATTGGATAATTAGACGTGTAATCTAATTAAGTGAAAGTTAGACGTAAGTCTAACTCCTTCAGACTAGTGTAAGGTAAAACCGGAATTAGACGTGCAGTCTAACTCAGTGGAGTTAGACGTGCAGTCTAATGGTTATTGGTTAATTAGACGTGTAGTCTAATTAAGTAAAAGTTAGACGTAAGTCTAATTCTATTAGACTAGACGGTCTAATGGACTTTGTTATTAGACGGGGATGTTTGATTTCATTAGACTGATTTTCACAATCCGTCTAACTAAAATACGTCTAATGTTAAGCTTAAGTAGTATGCTTAAGGCTAGCACCTGCCTACCCACGTACTATAGCTGTACCCTACTCTTTCTCCACTTTCTAGTGAAGATCAGTACAACAGCTATATGCAACCAACCAACGAATGCCACGTAAGAGAATTTTCCTCATATTACTTGTTTTGCAGGTACATCTTTGATGGAATATTCGGCGCACTACCAGTGGTTTACGACCACGATCCTTGTGCTCAGAACCTACTGTGTACAATGGAGGCTTTCTAATGGAAGAGTGTCACGTATCATTCTAAAAGATTCGACCGTTAGTCTCTGCCTAGTATTTATCTTATCTTAAGGACAACGGACAATCTGCCGAACTGATTGAAGAGAAAGCTATTCTATCATCTTGCTTACTGAATTCAAGCCTTTGAATATTCATACAAGAATATTCATACAATGAAGCTACTTTCTGATTGTATTGTGTGTGAATCAAGAGAGATCTAGAATCAAAAACATCTTTAGTTGAGTGATATTCTTCATATTGCATATTGAACAGAGTGTGTTCTGTTCAATAGTGAGCTAAGTGTGTGTAAACTGTACTTGATTCAAATCATATTATAGTGAATCCTTCCGGTGGTTGGAAGAAGGGGTGACATAGGAGAGTTTCTCTGAACATCCACAAACAAACTGTTGTGTTCCTCATTTCTGTCATCTTTTCATATTTCATCTTGAGCTTCAAACCGAAGTAAACAATTCTGCCTTGAATTTGTTTCAAGTGTTTACAAGTGTTTGCGTAGAATAGAAAGTGAATTAAATCCCTAACAGGATTTTATTTCAAACCGTTTTTCATAAGCTTTCATCAATAGCCAGACCCCGTCTCTATCGATAAAGCGAATTCTATCATATTCATTTAGATATCATCAATGAAGTCATAGGCTTCCAGATGCGTGATATTTTCATTAAGGATGTCATCTAAAGTATCTTCCCGGGTTGCCAAGTTTGCTTCGGCTTTTACCCTTTTTTTAAGCCTATTACAATTCAACTAAATGACTAGTTGTGTAGAAGACTCGGGCCCAATAACCCTTAATCCCACATTGAAAACATGGTTCGTCATTTCTGGGCCTAGGATTATACATTTGTTGAGGTCTATTTGGCATATTATTATTCTTGCGATTTTGATCAAAATGGTACCTATTTTTGTAGTCATTTTTGCGTCCTCGGCCACGGTTTTGATTTCGGCTACGATCATTTTGATTTTTGGACGACTATGACCACGTATCTGATTTTCCATCTGATTTTGTATTTGCTTCTTGAAATGGAGCAGCACCAGTGGCCGACTTTCATGATTTCACATCAATAATTCATTATTTTGTTCGGCTAGTAGCATACAACTGATGAACTCAGAGTATCTTTTGAAACTCATTTCACTGTACTATTGTTGTAAGACCATATTTCAGACATGGAATGTATAGAATGTCCTTTCCAGTATGTCTTATTTAGTTATTTTTTCTCCAAACAAATGGAGTTTCAATGTATTATAAACATCATGGAGTTATATTCCCTAACAGATTTAAAATCATGGAGCCTCAAATTATGCCATTCACTCCGAGATTTGGGCAGTACAATCATTCTAAGATGATCACATCTCTCTTTCAAATCCTGCCATAGCTCCAACAGAGCTTCCAGTATAACATATTGTAATTTAAGTGCTTTATCGATATGATGGCACATGAAAATCATGGTTTTTGCCTTTTTTTGGCTCGATGGCTTTTTATCAGGGACAAGAGTTTCCTCTAATCCCAAGGATGTAAGATACATTTTAACGTCAATCCCATGACATATAATTATCCCTAGAAATGGAACAAAGGGACAAAAATCATGTTTTGTGAGGTTAGTCATAATAGAAAAGAAAATAGTGATATGAAAATATACCTTAAACAATTATATAGTCGTGTTGATGACATGTTGTAAAACAACACATTATTAGCTAATGAAAACACAAAATAAGTAAATAGATGGAGAATAATATTCAAACACAAACACCAAGTAGAAAGATTGAAAGAAAAAGTTGAGAGAGATATCTCTTTTATTCATTATAGAAAGTCTATTTATAAGGATGAAGGGTGACATGCATATTGCCACATATATATCCATGTGTTGAAAATAATTAGCATCCACTTGTTTGTTGTTTCATATTTCCACATATATGTTCATGTGTTGAGAATAATTAAAATTCACTCGTTTGTTGTTTCATAAAAATTATAAAATAAATTACTTTTGTCATATCTAAAATTTACTATATTTTCTATTTATTAAGTCTTGACAAAAAAAAGAAGAAGTTACAAGTAAAAATAAGAAAAATAGATCATAGGGTAAAGTAATAAGTATAAAATTTAAGAGGAGTGATAGAAGAGGGAATGGGGGATGGAATAACGTATCACCACATCACTGGTTGGAAAAAGGATAAAGGGTGAGGAAAAAGTGAAGAGAGAAAAAAATTGTTATTTTTTCAACGAATCAGATTGTGTCACGTCATTCTCTCTCAAATTCTCTCCAAATTTCTTCAACCAATCATTTCTCAAAATTTAAATAGTTCGATCAAACAATGTTTTTATTTTTGGTAGCAATATTATAATATTTCATATAACAATGATTTACATTAGTGTTCCTTATCACTCAGATTTAAATTAGTATTGCGTTTTGTTCAGCTCGGCATCATGTTTAGCCGGATTAATTTTTTCGTCTCGTATTTTTATAATATAAATAATACTCTCAATCATTGGTGGGTCGTTTGCTGCTCATACACTTTGATTGTATTGATAATCATTTCTTGGGTCCGTGTCCGTCAGGGGCGGAGCTAGGATTTCAAGCCTACCCGGGCTAAAATTATTTTCACAAAAACTAATATAACACCATGTTTTTTTAATATTCCATTATATATTAAACGTTCTTAATAACACGATATTTTGTTAGCACCATCATATCCCTAACGTCTAGGATTTCCTTTTAAACTTCGTGTGACGTATATACTTTGTATTTCCTAAAGCTTTCTCTAAGATAACATTATCAATATTATCATTCCATTTACCAAGAGCTTTAACATCTCAATAGAATTACCTCGATTTTGGAAATCTAAAGATTCATCGTGACCTCTTAATGCACATGCTTGTAAACTTAGCCAACAAACACTCTCAATTGTTGTTGCAAGCCTTAATCGATTCTTTTCAATTTGTTCAGAAGATTCTCGATTCATAACTTTATCTATATGTCGAGTTACATTCATCAAATCAACAACAAAATTTGAAAATTTATTGTGCAATGAGTTAGAACTCCCCTCGTGAGACAAAAAGGCACACTTCCTTCATCATAAACCCTTTTTCAACTTTTGAAACCTTCAACTGTAAATGCAGATTGTTGGGATTTACCTGATTCAAAGAGATAACATGGAAAACAATATACAGCATCCTTCGAAGGAACCATGTGACCTTTTTAAACCAATAGTATTGAAATCGACGTTGTTACTTTTCAAATTCAGATCTCGGAAACTCCGACAACATAGGTTGATATGGTCTCATTTTAATGTAAGTTCGTCTAATTTTATCGTGATGATTTATAGGATGTCGCCACATTGAAATACACAATTTAGGATCTCGTTCAAGAGTAGTTTAATCAAACTCAACTCTTTGAGATTTAGAAGGAGATTCTAAATTCTTATCGGAAATTACTATATTTGGTTCGATTGACTCGGAAATTACCAATTTTGGCTTAAAAAAGATACAATATTATTTTTTCTCTTCTCTCTGTATTTGACATTAAAGATTGTTGAATTTTGAGATTCTCAACCTACAAATTTATTAAATACTAAGAAAATTATCATCAAAACATGAATAAAAACGATTCACATAAACACAAATTACTATAAAATTGAAATTATACAAACTTGGTGAGAGAATGATTTTCAATCTAAACTGACAAAATTCGCTCCTTCGTTTTAACCTAATGAGTAGTAAGAATTCAAATTTTAAAATAATGACTGTGACTATTATTTTTAGTGACCTATTTTTTTAGTTAAATTGGATAAATTATATATATCTTATGTATAGGGAATTAGATTTAATTAGGAATGAATAAATTAGAGACTTTTAATTAGGATACAATATATTATATATTATTAAATTATTTATTTATGAATTAGGATTTGTAAATTAGGATTCTTAAATTAGGATGATTTTTAATTATGAATAAATATAATATATAATATATTAGTTATGATTTGTAATTTTTTATTTATTTATTTAAGAATTAATAAATTAGATTTATGGGGTTTAAATAGAATAAATATATTCTAAAATATATTAATTAGAATTAGATGACGTATAGACTAAATATATTAGTTAAATTAGATGTTAGATATAATATATATATAATATATATTTAGTTAGCTGGTGGGGGCCTCCGGGCTATAATAGAGAAGTTAGTAAATTAGGTAACTATGTAATTATGTAATTATATAATTATATAATTATATATTATATATTATATATTAAAGTACTGCTAGGCAGGTAAGAGCCCGGTAACGCTATGAGTACCTCCGCCCCTGGTGTCCGTCCCTTTCTTAGTAGCCAGTAGGAGAAGAGAAGAAATAATTGAATATGAAATTATTTTTTATATTTTTAATAAAAGAGATTCTGGATTTGACCTTCTACATGGGGAAATTTGATTAAATAACCTCAAAGATGAGGTTATTTGATCTTGTGGTGGCTTGCTAATTTTTTTGCCCTCGTGGTCTTTTTTTTTTTTTTGGATGATATTGCCCTTGTAGCGAAACGCTAAGTCTCTTAGCGTTTCTCTAAGTGGATTAGGGTTAGTATAAATACTCTAATATTTTCATTTTCTTAGTTTTCTTTCTCTCTCTTTTCCTGTTCTCTCTTTCACGGCGGCAGACGGCGACGACGGCGACAGAGGTTGCAGGCGGCGGTTCAGTTCATACAGATCTATATAGATTTACAAGATCTAACCTAATCCATTTATGTTTTTATCTATACATATTTACAAGATCTATATAGAACTAACCCTAAATCTATTTTGCATGCAGGTCTCCGATTCTAGGGTTTAGTGTATGCAGGTCTCCGATTCTAAGGATTTGAAGGTCGAGGAAAATGTTCATTTGAAAATCTAATTCAAGTTATGTTCATGTTAACATTTTCTTCATTTCAAAAATCTTTTCATATTTCGTTCTGGTTCATATTTGGTCATATTTGTGGATTCTTATTTGTTATTTGGTTCATATTGGTTCATGTTTGAGCATTTCGTTAGGTTATTATTTATTATTGGTTGATATTTGCAGAAAATCTCTGATTAGATCGTATGTGTTTCTGTTTCAGATCTGCTTAGCGTTTCTCTAACTGCGTTTCGCTAAGTGTGTTTCGCTAAGAGCATTTCGCTAAGTGCATTTCGCTAAGTGCATTTCGCTAAGTGCATTTCGCTAAGTGTATTTCGCTAAGTGCATTTCGCTAAGTGCATTTCGCAAAGTGCTTAGCGTTTCGCTAAGTGCTTATTTATTTTGATTAATAAATAAGTAATGTAATGATTATTTATTTTGCTAATGATGTTTGAAGGATGAATATTGTGCTAATTTAAAATATATTTTAAATAATTTGGTGAAAAAATTCATATAAAGAAAGTAGACTATTATTGGTTAGATATATCATATATACAAAGTTGTATACATGCATTTAAAACAGGAAAACACTGATAAAATCAAACATAAAACCAAAAAAGCTAACAAAAATAGGAAAGAAATTCACATAAGTTCTCCATTGAAGAACCAAAATATGAATTTTAGATGATTAAAGACATGAAACAAGTGAGAATTACACACATACATACATATTATTACATACATAGAAAAGAGCAAAATCTATTAAGGTTCAAGCTTCAACGACACAACTCTGGCTTGCCGATTACTCTTCGCAGACTTGACGAAAACAACCGCCAAACAAGGAGGTGCCCACCATGGCCTTCGTACTCTTTGTTCTCCTTTCAAACAAGCCACTGAAAAAAAGTTCATTTTTTTATTATCAACAAACTAAAGCTAATAAGATTATAGTTTTGGAAAAGAGTAAAGGAAGGACAAGAAATCGACCAACCTTTAATTCGCCTCAGTTCCTTGCAAAGGGTTATAAAGTCACCCCATTTCATGTGACATCGTCTTATAAACCTAAGTATATGTTCTATCGTGAACATTGACATGCATTCTAAGTATTCCCCATTTACACCAATTTCTTTGAATATTTGACGATAACTTCCTAGATTTATCTCTTCTAAATTTTTGCACCAAATTATTTAAAATATATTTTAAATTAGCACAATATTCATCCTTCAAACATCATTAGCAAAATAAATAAGCATTACATTCCTTATTTATTAATCAAAATAAATAAGCACTTAGCGAAATACACTTAGCGAAATGCACTTAGCGAAATGCACTTAGCGAAATACACTTAGCGAAATGCACTTAGCGAAATGCACTTAGCGAAATGCACTTAGCGAAATGCACTTAGCGAAATGTACTTAGCGAAACGTACTTAGCGAAACGCTAAGCACTTAGCGAAACGCTAAGCACTTAGCGAAATGCTCAAATATGAAACGGTAAGTTCGTAGCGAAACGGTAAGTCCGTAGCGAAACGCTAAGCAGATCTGAAACGGAAACACATACGATCTAATCAGAGATTTTCTGCAAATATCAACCAATAACAAATAATAACCTAACGAAATGCTCAAACATGAACCAATATGAACCAAATAACAAATAAGAATCCACAAATATGACTAAATATGAACTAGAACGAAATATGAAAAGATTTTTTGAAATGAAGAAAATGTAAACATGAACATAACTCGAATTAGATTTTGAAATGAACATCATCCTCGACCTACAAATCCTTAGAATCGGAGACCTGCATACACTAACCCTAGAATCGGAGACCTGCATGCAAAATAGATTTAGGGTTAGTTCTATATAGATCTTTTAAATATGTATAGATAAAAACATAAATGAATTAGGTTAGATCTTGTAAATCTGTATAGATCTGTATGAACTGAATCGCCGCCTGCAACCTCCGTCGACGTCGTCGCCGCCGGCCGCCGTCCGCCGTGAAAGAAAGAACAAGAGAAGAGAGAGAAAGAAAACTAAGGAAATGAATCCACTTAGCGAAACGCTAAAGGACTTAGCGTTTCGCTACAAGGGCAATATCGTCCAAAAAAAATAAAAAGACCACGAGCGCAAAAAAATTAGCAAGCCACCACCAGATCAAATAACCTCATCTTTAAGGTTATTTAATCAAATTTCCCTCCACGTGAAGGATTTCTCAAATATCCTCTTATTATTAATATGAATATTTCATTATTTTGGTCATATATATATATATATATATTCTTCATTTTTACATGAAAAACTTTTTTCAGTGTTGCTTATCAATCCCCGGCTAATGATAATTGTAACTACCGAGATTCTTTTAATACCGTTTTATTGGTTCAGTTATTCGACTTGTTATACTTTAACACTCATCATTCAGAAACTCAAATGAGTTTGTTTTTCAAGAAATCTCCCACTAATTTATGAATAATTGTTAAATCTTTTTCATTGACCGTTTTTATTTTTACAATATATAGGTTATCAATTAATTATTTTGATTTTATAAATGTTATTTATATTATTTACTAATTAATTTTTTTTATATGTATAACTATAATTTGAATTTAATCTGAATTAATTTCTTATAAAAAACATCACTTCACCTTAACCGAAATCACATACCTTCTTTATTTTTGTTCACTATGTGAATTTTTTCATTTTATTTTTTGTTAAACCAAATTAGTGGGAATTTAAGTTTTCTTTTCTATCACTAGTTAGCTAGAGTTTACTCTTTCCCTTTTCAGGAATGTTTGTTAGAAGTTTTTTTTTTTCTCTTTTCAGAAAGACGCGTCAACAACTATCCTTCTTTTTCTAAAGGTTGAACTTTTTCTCCAACTATTATATGTATGAAAAAAAATCGAACCAAATGATATATTGTTTTTTAAATTGTTGAATGATTAATCTACTGATCGTGATTAAAATTCAAAATATAAGCATAATTCAGTTGCAACCAAAAGTTATACATAAACCTCCATATTAATAGACAAGTTCTTCAACCATTGAACTAGTTTAAAAACATAAAAATATAATATTATAAAAAAAAAATTTCAAAGAAAAAACTATTTTTGCTAAACAGATTTTATATGTAATTTTTTATTATTATCATTGTTATTTATTTAGGTATACTTGTGTCATTTATGAATGATTCCATAGGATCAATTAACTCTAATATAAATATTGAATTAAACAAGAACATAATTTATGACGAATATATTAACACTATGTTAAATAATAAATTGATAATTAAAAAAATAACTTAATTATATTTATTAAAAAAATTTATGACGAATATATTAACACTATTTTAAATCAATTTATGATTAAAAAAATAACTTAATTATATTTATTAAAAACTTTAAATTTTATTCATTTTTATTTTTAAAATTGACCTTTAATTATAAATAGTTAAAAGAAATATTATATGCTTTCTCTTTATCAATCCTTACTATTTTGATAATTACTCTTACTAAAAAATGAAAGTTCCTTTCTTTGACTTACTTAGCAAAACAGATAACAATCACAATTATTTTTTTTTTCACAAGAAAAATAGTTTTTTATTATTTTATCTTGATGTGTAAATCATAAACAGGTATAAAAAATCTTCAAATTTTTGAAGATAAAATGACGTGACATTATTGGATTGCTTTTTTTATTGGTCACATTTTTTTTTCACATTTTTGTTTCAATTTCAAGTCAATGACATGAATTGCCTGCAGTCCTTTTTCATTTTCTTCCCCCCAATTTCTTTATATGACTATTCTAATTAAATATTATTTAATTTATTCATTAATATAAAATATATTTTTAAAAAAATATTTTATTATTTTATAATGATAATTTTTCAATCTTTAAATTTTTATTTTCAAAATTAATACCAAATCAAGATATATTCAAATAAACTCTAATCAATCAAATTATAGAGGTAAGAGATAAAGGGGAAATTTGATCAAATAACCTCAAAGATGAGGTTATTTGATCGGATGGTAATTTGTTATTTTATTTGCGCTCGTGGTGATTTTATTTTTTTTGGACGATTTTGCCCTTGTCGCGAAACGCTAAGTGACTTAGCGTTTCGCGAAGTGACGATATGTGAAATGTCCAGATTACCCTTACAATTTAATATAACTTCCGTACTTTTTTTTCATTTCTTTTCTTCTACTTCTCTCTCTTCCCGCTCTTCTCCTCCTTCTCTCTAAACTCCGGCGGCGGCGGCGATCTCGTCGGAGATCTCGACGGCGACGGTTCGTTCGAATCACTATGAGCTCCACGACGAGCACGAGCACTGTTCCAATAGGTACGTGTATTTTAAGCATGTTTTATTGATGTTCGGTTTCTTCGATTGATTAGGATTTTCTTCCCGTTTCGCTAAGTTCCTAGCGATTCGCGAAGGCCTTCCCGTTTCGCTAAGTGCCTAACGATTCGCGAAGGCCTTCCATTTTCGCTAAATGCCTAGCGATTCGCGAAGTATTAATTATCCGTCTCTTAATCAAATCATGTTTTTTTATTGCAGCTGAAGTTTTCGTTTTCTATAATGGAGAGTGGAAACTTGATGCTGATGGATTACTGTATTTTGATGCATCTTCAATCAAAACATTTGATCTACCCCAAAGTACTCGTTATGCTGAATTACTTGATATACTCTACGATAGACTTAATGTGCAGATATCAACATACGATTTAGTGCTCCAAGTGAAGTATGTGATTCCGAATATCAGAAATCCAAAACCTGTTTTTATTGATAATGATGGGGATTTGAACACATATTTATCACGCTTGATTTTGGGTCGAACAGTGTCACCATTGTGTGTATCTGTAGTGGAGAAGTCAGCATTTACTAAAGAAAATATACCACTACTTACATACCCAACTCAAGAAAGTATACTACCACCACAACTTACTCAAAAATTTGTACCACCTGTTGTACCCTCAGAATTCTTTGTTGAAAGTCAAAATGAAGCCGGAGAAACCTCTTTGCCTCACATCCCACTTACTCAGGACTTGCATGTTAATAGTGGTGAAAAAACATCAATACCTATACAACCAAGTGCAAGAAGATCATCATTGGGTACACCAACTAGTGCAAGAAAGGCATCAATGGGTATACCAACTAGTGCAAGAAGATCATCAATGGGTACACCATCTAGTGCAAGACGATCTTCAATGGGTACACCATCGACAGACCCGACAGACACATCACCGCCAGACCCCACATTTGCGATGGCATTAACTAGTGAAACCGTATTGGAAGTCGGTTCGTTGTTTGAAAATAAATAAGAACTTCAACTTGCTCTATATAAATATGCGATGACCAATCATTTTGAATTCAAAGTGGAGAAGTCAAGAAAAAATCTTTGGGAACTCAAATGTTTGGATGAGACATGCAAGTGGAGCTTGCGGGCTGTGAAAGGTAAGTTTTCTGAGATGTTTGAGATCCGGAAATTTGAGCAACAACACTAATGCTCAGTTTTGTCGAGGCCCAAGAAAAAAATGCAAACACCAGCATGGGTTATTGGGCAGTGCGTGAAGAGCAAGTACATGGACCATCATCATAACCACTTGCCTAAGAAAATAATTGAAGACATGCAGACAACTTATGGGATATTTTTGACTTATAATAAGGCATGGAGGGCAAGGGAAAATGCTTTAATAGATGTGCGAGGAACGGTAGAGGATTCCTATGGAATACTGCCATCATACCTTTACATGTTGGAGAAGTGTAATCCTGGTACCATAACCGACATACAGACAGACGAGCTCGGCCACTTCAAGTATATGTTCATGTCCCTATGCCTCTCAATTAGGGGTTTCAAATCCTTTTGCCGTCCTATATTATGTGTTGATGCTAGTTTTCTTAAGCACAAGGTGGGTGGTCAATTATTGGTGGCTATTGAATTGGATGCGAATGAGCAACTATATCCTGTCGCATTCGGCGTTGTTGATTCAGAGAATAATAACTCCTGGACTTATTTCATGCAAAAACTGAGAGACGCAATTGGATTAGTTGATGATCTCGTCTTCGTATCCGATAGACACCCAAGCATCGCTAATGCCTTGTGTGCTGTTTTCCCAGAAACAGACCACGGTGCGTGCACATATCACATAAAAATGAATATTGTGGCCAAATTCAAAACTGATAAGTGTCATGCGGAGTTTGATTCGGCTTCAAGGGCGTACACTTTCCACGAATTTAATCGGTGGTTTGACAAGATCAAGGTTAAAGATCACAGGATTGCTGCCTATTTGGAAGAAACTGGGTTCCAAAGATGGAGTAGAGCATTTTTTCCCGGTAAGCGATACAATCAACTCACAAGCAATTATGCTGAGAGTTTCAATAGTCAAAGCAGGGAAGCCAGAAAGTATCCCATTTCAGAAATGGCTGAGTATTTAAGATTCACAATACAAAATTGGTTTAACGATAGAAGAGAAAAAGCGTCTAATCACGAAGAAGTTTTATCTCCAAATTATGAGAAGGTGTTACGTGAGGGATTCGAGAAGGCCAGATTCTATATAGTCCAGTCGCTTAACCGATTCGAGTTTTATGTGCATGACAATCAGTCCCATTTCAAAGTCAATTTGAAAGACATGAACTGCACTTGTAGAGTATTTGAAGTTTCGGGTCTTCCTTGTACGCATACAATGGCTGCTGCCCGTAGTCGGAATTTAGTTTCTTATGACTTATGTTCAAGGTATTAATATTTAGCTCACATGTTCATTCTGTTTAACCAATTAATAATTCGTTATATTTTCCTTGCACACAAGTATTACACAACTGAGTGTTGGATAAATTCATATGCCGAGACATGTTATCCTCCTGGTGATGAAGAAAATTGGGATGTTCCCGAACATATCAAGCAACGTTCGTGTCTTAAACCAAATGTGAAGGTTAAGAAAGGCAGGCCACAAACAAAGCGTAGGTCATCCCAGGGTGAGGTCCGTAAGGTCCCGAGACGATGCAGCTCATGTGCTGGGCTAGGACATAATAGGGCAACATGCAAAGCAGTGATGCCTGCACCATCTACTGCAAGAGCTTCATCATCTAAGTAGCATAACTCATAATCTCAACAATATGAACCTTTAGCTTGATAGATACTATGTTGTAATATATGTTGTTAATTGAACTATGGTACTGGTAAGATACTATGCGTAAGATACTATGTTGTTAATTCAGGTTTAAAGTTTATGTTGTATGTTCTAGTAGTAGTATATGAGTAGGGAAACGATGAGTACTTAGCGAAACGCGAGGTACTTAGCGAATCGGGAGGTACTTAGCGAATCGGGAGGTACTTAGCGAAACGACAAGTACTAACTTGGCGAAACGAAGAGTACTAACTTAGCGAAACGATGACCCTAACTTAGAGAAACGAAGAGTCAATTCGAGGTTATCTTTTTTGTACGTTGAAGGGTCAATTCAAGGGTTACACTTGTTTTTTACGTTGAAGGTTTTCTGCAATTCAAGTTCAAAATTCAATATATCAAAATAATTTATCATCCAACTTCCAAAATATTCATCAAGGTTTACAATACATCAAAATAAGTTATCCAATTTACACAATTTACTTCAAAATAATGTTTACACTAAGGTTCGATAATCTGATGGAATAACCTGACCGCCATCTTCTGCCTAAAAAACTCCATGTTTTCTAAGGTCACATTGTGCACGACTTGATTAGCGGTCAAGTGTTCCATATACATTAGCGTGAAGACCCCACAGTCCCCGCTCTCTATTGCCCGTGGGACTTCTCCAACCTTAGCTGCAGCGGTTTTCACTTTGGGGTGTGGTAACCGTTTGTAAGTCATTGGTTGGATGGGGCCTTCGAAGTTGAATTTATGATACCTTACCCTCTCACCAGGAGTGATTGTCTTTGAAAATATATGTGGAATCATGTCGCAGAAGGGTTTCAAATAAGGATCCAGATTCTTATAAAGATAGGCATCACAGTCGTACACGTCAATGCAGTACTTTTGAAGACGTGCTACACACAAAATCCAGTGTTTCTGGTTAATGTTCACAGGCATGTAGACATCGTCAATTGTTGACCATTCTGGCATATATCTATGTGGTGCGGCCATGTAATAGTCTTTGAATTCGGCGACTGGATAGTTAGCAGGATCCTTAATAAAAGCCCTGTGCTCTCGCCTGATTCTGTCCGACAATAAGCAATCCCCAATTGCCACATGTGAATTTTTATATGTCTTGGGATAGTAGGAAATCCTTTTCCGCAAAAGATGGCAGAATGCATCAATTTCCTGCACAATGGGAGTATACAACATACATTCAGTATATATCAAACAACATTGACTAAGTACTTAGCGAAACGAGAGGTACTTAGCGATTCGATAAGTCCGTAGCGAAACGAGAGGTACTTAGCGATTCGATAAGTACTTGGCGAAACGAGAGGTACTTAGCGAATCGATAAGTACTTGGCGAAACGATGAGTATTAATGAATAATGAATTGATTTGCACGACTTACAGTGTCTTCAAGCCATGTCAGCCTTGTTATAACTCTAACAAACATATCCTTCTTTGTTTGGCAAATATGTACATTCTTTGTCAAATTATCGGTTTCTGGATCAACCAACCACGCTTTTACTTTATCCAGCAGCTCATCTTCAAATTTTTGAAGGTGATTCACTTTCATTCGATCCTTTGTCTTGGGCATTTTCGACAAGGAAGGGTTGGTGTACGAGTCATCTTTTTTCGGCTTCCTCACTCTCCTCCCATAATTTCCTTTAAAATAAAATAAATAAGAATTGATAATATAATATTTTTTTTATTATTATTACATAAATAAGGAATTGATAGTATAATAATTTTTTATTATCATTAAATAAATAAGGAATTGATAATATAATAATTTTTTTATCATTAAATAAATAAGGAATTGATAATATAATATTTATTTTTTATCATCATTAATAAAGAATTTATATTATATTAAATAATATTAACGGTTAAGAAATGAATTATTAGAATCTGTTTTATTAAATTAGATAATAATATTAATAATCTAATATTTATTCCATTTAAATAAAATAATTTCATCTTCAGATGTCACCAAAGTGATCTCTATTTTGTAATTGTTTTATTTAAATTCTTAAGGATGATTGTATATTTTTTTATTTCATGCGCGCATTTATTGATTAACCCAAAGGTTGATCAATACTTGGAAGAAATATAAACATACTCGTGGTAATAAATCTGTGACAATTATAAAGTTTTCATGTGGATTATAATTTTATCTAACGATAAATTTATTAGTTTTACAGAATTTATTGTCAAGATTGTTGGGTTCATGGGTGTTGAGGCAGCTGAGCAGTTCTCCATGCCGAATTTCTTTAGCAATTCCTTGGTATACTTCACTTGATTAATGAAGATGTCAGCTTAAGGTTGACGAACTTGAATACTAAGGAAGAACATCAACTCACCCATCATACTCATCTCAAATTTATCCTGCATCAACTTAGAATTTTTTTCCACATAATTTGGGGTTAGTTGACCCAACTATGATGTCATCCACATAAATTTGAATAAGTAATATATGTGAATCTTTAACAAATCTGAAAAAGTGTTTCATCTACTGTGCCAATAATAAAATCATGATCAAACAAGAATATAAAGAAGAGAAATTATTTATTTATCTCATATTAGTTAGGCTAAATATAATAACTAATTCCTATATTTTCTCAAATTAGTTAATTCTCTATTACTATTATAAATAGATAAATTATTGTATAGATTACTCATTCAATCAATAATATTATTTCAATCTTCCTCTTAAAGAACTCAATCAAAAAGTTCTTGTTTATTTTATATATTTTAGAAATCAAACATTACATGTCATGTGTCTGGAGCAGCCGCTATCCAAATAACAAACAGATTATTCCCTTAGGGATTCATATTTAAGTTATTTTTATGGATCTTCCATTTTGAGTAGTTAATAGTGCGTATGATTTAGACTCGACAAACGTTTTCTCACATGCTGTTGATCCCTTAGCTTTAAAAGATGATTTTGATGAAAACTTCTTGACTTTATTTCAAGTTTTGGTTTGCTAGACCAGATGACTGCCCTTTTCTTGGGCTTAAACCAACTTGAAGTTGGGTTAATGTATTTAATTTTATCTTTTAAAGTTAAGTCATCACAACTATGATTAGTTCTAGTGTTATTTAAATTTCCCTTGACAAAGATTATGGGTTTAAACTCGTCTTTAACTGGATTCAACTTTTTGCTAGACTCATATGGGTTGCCATTAACAAATCCTAGACCAGATTTGTATCCAGGCAGGTCTTTGCTGACTAATCTGTTATTTGACGGCATCTCTAGATTTCGTCCAAGAACTAACCACATATTGTAATCTTTGGTTTTTAGAAGAAAGAGTTTAAATTGTTTTTTGAACTTCTCATTCTTAGTTGAGAGCTCATTTATTTTCAAAACTTCTGGTTTAGTATTTTGAAATGAAGAGCTTGTACTATCAGATTTATTTTTCAAATTTATTTCATTGAAAGAATCTGACAACTTCTTGTGCTCAATGACCATGTCATTGAGTGCAATAGTTAGCTCATCTCTTGTGAATTCTTCAGAGGTAAAGTCAAATATCTCATTGTCGTTGGTCATGAAGCATTTGACACATTTGTCCTCACTTTTTCTTGAGAGTTGTCATCTGATTCTCTATCAGCCCACTTGCTCGTACTTTCTTCATCTAGAAGTGCCTTCTTCTCCTTCTTGTTCTTCTTATTAAATGGTTTCTTGTCATCCCTCTTGGGCTTTCTGCAATCGGCCTTGAAGTGACCTGGTTTGTCACAGTTAAAACATTTTAAGTTTGTCTTGGAATCATTTTGTGAGCTGTTTATATTAGAATTAGAGTTAGAATGATTCTTCCTCATGAATTTTCCAAAATTCTTAACGAAGAGTGATGTAGCGTCGTCGCAGATCTGATTAGTAGACTTCACAACGCTTGTAACATGTGACTCTTTAGTAGTCACTAGAACTTTCGTTGAGACGGATGTGGATGGCTCCTCTTCATTCCTTGAGGTTATTTCAAACTCATAGGCTTTCAGATCGGCGAACAGATCATGCAACTCAAGCTTGTTAAGATCTTTGGATTCCCGCATCGCCATCGTCTTGATGTCCCATTCTATGGGAAGAGCTCTCATAAATTTAATGACAACTTTTCTGTTCCTATTTGTCTTTCCCAGTTGTGGAGAGTTCAATGACAATGCTGCTGAATCATTCATTAAATTCAGTCATTGTCTCTTCAGAACGTATGTTGATGCTATCAAACTTCTGTGTGTCAACCATCAGATTATTTTCTTTGGTTTGGTCGTTGCCTTCATAGAGTTGAGTCAACTTCTCCCAAATCTCTTTGTAGTGGACCATGACTTAATTTTGCTGAACATGTTTTATCAAGAGTTTTGTGGAGAATGTCTTTAGTGACATTGTCGAGGTTGGCCTTCCTCTTATCTTCAGCAGTCCTCTCATATCTTAGTTTCTCCTTCATCTCATGAGCATCATCAGTTGACGTTGTAACTGTGCTGACCTTCAGAAATTGGACCATCAGTGATGATATACCACATATCATCATCTTGAGCGGTCAAATGAACTTGCATCTTGATCTTCCAGTCATTATAATCTTCCTTCAAGAACATAGGGCTTTTGTTTAGGATAGACATTATTCAGATATCTGCAGATTCTTGAGAATAGAAAATCTTACTATGATACCACTTGTTAGGATCAGTGACAACAATAGAAAGGGTAGGGGTTGAATATTGTTGTGCTAATTTTGAATTTTAATGAGATTTTAATCCCGTTAGAGATTAAATCTGTTTATATTCTTCGATAAATTGTAGCAAGCTCTTGAATGGATTCAAGTGCGGAAAGTGCTTGCGGGATTTGAATCGGCAGATATACGACTATAAGATGTAGTAAGGAAATAACACAAGGTTTTATGGATGTATGGAGATAAAAGTCACCCCTTCTTCTATTTCTAGAAGTATTCCATTAGAAGACTTTGATTTGTATAGCCTGTACACAAACCCAGTCAAAACTTAGGACTTATAGCTGGCTGTTCTGAACATCTAGCTATCAATCTATTGAATAGACAATATTCTGTTCAACTTACAATACTAAAAATACTCTCAAGTGGTACAGTAAATTATCTCTCAACTTAACGTAGAGCGCACAGAGTCAAAATATTAAGAATTCTAGAAGTTGACCGAGAAAGATCGTTGTTGTACTCTAGATGCTTTTTATATTTGAGGCGTAGCAACGGTCGAATCTGATTCTTGGATACGTGTCAGCTTTCTGTTGGTTGTACACCAGGTGTACGGGATAGAACATATAAATAATATTCATTGGAACGTGGTGTTCTGGATAGTACTGTGCGGGTTAGTGGAATAGATGAGTACGCGACAGTTGTACATTTTGGCGTATTAAGCTGACGTGGTAGTCGACTGTTAGCGCAACACTGTTGTTCGCTTATTTAGTCGGCTACTTGAATAATCATGCTGTCAGCGCTTCTTCAGACTGCTGTTGAAGCAAGGCTACTGCTAGCGCTTCTTCAGACTACTACTGAAGCAAGGTTATTGCTAGCGCTTCTTCAGACTGCTGCTGAAGCAAGACTTCTACTAGTGCTTCTTCAGGCTACTGCTGAAGCAGGGTTGTTGTTAGTGCTTCTTCAAGCAAGACTGCTGCTAGTGCTTCTTCAGGCTGCTGCTGAAGCAAGGCTACTGCTAACGCTTCTTCAAACTACTATTGACAAGCCTTCTTCCAGCGCCTTATCAACTTTGCTGCTCGTGCTTCTTCAGCACTACTGACGTCGACTCTATTGTTGGTAACCCTGCTACTAATGTCTCTTCATCTCTGCTGTCAGCGCCTTATCAGCTCTACCTACGCATTAAACATTTGTAGAACTTAGTTTTATTCAATTATCAATGCATCATCAAAACTACGCTGTATTGATTAAACTTCATTTTATTATATTAAGTTCATTTTAATCAATTAAAACGTTTTTCTTAATTAAACTTAATTAATTATTTTCCCCCTTTTTGATGATATTAAAACTAAGTCATAAGAGTATGAAATTAAAAGATACATTATATATATATATATATATATATACACGAACATAAGAGAGCAAAATATTTAAAGTTCGATATCCCCCTTTTGATTTCTTTCGAGTCCGCTCCTAGTTGACTCACATCCACCTTCCTCCTCGACCGGGTTTCCCTCTACCTGATCTTCCCCCTCGACTGCTTTAATTATTTTATTAAATTGAAATGTTATGTTTTTTAAACTGAAATGCTATGTTGTATTAATCTAAAATGTCATGTTATATTAAACAAAAATATTTTTTTAAAACTGAAATGTTATTAGTTTTAAGCCATTTTCTCTCTTATTTAGTGAAGTAGATGCCAAGAGGAGACAATCCTTGTAGAGAATAAGGAGCCGCCAGCAGAATGAATGGCATGGATGGATAACTTTATAAAAGATTCATGGGTTCCTTCCATTAGTGTAAGAATTAAAAAAAATGTATTTAAAGAGAATTGAATTCAGAAAAATAAAACCATTATACAACTAATACATGAGTATCAATATTTTTAAATAACCTCTACATAATCCATCCCCATTTCATATGGTACTACAAATAAGCTGTAACATTCGCTTGGATGAATAAAATAGTGTAAATGCAATAAGATTAATCAAACGAGTCTCATTAATTTCTTAAACTATAATGTCATGTTTATTAAACTGGAATGTCATGTTTTTTAAACTGAAATGTCATGTTTATTAAAATTAAATATCATTTTATTAAACTAGAAACCTCATCTAAATATATAACTTTATAACATTTAAAAGTATTCAAATATATTACAACATAAAGCATGTTAATACAACTACTATATTACAACTACTATATTTGTTGAATATTGTCCTAAAATGTCATGTTTCTTTCAAACACCACAAACTGTCTTCAAAATTTAAACAATAATATATAAACAGTTTGACATTAAACTAGAATGTCATCTCAACCCATAACTTTATAATACTTTATAAATATCCAAATATATTACAATATACAACATGTTCATATAACTACTATATTACAGCTACTATCTTCGTTGAATGTTGTCTCCATTATCTTCAGGAAATATTGTATCAGCTACATGAGAAAGTTGAGAAGACGAAAGTGTTGCGAAGAAAAGTTGAGTTGAGACTACATCATTCCATTGTTTTTGCGTTGATATTGGATTCTACACTATTGCGGTTGCCGTCACTGAATTTGTCTAAAACAAAATAATGACAATTCAATTATAAGAACAACATGACAATGTAGTATAAACAACATGATAATAAAATATAAACAATATGACAATGCTGTATAAACAACATGACAGTGCAATATTCAAGAATTTAAAATGCAGTTTATACAACTTGATAATACATAATAAACACCCTAACAATGCAGTTTATAATGTAGAATAAACTCCCCCTTGCATGTTAATTTACACAAAGAATATGCCTCATTAAAACCTTACTATATATAACCATGTGGGAAAAAATTCTAGTAAAGGAAAAAGAGTATAATATGTTTTATTTATATCTCCCCTGATTTGGGTATTTCTTCAAATTTCGAAGTGACGCATCCCTATTCTCTTTACTAGCTTTTCAAATGTAGAAGTCGACAATGCTTTGTTTAATAAATCTGCTAAATTTTCATTTGATCTAATTAGTTGCACATCAATTTCACTAATTTTTAGAAGATCATGAGTAAAGAATTTTTTTGGTGAAATGTGTTTTGTTCTATCTCCTTTAATATAACCTCCTTTCAGTTAATCTATACAAGCTTAATTGTCTTCAAACAAAACTGTTGGGAGAATTTTATCTTTAGTCGTTAAACCACAAATCTTTAGAATGTGATGTAACATTGACCTCAACCAAACACATTCTCGGTTAGCCTCATGTATTGCTAATATTTTAGCATGATTTAATGAAGTAACTATTAAAGTTTGTTTTATATATTTCCATGAGATAATTGTTCCACCACACATAAAAACATATCCAGTCTAAGATTTAGCTTTGTGTGTATTAGATAAATATTCAACATCAGCATAGCCAATTAAATCTAGTCGAGAGTCTTTCGAATAAAATAACCCGAGGTCAATTGTCCCTTGGAGATAAAGAAAAATGTGTTTTATTCCATTCCAATATCGTCGAGTAGGGAAATAACTAAATTTTACTAGTAAATTTACAACGAACACGATATCTAGTCGCTTGTTATTTGCAAGATACATTAGTGCACCAATATCACTTAAATAAGGCACTTTAGGGCCAAGTTCTTCTTCATCTTCTTATTTTGTCTTAAGTGGATCTTTTACAGGATCAAGTGCTTGGACGACCATTAGTGTACATAGCGGGTGAGAAAAATCCATCCGAAAATGCTTCAATACCTTTTGGGTATAAGTTGATTGATGGATGAATATGCCATTTTTTGAATGCTCAATTTGTAATACAAGGAAAGATTTAGTTTTCCCAAATCTTTGATTTCGAATTCCTTTTACAATTATTCAACAACTGTTTGTAGCTCTTCAGGAGTTCTAATCAAATTTAAATCATCAACATATACTACAATGATTACAAATTCAGATCCATTCTTCTTTATGAAAACAAATGGACAATTTGGGTCATTCACATAATCTTCTTTCATCAAAATTTCACTAAGACGATTATATTCGGCCAAATTGCTTAAGCCCGTACAATGATTTTTTAAATTTAATAGTGTAAACCACTTTGGGATTTGATTTGCATAAATTAGACATCTTAAATCCTTCTGGGATTTTCATATAGATATCATTTTCTAAAAATCCTTAAAAATAAGTAGTTAGAACATCCATTAATCTCATTTTGAGCTTTACTCGTAGTGTTAGGCTCACAAGATACGTGAATGTTATCCCATCCATAACCAGGGAATATGTTTCCTCAAAATCAATTCCCGGTCTTTGGGAAAAACCTTGTACTTCAAGCCTTGCTTTGTATCTGAGAATTCCATTATTTCCTTTGTTTTTCTCACAAAAACCCTTCTATAGCCAACCAACTTTACATTTTCTAGTGTTTGGACTATTGGATCAAATACTTTTCTTTTATTTAGTGAATCTATTTCAGACTAAATTTCTTCTTTCCATTTTGGCCAATCATTTTTTTCCAACATTCATTAACTGATTTTGGCTTAGGATCCTCATCATTTTTTTATTACATCGAGTGTAACATTATATGCAAGTATATTATCAACTATAATCTCCTTTCGGTTCCAAGATTTTTCAGAAGTTATATAATTGAAAGATATTTCAATAACATAATTATCTTCTAGATGAATATTTTTAATATCACCATCTTTAAGGGATATAACTTTTTTATGAACCTCTTCAAGGTTTTGATCATCTGTTTGTACAATCCTTTTCTTTCTTCAATTTTTATTTTTGGAACCTAAAGGTCTACCGCTGTAACACCATTTTCCCCCGGTCTATGTCCCGTTCCATAGCTTATCACATGCTTGTGAGACACGTGGCAATATGGAAGGACTACCGCGAGGCAGCTCGAGGTTAAATGATTTCAACCTTGGTTTGCGTGCCATGTATCTTTTAAAACGAAACATTTAGTTTTTAAAAGATTTTGAAAATACCTGGAGCGGTAAGAAATTAATTATGTAAAATAATTAATCTTTTGTTTAAACATTAATAATCTAGGAGGCTAAACAAGAATTTAACCTGACCCGATTTAAATTAATTAAACATAATCAATTTAAAGATTATTCATTTGAAAATCAGAGTCGCCAAGAGATTTTATGAAAATCAATAAAATGATACGTGTACAAACGTATTTATACCAGAGTTTCTGAAAAAAGTGGTTCGATGTCTGTTTACGTTCGGGAAAGGGCTTTCGCGCTATGTCCTTTACGCCCGCCTAAGGACGGTTTTCAAAATCCTTCTAAAATAGACAAAGTTTGGCTTCTATAAATCTAATTATAACATTCTTTATCTTTAATTAGTAGTTCAGGGTCCTAAATGAGGATAGACTTTAAATAATTGTACAAAATTATTTAAAGGAGGTGTGTACCTGTTGCGTTGGGGTTCAGATTTAACAAAACCTGAAAATATCTGAAAAGATTTTAAAGAGTATAACCAAACGAGACCTAGCAAAAAAAAATTCTTTTGGGAAACATCTCAGAGAATCTTGAGAGTTACTTTATGACCTTGAAAATACCATTTTTTAGAAAATGGGGGCTTGGTTCCAAAATAGGTTTGGATTTTTGAAAATTGGGACCAAACGGGCCTAAGGATTAAACCCTAGGTTCGAGTCCAATCTTGTCAATTTGGGCTTAGTAAGGTTGAAGAGGTTTAATTTTGAGTGAGGGTTTGGACTTAGGACTAGGGCTATAACGGTCTTAGGCTAAATAGGGGTTTGATCCTAGGATAGGACTAGTGTTTGGCCTAGGATAAGATGAGGCTAAGCTTAATTGTTGGTCCTAGGTTAGGTGTCAAGGTCAATCCTAGGTCAAGTGGAAAGGTTTGTCCTAGGTTAATTTGGTCTAAGCTAGTTTTGTCGGCCCTAAGACAACTCTCTCGGTCGGATGACACACTCCTGGGCGGTTTCCTCGGTTGCGCGGCTCGGTCCTGGCCTGTTTTTCTCGGTCCGAAGGCAAAATTTCAGGGCCTAGTGTTATTGTTTTGGTCCGAAACTTCAGAAGGCCATAACTTTTGATTGAGATGTCCAAATCACAATCCGTAAGTTGCAGTAGGTTCATATGATCATGAAGAACAAAAGCCCTAACATAAATCACGATTTTGAAAATCATAAGAGGATCAATTTTAAAACACCATTTCTAGATCAAATTTTGAGATCTTTTAAATTAGGCCATTTCAAGGCCTGATTTTTGTTCCATTAGCTCTGAAATGATGAATATAGTTAATTCATACCAAAATAAGAACATCATTACATCATTAAAATAGTTTTTGAAGATTGAATCAAAGTCTAACTTTTTTCAAAAACCAAATTTGATCAAACATGATCAAAAGGGTGAAACAGTTACTTGGAATTCATCCCTACATGTTAAGAATCATGTATAGCTACTAATTTAATCAACAAATCCAACTTAGAAGCAAGAACATTAAATTTCAAAAATCCAGATTTTTAACCTTTTTTCCCAAAATTTCAATTTGATCAAACATGATCAAAACATGATTACAGTTACTTATAAATCATCTAATCATGTATACAAACATGTAATACAACTAAATGAACCAACAAAATCAGATTAAAAGCAAGAACACAAAGTTTTAAAATTCAACTTTTTAAGCTTTTTTCTCAAATTTCAATTTTGATAAAACATGATCAAAACTTGATTACTGTTGCATGAAAATGATTCAAACATGTTTATAAACATATATAACAACAATATGGATCAACAAATCCAAGTTTAAACCAAGAACACAACATTTCAAAAAATTACATTTTCAAACTGATTTTTTGCAAAATTCTGTTCTAGGTTGATTTGATCGGTTTTTTTTCAAAAAAAATCTTACACATGATATATATAATGATTCTATACAAAGAAATCACACAATCAAGCATAAGAATACGACCAAAGTGATAAAACAAGAAATTTTGAAGAAATTCAAAATTTTCAATTACAAATCAATATTTAAAGCTTCTAGAATCATACCAACAACTGGAAAACATTCTTGAGAGTTGCTGGAAGTGATCCAGAAGCCTGGATCGAAGCTTGGCTCGCTGGAGAAAGTTTTGTAAAACACTATTCTTCGCCGGAATATGTAGGTCTTCAATCGGATTGAATTGATGTGTAATTCTTGGTTATTGTTTGATGGCTTGGTATTAGGATGGTAGGGGAGTATTTATAGGGTGGAAAGGTCAGTTGTAGAAGGTTAATTCGACTTGATTTTGATCGTCGGCGTTCGTATCCCTAAAATCTTATCCGGCAGCTAGAAGCCTTATCCCCGGGAAGATAAGGCTTCTAGATAAGGGGGAAACGTAAGCGCTGACGAGGGGATCACGTGGGCGAAAAAATCAACGGATTTGATCGCCTGTAGCCGAAGTTAGAGCTTCTGGACGGTTTGACGCAGGCGATGATCGCGAATCCGGCGACCCTGCATCCCAACGAAGAAGATGAACAAAACGACGTCGTTTTGAGTAACGGAACGCCGAGTTCCGTCAGCGGTCAGCCTGTTTGACTAACGGGGTCAATCTGTCCCGTTAGTTTATCTAATGCGGGCGCGCGCGCGTGGTTCTACTACAGCTGGATTTCTGGTGCGCTCTGGACTGTCGGATGAGATCTGGGCGCTCATCTGATGGTCCATGATCCTGCTGCAAAGATTAAACATAAAATCAGCCACACAGGATTATGCAATTTTAATTTTGTTTAAAAGGTTATTAAAAATCGAATTTAATTCCTTTTAAATCCATTTTTTCACCAAAAATTTCACAAAATATATTTCTAGATTCATAATAACAATTATGATCATATATTATTTTTTGGGAATTTTTGGGAATTTTGGGGTATTTTATTTAATTAGTTTAAGTCATGAATTAAACATAAATCATAATTAAATATTTTTAACCCCTTCCTTGGTCTAATTTGGGTAAAACATATACAAATATTTTATCCTCAAATTATTTTTGGAATTTTGGAAAGTTTCTTAATTAAGGTTTAATTATCACAATAATTAATCCTTAATTAGGATTTAATTCCTTCTTTCAAGTTATTTTGAATATAAAAATTCAAAATATTATTTCAATATTATTAAACATAATAATATTATTTTGCGAATAGGGTAAGTCAAATTTTCATGCTTACAGAATGCCCCTCTCGAACCGAGTTTGAATAAAACAGTCTTAGTTTTTGGAAAACGTGGGTTCGAGGTTTGATCATAAAAATTTGCACCCTAACCTACAGTGAGGTAGAAGGATAAAACCTGGATAGCAGTGACTGCTGGTGGGGAGTCATCACAATGACTCGTGGTTGGGGAGATTATGTGATCTTCCTTTGCCTATTGTCTTTTATTGGGGATAGACTATCACAATAGTCTTATCATGCACCAGGAAGCTAACAGGGTGTTGTTGGAGGGTGAGTCATGACAATGGCTCATTCTCTTCTTTGTTAAATTTTGCATAGGATAGACTATGACAATAGTCTTATCCTGTTGGGGGAGTAAGCGGGACTCCAACTGTGGATTGATTACTACAATAATCCTGTCATAACAATGACGGATGGTGCCTATCAATAAATAGGACTCATTTGGGGATTAAAAAGAACTCTTTGTGGGGAGGAGTCTCCTACCAGTAAGACTACGTATCGGGAGGTAGGACTCTCTTAAGGAATGCTCTCTTGGGAATACAATCCCACGAGGATAGAGGTACAACTCTCGGGGATAATGATAGCAATCATACAGCATCCATCAACAAATGGAATCCACTACTAGAGAGTAGTCATTACAATGACTCTCGAAGATGCCTATAATACGATAGGACTTACTTTAGGAGATGACATCCACAACTAGGACTTTTTTGGGGAACGAAGAGAATTTTCCGTTGAGGATGAAGGAAGACCTTCTAGGTGACGTGACAATAATCACGTTGGGTGGTGATAACAATCACGTTGTTGTGAGGGATGTAGCAACCATCGCTCTATGGGGATGATAAAAATCGTGCCGAGAATATGGGTTATAACAATAACCTATAGATAAGCTGAGTGATTAGAATTACTCTAGTAGGGAGTGGTCATCGAAATGACCAATACAGATACCTATCAAGAGATAGAGCTTACTCTTGTTGGGGATACACGAACACATTCACTCCGAGGGGAATGGGTTATAACAATAATCCTTATGGTCACCAACCTGTTGGTGATGGGTTATAACAATAACCCATATGTGGATGCCAATTTGTTGAGGATATGTCATGACAATAACCTATATAAATGACTATTAGAATAGGGCTTTAAGAATCCTAACAATGATCTTCTGTGCCTATTACTATGGCTTTAAAAAGGTCTTGTATGAAGTGACATTCACATCTGATTGAACCTCTTGCTTCCTTTGGGGATCGTTTACGAGAGGAGTTATCCTGATTGTCAACTAATCTTTCTTGGGCCTAACAAAGTGTTCTTCTCAACTGGATTAAAACCGTTAACTCCATGGGGATTTAACACTCAGGGAACTTCCCAGAGAGTTTTTCCTTTGGCCTTACGAAGGGTCCTTCACAGCTGGGTGACATTGTCGTCCCTTTGGGGAGTTAAGGGAATGGTTTAACATGAACTTTTTCCCTTTGGATTTACAAAGTGTTCTAAATAACCTAGCTGACACATTAACTAGTTGTTTTATCACTCTGTAAGGTGGAGAGTTTTAACAGAAGTTGTTTGGGGAATAAACTATTCTTAATTTTGTCTCAAACATGTGCATTCCTGTGTTGAAAGGGATTGTCTCGGTTTTGAAAGATCTCGAGCTCCTTATTCTCCTATGTTAAGATATGGATGATAAATTCGATCTCATACAAACGATTATCCAAGATATTAACTTGCGGGGAGGTAACAATGAGAACCATGTTTAGTTATATTTTTGGTTGCTTTTGCAGTGGGCCGCAATTCTTCGAAAGTTCGATTATTCCGGGTATCATCACAGAGAGAGTTTCAACTTTCCGGTTGGGAAATTTTCTATTCTTTTTGTTTTTTAACTATGGGGGTATATCTAGTGGAATCGATACGTTTTGCTCTTGCGATAGACATCGGGACAGCCACTAGAGTGAGCATAAACGGTGATTTCAACACCTCAACCTACACATGAGTGTTTTCTATATTTTTTTGGTCCCTGTGGGTATCGAGAGAACGACACGTTCTACTCTTGCGATAGTCATCGGGACAGACGCCCGAGTGAGTATGAACGATGACTTGACCTCGACCTGTAGGGGATTTTTGTAGATATATATTTTTTGGAGCCTTGAGTCTAGTTCTCTATGTTCTCTTATACAAAGGGGAATGAGACGTCTTTTCTCAAATTGCGGATTTGGCTTGGCTTTTGGGGTTTATTCTATTTCTTTTTCAAAAGCTTTCCCTTGAGAGTTAGTTTTCTGGATAATTGCATAACACGAAAACAAGCTTATTAAGGATATCCATCGATAGGAGTTTTCTGGAAACTCAGGGTTTTGATTCGGGAGATCAATCGTAGTTTGATTAAAGGAAATGCCCTTGACTTTCGCCCTTACTTGTTTCCTAAAATCCTTATCACCAGTTGGTGGAAAGAACCAGGGTTCCCACTGCCGTAAGACCCTGTGGGGATAGAACTAGAAATAGTTCAATTATTTTGAGTTTGAGCATCTTGAGCTTACTGAGGTTCTTGAGCTGACTGTGCTTCTTGAGCTTACTAAGCTCATTGAGACCGAACCTGTACAAAGGCTACCTACGTATCTTCCATTTGTTCTTGATATATTCTTTTATTTTCTTTGGAAAAATCAGGTCTCACGTAGTTCTCCCATTGTTGATGATGACATAGTTGTAGAAAACTAGAGGTCGACTAGTCCACCCGAAGTTGAGGACTAGTTGGGGATTTCCAACATAGTAATACAATACTCGAGGTTGCTTAGTCCACTCTCAATTGGGGACTAACTGTTGAGAAAATGCCTAACAAGGCTAGAGCTTCGATTAGTCCATTCCTAGTTGGGGACTGGCTTTGGGGAATTGTAATATGGTCCTACAAGACCAGCGGTTCGATTAGTCCTTTAGAGGCTAGGGACTAATCATTAAGAATGTTGATATAGTCGTTCAAGACTAGAGGTCAATTAGTCCACTCTTAGTTGGGGACTAACTGATGGGAGTTAAAGCATAGACATACACCGTTGGAGGTTGGTTGGTTCAAGAGGACTTAATCCTGGTAAGGCTGGATCGGGAGCCGTCGTGATCCTGCTAAGGCTAGATAAGAGTCGTTGTAATCCTGCTAAGGCTAGATTAGAGCCGTAGTCGCGAAATGATATTAGACATAATATCGTTTTAGAGCGTCTAGATTGCTAGGAGCAATAAATTCTTTTCCTTCAACTGTTGAAAGGCAAACCGCACCTCTAGAGAGGATTTTCTTGATGAGGAATGGACCTTCCCATCGTGGTCTGAACTTGCCCCTATGGTCTAACAGTTCACGGGTTACTTTGTGCACTCGGTCACCTTCTTTTAGGCTTCTGGGTTTGACCTTTCTATTAAAGGTATTGGCCATTCGTTTCAAGTAAGCCTGGGTTTTGCATAAAGCATCCAACCCATGGTCCTCCATTAATGTCAACTGGTCGATCGAGCTTTTACCCAATCTTCTTCAACAACGTGAGATTCCAATAGGATTCTCAGTGTGGGGATTTAATTCTCAATGGGTTGTACAGCGTCTATGTCATAAACTAGAGAATAGGGAGTCTGGTCTGTTGATGCTCGAGCAATCGTACGATATCCCTATAAGGCGAATGGCAGTTTTTCATGCCAATCCTTATATGTGTTGGTCATCTTCTTGATGATCCTAATCACAGTCTAGTTTGCCGCTTCGACTGTGCCATTTGTTTGGGGTCGATAGGGTGAACATTTGTGATGTTCGATCTTGAATTCTTTGAGAAGGGATAAAACCTTTCCTTGGAAGTGTCTTCCATTATCGGAGATAATAGTATGAGGTACTCCGTATCTAGCTATGATGTTAACATAGATGAATTTTGCTACTTGAGTAGACTTGAGGATCTTATAAGACAATACCTTAACCCATTTAGAGAAATAGTAGATGGCTACGAGTATGAACTCATGTCCATTGGAAGCATGGGGATAGATTTTCCCAATGACATCAATGCCCCATGTCGAAAAGGGTCATGGTGATGTCATGCAGTATAGCAGAGATGCTGGAGTATGCTTTAGATTAGCATATATTTGGCATTGGTGACAACTTTTCACATAGCTGACACATTTTTGCTCGATGTTTTTCCAATAGTATCCAAGGCGGAGTATTTTCTTGGCAAGGGGAGTCCATTCATATGTGGACCACACACACCTGCATGTACTTCTTCTATAATTCGTCGTGCCTCGGGACCATCGATGCAAAACATGTTTTGACCATAGTAGATCGCCTGTATAGCTTGCTGGCTATCCAAGCATAGTTGGTGGAATACTGGCGCAGGGCTCTTCGTTCCTTATCTCGGAAGTGGGACTGATATTCTCCATACAGAATATAGTTTTGAAGGATATCAAACCATGGTTTGGTGGGCACTTGAACGCAGGCTACCACTCCGACTTCGAAATCGAATTTTCGTTATGACAAATCGTCAGAGGTTTGACCTTAATTCCAACAGGAATTTGGGTCATAGCTGCTAGCGTGGCCAAAGCATCGGCAAAGCGATTTTGGCTTCTTGGGGCGTGTACAAAAGACACATGATTGAACATGTCGATAAAACGGAGTAGGCAAGTGTGATAAGGTTTGAGATTTTCTCCTCGTACTTTCCATGTTCTATTAACTTGGGATATAACCAGATTAGAGTCGCCAACTACATCTAATTTAGTTGCTCCTCTTTCATATGCGATTTTGAGACCTGAGAGACATGCTTCGTACTCAGCTTCATTGTTGGTTATAGAATATTCTAACTTAATAGAGATGGGATTGTAGGTTCCCTGAGGATCTATTAAGAGAATTCCAATTCCGTAGCCATGTTTGGAGGAGGCTCCATCAAACATTAACTTCCATGTGTATGAAGAAATAGACATTATAGACTCATCAGGAAAGTCGAGTTCGAAAGAAGGCTCGACTATGATAGGTTGATCTGCTAGGAAGTCCGCGACATCATTTCCTTTAACAATTTTTTGAGCCATATATGTGATTTCGTATTCGGAGATCATCATCATCCATTTAGTGAATCTAGGCGACAACAACGTACGTTGAAATAGATAATGGATTGGGTCAAGCTGGGACACCAGCTTGATGGGGTGGGCTTGCATATAATGTCTTAGTCTTTTGGTGACCCATGCGAGTTCCCAACACACTTTCTCGGGTGTTGAATAGTTCAATTCGTACCCTGTTATTCTCTTGTTTAGGTAGTAGACAACAATCTCGAACTTATCCACGTTTTCTTGAGTCAACAGGCTACCCATAGACAATTCTTTCATTGTGAGATAGAGAATTAAAGGAATACCAGGCCTTGGGGACATAAGGACCGGTGGTGACTTTAGATAGTCTTTGATTTTGTCAAAAGCTTGTTGACAAGTGTCAACCCATTGGAATTTCTGATCCTTTTTCAGTAGATTAAAAAGAGGATCACAAGTAAGAGTTAGTTTGCTGATGAAACGACTGATGAACTGGATTTTTCCGAGGAAGCCTCGGACTTCTCGCTCATTCCGAGGTGTAGGCATAGCCGTAATGGCCTCGATTTTAGAGGGATCGATTTCTATTCCGCGTTGGGTGATAAGAAATCCTAGCATCTTACCGACAGTGACTCTGTAAGCACACTTCTTCGGGTTCAACCGAAGCCGATACTTTCGAATTCTTTGCAAGAATTTGTCTAAGTTGGGAATATGACCATGTCGATCCTTACACTTTACGATCATGTCGTCTATGTACACTTATACCACTTTATAGAATATGTCGTGTACGATCATCGTTACTACTCGTTGATAGGTAGCTGCAGCGTTTTATAGACCGAAAGGCATGACCCTGAAACAGAACGTGCCTACCTCCGTGATAAAGGTAGTCTTCTCTTTGTCTTCTTCCGCAATTAGGATTTGGTTATATCCTGAGACAAGAGCTGATTGCCAGCATCATGATCGACCAAAAAGTCGATGTGGAGCAAAGGAAAGCTATCCTTAGGACTAGCTTTGTTCAGATCGTGGTAGTCTACACACACGCGCATCCTTCCGTCCTTCTTCAAGTCGGGAACCGCATTGGCTATCCATGCGGGGTAGTCCACAATTTCGAAGAATTTTGCTTCCAATTGTTTCTGGACCTCTTCTTTAACCTTGGCGACAACCTCAGTTTTCATTCGTCTTAACCTTTGTTTAACGGGTTTCTCCTTTGGATAAAGAGGAATTTGATGTCGAACGATTGCAAGATCAACTTTGGGCATATCCTTGTAAGACCAAGCGAACACGTCTTTTTTGTTCTTTAGTAATTCGATCATCTCATGACGCTCGTCATCACTCAGGCTTTGTCCAATCAACACGATTTGAGGATCGTCCTGAGTATTGAGGTTTACTTCGATTGTTGTCTCAACTGCGGAAATGATCTCGTCCTCGTGTTCCAAGAAGTTTTTCATTTCGAAATGAAATTCATACTTGAATGAAACATCATCATTATCTGACATATATTCGAAATTGTACTCTAGCGTTTTATTGGATTCTTTATTACAAAAAGAAGATGACATCTCATCAGGATTGTCATTACAAACTTCTTTATTTATTACAACATCAGACACTATTACACAGTCCAAAAAGGGTGTGATGTTATTATCAACACTCAGGCTGATTACAAGAGCTTTATCAACTGGCAGAAGGTTTGTGGAGTTTATCTTACAAGAGTCTTCATCAACAACCACGTCCTCGTCCGTTAGAGAAAGATCTCTGACAATCTTTTCTAGGGTTTCATGCCAACAAGTAGTCCTTTTCCTAATCATATTAAGAGATGAAAAGAACAATCTAGAAAGATTTCGAAACCTGGAGAGCGAGTTTGTATAAATCGGTTGAAGAAAAGTTCGGGGAAATCGAAACACAATGTGGTTTCTCCTTCTCGCACAAACTGTCCATTTAGGGTTGGAGGAATATGTATAAATTGTTTAGAGATTTTACCTTTCCTGGATTCTTCGCCCTCTGTCGGACTATAACCGACGCCGAAGTTGTCTGAGTCGTAATAAGACCAAGGGAAGGAAGTCACGCTAGTAGCATTCGACCCTAGACCCATTCCTGGGAAATATCCCATTTTCCGCATGAGATGCATGGAGATTGTGTTGTAGGGAGAGAAGTCAGGAGTGCAAGATGAGTCCTGACCTTGCAGAAATATAGGACAAATGTCAAATCCACTTAACTCAATCTCTGGTTAGTGGAATGAGTTGAACCGATGATGGCTGTGACATATTTCTCACCTTCTATGGTGACGAGTTTACCGTTAGCCCTGAAGCAAATTTTCTGATGTAGGGTGGAGGCAAGAGCCTTAGCCTGATGCAACCAGGGTCGTCCCAAGATCAGATTGTACGATGATCGCATGTTGATTACGCAGAATTCTACCTGAAAAGGTACATCAGCTACGTAGATCGTTGTTAGGTAAGCTTCCCATAATCTCTCGACGAGAATTGTCAAAGCCACGGACGCACAGGTCTGAGGGGAGGACTTTATCAGCAGAATTGCCGAGTTCTTGGAGAGTCTTCCAGGGACATATGTTCAATGCTGAACAATTGTCGATTAGAGTCATAGGAATGACTTTATCAACCATCTTTATAGAAATATAAAGAGCCTTAACATGGGGTTCATCGGGAGCAGGTATTCTTTGTTGATCTAAGGAGTTGATGAAATGATACCAACCAACTCTTCAGGAGTAGTGTTGGTTGGTATACTAGCATGGCTTAGCTCATTCAGAACAGCTTGCCTGTGTTCGATAGAATACATAAGGATTTCCCAGATGGAAATGATGGCATTAATATTCTTGAGCTGAGCAAGAAGACTATCACCAGGATTTAGAGCTCTGGGCTCGTTTTCCCTTCTTGGATCCTTAGATGGGCCAGGAAGATTAACCGTAGGGGTTGTTTTCATGAAACTAGGTTGGAAGTCGGCTCTGCTCTGAGTTGCTGAAACTTCTCGTTGTACTATCTTGGGAGCACTCGAAGCGGGGTTGTCAATAATCCACCAATTCTGATATATTGTCGGCGGAGGTGGAGCTCTTCGATCCTTCTTTTTGGGCCATGGGTTGACCATATTAACCTCTAGAGGGTTAACCGGTTTATTGGTAGAAATCAGTTTGACCTGATGATCAGGCAACGAATTGCTCGCGATTTCAGGTTTGGGAATGATTTTCTGATCAATAGGGTCTTGACACTGTTGTTTAAGGGCACTACAATTATCAGTAGAGTTCCCTTTCATTTGATGATATGCGCACCATGCCCCTTCAAACCTGCCAAGGGACTCCATCCCTTTCCGGGGAGCTAAAGGCTTGATGAGGTTCCTCTGATGAAGGAGGGTAAAAGCTTGACTTAGGGTCATGCCTAGATCATCAAAAGTTCTGGGAAGTCTTGGAACCCTCGGAATTGGCGGCTTAGGCATCGTCGGGACAATTGTTTTGGCCAAGACCGGTTTGCTTGGACTGGGCTTAAGAGGAGTAGGGGCCTGCCAGAGCGTTGTGACTTAGTGAACTTCCGTTTTGTCCTTCCTCTGAGGTCGTGGAGGAGAAGCATAGGCCTTCACGGTTTTATCCTCTTTCATTTCCTTATCAAAGGCTTCGCCGAGGTTACTGCCTGTTTTGAGGAGCTTCTTCATGTTTTGGAAAGTCTTGACTGCGAATCCAACAGAATATCGACCGTTAACATTATCCAGAATCATGTCAATTTGTCTTTGTTCGCTAGGCAGGGAATCAATCTCTTCAGCAACCGCTTTCCACTATTCGATAAAGACCGCGAATTTCTCGTTTTCTCCTTGCTTGACATTCTTGAGCTTCTTCCCTTGCCGCTCTAAGATGATATGCATGCTGAAACGTTCTCTGAAAGCTGACGCGAGTTCGTCGATAGTCTGAAGATAAACTATCTTCTTTTGGTGATACCAACATAGGGCCGCACCATCTAAATATTGGGGAAATAGATGGAGGACTGTTGGTTATCACAGATATAAAGGTGTCATGACCATGGTGTATATCTGGAAGAAAGCAGTAGGGTCAATCTTGCCTACATACTTTGATAGAGAAGGTAGCTTTATCCCGGAAGGGATCATTGCTCGTTCAGCAGTTTTCATGGAATTTTTCCGGGTGTTCATCAAAACTGCCTTTGGTCAATTGATTGAGTTGCTCTTGGAACTTGGCCTGGTTAGAATTGAATTGAGCCATTTGGATCTCGTATTCCACAAGAGGGTTGATCGAAAGGTTTGCCCCTTCTTGGGCGTTGGGGTTGTCAGCAACTTCTGGCGGAGTCCTTGCTAACCTGTTATCATCTTCAGGAGGATCTTTATAGAGAGAGGCTTCTTCCACGCGATGATTATGAAGATTGATCCTGATCGGAGTGGCAATAGGTGTAGCTAGTGGAGGCTTTCGTGACGAGGATGGTTGTTCCGGGACCGGGATGGCAGGCTTAGTCATCAAGCTCGTTAATATCGCTAACTGTTCAGTGACTTGTTGAAGAGTAGCATTCATCTCAGCAAACTCAGTTGGGGATACTGTGTCCTTAATGCTCTTTGGAGTTCCCTCGGCAATGACTTGACGCACAAAACGTCCAGTTCTTGGATCTCTTTTCCGTGGGGCCGTACTTGTACGAAAGTGACTGGCGTACTGTTAAGAAGATAGAGATAGATGAAGCTTTGTAGATGTAGTACAATACAAATGCAAAATGCGAGAAATTAATTCAGGAGAGCAAGGATCTCATTCATGAACAAACAAAAAAACATAGAGCTGTGTATAAACATACTCGCAACATTTGTTACAGAGAGACTCTCTTATTTATATTTTACAAAAGAGTCTAAATGGGAAAATGTCCCAGATGAAAGCAAAAACTTCCTAAGTCCAGACATAGTCTAGTTCGATATGAGCATTCTCCTCTACTTCAGCTTGGTGATCTCTCTCATACTGGTTGGAGATAAGATCCTGGTATTTCCTACATCTTGTCATGATATTGAGCTGGAAGGCATCGTGCCACTGACCGAGGTACTCTGCGTGGAGTCTTCGGGTTATAGGTCTATCTGTTGCAACAGTAGGTTCGACATGACTGTAGCCAAACTGTTTGAATAGTTCATGGGTATAGTAGTAGGTGATCCATTCTAAATCCAAGAGTAGGACAAGCGCTTTGTCGTTCATCATGAAGGTCATCTTCTTGATGGGGTACCATGGAAGGATGTCCTAGGCTTCATTATCATCCAGTATCGAGATTTCATGGAGAGCTTCCCTCATCCTTTGGTATTGAACAAAGGGGGATAGAGTGTTTCCAGATAGGACTGGCGGCAGACGCTTGAGCTTGTCAAGCTGTCAGATGTACAGGATCAAGGAAGAGCCCCTCTTACTCATGGTGAGAGATCGATATGAGCTATTCAAACCCATGAGAGTTTCTGCCAGTATAATGCCAGAAGGATCCTTGTTGCCTTTTCGCAACTGATGTGCCACCTCGATGACCCTTGAAGAAGGATTGCCGTTCGCTGGCCTAATGAAGTGGTGAGCAAGTAGGATAGACATCGTGATTATGGATGATCCTGCTTTTATCGGGACTTCTCCGTCCTTGATCTCTAGTTCAGCCCAAGCCGGAAAGTTGATGCTCATGCCAAAGATGATGGCATAAGAAGTTTCTTCAGAGTAGTAGTTTTCCTTTTGCAGAAGTCTTCCGATAGACATTGTGTCTAGGAATGACTTTAGATGTATAACATTCTTGTTATCTATCATGAGAATAGCCCGTAATTCTTCTATAGTGGGGCACATGATACTGCTACCGAGGATGTAGGCTCTTTGATCAGGATTCCACCTTTGTTGCATTTCCATCATGAAGTTGGGATTGAATTCGTACTTCAGAAACTTAAGGATGGAGTGTAGACTGTAGTCCTCGAAGTACCACTGATTTTCACAAAAGTGCTTCGCCCAAAGGAGCAACTCGGCATCCGTCAACATAGACATCGTGGATGACTGTGACAGTAGGAGAGAGAAGGTATTGCAAATGTAACAAAAAAAGAAAATGCGTATGCAAATAACATGACTTATAGATAAACATCCCGTAAGGTTTTATACATATTTGCTTTCAAAAGAAAGAACTTTCGATGTTACATTTCAGAATTTCGGAGTTCTTCGGGGTTTGTCTAGTTGACTATACTAGGCCACTTTGTGCAAAAAGTGAAACTTGGGGCTCCTCTTCAGGGGGAGCGAGTTCGACTACAACGAGTGGAGGTAACGAAGCCTTCACTTTCTTCTTCTGCTTACTAGAGGTGGAATTCGTCCATGATCTGGTCGATGTAGTCCTTGTGATCCTTTAGGATTCTCATCTTGACGCAATTATTCCAAAGATCCAGATAGTCGTAAAAGTCATTGTGCTGGATTGGGCTATCTATGGCTACCACGCATTCAAGGCAAGGGGGCATGCAGTCGCGCCCGAACTGTTTTAACAGTTCACTGGTGTAGTATGAAGTAATACACTCGAGGCCTATGAGTATGATGATGGGTTGGTCGCTCATCACATGGACCATCTTCTTAATACCGTACCATGGTAGAAGCTCTCGAATGGGATCATCGTCGTGGACAGGGAGCTCTGTTTGATGTGCCTGAAGCGTCGATTCTGAAGGGTAGTACCCATCACGTTTCCAGGAAGTGGAGGAGGAATACGCTCCATCTTCTCTAGGAGCTAGATGTAGAGGATGATAGGAGCTCCTCTTTTATTGAGAGAGTAGGAATAGTATGACTCGTTGAGACCCATCAGTGTCTCTTCTAGAATGATCCCAGTAGGATCCTTATTTCCACTTCTAAGATTATAGACCACTTCTAGGATCCTTGCGGATGGAGGGCGATTGCTTGAGGAAGCGAGGATGAAGTGAGCTACCATAATGGACACGGTGAGCAGAGAAGCGTCGAAGCTTAGTGGAGGGATTTCTCCGTTTTGGGTTGCCACTTTGACCAGCGAGGAAAGTCCAAGTGAGTTATGGCGAGGATTTTGTTTGCCACGCTTTTCGTGTAGACAAGCTCATCTTGGAAGAGTTGTCTGAGAGACATGGACTCGGCCGAGGGTTTGAGCCTTAGGATGTTCTTGCTTCTGATCATCATGATGGCCTTGAACTCTTCAATGGTTGGGCAAATCCAGCGATCCCCTAGTATAAAGGCGATGTGCACCAGATCCCATCTGTGTTGCATATCCATCATGAAGCCGTGATGGAGGCGGTGATTAGTGTAGTTGAGAGCGATGTTGATCCCAAAGGAGTCATAGTACCATAGATACTCATTGAAGTGGTGAGTCCACATGGAGAGGTCCTCGTTGTCTAATAAGGCCATTCTGCGCACATAATCAACTTTGACAAACATGTTGAGTGATTTTGATGAAAGCAAACATGCTTAGAGATGTTTTAGTATATCTATTATAAATGTATGCATGTATAATAAATAAGCACGTACTGAGTTGTTTTGTCGAGGCCTTGCTGTTTGGGCACGTCCAAACAACGGTTGGATAGAGTAACCAGGTTTTGTGTGTTAAGGTTTTCTGTCGAGGTTTGGGTGGGAATCTCTCCCCACCATCGCTAAGATCACATCCCAGAGTATGTAGTTAAGGCGACAGGAGGGATCCACTCTGGGTTCCTAGTTTTTCCACACGCACCATCGCTCGGTCACAGACCGATATGATCGGTCTTCACGTAATTGTAGGAGTACAAAATTCCGATCTGGTACTCCTTCACGTAAGTCTGGGTGATATACCCATCCGATGCAAATATTAGGGTAAAACATAAGTATAGGGTAAACCCTAAGTACCTGTTAGGGTGATGGACCCCATGAGGTGGACTATTGTGAGAGTGGAATGTTATAAATCTCGACTTATAAATAGCCAGAACTTTGTTTATTTTATTTATTTTAAAATAACAAATCTTCCCCAGCAGAGTCGCCAAGAAAGCTGTAACACCGTTTTCCCCCTCGGTCTATGTCCCGTTCCATAGCTTATCACATGCTTGTGAGAAACATGGCAATATGGAAGGACTACCGCGAGGCAACTCGAGATTCAATGATTTCAACCTTGGTTTGCGTGCCAGACATCTTTTAAAACGAAACATTTAGTTTTTAAAAGATTTTGAAAATATTGGGAGCGGTATGAAATTAATTATGTAAAATAATTAATCTTTTGTTCAAACATTAATAATCTAGGAGGCTAAACAACAATTTAACCTGACCCGATTTAAATTATTTAAACATAATGAATTTAAAGATTATTCATTTGAAAATCAGAGTCGCCAAGAGATTTTATGAAAATCAATAAAATGATATTTGTACAAATGTATTTATACTAGAGTTTCTAAAAAAAGTGGTTCGTTGTCTGATAGAAAAATTAAGTAAGTTAATTTTTACCGGCCAGAAAACTAAACTACTATTAACTCTCATGTGCAGGAACAGACCAAGTCGTATAAACCGGCTGGAGATCGCATAAACCGGTTGAAGAATACATCAAAGCAATCCGGCTCCAGATGATCAAGTCATGATCAAGAGGAACCGACTTCAACATTTCAGACAGACCGGCTAGCAAAGAAAAGTTCATACTCCAGCCGGACCATATTACGAAAGGGTCAACCGGAAACTCAGAAATACAAAGATGACGTAATATGACGAAATAGATGTCTCTTGGGAAAATGCAAGAAGATAAGATCCGGATCAGAAGCATGCGATAAAAATAATGATGATCTGCTTATCCGAAGATCCGAATCAGACAGCCGGAAGGTGCATGTTTGACACGTGTACAGAACTGCAAGCCGACTACGTCATCAATACCTGACCGGTATATGCATGCTTGCCAAGTGTTAGAAAGATGAAACGTGCACGCAACATCTCTGAACCGGCGTGGTCTCAAACTGACCAATCTCAAGGTGAGAGAAGAAGATGACCGTTGGGATCTTATTTACTATAAAAGGAAGACGAAGCGACTTCATTTATCACGGTTCTGAAATATCTTAAGAGAGAGAAAGAAATCTCACGCGCGATTCTAAACTATTGTTTCATTTATCGAAAGTATTATTGTATTGTGTTATTTGTATTACATCAAGAGTGAAGTGGTGTAACCGACGAGTAGCGAGTTAGGCTCGACCGACATTGTAAGTGTTGTAACTTTCAAAGTTAGTGGAGATCCTTCTCATAATCTGAGAAGAAAGGGTGACGTAGGAGGGTTTGCTCCGAACATCCATAAAAAATCATGTCTTGTGTCTTTTACTTATTTCCTGCGTATTTACTCTAAAACGAACTACACTAACCGAAACATAACCCTACTCCTTAATCAAAACCGGTCTATTCATACTCCTTAAACCGATTCCTCATAAATATTATTCAAGTCGTGTGTGTTCCTTCAAGATGAAAAAGACATTTCCGCCCTTGAACTTGGTTCAAGAGTCTGTGACAGTTTGCGTAGTGTTGAGAACGGTTTTAGTCTCTAACCAGACTATCACCAATTAGAGCATGTGTTGTGTTGTGTAAGCGGTCAACCCTTTCCAAAACCGGAACCCCGGTCCTCCAAGGGCGACCCCGATCCTAACAAGTGGTATTAGAGCGAGGTTCTTAACACTAAGGCAACCGAAGAAGATGGGAAGCATGACCCATAGCGATAGGCCACTTATGCTAAACATTGAGGCATTTAGCGGCTGCAAGGTTCAGATGTATTTACATCTGATCACGTTGGATGATGAAATGAGCACCATCATAAAGAAGGGTCTGATAAAGATTGAAAAGGAGAAAGAAGCATGGACGGCTAAAGATAGGAAAAGAAGTAACCTAGACAACCATTGCATGAGACATATTTTCAAATCTTTGGACAACAACACTTTCGAGAAAGTCAAGGAATACGAAACGGGAAAAGAAGTGTGGGAAAAGTTGATCCAACTGTTTGAAGTTAGTGACCAAACAAAGGAGAACTAGAAAGAGCAGAAGGCTCTAATGGCTGCTGAAAGCAAGGGAAAATGGGCCGATAGCGATTCGGACGACTCATCATCCAGCAATAGTGATGATAAAGTTGAAACCTGTTTCACGACTAAGAAAGAATCTGAGGTATTTGATCTCTCTTTGGATGATTTAACCCGAGATGATCTAATTGCTGCACTAAATGACATGATTATTAAGTATATAAAACTGTCAAAATCTCTTAATCAAACTATTTCAAAAATTAAGTCTGATAGTTCAAGTTGTTCATCTCAAATCAAAGAGGTTGAAGTTTCAATAAGTGAGATCTCATCTGTGAATGAGAAGCTCAAGGAAGAAATTACAAGCTGTAATGATTTAACTTCAAAGGAAGAGATGATTTATGTAAAGCCAACTTCAAGTTGGCTGAAACCTAAGAGAAGAACAATCAGTTTGTATGGCAAAGAAAAACTTGACCGAAAGTCAAGAGATGTTTACCGAAAATCATCCTTTAAAGTTAAATCATCAGCCGATAGATATACTATACATACACACAACGAAAAGTCCATCAAAATAATTAAAGTGTGGATTCCTAAGGGACTAATAAGCCACGGACCCAAAGAAAAATGGGGACCAGATTTTCTATTGTCTATGAATGTAGGTAAATCAAGACAAAAGCTTAGAAGAGACAACATTGCATCCGGGCCGACTATTGACGAACACATCACATGAAGGGAATAAGCATGAAGTGGCTAACATCCTCACAAAGCCACTTCTCGAGTATAAGTTTTCTTCCCTTAAAAATATTTTAGGATTGTTAGATTACAAAATTTGAAGAAAAATTGTTAGAAAAATAAAGTTCTACTTAAACCAAAATTCGAAACTTACCTATAAGCAAGATCGGCTTGGAAATATATATACTGGTTCGATTGTTCGACTAGGGTTCAAAGTGAAGTTCGGTCAACCGGCTCGGTCAAGGAGTTCGGTTAACCGGTTCAGTCAACCGGATCGGTCAACCAGCACTTAATGAAGCATGGCCGGTCATAAATGGGTTCTGGTTTATTAAATGCTCTGGTTGATTAAATGCAGCCGCTCCAGTCATAAATGCTCCGGTTGATTAAATACAGCCGCTCCAGTCATAAATGCTCCGATTAATAAATGAGCCGCTCCAATCATAAATATGTTCTAGTCATTAATTGCCCTCAGCTCCAGCTAATAAATACCTTGTTTGAGATGAAATCCGGACCTTTGTGTAGAAATCCGGAACAATTCAAGTTCAGGACGGTTGAGTTGCAACGGACAAATTATTCAAAAGAAATGAATATCTTGAAGATAACGTGTCAAGACAAACAAAATATTCCTTGGGAATATGTAGAAGAAGAAACCAGGCATGAGGCATGGGGCAAAATAATGATTACAATATTTCTTGGGAATATGTAAGAGAAGAAACCAGGCATGGGGCAGGATAATGATTACAATATTCCTTGGGAATATGTAAGAGAGAAAAACGACCGGCTTATGCATGTCTTCCATGTGTCCAAACCGACTTATGCATGTCTGCCATGTGTCAACCGGCATGGCTTCTAGTGACCAAATCTCCTGGAGAGAGAAAAGATGACGGTTGTCATCTTTTCACTATAAAAGGAAGCTGAATCATTTTCAAGAAACAAGACCCTCGCGCGAACACATAAATACGCGTGAGATCATTGACGGTTCTGAAATATCTTAAGAGAGAGAAAGAAATCTCACGCGCGATTCTAAACTATTGTTTCTTTTAGGATCGGGGACGCCCTTGGAGGACCGGGGTGTTTCCGGTTTCAGGAAGGGTGGCCGCTTACAATACACACAACACTTTGGTGATAGTCCGGTTAGAGACTATAACCGTTCTCAGCACTTCGCAAACTGTCACAGACTCTTGAACCGGGTTCAAGGGCGGAAATGTTTGTTTCAGTCTGAAGCAACGTATGCGACTTAGATGATGTTTAGAAGGAGTCGGTTTTAGAAATATGAGTGGACCGGTTTTTGATATAAGGAGTAAGATTGTTTTGGTTAGATTAAGTGAGTAAGCAGTAAATGAAGGAAATAACACGAGACATGATTTTTTATGGATGTTCGGAGCAAATCCTCCTACGTCACCCCTTCTTCTTAGGTTATGAGAAGGATCTCCACTAATTTTCAAAGTTACAACAATTACAATGCCGGTCGATCCCAACTCGCTACTCGCCGGTTACACCAATTCACTCTTGATGTAATACAAAAATACAACACAAGCACACACACACACAAAGCTTCCGGTTAATGACACAACGGTTTTGGATCGCGCGTAAGATCTCTTTATCTCCCTAAGATTTTCGTAACTTGTGTCGCCATTAATGAGGTCGCTTCGTCTTCCTTTTATAGTGAGGACGATCCCAATAGTTACTTTCTTCTCTCACAGTGGGATTGGTCAATCCAGCGTCACGCTGGTGCAGGAAGGTTACTTGCACGTTTCACCTTCCTCAACACTTGGCAAGCATGCAGACACCTCTGAGGTAAAGATGACGTTGCCGGTTTGCAGATTCGGACACGTGTCAGGCATGCACCTTCCGGTTGTCAACGTCGGATTAGTAAATCATCATTGCTTTCCTCGCATGCTTCTGATCGGATCTTATCTTCTTTTATCCATTCGAGACACGTCTATTTCTTCATATTACGTCATCTCTGCAATTTGTAGTTTCCGGTTGTTTCTTACATAGTATAGTCCGGCTGGAATGTAAACTTGTCTTTGCTAGCCGGTCTCTTGAGAGAGTTAAAACCGGCTCCTCTGATCTTGACTTGATCACTTGGAACTGGATTTCTTTGAAGTGTTCAGCAGTCGGTTTATGAGGCTCCAGCCGGTTTGTGCAATTCGATCTGTTCCTGTACATAGAAGTTAATAGTTGTTTAGTTTTTCTGGCCGATTCCAAAAATTAACTTTACTTAATTTTTCTATCAATTTCTCCCTTTTTGATTATTTAGAATAAATATTCAAAACTTGTAATGTATGGCCGGTTTTGAAAATTAACTTACTTAATTTTTCTATCAATTTCTCCCTTTTTGATTATTTAGAATAAATATTCAAAACTTGTAATGTATGGCCGGTTTTGAAAATTAACTTACTTCATTTTTCTATCAATTTCTCCCTTTTTGATTATTTAGAATAAATATTCAAAACTTTTAATGTATGGCCGGTTTTGAAAAATATGTTTAACAGTTTCTCCCTTTTTGATGTTTTTCTGTTGAAGAAAAATTTCAAAACACGTTTTGATTTTTCAAAGGATATCTAAGAAATTAATAACTTCAAAATATGATAAAAACGACTAAGTTCTGAAACCAAATCAAACATAGATAAGTTGTTCTTAAGGAAATAAAAGAAACTAAGGTTTGGATGGTCCCCCCTTTTCAATTTCTTTTTCCTTCCGCCTTCTTTCTTCTTCTTCCCTTGCCCTCCATTCACTGTCTAGTCGTTTAGCGTCGAATTGCCATCCGGCCCATACACTTGAGATGTCGGGAGTTCGTTTGCCGAATCCAAAACCGCCACAGGATGGTTTTGGTGGGCGAGGCATTTGAGCAACAATCGGTCTGGAGCTTGGGGTTGCAGTTGAGATTTCGACTGCTTTCTTCTTACGCCGGTTGATTTCTTCGAGGTCCTCTTCCTCTTATTCGTCAAGAGGTTCTTTGTTTACCGGTTCGATCTGTCTTCGACTGTTCCGTTTGCCCGCTTCATTACCTCTAAAATCGCCTTTCGCTTGTTTTTATTCTTTGTCTTCATAGCGTGCGAGGGTTGAGCCGGTATGGGTTCTTGGAGAGCTGCCTGTTCTTCCTCATTGCACTGTTTGGCCAACTCATGATCTTTTTCTTCAATTTCCTTCCTTAGCCGTTCCCTCTCCCTTTCTTCGTTTTGCAATTTCTTTGCAGTTTCAGCATCAGAATTGATTTGCTCTTGAGTTTTGCTCACTTGGAGTTTGGACAGCTCCCCAATCTGAGCAGCCATAGCCTGTAACATATCGACTAAGGGAGCGGTTGCGGTTTGGACGGATTCTGCGATTAACGTCAATGGTTGCAATCTTCTCATCGGTTGCAATGCAGTAGTTCCCAAGGCAAGAAGTAAGTGTATCGATCACCACTTTCTTTACCTGCTCAAGTTCCGGAGCCTTATCAGTTTGAGGAGGATCACTTCCCTGGTTTTCTGTTGTCATGGAGGTCTCCCCGGCAGCAAAGAAAGGTTTGCTTTGATATAAGTCGGCATGGGTTAAGTGATGTCTGCAATCGTTCCTCCATTTTGCGTCGAACCAGTCAACACTTTTAATGAGTTTTTCCCGCACTAGGTGAAACCGTTCAAACATTCTCGATTCAATAGGAGTTAAAGCTGCTCCTTCTGCTTCCTTCAATGCATCTTCTACTGCTTGTAACCGGGCGTATTCGTGAATCACCGCGGTTTTGCTGAATGCGGCTTGGATAACATTGGTATTTGCCAGCTTGAGAGCCACTTCTTCTAATTCCAAGAGTTTCTCCCAGTGTTTGTTACCGCTCATCTCCGGGATCATGTCTGACAACTTTGTCTCACAGCGGAGCTTGACCCATAAGTGGTAAGGTGATATCAACTCACCAGCATCTTTGTCCATATGCCTAAGGAGCCGCTCAAACATCTCCTCCTCTTCTTCTGCGGAAATGACGACCTCGGCCTCGGTTATAATCTCAGGTTGGGAACCGGTTTGCATAACACCTTTTCCCTTTACCGCGGAATTTTCGAATAAAACCTCTTTGCCCTTGTTAACCTGAACTGGCCCTTCAGGTATGATTGTTGAGTCTGCTGGCCCATCTTGAGCCGATTGGATCGTTGTATCGATTGGAACGGACTTGTTCCCCGATGAACCGGATGGTTCTTTTTCTTCAGTATTTCCCTCTTGAGCCGGAGGGGTGATGTTCACAGTTTTGGCCGTTTCTTCGACCGAATGAATTTCACTTTGACCGGGTATCTCAACCTGATCAGCTGGCTTAAGACGACTTGACACATCGTCTTCGGTTTCCTTAACAATATTTTGGACCACGTTCACAATGAATTCTGAGGTATTTAAACCTACGTCGGCCATTACCTCATCGATGTTCTTGTTAGGGGACTTGGAGTTTTCAGAGTGAATGCTAACCTATGCTGCCTCCTTTGATGTTAACTCGGTTTCTTGGCTCCCCGAGGGTTCGTCTTGCCTTGGAGATTGAGAGTCGACATGGATGGGGTGAACGGTGTTGATGGGAATAGGCTGAAAGACGTCTCCGGTTCTCTTTGGCGAGTGAACCGAGGAAAGAGTTTTCTCGGAGTCAGCCGGCTTGTTGGAGCTCTTCTTTGCGGAAGACTTCTTCCTTCCCTTTTTCTTCTGGGAGGCTTCGTCTTGAACCGCCTTCCCCTTAGGTTTTTCTTGTTTCGAACCTTCTTCAGCCGGAGCGGATGAACCGGTTCCCTTTGAAGACTTCGTTCTGGATGACTTCGGTTTAGCCGCTTTGGCAGTCTTCTTGCTCATTAGCTATGAGTTAAGAATGTTAGCAGGTGGGAGCGGTTCACCTTCACCAAGTTCCACATTAAGGAACTTAAGAATTTTGACGATCTGCATCGCGAAAGCCTGAACCTGACCATCCTTTTGTATTACCATCTCACAGAATTGTTCGAAGATAACGGCTCCCCAATCTATCTTGTCACCGCGGACAATAGCCATCATCATTTTTAGCTTATGTTTGGTCAGGTTATCGAAGTTACCTCATCTATCCTGAATTGAACGAGAGATGATATTCTACAACCACTTGAACTCCAGTTTGAGTTTGTTCTTCCAGCTTGAGTGAGTCACCAGATCCTGGTCGTCAGACGATATCACAAACCGGACCGCGTTGGATTCTGCATCGGTCAGGCTAGTCTTAAAGTCCAACCCGGTGTTCGGCAAACCGAGTGCTTCAGAGAAAAGCTCCTCCGTGATATTAACCTCTTTGCCGCTGACGGTGGCGGAGACTTTCCTTTTCGTTAAAGTCGTCGTCGCCAGAAACACCATAACTGTCGTCGGGTGCACGACGAACGGACCAGACAAGAACGTTTCCAATCCTGAATCCCTTGAAGATTGAAGCACAGCCTTGTTTTCCTCCCCGGCGTGTTCGTCGATGTCGTTGAAATCGACCTGCAACATCCATTGAAAAGGTGCTTTACCTAGAGCCATGATGATTTTGTGAATGAAAAGGGTGAAGAACAGCGATGAACGGAAGTTAGAGAGTTTTTGAGATTTGAGATTTTTTAGAGAGAGAAAGCGTGTGTAGAGAATGAACTGCTCTGGACTTATATAGTGGACGGTTTCGAACGGTTGGAAGACGAACCATCGCTTGGTTATATTTTGGCGTCAACTTTCCCTCCAAAAGTTACTGTAGTAACTTTCGGCGGTAAATGCGGAGAATACAATTGGCGGTAAATTTTTTGCGTTAAAACCGTGGGAGATAAGTTTTTCAAACTTTTCGTTTTTGCTTGAGATTTTGATTTACCGGAAGCTTTGTTAACCGGAAGTTTCGTTTAACATGAAGTCTTATGTTTATTGAATTTAAAACTCGAAAGAAAGATATTGAATAACCGGAGACTTTAAAAATTAGAAAATTTTATAACTAAGTCCGAAAGAGTAGTGAAGCGGTTTTCGGTCGTACAACAAAATGACCAAAAACCGGAAAGAAAAACAAACAACTTAATCTAGATCTATCCAATCCCCTTCTACCATTCTGACAAGCCACTTGGCCACGGTGTTGTCGGGTGTCCGTTCCTCAATCCTCGATATCCATCTATTTAACATGGATAGAGTCAGAGTGTTGGTCGGTCCGACAGGGACACCGGGCCCAAGGTTGCGGCGATGAGTCTCCAAAAATTGAGAGATTTGTGGAGCGAAACCGATCTTTCCTCTTGAAGCGGTTATGAGCTGCTTCAAGTTGTTGAAGAGGTAGGAGGACCAGTTGATTGGCGATTTGCGAATGATGGTTATCATGATGTCGAAAGCCTCCCGGTTATAGTTTTGGTTCGGCATTCGGCCCATGATAGACCGCTGAACCAAATCATGAAAGACTTGGTAGTGAGGGGCGAGTTTTTCTTTCTTCCCGTGGTCGTCGACCGGTTCGATGGAAGAGGAGAAGATATAGCCGAAGTCTTCCTTAGCCGGAAAGAATGGCGTTGGAAAGTCAGAAAATCCTTCGGTTGGAAGGTTGAAGAAAGCAGCAAAATGCTCTTCGGTAAGCCGAAGAAATTTACCGTCAATGATGGTCTTTATTCTACCATCATCAAGAATGTGTCCATTGTTGAAGAACTCGCACACCTCCTCTACAAGGATGGTGTTTGTGCCTTCAAGGAAGTTTTGAAGCCCCGATTCTATGATCGGTTGGAAGATGGTATCGTGAAACCGACCATCTTTGATTTCTTCGAAGTTGACGACGATTGTGTTTCTTAGTTCAGCAGTCATTTTGGAGAAGAGTGGGAATGAGAATCGAAAGGAGTGCTTTGAACTTTCAAGCTTTAGAGAGAGAAGTAATGGAGGCGTTTTTGAAGATGAAGGATTGAGCTCATTTTTATAGCTTGAGCGGTTGGGTGAATTAAATGAGAATATTTTGAAAAATCAGACCGTTTATGTCTGGTCATAAATGTTTTGTCAATTTTCAAGAGGATAAGAGCATGTCTAGTCAAATCGGATCAGGCATGCTTCTTGAAAACGAATATTTCTGTTTCCAAGAGTGATTTGATTTCGTTTGATACGGCGCATTTAATGTTGGTCATTTACTTTAAGATTTTTGATTTTTGACTAAAATTGAAAGAAATGATCTTCATTAATTCAAGGTACCAAACCGGTAGTACAACAAAATTACCGGTTTGGGAAGGGATAAAAGGATGAGAGATGATTTAAACATTAGATGACCCAGCCGCTTGATTCCTCTTTGCCTTAGCTGCTTCCCATCGGTCGATCAACTCTTGGACTCTCCTTAGTGAGCACATGCTTTGGATGGAGAGTGACGAATGGTCCGGAGTGGGATATCCAAGCTAGCACAAAAACCGCTTAGCTGAGGAGCGTAGCCGGTTTTGTTTGAAAGAAGCATCTTCTTCAGGTTGCTGAAGATGATCCAGGACCAATTTACCGGTGTCCCAACCGTAACAGCGATCATCATCTCGAAAAGCCTTTGGGTGTAGTAATAGCCTTTCTCTCTTCCCAGAACGGACTTTCCCAGAATCTCACAAAGAAGTTGGTACTTGTGAGAGAGTTGACTTTTAGCACCCCAGGGTCTAACCGGGACGTCAGAGTTGGAGAACCGATGACACATTTCTTCCATGGTCACCGAAGAGTAGGTTAAATCGGTTACCCCTTCAGTAGGCAAACCGCAGTATTCAGCGAAATCCGTCTCGCTGAATAGAAAGGACTGACCGTAAACTTGTGCAACGATTATGTCTCGATGCACCTCCTTTGCGGTCTGGAAAAATTCATCGACTACTAGGTAGTCGAGAATGAATCTATTTTCAAGAAACCCTCTTAGCCCGCTTCTTTCAACGGCTAAGAACATTTCTTTGACATCATGATCTTAGTATTGGTAGATCGAGTTGAAATCAGCCAATAAAATTTTCTTTGCTAGTGAGTTGGAGTTCATGTTCTTGAGAGAGTTTAAGCTCAAGACAGTTTTGTGAATAGTGAATTTTGTGAATATTTGTGAGGATTTAAGGGTGGTTAATATAGCCAGGGGTTCGGCTAGATCAATAGGTTAAGCATGCTCGATGATGTCATCAATTAGTTAATAGGCTTTAACTTGTTGAAGTATATAATGTTTATTTCCAATGTAAAACTAATTATTACCAAGATATTCATGATGGCAAAAATCTATTGACAAGATGTGAGACTCCCTCTCTTGATGATGGACACATGTCGTCATCTCGATTGCGGTAGACTGTATTTATTTATTACAGGCTTCATTTCTCAAGGTATGCATGAAAACGCGGTTAGTTGTCCCAAGTTAGCCTGAAAAGTTCAATCCATCGAAACCAGAGTGCATTTGTACTAAGCGGTTTTCCATGACCGGTTTTAGTTGAATATGTTGTTCCGATTGTGAAGAAATGTTGAGTCACATCAGCATTTGTTCAAATTTGGATTAAGTTTATCCACTTCTACCAAGTCATTTCAACAGTATAGTAAGTATACACGTGATTTGACATCATGAAGTGATCAGACATAACCGGAGACTTCCTCCCGGTTGGCATTCTTGAATTTTCAATGACCTATTTGAATATGGTTTGAGAAGCGAGAACTTCTCCCTGAACACATATTCCGGTTTTTCATTATTATGTATGTAAACAGTATACATGCATGATCATGATATAAGTTGCTTAACATTTGTAATTCCTAGAATATTTCTAAAATGAGAAAACTTAGTTTCCTGTAGCGGTTTCGTGAAGATGTCAGCTACTTGTTGCTCGGTCGAGACGTATTCCAACCGGATGTGTTTCTCCTGAACATGCTCCCGGATGAAATGATGTCTTATATCAATGTGCTTTGTTCTTGAGTGCAACACCGGATTATATGTAATTGCTATCGCGCTGGTGTTGTCACAGAATATTGGAGATTCCTTGGCTTCTACACCAAAGTCCCTTAGTTGTTGTTGGATCCAGAGGAGTTGTGAACAGCAGCTTCCGGCTGCTATATATTCTGCCTCTGCGGTTGATGTTGCAACTGAGGTTTGTTTCTTGCTGCTCCAGGTAACTAGCCGGTCACCTAAGAACAGGCAGGTTCCACTTGTACTCTTTCTATCGATCTTGCATCATGCGTAATCAGCGTCTGAATAGCTTATGAGGTTGAAACTTGAGTCTTTTGGATACCAAAGTCCCACTTCTTGAGTTCCCTTCAAATATTTTAATATCCTTTTGGCCGCAGTGTAATGTGATTTCTTTGGATTGGCTTGGAATCTTCCGCATACTCCAACCGCAAACAAAATGTCAGGTCGGCTGGCTGTTAGGTAAAGCAATGATCCAATCATTCCTCGATATGTTGTGATGTCAACGGCTTGACCATCCTCATCTTTGTCTAGCCTTACAAAAGGACTCATTGGTGTAGCCGCCTCCGCGCATGTATCCATTCCAAACTTCTTTAATAATTCGGCTGTGTATTTCGGTTGGCTTATTAAAGTTCCGGCTTCAATCTGCTTAACCTGAAGTCCTAGGAAGAAACTCAGTTCTCCCATCATACTCATTTGAAATTTGTCAGTCATCATTTTTGAGAATTTATCACATAATTTTGGATCGGTTGATCCGAAAATAATATCATCGACATAAATTTGAACAAGTAATATGTGTTCCTTTCTCTCAAATTTGAAAAGTGTTTTGTCAACTGAACCTATTGTAAATTTGTGATCAAATAAGAATTGTGTTAATGTATCGTACCATGCTCTTGGAGTCTGTTTCAAACCGTAAAGGGCTTTGTTTAGCCGGTAAACATGGTTTTCGTGTTCTGGATTTTTGAAACCTGGAGGTTGATTAACATATACCTCTTCATTTACTTTACCGTTTAGAAAAGCACTTTTAACATCCATTTGAAAAAACTTTAAAATTTTTGAAAGCTGCATATGCTAAGAATATTCTAATGGCCTCAAGTCTAGCTACAGGGGCAAATGATTCTTCAAAATCAACACCTTCTTCCTGTTTATAGCCTTGAGCCACTAACCGGGCTTTGTTCCTCGTAACTAAACCGTTTTCATTGAGTTTATTTCTAAATACCCATCGTGTTCCTATAACCGGTTTGTTTTTCGGTCTAGGGACTAGGTACCAGACTTTGTTTCTTTCAAACTCGTTTAATTCCTCTTGCATTGCTAGGATCCAATCGGGATCTGACAATGCTTCATCCACCTTTTTCGGCTCAATTTGTGATATGAAAGCTGAGTTTTCATAGTGTTCCAAATTTTGTTGCCTAGTTCGGACGAGTGAGGATATGTTACCTATTACTAGTTCAAGAGGATGATTTTTATTTCTTCTGAGGTTTATCCGAGACGTGTCTATCAAGCTTTCGGTTGGCTAATCAAGTTTAGACTGGTCGGTAGGTTGAACAGAGTCAGACCGATCGATTTCTTCAGTCGAAACTGAAGAGTCAACTTTCTACGGTAAAGCAGCTTGAGCAGGCTGAGGTTCAGCATCGACCGCTTGATCATAGACAAATCGTCTAAAAACCGGAACCTCGTCTTCATCATCAGAATAGATATTGAAATTTTCCATTCTGTTATGAAGGTCGAAGGGTAATGCAGTGTTTCGTTCAACCGATTCATCAAAAACAACGTGGGCTGTTTCTTCAACTGTTAAAGTCCTAGTGTTATATATCCTATAGTCTTTACTTACAACAAATATCCCAACATTATTCCCTCATCGGATTTAGCATCAAAAGCGGTCAAGTAATTCTTGTCGTTGTTGTGAACAAAACATTTGCTACCATAAATTCGAAAATACCGTATGTTTGGAATTCGATCATAATATATTTCAAAAGGGGTTTTGGAAAACCGTTTAGTTACTAAAGATCGGTTTTTGTGTGTAGCATGCGGTATTGATAGCTTCAGCCCAAAACTTTTGAGCAATACCCGAATCAGCTATCATTGACTTTGGGGCTTCCTTGAGAGTTCGGTTTCTTCTCTCAGCCAAGCCGTTTTGTTGAGGAGTTCTGGCACTAAACAACTCGTGTCTAATACCGGAATCGTCAAGAAAAGTGGTTAAACTACTATTTATAAACTCAGTTCCTCTATCACTTCTGATTTTGTTTATTCGAATAGATTTCTCATTTTGTATTCTCAAAATCAATTTGATCAGGTTTGGAGTATCTTGATTTTTAGAGGCTAGAAATGTTACCCAAGTAAACTTAGAATAGTCATCAATAACTACCATAGTATAATGCATGCCTCCTAGACTGGTTACTTTAACCGGACCAAACAGATCCATATGCAAAAGTTCTAAACATCGCTCAGATTGATAATTTCCTTTACTTTTGAAAGATGACTTTATTTGTTTGCCCATTTGACATGCAGCACATACTTTATCTTTTGAAAACTTAACATTTAGAAAACCATGAACTAGTTCTTTAGAACATATAAAGTTTATTGTTTTGAAATTCAAATGGTTTAGCCGTTTATGCCAAAGCCAGTTTGGATCATTTCCGGCTATCATGCATACAGGTTTTTCAAAATCAGTTTTCCAGTTAACTTTGTAAATATTTCCCATTCGATTACCGGTTAAAAGGATATCATTTTGCTGATTTTTAACTAAACATGCATTTTTATAAAAATCAACTTTATAACCCACATTACACATTTGACTTATACTTAATAGATTAAAATGCAGTTCTTCTACCAGTAATACATTATTTATGGATAGGTTACCATGGACAATCTTACCCTTTCCCACGGTTTTACCTTTCGAGTTGTCACCAAATGTTATGACTGCTCCGGTTTCATACTTGATGCCGGTTAGTAGCTCATCGTTGCCGGTCATGTGTCTTCAACATCCGCTGTCCAGATACCATTCTGAGTTCTTTAGCCGATTGCTTCTCCTAACTTGCAAAAGAAAATTATTTACACCTTTTTGGTACCCACATTCAGTTGGGTCCATGGTTGATTAGTCCCTTTGGGATCCAGACTTGAATAAGTCGGATCACTTTCCCGGTATCTGTTCTTATAATGTTTGGCTTAATTTCTTGACCATTGCTCAAGAATGCCTTATGTTGTGGTGATGAGTTTCTTTGAGACCGATATCTGTTTGTTTTATTTCCTTTCCGGTTGGCTTTCCTTCTCTTAGGATGAAGCCAGTTTTGTGATTCAGTAGGGCTTACATATTTTAGTTCTTTTTCCGGTGTTAGATCATGTTCTTCCTTATTTTCGGTTGTTGAACTCTTGACAAATCTTATGAATGGAAGATTGTCTTTCGTGAGTTTCATCCCATTAGGTTGATTTGATTCGTTTTGTTTGTTTGGTTCATAACCGATACCAAATCTACATTTAGGATGTCTTTTATAATTACACATCTGTTTTACGGCTTGACGAGATCTCTCCAACGTAGCCGTAACATACAGTGCTCGTTCATCGGTTTCAGTTACCGGTTGAACTGTCTCCTCATTATCTAAGGATAGTTCATCCGGTTCATACATTGCGGTTTCACATGCCTTAACATCGATACTATTTGACTCTACGGTTTTAGGTTCTACCGGAGTCGGTATGTATGCAGATATGTTTCTGAACTCAGCGACCATTTCGTTGAGTGCAGAAATCAAATCTTCCTTAGAGAACTCATCAAAAGAGAAATCAAATATCTCTTCGTCGTTTGCCATGAAACAAGTTACCCTTTCTTCATTATCTTCATTGTCGGAGTACGCCCACTCGCTTCCACCATCGGATGTGATGAGTGCTTTCTGAATTTCCTTCCCTTCGTCTGCATGCTGGTCGTCGTTTCTCCGGTAGTCGTTCCGTTGGTTGTCATTTCTCCGGTAGTTGTTCCCTTGGTAGTTGTTGCCCTAGTACCGGTTGCCTTGATAGTTGTTGCCTTGATAGTTGCCTTGATAGTTGCCTTCCGGTTTTCTGTCGTCTCTTCTCGGTTTTATGCATTCTGACCTGAAATGTCCAAAACCGTCACAGTTATAACATCTTTTATTTGATTTATCTACATAATTATAATTAAAATCGTTGTTAAATGGTGGCTGATTCTTCTTCATGAATCTCCCAAATTTCTGAGCTAGAATCGCCATCACATCTTCACTGATCTGATCAACGTTTTTGACTGGAGCCGGAATGGTTGATACTTGGACCGCCAGTTCCACCGATGTAACCAAAGCTCTAGTTGCGGTTGACGTGGATGCTTCATCTTCGATCCGAGACTTAATCTCAAACTCGTAGGCTTTTAGATCCTCAAATACGTCATGCAACTTCATCTTCCCGAGGGTGCTTGATTCTCTCATCACCATGGTCTTGATATCCCATGTGCTCGAAAGTGATCTTAAGGCTTTGATGATTACTTCTCGGTTGTCGTACTTCTTTCCGAGTGTTTGAAGCTCGTTGACCACGCTGGTGAACCGGTTACTGAATTCCTTCATGTTTTCCCCCGGTTTCATTCTGATGTTTTTATATTTCTATGTAGCCACCAAGATTTTGTTCTCCTTTGTTCTTTCGTTTCCTTCATGGATCTGAATGATCGTTTCCCAGGCTTCCTTTGCATTATCGCAGTCTGATATCTTGTTCAAGGTGTTATCATCTATAGCCTTATAGATGTGCCTCATGCAATGGTTGTCCAGGTTACTCTGTCTTCGATCTTCATTTGTCCATTCGTCTAACTCCTTGTTAATCTTGATTGGCCCCTCTTTCAGGACTCGGCTCATATCATCAACTAGAGTGATCAGATGTAGATACATCTGTTTCTTCCAACTGCTAAACGCTTCACCGTTTAGCATTGGCGGCTTGTCGTTGTGGGTCATGCTTCCCATTTTCTTCCGTTGCTTGAGTGCTAAGAACCTCGCTATGATACCACTTGTTAGGATCGGGGACGCCCTTGGAGGACTGGGGTGTTTCCGGTTTCAGGAAGGGTGGCCGCTTACAACACACACAACACTTTGGTGATAGTCCGGTTATAGACTATAACCGTTCTCAGCACTTCGCAAAATGTCACAGACTCTTGAACCAGGTTCACGGGCGGAAATGTCTGTTTCAGTTTGTAGCAACGTATGCGACTTAGATGATGTTTAGAAGGAGTCGGTTTTAGAAATATGAGTGGACCGGTTTTTGATATAAGGAGTAAGATTGTTTTGGTTAGGTTAAGTGAGTAAGCAGTAAATGAAGGAAATAACACGAGACATGATTTTTTATGGATGTTCGGAGCAAATCCTCCTACATCACCCTTCTTCTCAGGTTATGAGAAGGATCTCCACTAACTTTCAAAGTTACAACAATTACAATGCCAGTCGAGCCCAACTCGCTACTCGCCGGTTACACCAATTCACTCTTGATGTAATACACAAATACAACACAAACACACACACAAAGCTTCCGGTTAATGACACAACGGTTTTGGATCGCGCGTAAGATTTCTTTATCTCTCTAAGATTTTCGTAACTTGTGTCACCATTAATGAGGTCGCTTCGTCTTCCTTTTATAGTGAGGACGATCCCAACGGTTACATTCTTCTCTCACCGTAAGATTGGTCAATCCAGCGTCACGCTGGTGCAGGAAGGTTACTTGCACGTTTCACCTTCCTCAACACTTGGCAAGCATGCAAACACCTCTGAGGTAAAGATGACGTTGCCGGTTTGCAGATTCGGACACGTGTCAGGCATGCACCTTCCGGTTGTCAACGTCGGATCAGTAAATCATCATTGGTTTCCTCGCATGCTTCTGATCGGATCTTATCTTCTTTTATCCCTTCGAGACACGTCTATTTCGTCATATTACGTCATCTCTGCAATTTGTAGTTTCCGGTTGTTTCTTACACAGTATAGTCCAGCTGGAATGTAAACTTGTCTTTGCTAGCCGATCTCTTGAGACAGTTAAAACCGGTTCCTCTGATCTTGACTTGATCACTTGCAACTGGATTTCTTTGAAGTGTTCAACAGCCGGTTTATGAGGCTCCAGCGGTTTGTGCAATTCGATCTGTTCCTGTACATATAAGTTAATAGTTGTTTAGTTTTTCTGGCCAGTTCCAAAAATTAACTTTACTTAATGTTTATATCAGTTTCATTTACCGAAAGTATTATTGTATTGTGCTATATGTATTACATCAAGAGTGAAGTGGTGTAACCGGCGAGTAGAGAGTTAGGCTCGACCGACATTGTAAGTGTTGTAACTTTTAAAGTTAGTGGAGATCCTTCTCATAATCTGAGAAGAAGGGGTGACGTAGGAGGGTTTGCTCTGAACATCCATAAAAAATATGTCTTGTGTCTTTTACTTATTTCCTGCGTATTTACTCTAAAACCGAACTACACTAACCGAAACATAACCCTACTCCTTAATCAAAACCGGTCTATTCATACTCCTTAAATCGTTTCCTCATAAACATCATTCAAGTCGTGTGTGTTGCTTCAAGCTGAAACAGACATTTCTACCCTTGAACCCGGTTCAAGAGTCTGTGACAGTTTGCGTAGTGTTGAGAACGGTTTTAGTCTTTTATCGGACTATAACCAATCAGAGCGTGTGTTGTGTTGTGTAAGCGGTCAACCATTTCCAAAACCGGAACCCCGGTCCTCCAAGGGCGACCCTGATCCTAACAAGTGGTATCAAAGCGAGGTTCTTAACACTCAAGCAACCGAAGAAGATGGGAAGCATGACCCACATCGATAGGTCACTTATGCTAAACATTGAGGCATTTAACGGCTGGAAGGTTTGGATGTATTTACATCTGATCACGTTGGATGATGAAATGAGCACCATCATAAAGGAGGGTCCGATAAAGATTGAAAAGGAGAAAGAAGCATGTACGGCTGAAGATAGGAGAAGAAGTAACCTAGACAACCATTGCATGAGACATATTTTCAAATCTTTGGACAACAACACTTTCAAGAAAGTCATGGAATGCGAAACGGGAAAAGCAGTGTGGGAAAAGTTGATCCAACTGTTTGAAGTTAGTGACCAAACAAAGGAGAACCAGAAAGAGCAGAAGGCTCTAATGGCTGCTGAAAGCAAGGGAAAATGGGCCGATAGCGAATCGGACGACTCATCATCCAGCGATAGTGATGATAAAGTTGAAACCTGCTTCACGGCTAAGAAATAATCTGAGGTATTTGATCTCTCTTTTGATGATTAACCCGAGTGATCTAATTGCTGCACTAATTGACATGGTTATTAAGTACATAAAACTGTCAAAATCTCTTAATCAAACTATTTCAAAAATTAAGTCTGATAGTTCAAGTTGTTCATCTCAAATCAAAGAGGTTGATGTTTCAATAAGTGAGATCTCATCTGTGAATGATAAGCTCAAGGAAGAAATTACAAGTTGTAATGATTTAACTTCAAAGAATGAGATTATTTATGTAAAGCCAACTTCAAGCTGGTTGAAACCTAAGAGAAGAACAGCCAGTTTGTATGACAAAGAAAAATTGACCGAAAGTCAAGAGATGTTTACCGAAAATCATCCTTTAAAGTTAAATCATTAGCCGATAGATATACTATACATACACACAACGGAAAGTCCATCAAAATAATTAAAGTGTGGATTCCTAAGGGACTAATAAGCCACGGAACCAAAGAAAAATGGGGAGCAGATTTTCTATTGTCTATGAATGTAGGTAAATCAAGCCAAAAGCTTGGAAGAGACAACATTGCATCCGGGCCGACTATTGACGAACACATCACATGAAGGGAACAAGCATGAAGTGGCTAACATCCTCACAAAGTCACTTCTCGAGTCTGAGTTTTCTTCCCTTAGAAATATTTTAGGATTGTTAGATTACAAAATTTGAAGAAAAATTGTTAGAAAAATAAAGTTATACTTAAACCAAACCGTTTTTCCAAAAAACCGGCCAAACAAATATAAGCTCTTTAAACCGGACAAACAAATATAAGCTCTTTAAACCGGCCAAACAAATATAAGCTCTTTAAAAACTGGCCAAACAAATATAAGCTCTTTAAAAACCGGCCAAAAAATATAAGCTCTTTAAACCGGCCAAACAAATATAAGCTCTTTAAACCGGCCAAACAAATATAAGCTCTTTAAACCGGCCAAACAAATATAAGCACTTTAAAAACCGGCCAAACAAATATAAGCTCTTTAAAACCGGCCAAACAAATATAAGCTTTTTAAACCGGCCATACATTACAAGTTTTGAATATTTATTCTAAATAATCAAAAAAGGAGAAATTGTTAGAAAAATTAAGGAGTTAATTTTAAACCGGCCACACATTACAATTTTTTAATATTTATTCTAAATAATCAAAAAGGGAGAAATTGTTAGAAAATAATTGTTTGAACTTATGAAAAGTTTAATGAATAGATAAATTAAGTTCAAATAAATATGTTAAACCGCTAAGTCATATCAAATATATTAATTGGTTTAATGTTAGAAAAATTAAGTAAGTTAATTTTAAACCGACCAACGATTACAAGTTTTGATTATTTATTCTAAATAATCAAAAAGGGAGAAATTGTTAGAAAAATTAAGTAAGTTAATTTTAAACCGGCCAACAATTACAAGTTTTGAATATTTATTCTAAATAATCAAAAAGGGAGAAATTGTTAGAAATTAAACCGTTAAGTCATATCAAGTATATTAATTGGTTTAAATATAACAAGAATGTGTTGTAGTGTAGTGGTAAACACCCATGTCTATCACACAGGTGACCAGGGATCAAATCTCACCGACTGCAAATATTATCTAAAGTGTTGCTATTTTAGGGAAGCTGAGCAAAATCCGAAATTTACTTATAGGCAAGATCGTCTCGACAATGTATACCGGATCGGTCAAAGCGTCCGGTCAAAGCGTTCGGTCAAGAAGTTCAAAATCCGGACAGGTTCAACCTATGTGCATAAATCCGGACAGGTTCAACCTATGTGCAGAAATCCAGACATGTTCAACTTATGTGTAGAAATCCGGACAGGTTCAACCTGTGTGCAGAAATCCGGACAGGTTCAACCTATGTGTAGAAATCCGGACATGTTCAACCTATGTGCAGAAATCCGGACAGGTTCAACTTATGTGTAGAAATCCGGACAGGTTCAACCTGTGTGCAGAAATCCGGACAGGTTCAACCTATGTGTAGAAATCCGGACAGGTTCAATTTATGTGTAGAAATCCGGACAGGTTCAACCTGTGTGCAGAAATCCGGACAGGTTCAACCTATGTGTAGAAATCTGGACAGGTTCAAGTTCAGGACCGGTTGAGTTGTAAACCGAAAGAACGGTCAAGAAATCTAACCGGTCAGAATATCAAACCGGCATAAAGAAGCAAATGAACAAACCTGAAGTTATCAAGTTGAATATCAAACCGTCCAGAAGAAGCAAATGAACAAACCTGAAGTTATCAGGTTGAATATCAAACCGGCTAGAAGAAGCAAATGAACAAACCTGAAGTTATGAGGAACGGTCAAGAATCTGACTGGTCAAGAATCCAACCGGTCAAGTAATCAAACCGATTAGAAGAAGAAGCAAAGGATGTATCCAAAACTAGAAGTTATTCGGTTAACCTGAAGCCATGAACAACCGGTAGATATCCTAAATCGAAATACAGTATCCAACCGGAAAACCGATGAGAAGACTACTTAGAGAAAAAAGTCAAGAATATCAAACTAAGTACAACTTACAAATCGGTGCAAATAGATACTTTGGGTATCTGCAGAAGATAACATCAAAAGATCAAACTGTGACATTGCCATATCCATACAAGTCTGAGGATACTCTGCAGGCTGCAGAAGATTGCCTGAAGAGATCTTTCCACTCTGGGATAAGTCAGAGGCGCAACCTTCCAGGTGCAGGCAACTGTCCAACCGACAGTTGCTATATTAAGTAAAAGATAGATAAGTCAGAGGCGCAACCTTCCAGGAACCGGTCAAGAGATAAAACCGGTCAAATCACTCAATCGGTCAAGCAATCCAACCGAACAAAAACCTGACCGAACAAGAAGAAAAGATCGGTCAAATCAGAAGGCCAAAATCATAAGACATTCGGTCAATCAGAAGCTATGGAAAAACCGGAAGTCATCCGGTTAACATAAACAACTAACCAATACAAATAGATATTTCGGGTATCTATTAAGAATGATACCAAAGGGACAGACTTTAGTATTGCCATATTCATACAAGCCTGAGGACAGTCTACAGACTGTAGAAGATCGTCCGGCGTGATCTTTCTACTTCAGGATAAATTAGAAACGCAATCTTCCAGGTACAGGCAACTGTCCAACCGATAGTTGCCATATTGAGTAAAAGACAAACCTAGTCGGTTTGACCTATATACTGGAAGACTAGACCGCCAGGTCTGAAGACTAGACCGCCAGGTTTGAAGACTAGACCACCAGGTCTGAAGACTAGACCGCTAGGTCTGAAGACTAGACCGCCAGGTCTGAAGACTAGACCGCCAGGTCTGAAGACTAGACCGCCAAGTCTGAATCACTGAACCTCTGCTCAACCAATCAGATTCAAGGAAATGAAATGTGACCGTTGGCACTTTTCACCTATAAAAGAAGGAGCTGAAGAGGCAAAGCATACCACATACGAAAAACAAAAGATACAAGACAAGATAAATTAAGTGTGTTTATCTCTCTACAAGATTAAGAGCTTAAGTGTGATTACAATTTCGGTTAAAATTGTACGGGTGTGTTTGTGTATTCCTTAGTGAATATCCTTCTCGCGGTTTCGAGAGGAAGGGGTGACGTAGAAGTTTCATCTCCGAATATCCATAAAAACCTGTCTTGTTATTTACTTTTCGCCGGCTTTACATTCTAACCGATCTGCACTAACCTACTAATACCACTCCAACCGATTCAACATCACCCAAACCGAATCACTAAGCTGCAAAACCGACCTAGCAATCTCCAAACCTATATTATTCAAATCCGGTTCTGCCTATCTAGTTTGTGTGCTGCTTCACCTGAAACAAACCACTTCCGCGCTTGATCTCGGTTTAAGGGTTTGTGACAGTTTGCATAGTATTGAAACCCCGGTGTTAATCTCTAACCGGATTAATCACCACCCTTTGAGTGAGACGCGATAACCGGCCAACCCCGGTCCCCCAACCGCGACCTAAATCCTAATAGTTTAAATATAACAAGAAGTTGTTGTAGCATAGTGGTAAACACTCTTGCCTGTCACACAAGTGACTAGGGATCAAACCTCACCGACTGCAAATAATATTTAAAGTTTTGTTATTTCAGGGAAACTGAGCAAAATTCGAAATTTACCTATAGGCAAGATCGGCTTGGAAATATATATACTGGTTCGGTTGTTTGACTAAGTTTCAAAGTGAAGTTCGGTCAACCGGCTCGGTCAAGGAGTTCGGTCAACCAGCACTTAATGAACCATGGCCGGTCATAAATGAGTTCTGGTTTATTAAATGCTCCGGTTGATTAAATGCAGCCGCTCTAGTCATAAAAGCTCTGGTTGAATATTCATAAATGCTCCAATCATAAATATGTTCCGGTCATTAATTGCCCTCAGCTCCAGCTAATGAATATTTTATTTGAGATGAAATCCGGACCTTTGTGTAGAAATCTCGAACGATTCAATTTCAGGAACGGTTGAGTTGCAACGGACAAATTATTCAAAAGATATGAATAACTTGAAGATAACGTGTCAAGACACACAAAATATTCCTTGAGAATATGTAAAAGAAGAAACCAGGCATGGGGCAAGATAATGATTACAATATTTCTTGGGAATATGTAAGAGAAGAAACCAGGCATGGGGCAGGATAATGATTACAATATTCCTTGGGAATATGTAAGAGAGAAAAACGACCGGCTTATGCATGTCTTCCATGTGTCCAAACCGACTTATGCATGTCTGCCATGTGTCAACCGGCACGGCTTCTAGTGACCAAATCTCCTGGAGAGAGAAAAGATGACCGTTGTCATCTTTTCACTATAAAAGGAAGCTGAATCATTTTCAAGAAACAAGACCCTCGCGCGAACACATAAATACGCGTGAGATCATTGACGGTTCTTAAGTATCTTAAAGAGAGAGAAAGAAATCTCACGCGCGATTCTAAACTATTGTTTCATTTACCGAAAGTATTATTGTATTGTGCTATTTGTATTACATCAAGAGTGAAGTGGTGTAACCGGCGAGTAGCGAGTTAGGCTCGACCGGCATTGTAAGTGTTATAACTTTCAAAGTTAGTGGAGATCCTTCTCATAACCTGAGAAGAAGGGGTGACGTAGGATGGTTTGCTCTGAACATCCATAAAAAACCATGTCTTGTGTCTTTTACTTATTTCCTGCGTATTTACTCTAAAACTGAACTACACAAACCGAAACATAACCCTACTCCTTAATCAAAACCGGTCTATTCATACTCCTTAAACCGATTCCTCATAAACATCATTCAAGTCGTGTGTGTTGCTTCAAGCTGAAACAGACATTTCCGCCCTTGAACCCGGTTCAAGAGTCTATGACAGTTTGCGTAGTGTTGAAAACAGTTTTAGTCTCTAACCGGACTATCACCAATCAGAGCGTGTGTTGTGTTCTGTAAGCGGTCAACCCATTCCAAAATCGGAACCCCGGTCCTCCAAGGGCGACCTCGATCCTAACATGCTCCAAGAGAAAGAATCGTGTGTTGCATGCATGCTCCAAGGACTCAAAGTTTTTCAAATGGATGTTAAAAGCGCTTTTCTAAACGGTAAAGTAAATGAAGAGGTGTACGTTAATCAACCTCTAGGTTTCAAAAATTCAGAATATGAAAACCATGTTTCCTGGCTAAACAAAGCCCTTTACGGTTTGAAACAGGCTCCAAGAGCCTGATATGATACATTAACGCAATTCTTATTTGATCACAAGTTTATAATAGGTTCAGTCGATAAAACTGTTTTCAAATTTGAGAAAAAGGAACACATATTACTCGTTCAAATCTATGTTGATGATATTATTTTCGGATCGACCGATCCAAAGTTATGTGATAAATTCTCAAAAATGTTGACTGAAAAATTTCAAATGAGTATAATGGGAGAACTGGGTTTCTTCATAGGGCTTCAGGTTAAGCAGATTAAAACCAGAACATTCATAAGCCAGCCAAAGTACATAGCCGAACTGTTGAAGAAATTTGGAATGGATACATGTGCTAAGGAGGCCACACCGATGAGCTCTTCCGTAAAGCTAGACAAAGATGAGGATGGTCAAGCCGTCGACATCACGACATATCGAGGAATGATTGGATCTTTGCTCTACCTAACAGCTAGCCGACCAGATATCCTGTTTGCGGTCGGAGTATGCGGGAGATTTCAAGCCAATCCAAAGCAATCACACTACACCGCGGCTAAAAGAATCTTAAAATATCTGAAAGGAACTCAAGATGTGGGACTTTGGTACCCAAAAGACTCAAGTTTCAATCTCATCAGTTACTCAGATGTAGACTACGCAGGCTGCAAAATCGATAGAAAGAGTACAAGTGGGACTTGCCAATTTCTGGGAGACCGGCGTGTCTCATGGAACAGCAAGAAGTAAACTTCTGTTGCGACATCAACCGCAGAGGCAGAGTATCTAGCAGCCGGAAGCTACTGTGCACAACTCCTCTAGATCCAACAGCAACTAAGAGATTTTGGTGTAATAGCTGAAGAATCGCCAATATTCTGTGACAACACCAGTGCAATAGCGATCACATACAATCCGGTGTTGCACTCAAGAACGAAACACATTGAAATACGACATCACTTCATCCGGGAGCATGTTCAACAAAAGCACATCCGACTAGAATACGTCTCAACTGAGCAACAAGTAGCTGACATCTTCACCAAACCACTACAGGAAGCTAAGTTCTCTCATTTCAGAAATATTCTAGGACTTACTGATGGCAAGCAACTTATACCATAATAATCCATGCATGCTGTCAACATACATTATCATGAAAAACCGGGGTATGTGTTCAGGGAGAGGCTCTCGCTTCTCAAACCGTATCCGGACATTAAACATTCAAGGATGCCAATCGCGAGGAAGTCTCCGGTTATGCCTGATAACTTCATAATATCAAACCACGTGTATACATACTAAGCGGTTCAAATGACTTGGTAAAACGGATAAGCTTAATCTAAAGCTGAACAAATGTTGATATGATTCAATATTTCTTCACACAGGAATAAGATATCCAACTAAAATCGATCACGGAAAAACCAATTAGTAAAAATGCATCATGGTTTAGATGAACTAAATTTTTCCGGTTAACTTGGGACGGCTAACCGCGTTTTCATGCACACCTTGAGAAATGAAGCCTATAATTAATAAAATAGTATAACTCAATCGAGATGACGACACGTGTCCATCATCAAGAGAGGGAGACTAACATCTTGTCAATAAATTTATTGTCATCATAAAAATCTTTAGTAATGATTAATTTTGCATTGGAAATAAACATTATACACTTCAACAAGTTAAACCCTATTAATTAATCAATGACATCACTAAGCATGCTTAACCTACTAACCTAGCCGAACCCCTGGCTATATAAACAACTCTTCATCCTTCACAACACCTCATAAAATTCACTATTCAAAAAATCTCTTGAACTAAACCTATCACAAGAACATGAACTCTGATCCACTCGCCAAGAAAATTCTGATGACTGATTTCAACTCTATATATCAATACGAAGACCACGACATCAAAGAAATGTTCTTAGCCGTTGAAAGAAGCGGGCTAAGAAGGTTCTTGGAGAACAGATATATCAATGACTACTTAGTAGTCGATGAGTTCTTCGAAACGGCAAAAGAAGTGCACCGAGACATTATCGTGGCACGAGTCTATGGTCAATCATTCATATTCAGCGAGACGGGTTTCGCTGAATATTGCGGTTTACCCACTGAAGGGGTAACCGACCTCACTTACTCCCCGGTGACCATTGAAGAAATGTGTCATCGGTTCTCCAACTCCAACATCCCGGTTAAACCCTGGGTTCTAAGAGTCAACTTTCTCACAAGTACCAGATTCTGTGTGAGATTTTGGGAAAGTCTGTTCTGGGTAGAAAGAAGAGCTACTACTATACCCAGAGACTTTTCGAAATGATGATTGCCGTCACGGTCGGGACACCAGTAAACTGGTCATGGATCATCTTCAGCAACCTGAAGAAGATGATCATCTCAAACAAAACCGGTGGGAAGCAGCAAGAGCTAAGAAGAATCAAGCTGCCGGATCATCTAATGTCTAATCTTTTTCTCATTTCTCAATTATCAAACCGGTAATTTTGTTGTACTACCGGTTTGGTACTTCTCTTTAATAAAAATCTTTTCTTTGCTCTTCGGTCAAAACCAAAGAAATCTTAAGAAAATAAAAGACATTAAATACTCTACACCAAATAATATCAAATCAGTCTTGAAAACTGAAATGTTCTCTTTCCAAGAAGCATGCCTAATCCGAATAGACTAGACAATCTACAAACGGATTATTCCCTTGAAAATTGATAAGCATTTACGACCATACATAAATGGTCTGATTTTTCAAATAATCTCATAAAATGCAAACCAATCGCCTGCATTATAAAAGGGGACTTCATCCACCTTCAGCAAATCACACTTCAAATATTTTCTTCTCTCTCTAAGCTCGAATCCTCAAACCTTATTCATCCTTTGTTCAAAACTTCTCTTAAAAAATGAATGCTGAAATGAGAAACACTATTATCGTCGACTTCTATGAAATGTTGAACTCTAGGTTTGAAGAAACCATATTTTCACCAATTGTAGAATCCGGGCTGCAACACTTTTTTGAGGGTTCAGACACCATCCTCGAAGAGGAGGTGTTTGAATTTTTCAACAATGGGCACATACTTGATGATGGCAGCATCAGAACCATCATTGACGGATCATTTCTTCGGCTCACCTAGGATCATTTTGCTTACTTTTTCCAACTTCCATCCGAAGGATTTTCGGATTTCCAAACACCTCATTTTACATCCAAAGAATACTATGCTTTCATCTTCTCCGGCACTGTTCATCCGGTTGATGATTGCGGCGAGAAGGATGAACTCGCACCCCAATACCAAGTCTTTCATGACTTGGTCCAGCGGTCTATCATGGGCCGAATGACCAACCAGAACTACAACCGGGAGGCCTTCGACCTCATGATCGCAATCGTCAAACAATCGCCCATAAACTGGGCCTCATATCTCTTCAATGATTTGAAGAAACTCGTTTCAGCCCCAAGGGGAAGAATAGGCTTTGCTCCCCAGATCAGCAGATACCTACAAGTTCATCTTCTCAACCATGGACCCGGTGTTCCTGTCGGACCGGCCAACACCATGACTCGACCCATACTGGATAGATGGATAACGAGGATTGAGGAACGAACTGGCAACACCGTGGATGAATGGGTTGATAGAATGATCTAGGGAGAGTGGCTTGATTTTCTTTGAATTTATGTATCATCGGTTATTCTGGTCATTTTGTTGTACGACCAGATAATCACTTAACTTCCTTTTTCGGCTTAATATAAGAATCTCATATCTTTAACTCTCCGGTTTTTCATACAAATTTACTTCCGGCTCTGATCTTAATATCAAAACTTCCGGTTAACCAAAGCTTCCGGTTAACAAAATTTTCGTTTAAGGAAACAAATCTCAAAACATATCTGAAAAATTCAAAATTTACCGCTCACGGTTTACCGCCCACAATCTTATCGCCCATAGTTAAACTCCGCAATTACCGCCTAAAGTTACTATAGTAACTTTTGGAGGGAAAATTGGCACCAAAACGAAGAATGAAGTGACGGTTCAACTTCCTAACCGTTCAAAACCGCTCCCTATATAAGACAGAAACAGTTCATTATTTGCTCACGCTTTCTCTCTCTAAAAAAATTCACACAACTTCCTACACTCTAATCTTCTCTGATCTTCATCTTCTTCGTTACATTTTCTCACCATGGAATCAGATAAATCACTATTCAAATATATCTTGTAGGTCGATTTCAACGACATCGACGAACACGCTGCAGAAGAACACAAAGGTGTGCTCCAATCCTTAAGGGATTCTGGGTTAGAAACTTATCTTTCTGACCCGTTCTTCGTGCATCCGTTAGAAGTTGAAGAGTTTTTAAGAACGGCGGTTCTGACGAAGAGAACAGTCTTCGCCACCGTGTGTGGCAAGGCAGTCAACATAACAGAAGAAATCTTCTCGGAAGCTCTCGGTTTGCCAAATACCGGGAAAGACTTCAAAACAAGTTTATCGGATGCGGAATCGAACGCTGTCCGGCTAGCCATTTCAAGTGATGACACGGATCTGGTGTCTCACTCCAGCCGGAAGAACAAACTCAAGCCAGAGTTCAGATGACTAGTGGATATCATATCTAAACCTCTTTAGGGTAAGGGAGGAAACTTCGATAATTTGACAAAGCTAAAGCTGCAAATGTTGATGGCGATTGTCCGCAGCGACAAGATTGATTGGGGAAGTGTATTGTTCGAACAGTTTCGCGAAATGGTGGTCAAAATGAACGGTCGGGTTCAAGCATACGCCATGCAGATTGGAAAGATTCTGCGGTTTCTTCAAGTCGAAATCGGTGAAGGTGAATCATTCTAACTTCTGAACACATGAGCAAGAAAACTGTAAAGACGGCCAAGCCGAAAGCTACAAGGGCCAAATCCGTAAAGGAAGTCGGACCGGCTGCACCGGTCGGTGAGAGCTCCAAACAAGCCGATCCAAAGGGAAAGGCTAAGAAAACCGAGGTCCCTCAGAAAAAGGAAAGGGTAAAGAAATCGGCGAAGAAAAACAGCAAGAAACCACAAGATTCCGAGAAAACTCTATCCTCAGAACAAACACCCAATCCGACTGAACAGCTACTTCAGCCAATTCCACTTAACACAGTCCATCCAAACGTGGCCGAACCACTTACATCAATGCAAGCTGAATCCTCGGGGAGCGAAGACACTCTGTCCAAATCAAAGGAGAATCCGGCTAAGGAGGTTAGTATTCACTCCCAAAACTCTAAATCTCCAACCGAAAACCTTGACGATATAATCGCCGATGTGGGACTGAGAACATCAGAGGTAATAGAGGACGTAGTCCAAAATGTTACTCATGAAACTAAAGACGATGTAACAAGTCTTCTCCAGAACAGTGATTAGGTTGGAGCAACCGGCCAGACTGAAATTCACCCGGTCGAAGAAACGACCAACTCCGAAAAACATCACTCCTCCGGCTTGGGAGGGAAACAACGAAGAAAGGGAACCATCCGGTTTGGTTGGGGAAAAATCAGTTCCAACCGGATCAAACTCTCAACTAGCCCAAGAAGGGCCGACCAATCCACCTATCACACTTGAAGGTCCATCTCAAGTTTACAAAGGAAAAGAAGTTATGATCGACGGTTCTCTGGTGTGAGGAGAAAGTGAATTGAAAACCGGCCCCAGACAATCTGAAATCTTACCCGAAGCCGAGGTACCTATTTCAGCAGAAGAAGAAGAAGCAATGTTCCAAGCGTTCATGCAGGACATGAATAAGGAGGCTGAAGAAATGGCCACCCCTTATCACCTGTGGGTCAGACTACGATGTGAAACGAAGCTTTCCGACATGATCCCTGACTTCAACGGAAATGAATATTGGGCGAAACTCTTGCTGTTAGAATAGGAAGCTCTCAGAGTTACAGGTACTGAAGTCATCCAGGCCGCATACGCTAAAACACCTATGATGGAAGAATACGCCAAGTTACAAGCGGTGGATGATGCATTGAAGAAGGCAGAAGGAGAAGAATTAACTCCGATGGAATTAAAAATGATTAAGCGGTTTTAGAAAGTAAGAGATGAGCTCACAAGCAATGTTAACCGGCTATAGGCAGAATGGAGAGAAAATTGCAAATAGCTTCTGCTACATGCCGATCAGTTTCAAAGCAAACCAATCTTCAATATCGGAGAATCTTCCAAGTGGGCAGAAAACCGGAAAGAGGGACATCAGTTGCATGAAACTGAACACGAGGATAACCGGAGCAGATTCCCATCTCAGACTGATCAGAATCCGGGACTTGAGCAAATAAAGGAAGTTGTTATTGATACAATCATCTCCTCCCTTAACGAATACAACATAGCCACGGACGCCAAAATTGCAACCATTCAAGCCGACCTAGTTGAAACAGTTCGGGCATCCATTCACTCTGAAATCGTTGAAACGGTTCAAATATCAATCAAGAAAATGATTGACAAGTCAGTTGAAACGGCAACCGCACCCCTTCTTGAAATGATGCAAGCTATGGCAGCTCAAATTGAGGAGTTGTCTAAGTTGCAAGCGGATAGAACTCAAGAGCATATTCGTTTAGATGCCGAAACAGCTCGCAAAATTCAAGCCAAAGAAGAAGCCAATGAACTGTTAAGAAAGGAAACTGAATACAAGGACCACGAGTTGGCCAAGCAATTCGAGGAGGAGGAAAAGGCCGCTCAACCGGAACCCACGCCAGCACAAGCTCCACATTCAATGAAAACAAGGAACAAGTGTAAAAGAAAGCAAATTGCAAGCTTGATGAAACAGGTGGAACGAAGCGGTATTGAAGATTATCAACCGGTTGGTCAGCTCGAGGAACCTCTGAATGAAGAAGAAGAAGAAGATGTTGCACGACTCAACCCGTGGAAGAAGAAAGCAGTTGAGTCATCAACCGCATCTCCAAGTCCCGGTCCAATAATTGCCCAATCATCTCTTTCACCCAGACCAGTAGGCGGTGTCTTCCGGTTCAACCAGCGCAATCCCGGTACATCAAGTGTATTTACCAGATGGTGCATTGACGCGGAAAGAAGAGAAAGAGAATGGAAGGAGGAGGAGGACAAGCAAAGGGAAAAGGAAAAGGGGAGATCATCCAACTTTTAGCTTATTCTCTTATGAACATATTTATGTTAACTTTCAATGTTTCGTTTCAAAACTCGTTTATTTTCATTAAGATATCATAGTTATTTTACACCAAACTTATTTTGAAACTTTTCTTTGAAAAGCATCAAAAAGGGAGAAATTATTAAACGTATTTTTCAAAACCGGCCAATTTTTGAATATTTATTCTAAATAATCAAAAACGGAGAAATTGATAGAAAAATTAAGTAAGTTAATTTTTGAAACGGCCACACATTACAATTTTTGAATATTTATTCTAAATAATCAAAAAGGGAGAAATTGATAGAAAAATTAAGTTAATTTTTGAACCGGCCACACATTACAATTTTTGAATATTTATTCTAAATAATCAAAAAGGGAGAAATTGATAGAAAAATTAAGTAAGTTAATTTTTACCGGCTAGAAAACTAAACTACTATTAACTCTCATGTGTTGGAACAGACCAAGTCGTATAAACCGGTTGGAGATCGCATAAACTGGCTGAAGAATAAATCAAAGCAATCCGGCTCCAGATGATTAAGAGGAACCGGCTTCAACATTTCAGACAGACCGGCTAGCAAAGAAAAGTTCATACTCCAGCCGGACCATATTACGAAAGGGTCAACCGAAACTCAGAATTACAAAGATGACGTAATGTGACGAAATAGATGTCTCTTGTGAAAATGCAAGAAGATAAGATCCGGATCAGAAGCATGCGATAAAAACAATGATGATCTGCTTATCTGAAGATCCGAATCAGACAACCGGAAGGTGCATGTTTGACACGTGTCCAGAACTGCAAGCCGATTATGTCATCAATACCTGACCGGTATATGCATGCTTTCCAAGTGTCAAAAAGATGAAACGTGCACGCAACATCTCTGAACCGGCGTGGTCTCAAACTGACCAATCCCACGGTGAGAGAAGAAGATGACCGTTGGGATCTTATTTACTATAAAAGGAAGACGAAACGACTTCATTTATCACGGTTCTGAAATATCTTAAGAGAGAGAAAGAAATCTCACGCGCGATTATAAAATATTGTTTCATTTACCGAAAGTATTATTGTATTGTGTTATTTGTATTACATCAAGAGTGAATTGGTGTAACCGGCGAGTAGCGAGTTAGGCTCGATTGGCATTGTAAGTGTTGTAACTTTCAAAGTTAGTGGAGATCCTTCTCATAATCTGAGAAGAAGGGGTCACGTAGGAGGGTTTGCTCCGAACATCCATAAAAAATTTTGTCTTGTGTCTTTTACATATTTCCTGCGTATTTACTCTAAAACCGAACTACACTAACCGAAACATAACCCTACTCCTTAATCAAAATCGGTCTATTCATACTCCTTCAATTGATTCCTCATAAACATCTTTCAAGTCGTGTGTGTTGCTTCAAGCTGAAATAGACATTTCCGCCCTTGAACCCGATTCAAGAGTCTGTGATAGTTTGCGTAGTGTTGAGAACGTTTTTAGTGTCTAACCGAACTATCACTAATCAGAGCGTGTGTTGTGTTGTGTAAGCGGTCAACCCTTTCCAAAACGGAAACCCGATCCTCCAAGGGCGACCCCGATCCTAACATTGTCTGTTTACGTTCGGGAAAGGGCTTTCGCGCCATGTCCTCTACGCCCGCCTAAGGACGGTTTTCAAAATCCTTCTAAAATAGACAAAGTCTGGCTTCTATAAATCTAATTATAACATTCCTTATCTTTAATTAGTAGTCCAAGGGTCCTAAATGAGGATAGACTTTAAATAATTGTACAAAATTATTTAAAGGAGGTGTGTACCTATTGCGTTGGGGTTCAGATTAACAAAACCTGAAAATATCAGAAAAAGATGTTAGAGAGTATAACCAAACAAGACCTAGAAAAAGAAAATTACTTTGGGAAACAACCCATAGAATCTTGAGAGTTACTTTATGAACATGAAAATATCATTTTGTAGAAAATGGGGGCTTGGTTCAAAATAGTTTTGGATTTTTGAAAATTGGGACCAAACGGGCCTAAGGATTAAACCCTAGGTTCGAGTCCGATCTTGTCAATTTGGGCTTAGTAAGGTTGAAGAGGTTTAATTTTGAGTGTGGGTTTGGACTTAGGCCTAGTTCTATAACGTTCTTAGGCTAAATATGGGTTTGATCCTAGGCTAGGGCTAGGGTTTGGCATAGGCTAAGATGAGGCTAAGCTTAATTGTTGGTCCTAGGTTAGGTGTCAAGGTCAATCCTAGGTCATGTGGCAAGGTTTGTCCTAGGTTAATTTGGTCTAGGCTAGTTTTTTCGGCCCTAAGACAACTCTCTCGGTCGGGTGACACGGTCCTGGGCGGTTTCCTCGGTAGCGCGGCTCGGTCCTAGCCTGTTTTTCTCGGTCCGAAGGTAAAATTTCAAGGCCTGGTGTTCTTGTTTTGGTCTGAAACATCAGAAGGCCATAACTTTTGATTGGGATGTCCAAATCATAATCTGTAAGTTGCAGTAGGTTCATATGATCATGAAGAACAAAAGTACTTACATAAATCACGATTTTGAAAATCATAAGATGAACAATTTTAAAACACCATTTCTAGGTCAAATTTTGGGATCTTTTAAATTAGGCCATTTCAAGGCCTGATTTTTGTTCCATTAGCTCTGAAATGATGAATATAGTTAATACATACCAAAAAAGAACATCATTACATCATTAAAATGGTTTTTGAAGATGGAATCAAAATCTAACTTTTTTCAAAAAACAAATTTGATCAAACATGATCAAAAGAGTGAAACAGTTACTTAGAATTCATCCCTACATGTTAAGAATCATGTATAGCTACTAATTGAATCAACAAATCCAACTTAGAAGCAAGAACATTAAATTTCAAAAATCCAGATTTTTAACCTTTTTTTCTAAAATTTCAATTTGATCAAACATAATCAAAACATGATTACAGTTACTTATAAATCATCTAATCATGTATACAAACATGTAATAAAACTAATTATACCAACAAAATCAGATTAAAGGCAAGAACACAAAGTATTAAAATTCAAATTTTCAAGCTTTTTTCTCAAATTTCAATTTTGATCAAACATGATCAAAACTTGATTACAATTGCATGGAAATGATTCAAACATGTTTATAAACATATATAAAAACAATATGGATCAAAAAATCCAAGTTTAAACCAAGAACACAACATTTTAAAAAATCAAATTTTCAAACTAATTTTTCCAAAATTTTGTTCTAGGTTGATTTGATCGGTTTTATTTCAACAAAAAGCTTACACATGATATATATAATGATTCTCTACAAAGAAATCACACAATAAAGCATAAGAACACAACCAAAGTGATCAAACAAGAAATTTTGAAAAATTCAAAATTTTCAATTACAAATCAATATTCAAGGCTTCTGGAATCATACCAACAGCTGGAAAACATTCATGGGAGTTCCTGAAAATGATCCAGAAGCCTGGATCGAAGCTTGGCTCGCTGGAGAAAGTTCTGAAAAAAGCTGTTCTTCGCCGGAATCTACAAGTCTTCAATCGGATTGAATTGATGTGTAATTCTTGGTTATTGTTTGATGTCTTGGTATTAGGATGGTAGGGGAGTATTTATAGGGTGGAAAGGTCAGTTGTAGAAGGCCAATTCGACTTGATTTTGATCGCCAACGTTTTTATCCCTAAAATCTTATCCGTCAGTTGGCAGCCTTATCCCGGGGAAGATAAGGCTTCTAGATAAGGGGGAAACATAGGCGCTGACGAGGGGATCACGTGGGCGAACAACTCAACGGATTTGATCGCCTTTAGCCGAAGTTAGAGCTTCTGGAAGGTTTGACGCCGACGATGATCGCGAATCCGGCGACCCTACATCCCAACGAAGAAGATGAACAAAACGACGTCGTTTTGAGTAACGGAACGCCGAGTTCCGTCTGGTTCAGTCAGCGGTCAGCCTGTTTGACTAACGAGGTCAATTTGTTCCGTTAGTTGATCTGGTGGGGGCGCGCGCGCGGTTCTGCTACAACTGGATTTCTGGCGCGCTCTGGGCTGTCGGATGAGATCTGGGCGTTTATCTGATGGTACAGGATCCTGCTGCAAATTTTAAACATAAAATCAGCCACATAGGATTATGCAATTTTAATTTTATTTAAAAGGTTATTAAAAATCGAATTTAATTCCTTTTAAATCCATTATTTCACCAAAACTTTCACAAAAAATATTCTAGATTCATAATAACAATTATGATCATAATTTATTTTTTGGGAAGTTTTGGGAATTTTTGGGTATTTTATTTAATTGATTTAAGTCATGAATTAAACATAAATCATGAATAAATCATAATTAAATATTTTTAACCCCTTCCTTAGTCTAATTTGGGTAAAATATATACAAATATTTTATCCTAAAATTATTTTTGGAATTCTGGAAAGTTTTATTAATTAAGATTTAATTATCACAATAATTAATCCTTAATTAGGTTTTAATTCTTTCTTTCAAGTTATTTTGAATATAAAAATTCAAAATATTATTTCAATATTATTAAACATGATAATATTATTTTGCAAATCAGGTAAGTCAAATTTTCATGCTTACAACCGTGCTTTTGGCGTTCAGTAGATTCATTAACACTTGACATTTGTCCTTCATGGACATTCATTTTAACTGATGCATTTGTGGCTGTGATATATGATTTTGTAACTTTTGCAGCATTATTGAAAGCATCAGGCAGTTGATTTGCACCTTTTTTTTCTATAAATTTACAATTCTCTGAACTTCTAGTTCATATTGTTTTGTACGAGGATCAATGTTTTAATTCGAAATTTCGTCGAAATTTCTTTTTTTAGTTGATTATGTCTCCCCATATTGTCGAGAAGTGCGATTCCTCAAATTGACAATCTACAAATATTGCGGTGAATAAATCACCCGTAGTTGGTTCAAGATATTTAATAATTGATGGTGATTCATATTCGACATAGATGCCCAATCTTCTTTGCGGTCCCATTTTAGTTCTATTCGGTGGCATAATTGGTACATAAGTTGCACACGTAAAAATTCGCAAATGGGAAATATTTTTTTAATTTCTAGTTATAATTTGCATAGGGGAGTAACTATGATAGTGTTGTAGCATGCAATATGACACGTCCCTAAGAAAAATGGGGAGTTTTGATCTCATTAATATAGATCTTGCAATTAATATTATTTTTAATGAGTGATTCAGCTAGACCATTTTGAGTATGTACATGAGGAACAAGATGATGTACTGTAATTCTAATGGATATAGAATAATTATCAATTGCATGTGATGTAAATTCTCTAGAATTATCAAGGCATATTTTCTTTATTGAATAATCTAAAACTTGTGCTCGCATTTTAATAATTTGTGCTATTAGTCTAGAAAAAACTAAATTGCGAGTTGACAAAAAACAAACATGGAATTAATAAGTTAATGTGTCAATTAGTACTATAAAGTACTTAAAAGGTCTACAAGGTGGATATTTAGGTCCACATATATCGCCTTAAATTCTTTCTAAAAATGTTGGAGATTCAACTTCCACTTTGGATAAAGATGACATAGTAATTAATTTTCTTTGAGAACAAGCAGAACATGTGAATTCATTTGAATTCAATATTTTCTGGTTTATTAGAGTAGGTCCATTTGAATTTTCAAACATTACTCTCTCAGGATGTCCATGTTTGTTATGCCAAGTAATAAATTAATTAATAGCCCTTAGGCCTACTATATATTTCGGCGACATATATATTTGTATAATATAGGCCGGATGAGAATGTACGTAGTTTTTCGAATGCCATTTTCTGGCCATCTATTATTTGAGTAATTAAGATATATTCATTTTCTTCTTCATTTTACGTTTCAGTATGATGTTCTTTTTTTCGAACATCATTAAAGCTTAGTAGATTTCTTCGAGCTTTGCTCGAGAATAAAGCATTCTTAATCGTAATTTTGGTCCCTTTAGGGAGAAATATAATTGTTTTGCCTGAAGCTTCAATGCATTTAGCATTACTGCTTATGGTTTTTAGCGCGGTCTTTCCCATCTTAAGGTGGGAGAAAAACTTTTACTTTTCAAAATATTGTGCGTTGTCCCACTATCAATAAGCCAAATGTCGTCTCCAGTTTTGGCATCGATATCTTTGTAAGACAAAAAGAATGTAACACCAATATTAGTACAATATATATTATATATACATAATCATTACAAAATGCATTAGTATTTACATTAAAAGGGGAAATTACAAAAGTGAGGTGTGTTGCCAAAAATATCATAAGTACCCAAGCAAAAATATATTACAATTAACAATCTAAAATATTAATTTTGATGCCATAAATGAAGTTATCGGCTTCCAGATGCGTGATATTTTCTTTTAGGATGTCATCTAAACTGTCATCATGGGTTGTCAGGTTTACTTTAGCCTCGACCCTTTCTCTTTTCTTTGAAGCCTTATACAATTAAACTAAATGATTAGTTGTGCGGAAGACTCGGGCCCCATAACCCTTAATCCCACATGGATAGCATGGTTCGTCATTTCTGAGCCTATTATTATACCTTTGTTGAAGTCTATTTGGCATATTATTATTCATGTGATTTTGATCAAAACGGTACCTATTTTTGTAGTCATTTCTACGTCCTCGGCCACAGTTTTCATTTCGGCCACGATCATTTTGATTTTTGGAATGACTATGATCATGTATCTGATTTTCCGTATGATTTGTATTTGCTTCCAGAAATAGAGCAACACTAATTGGCCGACTTTCATGATTTTACATCAATAATTCATTATTTTGTTTGTCTAGTAGCATTCAAATGATGAGCTTAAGAGTATCTTTTGAAACTCCTTTCACGGTACTGTTGTTGTAAGACCATATTTGAGGCATGGAATGTAGAGAATGTCTTTTCTAACATGTCTTCATCAGTTATTTTTTCTCCACACAACTGGAGTTTCGATGTAATTCTAAGCATCACGGAGTTATATTCCTGGACATTCACTCTGAGCTTTGGGCAGTACAATCATTCTAAGTCGATCACATCTCTCTTTCAATTTTTGCCATAGCTCTAGCGGAGATTATAGTGTAACATATTGTAATTTAAATGCTTCATCAATATGATGGCACATGAAAATCTTAGCTTTTGCCTTTTCCAGGCTCGACGATTTTTTATCAGGGACAAGAGTTTTCATTAATTCCATGGATGCAAGATGCATTTTAACGTCACGAACCCATGAAATATAATTATCCCTAGAAACGGAACAAAGGGACAAATCATGTTTTGTGAGGCTAATCATAATAGAAAAGGAATTAATAGTAAGAAAATATACCTTAAACAATTATATAGTCGTGCTGATAACGTGTTGTAAAACAACGAACTATTAGCTAATGAAAACACAAAACAAGTAAATAGATGAAGAATAATATTCAAACACAAATATAAAGTAGAAAGATTGAAAGAAAAAGTTGAGAGATATCTCTTTTATTCATTATATGGATGAAGGGTGACATGCATATTGTCACATATATGTTCATGTGTTGAGAATAATTAGCATCCACTTGTTTGTTGTTTCATATTGTCACATTTATGATCACGTGTTAAGAAGAATTAACATTCACTCGTTCGTTGTTTCATAATAATGATAAAATAAATTACTTTTTTCATATCTAAAATTTACTATATTTTCTATTTGTTGAGTCTTGACAAAAAAAAGAAGTTAAAAGTAAAAATAGAAAAATAAATAATATGATAGAGTAATAAGTATAAAATTTAAGAGGAGCGATAGATAGAGGGATGAAATTTGGGAGAGGGAATGGGGTAGAAAATGACATGTCACCAATGGTTGGAAAAAGGATAAAGGGTGAGGAAAAAGAGAAGAAAGAGAAAATTTGTTATTTTTTCAACGAATCAGATTGCGCCACGTCATTACCTCTCCCAAATTCTTTCCCCCAATCATTTCTAAAAATTTAAATAGTTCGATCAAACAATGTCTTTATTTTTGGTAGCTTTTATATTATAATATTTAATAAAACAGTGATTTAACCTTATCACTCAGATTTGAATTAGTGTTGCGTTTTGTTCGGTTCAGCATCATGTTTAGCCGGATTAATTTTTCGTCTCGAATTTTTATAATCTAAATAATACTCTAAATCATTGCTGGGTAGTTTGTTGGGTTGTTTGCTGCTTATACTCTCCGATTGTATTAATAATCATTTCTTGGGTCCCTGTCCGTCCCTTTCTTAATAGGAAAGGAGAAAACATAATCGAATATGAAGTTATTTTTTTATTTTTTCAATAAAAATATTCAGGATTTGATCTTCCATACGAAGGAACTCTTAAACATCCTCTCATTATTAATATGATTTTTTCATTATTTCGGTCATATATTTAGATGCTTCATTTTTACTTGCAGAACTTTTTCCAGTGTTGATTACTAATCCTCGACTAATGATAATTGGAACTATCGCTCATAATATTTAGTAGAGATTCTTTTGATATTGGTCCAGTCAACTTATTCCTTTTCAACACTCATCGTTTAGAAACTCAAATGAGTTTGTCTTTTGAGAAATATTCCACTAATTTATGAGTAATCGTTAAATCTTTTTCATTGATAGTTTTTATTTTTACAATATCTATGTTATCAATTAATTATGTTATATTATAAATGTTATCTTATATTATTTACTAATTAATTTTCTATATATAACTTTAATTTGAATTTAATCTGAATTAATTTCTTATAAAAAATTATCACTACACCTTAACCAAAATCACATACCTCGTTTATTTTTGTTCACGTATGTGATTTTTTTCATTTTATTTTTTGTTAAACCAAATTACTGGGAATTTATGTTTTCCTTTCAAGGGAAATTTGATGAAATGACCTTAATAACTCCTCTATTTGCATCCGTGGTCACCCCATAATTTTATTTCTATAGTGACCACTTTATTTTTTTTGGACAAAAATAACCTTATCGCGTAACACGAAGGGAATTTGCATTTCGCAAAGTGGAAATGTGTGAAAAGTCCAGAATAACCTTACTATTTAATATAATTTTGGCATATTTTTTTCATTTTTCTTCTTCTCTTTATCTCTCTTCCCTCTCTTCTTCTCTTTCTCTCTAACCAAAATGGGGCAGCGACGATCTTCGAATACAATGGCGCCGGCGATACGACAGAAAATGGGCACGACGACGAGCACGAACACTGTTCCACTAGGTACGTTTATCCGATGAGACTTCACGTTTATTGTTGTTCGGTTTCTGCATCTTTGAATTACATGCACTTTTGTTGTTTAGGGTTTATTTGATGAGGCTTCACGTTTCGGGAAGCCCTTCCTGTTATGTGAAGTCCTTTCCGTTATACGAAGGCCTTCCCATTATGCGAAGGGCTTTCCGTTACGCGAAGGGGTTCCCATTACGCGAAGGACTTCCCTTTTCACTTTACTTGAATAGTATTATTTATCCATTCATTCATTCATGTTTTCTATTACAGCTGAAGTATTCGTTTTCTATAATGGAGATGGACATTTGATGTTGATGGTATAATGTATTTTCATGTCACTTCAATCAAAACATTGGATTTACCTCAAAATACTACATTTTCTGAATTAGTTGGTATCATCTATAATAGACTTTGCGTGCAGAAATCCACATGATTTAGTGCTGCAAGTCAAGTGTGATATTATGCATATCACAAATCCTCCCCATGTTATTATTGATCAAGATGAGGATGTGAGCACATATTTATCACGCTTGATTTCGGGTCGAACTATGTCACCATTGTGTGTCTTTGTAGTAGAGAAGTCACCATTTACTAAAAAAAAAGATATCACTACTTACATACTCAACTCAAGAACGTATACTACCACCATCACTTACTCAAAAAATTGTACCAGAAGTTGTACCCTCGGATGTCTTTGTTGAAAGTCAAAATGAAGCCGGAGAAAACTCTTTGCCTCACATCCTACTTACTCAGGACTTGCATGATACTACTAGTGCAATACCTATACCATCTAGTACAAGAGAATCAATTGCTATACCATCTAGTACAAGAGCATCAATACCTATACCATTTATTACAAGAAGAGCATCAATGGGTACACCAACTAGTGCAAGAGCATCAATGGATACACCATCTAGTATAAGAAGATCATAAATGGGTACACCATCTAGTGCAAGAAGATCATAAATGGGTACACCATCAACAGACCCTATTGAAACATCACCGACTAATCCCTCATTTGTGTTAGCATTAAGTAGTGAAACCATATTGGAAGTTGGTGCGTTGTTTGATAATAAAAAAGAACTTCAACTGAGGCTATATAAATATGCGATGACTAATCATTTTGAATTCAAAGTGGAGAAGTCAAGAAAACATCTTTGGTATGTTAAATGTTTGGATGAGACATGCAAGTGGAGATTGCGTGTTGTGAAAGGTAAATTATTTGAGATGTTTGAGATCCAGAAATTCGACCAAAAACACTCATGCTCAGTTTTATCGAGGCTAGAGAAAAAATGCAAACACCAGCATGGGTTATTGGGAAGTGCATGAAGAGTAAGTACATGGTCCATCACCATAACCTCTTGCCAACGGAAAAAATTGAAGACATGCAGACAACTTATGAGATATATTTGACTTATAATAAGGCTTAGAAGGAAAGGGAAAGGGATTGAATGGTGGTGCGAGGAACGGTAGAGGATTCCTATGGAAAATTGCCATCATACCTTTACATGTTGGTGAAGAATAATTCGGGTAACATATCAGAAATCCAAACAGACGAGCTCCGCCACTTTAAGTATATGTTCATATCCTTAGGCCTCTCAATTAGGGGTTTTAAAGCCTTTTGTCGTCATGTATTGTGCGTTGATGTCAGTTTTCTTAAGCACAAGGTGGAAGGTAAACTATTGGTGGCTATTGCATTGGATGCGAATGAGCAACTATATCCTGTCGCATTCGGAATTGTTGATTTATAGAAAAATAACTCCTGGACTTTTTTTATGCAAAAACTAAGAGAAGCAATTGAATTAGTTGATGATCTCATCTTCGTATCCGATAGACACCCAAACATCGCCAATGCGTTGTGTGCTGTTTTTCTATAAGCAGACCACAGTGCGTGCACATATCACATAAAGATGAATATTATGGCCAAATTCAAAACTGTTAAATGTCATATGGAGTTTGATTTGGCTTCTCATGCGTACTCTATCCACAATTTTAATCGGTTTTTTGACAAGATCAATGTTAAAGATCAAAGGATTGCTGCCTATTTGGAAGAAATTGGGTTCCAAAGATGGAGTAGAGCATTTTCCTCCGGTAAGCGATACAATCAACTCACAAGAAATTATGCTGAGATTTTTAATAGTCAGAGAAGGCAACCAGAAAGTATCCCATTTCAGCAATGGATTAGTATTTAAGATTCACAATACAACATTAGTTTAATGATAGAAGAGAAAAAGCGTCCAACCACTAAGAACTTTTATCTCCAACTTATGAAAAGTTATTACGTGAGGAATTCGAGAAGGCCAGATTCTACATAGTATCATCGCTTAACTGATTCGAGTTTTATGTGCATGACAATGAGACCCATTTTAAAGTCCATTTGAAAGACATGAACTGCACTTGTAGGGTATTTGAAATTGCTGGTATTCCTTGTACGCATGCAATGGCTGCTGCCCGTCACCGCAATTTGGTTTCTTATGACTTATGTTCAAGGTATTATTCAGCGAACATGTTCAATTTATTTAACCAATTTTTTAATCGTTATATTTTCCATGCTGACATAAATTACACAACTGAATCTTGGATGAACGCATATGTAGATACATGTTATCCTGTTGGTGATGAAGACGATTGGGATATTCCCAAAATTATTAAGCAACACGTGTGTCTAAAACCACATGTTAAGGTTAAGAAAGGGCGACCACAAACAAAGCGTAGGTTATCCCAATATGAGGTTCGTAAGGTCCCGAGACAATGCAGTTCATGTGCTGGACTAAGACATAATATGGCAACATGCAAATCAGTAATGCCTGCACCATCTACTGCAAGAGAATTATCATCTCAGCAGCATGAGTCATCATCTCAACAGTATGAGCCTTTAGCTTGAAACATTTAAGATTGTGGTGATAAGTTGTAGTGTTCCTTATGTTGTTAATATAATTGAATTGTGGTGGTTTAGGATAAGTTGTAGTATGTTTCATGCATTATGTTTCTTTTTATGTTAAAGTTTAAAGTTAAATATATTTGTGATTGAATCAACCTATGCTATTTATTGGGATATACATGTAATTGAACTCCCATTTAACGGTCAATTTTGTCACCATCATGTATATCTTGTATGTAACCTTTTTTCCGATTTGTGTAATGATCAAGGCATGGTCATAGGAGATGACACACGCATTTCAAGCATGATTCATGAGGCCAGGTTTTCAACTGAAGGTTTCCCAATGTTAGTATCCTTGATCAACTCTACTTAAAGAAACGCGAGGTACTTAGCAAGACGCAAAGTTCTTAGCGAGAGGCGAAGTCCTTAGCGAGATGCGAAGTACTTAGAGAAATGTGAAGTCCTTAGTATCTTTCCTTACTGCTATCTAGCCTTGAAGTTTCTTTATACACAATGGTTTTACATTGAAGGTTATCTTCAAGTCTGAAGTGCAGGCATGGAAGGATACACAATTTAGAATCCTTACATACTGCACTTTAGGCTTGAAGTTTCACTTGAAATTATCTTCCAATTCTTTGGTATTTTATGTAAAGTTCATGTTAATTTCTTTGGTATGAATCTTGGTATGTTTTACATTTAAAGAAAACATAGGCTATCAATTCGTAAAATATGAAGTACTTAACAAAACGTGAAGTACTTAGCGAAACATGAAGTCATTCAAATGATCTAATGTAATGAATATAATATACACAAAATTCAACTACAAATATTTTAACATTACAAGTAACTTAAAGATCTCTTCCAAATTCACCTCAAGATTACAATACTATGGTTCTATAATTTGATTGAATAACCTGGCCGCAATCTTTTGTCTTCAAAACTCCATTTCATCTAAGGTCACCTTCTATACACCTTGGTTAGCAGTCAAGTATTTCATATACATTCGCGTGAATACACCACAGTCCCCGCTCTCGGTTGCTTTGGGGACTTCCCCTACCTTAGTTGTTGCATTTTTACCTTTGGGGTGTGGAATTCTTTTGAATGTCATGGGCTAGAAGTTGAAGTTAGGAAACCTTTGTAGCTTAGCATCAGAGACTCCCTTTGCAAATAAATGTGGAATCATCTCACACAACGGTCTCAAGTATGGATCCAAATTCTTAAAAAGATAAGAATCGCATTCATAAACGTCAATGTGATTATTTTATAGACAAGCTACGAACAGTACCCAGTGTTTGTTGATAATGTTCAGAGGCACATATATATCGTCGATTAATGCCCAATCAGACATATATCTATGTTCTACGCCCAAGAAGTAATCTTGAAATTCTGCGAGTGGATAATTTTCAGGATCTTTTTTAAAAGTGGTGTACTTTCGCCTTATCTTATCTCAGAATAAGCAATCCCCTATTGTTACTTTAGAATTTTTATATGTCTTGGGATAAGCTACAATCCTTTTTCAGAACAAGTGGCAGAATGCGTCGATTTCCTACACAATCGGAAAACATTCAGTATATATCAAACAACATTGTTAGAATAAAATTAATGAATTATGAATTGTACAACTTACAGTATCTTGAAGCCATGTGAACCTTGTTAGAACTCTAAGAAACACCTCCTTCCCTACTTCACAAGTAAACACATCATTTTTCTCATCCTTGGTTTTTGAATCTTTCAACCAATTTTTTACTTCAACAAGCAGCTCATCTTCAAATTTTTGAAGGGGATTGACTGTTAATAGATCATTTGTCTTTTCCAGTTTTGACAAAGAATGGTTGATGTATGAGTCATCTTTTTTCGGCTTCCTCACTCTCCTATTTTGCACAACTATTGCTTTAGGAGGAGTGTTGTATTATTTGAAATCATAATCGTCATCTTCAAACTTCTTCTTCTTCTTCTTCTTAATTCCTTGTTGTATCATATTGGTGAGATTCACATCCACACTCTCCTTCTCAACCTCCCCACTCTTCTCCTTCTCAACCTCCCCACTCTTCTCCTTCTCAACCTCTCCACTCTTCTCCTTATCAACCACCTCACTCTTCTCATCCTTCACATTCACATCCACACTCTTCTCATCCTTCACCTTCACATCCACACTCTCCTCATTCTCCACAGCCTCAACACTCTTCTCATCCTTCACCCTCACATCCACACTCTCCTCATCCTCCACACCATCCACCTTCAACTTCATCTCCATCATTTCCTGCAAAGTAGAACAATATTCTGGTCAGATATGAACAACTTTTGACTTCGCGTGATGCTAACGCCTTCGCATAACGTGAAGGACTTCACGTTCCGTGAAGGGCTTCACGTTACTCAAAGGCCTTATCGATTCGCGAAGTCCTTAGCGAAACGTTAAGTACAAATTTCAATATTTAACCTCAATTTTCTCCTTCTTGTTGTCCACCTTTCTCTTCTTTTTCTTCTTCTTCTTCTTCTTTTTCTTCTCCCTCATATTATCTAATTTGGCTATTAAAATGGTCATCTTTTGGTTGAATTTGGCTAATAACTGTTCGGACATACTAATAACCAACTTTTTCATATAAGCATGGTGAGTTTCTTGAGTTTCTTGAGTTTCTTTGATGGTGATTTTAAGTTCTTTGATGAGCTCCGTTTTCAGGTCTTTGAGGTCCTCCTTCAACTCTGTTTTCAGCTCTCTTAGCTCCTCCTTCAGCTCATCACATTTACATCCAACAGAAGGTGTTGGAGGTGATGTAGGACTTGGCGTCGAGGTGGGGGGTCTATGAATGTCATTGGCAGTTTTGAAATAATGTCAGGTGGGACTCGATTCATAAGCAAGCTTCCTATTTAGGTTGACTGCTTCTTTGGGAGTAGCTTCAGCCTTTCTCTTCTTGGTGGCATGTTTGGAAGTAGGTTCTTCATCTTAATCTTCATCAACTTCATCTTTGCATATCTTCCCATCTGTAAATTCCTCAAAAAATTCATTAGCTGACTCGTTTATTTGTTCAAAGTCCACATCATTGTATAACCTCTTCTCCATGGAGGACTCTTCCATCTCAATCAGATCCGTGCTCTTAAGGGCATACTTTATCTAGTTCAAGGTGTTTTCCTGTTGGAATGATAGACTAACAACCTTGGGTGTAAAGGCTCATTAAGGTAATTCATTTTGGCAAATTTAAGGATAAAGCTTTTGATGACCTCATATGTCCACACTTGAAATGCTATAGCAAACCCATAAATGTTATAAGCAACAGGAGCATAAGGATCGTAAATCGTTTTCTTCTTGTTAAAATATAAGGAACTAAGACGTTTCATATTCTTGTTCAAACCCTTGAGGGTGGCTTTAATGGTGACCTTTCCCCATGGAAATCGGAAACAAGTTTCCTCGTCTTTCACCATGTGGAGGATTTTTAGAAATACCATCCTCCTTGGGTCAAATATAAATAGGTACTGGCAAATCAGGCATACCAGCCCCATCTTCCATGCATCTTCCTTATCATTGCATTTCATAAAAACAGTCTCCAACTCGTTCATTCCTACACTCATTTTCCCTTTAAAATATTTCACCGAGAGAGGTGGACAACCTCGACATTCTTCTTCGTTCACCTCAGGAAATCTGTTGAAGTTTAAGCCTATAACCAAGGCAAGCTCCTTCATACCAAATACAAGTTCCTGCCCATTGACCATGAATGTAATCTCCTTCGAGTTTGAGCTTACCCTCCTAAGAAACATATGATGTACAATAGTTCATGAGAACTACAAGACTAGTGATGTGAATAAATATCTGAATTGGGTATTATAAACCCTCTCCAAAAGATCAATTGTATCGAACTTGTTAGTAATCTTCTTGAGACAGAGGGCGTTTTTCCAAGAAATCCTACCAGAAAACTCGGTAAATATAGTTTCTTCCATCTACAAAAGGAACAACAAAAAAATGTAAGAACAAATACAAATACCATCTCAAACCTTAAGTAGTTAGCGAAACGCGAAGTACTTAGTAAAACCCATGTGCCCATTGAGAAACCATGGACATAAAACTTAACATAAGATGAGCTAAAACCAAAAACCTAATAAGGTTTAAACCAAAAACCTGAAATAAAAGACGAGCAAAAACCCAAAACCTTAACATAAGACGGTTTAAACTAAAAACTAAACAAACCTAATTAATAACGGACGAGAAGACGAGCCAAAGAATCGTCAAGGCAAGGAGCAATTAAGTTAATAGAGGCTAGAGAGAGACGAGACCTTCGTGAGGGAGAGAAGAAAATAAATGTTCATCGCGCACAGAAAATGATTATAAATAAGGTATTGCACGTGCAGAATTGCACGTCTCTTCGACTTCCTACGCCTTCGACTTCCTTAGTGAGATGTGAAGTCCTTAACTAAACGTGAAGTACAAATTTTTTTATAGGTAATCTCTCTCGTTTAATAAGGTATTAATAACAAAGTCATGGTTTGGAAGAGAAACTGTGTTAACGAAATAAATCTTATTAATTTCACATTAAACATTTAGATTCTTCAGAAAAGGTCTTTGAAGAAGCGATCATTGAGCTCCAGGTAAGAGAAGATGGTTTGAAATCGATTTCGTTAGCTTAATAATTAACGAAATTGATTTCAAACCATCTTCTCTTACCTGGAGCTCAATGATGGATTCTTAAAGGTTTTTTATGAAGAATCTAAATGTTTCTATGTAAAATTTAAATCGTTAGCTAAGGTTTATTTTGTTAAGACATATTCTCTTTAAAACCATGAGTAATGTAGATACCTTGTCAAATAGAGTCATGATTAACTATAAATAACAAAAAATCTTGACCCTTAGCAAAACGCGAAGAACTTACTTAGCGAAACGTGAAGAACTTACTTAGCGGAACGTGAAGTACTTAGCGAAACACGAAGAGAAAAGTGAATCTTCCTTGAAACGGAACCCATATGATCATCGACGAGATTATCTACAAAAATTATCATCGAAAATATGAACAACGAATATTAAAACCAATATGAACAATAAGATGAACAAAATATTATTTGTAAAACTTATTTATTTTTATAAAGAAAATAAAATGAGACAAAATATACTTGTTAAAAAGAAAATATCAATTAATACATATTTACTTACTCAATTATATATATATATATAAATATTAGTTTTAAATATTTGCATAATTTTCATATAACACATAACTCTCTTTATTGAATATTATAATTTTTTTTTATCTATTTCAAGTATTAAACTATATAATGTTAAGTTATTTATGACTAACTTGATAATAAGTATAATTATAGTTTTTAAAATTAATTATAACATTTATATATTTGTTTTAATATTTAAAGATGTGCCTTCAAAGATCTAATGCACATATCCTATTTTAATTATTTTTTTATTTAAATTATGTGTATTATTTTCAAAATTAACAATTAATTATGATTATAAAATTAAGATATAAAGCACTTAATGTATCATTAATTGACATAATATATTTTTTATGAGAAATCTTAATCCTAATAAAATCTAGGTGATACACTTGAGGATGTTGCATCTTACAAAAATCAATCTCATAATTAATAACAAAATAAAAGTTAACGCAAGGAATACTATCAGTCTATGATTGTCCAAATCAGGTAGCCATAGATCATAATGTATATGGATTACTATTTACTAATACTAGAGGAATGAAAGAGATATGAGATTTAGTTGTTTAATAGTCAAAAGATAACTTTAGGATTTTGTTTTTCTTACCCTAAATGAAAAAATATTAGTTGTATGACTATTATTTTTTATAACGATTTTACTGTAAATGTGTGATATTTTTGTTTTGGTTAGTGGATTTTATATTTGTTTTTTTTTTAATTTTTATTTTATTAAGTTGATTGTTGGAAAATAAAATAGTTTTTTTTAAATAATTAATATAAAATAAATAATAGTCCATGCTTCTTTACAAAATGCTAATAATTTATACCATTTTTTTTCTTCGGAAAATGAGGTTTTAAATTTAATTTGATATATATATATAAGCAAAATATATATAATATATATGTTGTAAACAAACCGACCGGACCGGTCGGAACCGACCGAACAAAAGTTAATCGTCTACGAACCGGTTTAGTTAAACCGAGAAACCGATGGTTCAAAATATCTTGAACTGAGCTCATTCAGTTCGGTGCGTCGGTTCTTTGATTGCGGAACCGTACCACCGACCGAACCGGCACACTCGCGTTGCTTTGACTTCCACGCAACAGATCTAACCTAGTGGAATGGAGAGGCTCTTTGTCTTCAGCTTCCTTCATCAATCACTCCAATAACTAGGGCTGAACGAGGCGGCAGATTCATAAAATGAACTTGTTTATAAGGTTAAAAAAGGAAGCTGGCGAGCCTGGGCTAAAAAGATCTGTAAATGGGCATTCGTCATAACCACAACAAAGAGAGAGATTTCATAATCTAGAAAACTGATTTGAAGCCATTTGTGAAGATGACCATGGAAGAGATGAAAGGAGATTCAACGGGAGAAAATGACAAATTTCCGATGGGAATGTGAGTTCTTGCCGTTGATGATGATCCCACTTGTTTAAAACTCTTAGAAACCTTACTTCAAAGATAAGGTTACTTGGTAACATGTTTTTGTTACCAAGGTCTGTAATTGATTCATTAATCAAAATCTTATATTGGGTATTCGCTAATTTCCTTAGGATAACAAAGATTCTGTGTTTTTGTTTTCAGTTACAAATAGTCAAGCAAAAAATGTTTAAAAATGTTGAGGGAAAACAAGAACAAATTTGATCTTGTGATTAGTGATGTTCAGATGACTGATATGGATGTTCATATGCCAAATTCTCCTATAATCTCGTTTTCCCAATTCTCAAGATCACCATTCTTTTTGTTTGAATTACAGTGTTGTCGGTTTACAGTGACACCAGTTTGGTGATGAAAGAGATCACTCACGGCGCTTAAAACAGTTTGTGTGAACTTGTTTTGAATGCTGGAGATATTCAATAATGCTCTAATAGATATATTTTTATGATTCAACAAAATTGGAGAGTGCACTTAAAGTACAAAATGTCAGATAGAGATTAAAGTACAAAATGTCAGATAGAGATATAGTATGTTGGTGGAACGTTTGATTTCTTGATATTATATTATTTTGAGAGTTTTATTTTCTTGTAGAAGTTATAGCAGCTCCAATTGTATGCAAAATACAAACCCAATTTGGGATCTCTCTCCAAACTACTCATATTTTCGTCGTTAACATTTTAACCCAAATTTTATTTTATCAATTTTATATATTAAACTTATTTATATAATTAATTTAAGTTATTTATATGTTTTATTCGTTTATATTTTTATTTTTATCCTATATTTTATATTAAACTTATTTATATAATTATTAATTTATATAATATTTTTTATATAACATAAATTTATAATAATATTTAAAAAAATTATAATAATATTAAAAAAAATTGCTTATATATATATATATATAATATTTTTAATAAATTTTTATAATTAAATTATATTTAACTTTAAAATATTTGGATGATATTATAATATTGTGGTATAATTTGTAAGTTAAAATATATGAGTGATATTAATAAGTTATAAAAGTTGATGTAAGAAAGAATATTATAAGAATATTCTTTTGGTTTGAGAATGAGTTTTTTGGTTGGAGAAAATTACTGTTTGTTGTGAAATTTACACCAAAATGAGTTTGAAAATAGGTTTTTCGGTTGGTGATGGTAGTTGTGGATGAAGAAGGTAAATCCATTGATTGAGAAGATACAGATTAAAATCTATGTTTTTGTGAATAATTTTTTTAGGTTTTTATTTTATAGTGTATTTTAAAACTGACCAAACCGAATAATTCATCTAAACCGATCGTCAAACCGATGAACCAAGCAGATCAATAAACTGAAACCGACGGATTGTGATTTAGGTAAACCGACGCTAACAGTTTGGTTGTACATTTTAGTCTATAAACCGACCGAACCGAACCGCTTACATGCCTATATATATATATATCACATTATTCTAACCGCTTACATGTCTATATATATATATATATATATATATATATATATATATATTATTCTAATTCTCCTTAATTAAACAAAATTAATATTTTTTATTAAAAAATAATCTATTAGATATGACAACTTTATTCCAACTAATTTAATAATTAACTATAGAGAAGACTTTCAATTATTTTAAACAACATATCTAAACAAATGAAATTTTTGACAAATTTCTTTACATTTGTCTATGGAAGTGATGAGATGATTACAAATGAAATTTTTGACAAATTTCTTTACATTTGTCTATGGAAGGGATGAGATGATTTTGTGCATAAAATAAAATTTATAGTTACATTTACTTAAATAACATGTTTTTTTTACATTTATATGTAAAAGTATGTAAACAAAATATTATTTGTATATAATTATTTTAGATATAGGTAATATTTATCAAATTTAATTAATTATGAAAATATTTTAGTTTGTAAAAATTGAGTTAAATCTAAATTTAATGTTAATATATATTTTTAATACATCACCTATCTAAATTTAAATAATTTTTTTAAAAGTTCTAATATTTATTTTTATTTGAAAAACATTTAAAAGTAAGATCAAATGTATATATTTTTGCACGCCGACTAATAATATAAATCAACAATATATTCGTTAGAGAAGAATAAAAGTAGTTTCGACTAATATCTTTAAACATTAAATTATAATATATCAAATTATATAAAGTTTTTCTCGAATATAATATTATTTATTATTGATATTATTTTAAACATAGAACAATAATTTTAACAAAATAAAAAATTTACAAAATTATAAGCACGTATTCTTGATATTTAAACCCTAGCCATTCCAATGCCTCTTAATATTCCCATTACGTCTTACATTCAAACACTAGCCTCTTCCCCTTCCCATCTGCCACCTCAATTTTCGTTCAACGTTCTTTAATCACCGTTCTTTCTGCTCGACGTTCTCGTTCTTCAATCTCGATTGGAAGTTCATGCTTTGTTCTTCAGAAATGGTAAGAAAGGTTGATTTTTCTCAACTACGGAAGTTCATGCTTTGTTCTTCAGAAATGGTAAGAAAGGTTGATTTTTCTCAACTACTGCGACCTTTTAAGACTCACATGAAGATTTGAAGGAGAGCGTCAAAGCACTGATCCAAATTTTATTCAGCTTCTTATGTCTTCGTCTCTCTAAATTGTCGAATACCCCCAATGCAAACTCTTTAGAATCAACCATTCCTGAGATTCAACAAAACATTATCGTTACATACCTTCATTTAATAGGTTTATCGGAATCTAGTCATTTTTTGTTCAAAAACTTTAAAAACATAGACATTTGATTTAGAAATAGACAATCTCTGTGTTAGAAATGCTAAATGTCATTTTGGAAACATTTTAAAAGTGTTTCCGTAAGTTGATAGGTTGCTTAAACTTGAAACGTACATGTTATGTTTCTGAAACTAAAATATCATGTTCTCTAAACAACGTTGTCATGTTTATTAAACTGCGTTGTAATTTTGTGTTAAGTTGCATTATCATGTTGTCATTCTTAGCGTTGTTATGTTTTTGTTAGAAAAATTAGATAGTTAATTAAATAAGTAATTAACTATCTAAAAGAACTTAATTAAATACAATTCTATGTGCAGGTACATACTTTCAACTTGACCGGTCAAAACTATTCTCCTAAAAACAACACAAACCGAAACTTCTTATTTATCTTCTCGAAAGTCCAGCTCGGCTAAAATTAAGGATCGGTCAAGTTATCATCCGATATGCATCCGTTCGGATTAAATCCTAAGGCAACATACATTTCTTCACCGGATAGTTTAAATCAAAACAAAACCAAAGATATGGACACATTGGCAGTTGACGTGTTGATGCAAACATATATTCTTTGGGAATGTGCAGAGGAAGGTCTTCAAAGGGTCAGACTGCGTCACTTTTCTTCTAAAACAAGTCTGCTGATTAGACTACAGGCAACTGACATGTGAACGGTTACCTGACTTGGTATAAATCCAGAAGCAACCTCCAAGGATCAGGCAGCCGTCAAATATACAGTTGCCAAGTGTATAAACACAAAAACGTACAAGTTACCTGATTTGAGCCGGCACGACATCATACTTTGGGAAGCTTCCACCGCATTAAATGTATTGCTGATTATTTTTTACCAACCATTGTAGAGAGAGAGAAATATGAGCGTTGTCATATTTCAACTATAAAAGGAAGCTAAAGAGCTGAAGAAAAAAGTTCTTCTCCCTACTCTGGATTCTTGCACTTTGCGCGATCCTTTCACTCCTAAGAACATACCTTGATAAATTTATAAAGCTACTGAGTGTGAGAACATACCTTAAAAACAAATTGTTAAGTTCTGGGTATTTATATATTTGTAAAGTGTATTACAATACTGTGTGAGTGTTGTAAAGTGAACATCGAGCAGTAAATAAGACTCGATTGTGTGGTGTTTTGTGTTGTTGAATATTCCTTAGTGAATATCCTTCTCGTTGTTTGAGAAGAAGGGGTGACGTAGGAGTTTCATCTCTGAATATCCATAAAACCTTTGTCTTGTGTTCTTTACTCATTTCCGGTCAATTAATTAACCGAACTAGTTTCCCTTTAGTCTAACTGACCCTTCTCCATTCTTATCTCTATCCAATATGTGCGTGTTGCTTTAGGCTGAAACAAACATTTCCGCCCTTGAACTCAGTTCAAGAGTTTGTGACAGTCTGTGTGGTGTTGAGACCGGTGTTAATTCCTAACTGGATTAGCGCCAACCGTTGTGTGTGTTGTAAGAGTAGTCGGACCCGGTCCTCTATCGGCGATCCCGATCCTAACCGTTTTTAAAACTGAAATGTTATATTATTTAAACTAAAATGATATGTTATTTAAACTGAAATGTCATATTTTTAAACTTAAAATGTTAGGTTGGATTAAACAAAAATATTATGTTTTTTAAAATGAAATGTTATGTTGTATTAAACTGAAATGTTATATTTTTAAATTGAAATGTTATGTTTTTTAGACTGAAATTTTATGTTGTATTAGATTGAAATGTTATGTTGTATTAAACTGAAAAGTCATTTTAGAATAAATAATGGATTTGGAAAACGATGTCGTATCAATCCGATATTGATTGATTAATTGTCATATAAAAAAAATCCAAAAAAATAAATTGCTATGAAATGGGTGAATAAATATATAATAATTGAGATTCAAAATAATAAGTAAGTAGATAAAATAATAATAAAAATAAGGTAGAAATGGTAATAATAATAGTATAAATAAATAATAAGGAAATAAAATAAAATAATAATATAATAAAAAAAAATATTTTATTGAGATTTTATATTGTCTTTAATATTTTTGATTGTTGTCTCTAAAAAAAGTAATAAATTTATAGAAGTCAGGGAGTTTGTACTAGAAGGAAAACATGAAGCACCAATCAATGAAATTGAAAGATTGTTGAAGAAGTCAACTAAGAACAATAGGATAACAATAAAAGTAAGAAATCTATTCCAACTGCTGCTAGAAAAATTCCTATAGAAAATAATGCAGGAAAACATGGGATAATGAAGGATCTTGGAAGATGCGCTATAATGAAAGAGCTAATCTATTTGGGCTCAATAATTAGATTACAAATCTCCTTATGCATGTCAAAAGAGGAGAAATTATCATTAATAAGGAAAAAGCACATCAGATTACAAGTTAAGTTAACATCCACTATCTTCAAAACTAGAATCTGTTGAAAAAAGAAGAATATGAAGAAATTGTTCAATGGTTAGTTGCTACAATGAAGGAGTTGATGAAGGCTCCCAAATCTAAGTCATATACTATTATGGAGCAACTTGATATGAAAAACTAATGAAGTCTGGAAGAATAACAATGCAAAAAAGTCAGAAGATCATGTCTATAAAAGAAAATTTACTTGAGCAATACACATATAAAAGTGGAGATACTGAATTCTCTAGTTGAATATAAATTGCTTACTGAAGTATAGGAAAACTGTATAAAGGAATGAGAATATATAATTGTGAGAACTACATATGGAAAAACAAAGTATCATTCCCAATTACTAAAGAGACATTGTTGAAGCAATTAACATAATTTGGAGTTAACATGAGTGATAAAAAGCATTTAAATAAATCAAAGACGCTCCACGCGGCTTGGACCTAGTCATTGGGTATTCTATTGAAGAACAATTAAAAAACGCCCAACTCCCTTTCTCGGTCGCGCGCTCAGTAGGGCAAAAATTAATATGTTTTTCTTTTTAATTCATTTAATTTCTCACAATTTCCCAAAATACTTAAAAAAAACTACATTAATAATAAATAAATTCATTAAAATTCAAATATATATTAACATATCATTTATTTTATATATTTTGGCTTATTCTAAACCGAAATTAATATTTATTGGAGTCCGATGAGCACGATTTTTTTTCCAAAGCTAATTATTTATTATACATAATCAAATAATATTAAAAACAGATAAAATCATTTCAATCTAATATATTGTTAGATAAATTAGATAGTTAATTAATAAGTAATTAACTATCTAAAGAACTTAATCAAACTCAACCTTTTGTGCAGGAAAAACCTAGAGCGGTCTCATTCTCAAAATTGGCCGGTCAAACCAATATGAAGACCGGTTTGGCTCAACTTCAGGATCGGTGAACTTTCTCTTAAAGATTGGTTTCCTCTTCTCGGCGGTAGAAATGGTCAACCGATACCAAAGCAGAAAACCGATATAATGTCCGATTGATTCAAATTCTTGGAAAATCCTAAATGACCGTACAATCCTAGATTAATCAAGATCAAATAAAAGATATGGAACTATTGGAAGTTTCCATTATGATTCAATAGGTTCTCTTTGGGAATAGGAAGAAGGAGATTTTTAAATATACAGACTGTGCTATTTCCTATTTTATACAAGTCTGTTGATAGACTGTAAACTGCAGAAGACTGCCAAGTGAAAATATATATATTTTGGTATAAGTCCAAAAGCAGCCTCCAAGAAGTAGGGATCTGTCCAACCGAACAACTGTTAAACTCAATAGAAGATAAACTGGCCGGCTGTATTATTTCTTGAGAAGCATCAACCGCATTTAATTCATTGCAGCTCCTTTTGACTAACCAATCAGATTCAAGGATTGCCATTCAGGTATCCGTTGAAAGAGAAATATGACAGTTGTCATATTTCCACTATAAAAGGAGAAGCTGAAGAACAGAAGCGACAATTTTACAAGTTACGAGAGTTGAAGTTATAATACAAGTCTACTATTCTACATCTCAAATCTGTATCAAAGTGTATTATAATTCTATTTATTCTGTGTGAGTTGTAAGTCAATAACGAGCAGTAAATAAGCCTCGGTTATTTGACATATTGTAAAGTGTGATTTAATATTCTTAGTGAATATCCTTATCAAGGTTTGAGAAGAAGGGGTGACGTAGGAGTTTTATCTCCGAACATCTATAAATTTCTGTTGTGTTCTTTCTTTATTCCATTCATCCTTATTATCCAATCCGTATGTGTTGCTTCAAGTTGAAACAAACTACTTCTGAAATTGAACTTGTTTTAAGAGTTTGTGACAACTTGTGTAGTATTAAGACCAGTATTAATCTCTAATCGGATTAGTACCAAATGTTGTGAGTGTGTAAGGGTTCTCCTTTAGCCGGACCCCGATCCTCTATCGGTGATCCCGAACCTATCACATATTATCTTTTTATTTATTTATTTAAAAACCAACATTAACTATTTTTCGGAATATAATTGACACGACAATGGATCAAAAAATAAGTATTTGTTTAATAATGTGTGCAAATAGCATGTACATGAACTTTAAAATCAATAGACTCGAAATTTATTTAAAAATAGAAATGATATAATTTACGAGTGAAAATGAGTGTCAACAGAATGCCCCTTTTGGACAAAGTTTGAAGAAAATACTTGATTTTTATAAATTGCATGTGCAAGCCTGAGAAATAGGCACTACATTTAAAATTCCCAATTTAGTTTCTTTTGGATTAGTGTAAATAAGAGAACAAACCACACAAGTCCCTCTAAAGACTCATGTAATGACTCTTCGTCTTCAGAATTTTGACAAAGGTCTGATCTTAGTAAACTTGAATTCATCCTTAAGATACCGGTTCCTCTGGTATGTGTGATTAGGCTCCTTTAATGATAACATACTGAATTTTGACGCATGAACTTAAGTTGATTTTATTTATTTTAAGTTAGGTCTACGATGAGCTCACACTTGAGACTATTGGTCGCTTAACTTGTTGGTAAATATTATTTAAGGCAACGTTCTTTAAGCCGACCGTGACTATAGACGATTTCTTTCAAATCGATCACGCTTGATCAAAATTAAAGATACCATTTTTCTTTATTTCTAAGTTGCTTACCATAAAGACTTAAATTGATTTAATGTAGTTAGGAGTACATGGAGCTCACAGTACAGACTGTTGGACACATAACTTATTGAGGAAACATTATTTAAGATAAGCGTACTTTAAGTCGATCTTGACTATAGATGATCCCTCTCAAGTCGATTACGCTCTATTGAAATTTAAGATAATGTCAATTTATTTCTAAGTTGCTTTCCATCAAAACTTATAATGATTTTATGTAGTTAGGTGTACGTTGAACTCATTCTAGAGATTGTTGACCACCTAACCGGTTAGGAATTTTCATTTTATTATGTTAATAAAATTTCCCTTGTAGAACCCCACCATTGTACCCTAAAGGAAATAGTTGATCTAAGAGACCTAAATGTCACGTGTTCGATTTCCACTAGAAGCGCTGTAAATGGATGTGGAGGGCCATGATTATGGGTGTCATGCTAGTTCTCCTTATTTAAAAAAAGTTCAAAAAAATTACGCTAGTAGAGACATAGGGTCTTTTGGTTTATTTCCATCATTTGCATTCACGTAAGGAGTATGACCATTTTTAACCATCCAAGTGTTAATATTTTTTCCACTATTCTTCAACATTTAGCGATTAGATTGAAACATTTTCTGAAATCGGTTGCGTATATCATTCTTTAGATTATTTCTAGAGGCGACCATATGCAATTGATGTTCTTTGAGATAATTGTCATCAATTCAAGACTTAGCCTCTTGCACAGACAGATTACCCTGAGTTTTCTTCGAGAAATTTATTTACTGGAACATCATTTTTTTAGGTTCAAGTTATGCTTAATCTTTCAACCATGCACCATTAGTTTTAGTCTCACTTTTCGAATTTAGAGGTCAACATGCTTTAAACTCGAAGGCCTTTGGACCTTTATTTTTATACTCGGGGTATATGTATATATTAATATGATATAATTAGTACATTTTTGTTCTTACATTCTCAAATTAGACAAAGATTTAAATGAATAACAAATGATAATTTAAATATCTTAACCTCTGTAAGTATTAATTTCGTGTTGCCTCTTTTCCTTAATGATCGAGGTGTATCTCATAGACTCAAACACTTTGTTATTACTTTTGTAAATTAGACAAGAGTCTAGATAAATACAAATGTTGATTTTTGTATCTCAACCAACATAGTTTTGTGTGATATAAAATTTATTTTCTTTAATCTATTTATTTTGTTTGAGACCACAAGTTCGTGCACATGACCTTTATCTTAGACGAAACACTTCCTTTGTTGATAACATAGTTATGAGTTTGAGCGTTTATCTTCAACAAGCTCCCTCTTCAATGTAAACTTATTTAAGGCTTGAGAAAGAACCATTTATACAACACCTTGCTCGAATCTCACGAGTTACATTGGCTCGTTAAAAGCCAGTCAATGAAAATAATGAATTTTCCCACATCCTTACTTGATTCTTGTATCAATATTTCCCACTTTTCCTTTTCCACAATGAACTTTAGGATTTGAAGGTTTAAGGGTCGTCGTCCTCCCTTGAAACCATGACTAAACGTGTTTTATTTATTTAAACCATTTTTAATTTAGTAAAAATGCAACTAATATTAACATACGTGTTTTGTGTTTTGCTTTTATTTTTATAAAACATCTATATTTCATGTAGGATTTTGGAATCGTTTAATTTCATTTTAATAACAATTCCACTAATTTTAACTAACTTTTAGGAAAGGAGTCAACAATAGAAGGGGTTGACCAAGTATTGTTAACCGTGAAAATCTTCGTTAGATATTAACTTTGTTAGAAGTTAATTTCTGTTTATATTCTTTGCAAGTCTCCACAAACTCTTGACCAAAGTAAAATGCGGAACTGTTTGTTTAGACTTGAAGCGTCAGAAAAGGAGTTGGAAAATTCAGAATGAAAATAACACAAGACACAAAGTTTGTTTATGGATGTTCAGAGAAAACTCTCCTACGTCACCCCTTCTTCTAAACTTGAGAATGATATTCACTAGAATATTTAGTTTGAGTATAACATTTACACAAACCTAGTCGGACAAGCAGGACTTAGACACTGCCTGTTTCCGAACTCCTAGCACGCAACACTTTGTTAAACAGAACAACCTCTATTTAACTTACAATACTGAAGTCTCACACAAAAAGACTAGTATATAATACAACGAAATGATCTAGCAAACTTTTAGACCTTTAAAACTTACAAGCTTGAGCGCTTGAAAGAAAGTTCACACAGAATTTTAAAGTAGTAATGAAACAGTGTAAAAACTCTTGTAAACGTCTCTTGAAAATGGTAGTACAAATTATCCTCGAACTTCTTCTTAAATATATAAGAGCTTAACGGACATATTTTCTTTAGGGGACACATGTCCTAATTTGGTTGGATGATTGCCAAGATAGTACAGTAGAGAATATGCGCTTTTAATCGTGGATGTACTGGACGGAGATAGTGCGCCGAATATTCATTAATAGATCATGGTGTACTGGGAACGTACATCACATGGGATTTGAAATAATTTGGCACGTGACAGTCTTCTATAATCTTAACTCAGCTGCTGTGTCAGACTACCAATGATGGATGCTTGATCAAATACCGATTTTGATCAAGAACCAGAAATGCTTCATTAAGCCGAATTTAATCAAATAATAAATTTGATTAAATACCGGAAACGCTTCGTAAGAACGAAGTTCTAGAAAAACCGGAGGCGCTTCATATAAAACCAAATTTGATAAAATACCAAATTAGCTAAAATACCGGAAGCACCTTGTATAAAACCGAACTGGGTAAATACTGGAAGGCTTGTATAAAACCGAACTAGTTAAATACCGGATGCGCCTTGTAGCAACTGAACTTGTGAATTACCAAATACGCGTTGTATAAAACCGAACTGCAAAATACCGATTTGAGCATAAAACTAGAAGTGTTCTTTCAATAATAGATTTGGACATAATACCGGACGCGCTTCATTAAAATACCGAATTGAGCATAAAATTGGAAGCACTCCTCTAAAACCGATTTGGACATAATATCGGACGTGCTTCTAAAATACTAAAGCCGATTAGTAAACCGGACCCGCGTCTTTAGAATACCAAAGTTGATCAAATACCGAATTTGATCAACTACCAGACAACTTCCCATTTCGGTTTTCTTCACTTTGACCCTACACATAAATAATTTAATACGTCTTAGTCTTAATAATACACTTAGAATTAATAAAAGACTTTAACTTAACAATTTCTCCATTTTTAATTATTTAAACTAAATTATCAAAACCCGATAGAGTCATTATAGTAAGTGTCCTATATTAGTTTAATCTAACAATTTCTCAATAATCAAGACCCAATAATTTTATAACGCCGATTAATTATTCTAAGTTAATTAACAATTTTAATCTAACAATTTCTCTCTCTTTGATTGTTTAGAATAAATTATCAAAGCCAGTGATATATATCTAGAAATTTCTCCCTTTATGAATGTTTATCCTAAAAACGATCAAAACCAGTGAATGATTAAATCTTAAACACGTGTTAATTAGTTTTCCATGTTTGATAACCAATTCAAGAAATGCATTTATTAAAAAGTAGAGATTCAAAAAATTTAGTTCAAGGAATTCATAATTAAAAAGAACAGAAATTAAAGAAGTTTAAGATCCCCCAAATTTGACATCAACGGAAAGATTAAAATCCTAATGCCTTTGGGGTCCTAGAAGCTTTCTTCTCTTGACCTTTTCTCTTCCTACTCTAAGGACATAGTTATAGACTCCTTCATTATCCAAAACATAGGGATACTTAATGCGGAACCCGGGTCCAATTAACCTCGGACGTAGGAGAGTAGTATGTTGAGCTGAGCAACATACCCAGTTGGTTTCCTTGCAGAAGAGATCAGCCTCACCAATTTGTCGAAGAGGATTTTTGACCAGTTGATGGATATACCCCTGTTTATGGCCACCATCATTTTAAAAATCTTTTTTGGAGTAGACATTAGTGGCTTTTTGAGCCAAGAGAGATTTAGAAATGATGTCGTTGAGAATAGAAAACTGAGGATTTAAGGAAGACTTATTCCCATGAGTTTCGACAGGAATGGAAGTATCTGAGAAGATTAGCTTCATCTCGGATAGGATATCGTTTGGAGAGGTGAGAAATTATAACATCCCCTCCAATGGAAGTTCGAAGAATAGAACAAATGTTCGTTTAGAGAAGGAGACTTCATCTCCTTTTATAGTTGTTAAGATAATCCTATTGCCTATTATCCTTGCATACTCAAAGAACTCATGAACTTCTTGTTCATGAAGGATGAGGAATCCCCCGAGGAACTTCTTCAGGCCTAAAGCTTTGAGGTATTTGAACATTAAGACCATTTTTGGAATCATCGAAGAAGAGATAGATTCGAAGTTTATTTGTAGAGTGTTTAGAGCAAAGGAGTTCATTTCTTGATTTCATAACACGAATGATGAAGATGACTTTTTGTTGCGGGCAGTTCAGAATCATAAGGAGATTTCTAGAGCGAGAGATGATAAGAACTTATAATCACTAAAAGGATAGTGAACCGCTTTAGATATATAGGTTACTCATTATAGAGTATGATTGACACATAACTACAAGCTTCATAAATCATCATTTAATATTAAAAACGTGTTCATAATAAAATCATTATTTAATAGAGAAAACTTCATTTAAGAACCATCATAAAGTCCATTAGACAAAACGACACAGAAGAAGAAGAATCGTCAAATATATTAGTCATATTTTTAACATTGAGAGACACGTGTCTTCAAGTTATTCGAAATATGACTATTCAATTTCTGAGAAGAAAATATACATGGACAGATAATGACAAAATAAGACATCTGTCCCATTTTGATCCGTAGATGAAAGTACCGAAATGATCATGCAAATAACCAATAAAGAAGCACTATCCGCATATCCTGAATTTAAAGAATCTGTTATTTATTTAAGAAAAACATTGTTTCCACTTATAGAGAAGATTGACCGAGTGGTATTTTGTTCAAATTGTAAATAACCAACCGGCTTAAATTCGAATTTGCTTAAGTGGTTTCAGTTTTATCTATAGTGGTTTCGGTCGAATGATGTAATCGGTTCAAGAAGAGAAAACCATCCGGTTATTTATGTTTGATTGATTTAAAAACTCATTTCCCTCTTATGCAATAAATAATTTATAAAATCATGTAATATAGTCGGTTTTAAAGAGAAAACTTCTCCCAAAATTCATGCATGGAGTTTCTATAAAAACAAATATGATAATAGTATTTTTAAGAGAAAAATGTTCTCCCTAAATTTATGCATGCCATGTTTTTAGAAAAATTAGTTAAAGTAGAGAAGATCCAAAATATTTCTATAGTAGGAAAACTTAGTCTCTAGGAATGGTTTGGTGAAAATATCAGCCACTTGTGATCGGTTTAGACATATTCGAGCCGAATATGCTTCTACGCCACATGATCTCGGATGAAGTGGGGCCTAAAGTCTATGTGCTTGGTCCTTGAATGCAACACCGGATTGTAGGTTATGGATATGGCGTTGGTGTTGTCATAGAAGATTGTAGACTCCTCATCCTAGATCCCAAAATCTTTCAGTTATTGTTGGATCCATAGCAACTGAGCACAACAACTCCTCACGACAAGATACACTAATTTAGCTGTAAAGGATGTTATGGATGTCTATTTCTTGCTATACCAAGAGACAAGACGATCACCAAGAAACTGCTAAGTTCCACTTGTGCTCTACTTGTCCACCTTACAATCTGAACAGTCTGCATCAGAGTAACTAATCAAATTAAAACTGGAATCCTTTGGATACCAAAGACCCGCATTTTGATTTCCTTTAAGATATCTCAAAATTCTTTTAGCAGCTACATAATGAGATTGTTTAAGGTTAGCCTAAAATCTCCCACAAATGTCAATAGCGAAGAGGATATCTGGCCTGCTTGATTTTACATAGAGTAGGGAGCCGATGATCCCACGATAGGTAGTGATGTCAACGCTCTGACCAACTTCATCTTTATCATGCTTGATTGATGAGCTCATTGGTGTTTAGGAAGCAAAGCAACTCTCCATGTTGAACTTCTTCAGTAGCTCCTTTGTGTACTTCGCCTTATTAATGAAGGTGCCTCCTTCAAGTTGACAAACTTGAAGGCCTAAGAAGAAACTTAACTCCTTATCATGGTCATCTCGAATTTATCTGTCATCATCATAGAAAACTTCTCACATAGCTTGGAGTTAGTTGACCATAAAATAATAACATCAACATATATTTGATCAAGTAAGATATGAGAGTATTTGACAAATTTAAACAATATCTTATCAATAGAACCTATGGTGAAATCATGATCAAATAGAAATTTGGTAAGTTTATCATACCAGGGTCTAGGAGCCTATTTAAGACCATACAATACTTTATCTAGTCTAAAAACATGATTTATCAAGGTAGGATTTTTAAAACCGGGAGGCTACTAAACGTAGACCTCCTCATTAATTATTCTGTTAAGAAAGGCATTCTTAACGTCCATTTGAAAAAATTTGATGTTTTTAAAAGCAACAAATTCCAGAAAAATTCGAATGACCTCAAGTCTAGCGACATGAGAAAAAGACTCCTTAAAGTCATTGCCTTCTTCTTGTCTATATACTTGAGCCACTAATCTGACTTTGTTCCTCGTAACCAAACCATCTTCATTAAGTTTGTTACGAAAGACCCATCTAGTTCCAATAATAGATTGATTAGCTGGTCTTAGAACCAAATGCCACACTTTGTTTCTTTCGAACTAGTTTAGCTACTCTTGCATTGCAAGGATCCAATCTGGATCAAGCAATGCTTCATCAACCTTTTTAGGCTCAATTTGAGAGATGAAAGTAGAGTTTACATACTCATCTAAAAGTTGATGTCTTGTCCTAAGAGGCATAAAGGAGTTACCTATTATGAGCTCAGGAGGATGATATCTGTTCCATTTGAAGTTTGGTCACAAAACATTTTCTGACCAACCGGTTGGCTCAACATTATCTAGACTTTCAACCGCCTACTGAAATACAGTCTGGTCTTGTTGAGCTTTAGCATTCTCAGCCGTTCGGTCAGAAGCAATGTTTCAGTTGACCTGGACTTCATCTTCTCTATCAGATTGGAAGTGACATACTCCATTCTGTTAGACAAATCAATGGATATAGAGGTGTTATTTCGACAGACTCATGAAGAACAACATGGGATGATTCTTCAACATTTAGAGTTCGACTATTAAACATTCTATATGCTTTACTAACTGAGGAATATCCTAACATAATACTAACATCCGATATAGAGTAAAAAACGGTCAAATAATTCTTTTCATTATTATGAATGTAACATTTACAGCCAAAGATCCTAAAATGTAGAACATTAGGAGCTTTTCCATAGTAAATTTCATAAGGTGTTGATAACCATAGTAAATCTTTTATAAATCATTGACCGATTTTGAGTATGACATTCTGTGTTGATAGCCTCTGTCCAATGTTTTTGAGCCACACCGGAGTCAGTTATCATTGATGTAGCCGCCTCCTTAAGGGTTCTGTTTCTCCTTTCAGCCAAGCAATTTTGCTGTGGAGTTCTGGCACTAGACAAGTCGTGTCTAATATCAGACTCCTCAAGGTAAGAAGATAGAGTCCTATTAGTGAACTCTATACCCCTATCACTTCTAATTTTAATTATCCTTACCGATTTTTCATTTTGAACTCTTTTAAATATTTTAATCAAATTTGGTGCAGTTTGATCTTTAGAAGCTAAGAAAATAACCCAAGTAAATCTAGAGTAGTCATCAATAATTACTAAGGTATATATCATGCCTCCTAAGCTAGTTACCCTGATTGGACTGAAGATATCAATATACAAAATCTCTAAGAATCTACCAGACTGAATGTTACCTTTACTTTTAAAAGTCGATTTGATCTGTTTGTCAATATGGCAAGCAGAACAAACATTATTTTTAGAAAACTTCAACTTAGGAATTCCTAAAACTAATTTCTTATAACAAATAGAGTTAATAGTCTTAAAATTTAGGTGGTTAAGTCTCTTATGCCAAAGCCAAATCATGCAAATAGAATTAAATGATTTGTTTTTCTAGTTGACCATATAAACCGTACATTTCCTATGCCCTGTCAATAGAGTACTTCCCTGTTGATCATTGGCTATGCATGCTTGCTTATGAAATTCAACATGATGTCCTATATCACACATTTGACTTATACTAAGAAAGTTGTAGCACAAATTTTCAATAAGTAGTACGTTATTTATGGTAAGGTTACCATGGACAATCTTACCCTTGCCCACGGTCTTACCCTTGAAGTTATCACCAAATGTGATTCTTGATCCAAATACCTTTACAACATTGATTAGAAACTTCTATTCCCAGTCATATGCCTTGAGAATCCACTGTCTATGTACCATTCTAAATCCTTTAGGAAGTGGACATGTTTAACCTGCGAATAAAATTATTTACAACCTTTGGTACCCACATTTAATTGGTTCCACGGTAAATTAGTTCTTTGGAAATCCATACTTGTGTTACTTTGATGGATCTCCTAATGTTTGTCTTAATAATTTTACATGCATTAGGCTTGACATCTCTCTGTTTTCCTTTCGATGAGTCATTATTTTTTTAGAATGAATTTTGATGAGGCCTTCTTGGCCGTCTGTTAGGTTTACGTCCAACCGACCGGTTGGTTTTCCTTCTCTCAGTATTAAGCCACCGGTTGACTCATCTACATCATGAGTCGCTTGAGTGTCAATTGAGGTACCCTTGACAAAACTGTTAGGATCTAGGTCGCGGCTGGGGGACCGGGGTTGGGCCGGTTAGCGCGTCTCACTCAAAGGGTGGTGATTAATCCGGTTAGAGATTAACACCGGGGTTTCAATACTACACAAACTGTCACAAACCCTTGAACCAGGTTCAAGCGCGGAAGAGGTTTGTTTCAGGTTGAAGCGGCACACTCTTAGGATAGGCAGAACCGGTTTTGAATAGGACAGGTTTAGAAATTGATGGTCGGCTTTTGTAATTTGGTGATTCGGTTTAAGAAGTGTAGAGTCGGTTAGAGCGGTATAGGTAGGTTAGTACAGGTCGGTTAGAATGTAGAACCAGCAGAAAGTAAATAACAAGACATATTTTTATGGATGTTCGGAGATAAAACTCCTACGTCACCCCTTCCTCTCGAAACCGCGAGAAGGATATTCACTAAGGAATACAAATACAATCCGATCGAGACTTATTTCCTGCTCGATAACACTCGTACAATTTACACCGAAATTGTAAATACACTTCAACTTTAACACTTAGGCTTTTCTAGAGATAGAACATAATCTTATCACTTGTAAATTAATTGTCCACTGTGTCCCACATTTACTCTTCTTCAGCTGCTCCTTTTATAGGTGAAATATGCCAACGGTCATATTTCACTTCCTTGAATTTGATTGGCTGAGCAGAGGTTCATTGATACAGACCTGGCGGTCAGCTGTTCAGACCTGGCGGTCAATTTTACAGACCTGACAGTCTGTTCTTCCAGTGTGTAAGACAAACCTGCTAGGTTTGTCTTTTACTCGATGTGGTAACTGTCGGTTAAACAGTTGTTTGTACTTGGAAGATTGTCTCTGATTTATCCTGAAGTGGAAAGATCTTGTAGGATTGTCTTCTGCAGCCTGCAGACTTTCCTCAGAATTGTATGAATATGGAAATGTTCAGTCTGTTCCTCTAGTATCATTCTCAACAGATACCTGAAGTATCTTCTTATGCTGGAGGTCATTTGACTTTTCACCGGATGGCTTCCGGTGTGATTGGTTTTAACCGGACAGCTTCCGGTTATTCCTTTGCCTTTTAGCTGATCGGCTGTCTGATGTTTCCGGTTTTAGCTTTAGCCGATCCTTTCTTTATGCGGTCATGTTCCGAATGTTCCTGGTCGGTTTAATAGCTTGACCGGTTAATCTTCTTAACAGGTTGAGTGATCTGACAGGCCGGTTTTCTCAAACCGGTTGGATACTTTGACTGGTCCGGTTCTTTGTTCCTGCATGAAAGGTTTATGTGTTAAGTTCTGTGAACCGGTCTAATTTTATCTAACAAAAACTTATAGGAGTAATTTTACCTTTCCTAGGATTGAACTTCTTGCATGACTTGTCTGGATTTTTGTTGTCATAGCCTAGACCAAATTTGCATTTGGAAAGCCTTAGTTGACTTGTCATGTTATTGATTGTATCCCCAGACTTCGTCCATGCAACGATCACATATTTGGCTCTCTTATTTTCTTTGGTCGACAGTTGAACGGTCTCCTTGAGCTTCTCATTCTTAGGGGATAGTTCATTTGTTTCACCGATTATGTTGTCTATTTGAGTTAAAACGAGATCAAACTATTTCTTGTACTCAATGACCATGTCATTGAGTGCAGTAATCAAGTCCTCTTTAGTGAACTCTTTAGAGGAAAAGTCAAATACCTCTTTATCATTAGCCATGAAGAACTCCACTTCTTCGTTATCACTATCACCTGATGAACTGGAGTCCGAATCGCATTGGGCCCACTTGCTTCTACTTTCCTCTACCAACATTGCTTTCTGATCCTTCTTATGCTTGGATGATTTATGATCCTACTTTTGTTTTTAAAGAGTTGGCTTCTTATCATCTTTTCTTGGCTTCCGACATTCCGACTTGTAGTGACCTAAAATGTCACAGTTAAAACAACAAACGTTAGCCTTATGATCATTAGAGTTATTATTGTTATTAAAAAAAGGGTTGGATTGATTCTTCGTCATAAATTTTCCAAACTTCTTGACAAACATTGCCATCGCATCTTTGCTAAGTTGCTCAGTTGACTTGATGGGTGATGGAACTGATGGCTCCACAGAGGACATCAACGCCTTACTTGAGGTCGAGGTTGAGGGCTCGTCTTCATTCCTTGAGTTCATCTCGAACTCATGGGTTTTCAGATCGGCAAACATGTCGTGCAACTCCATCTTGTAGAAGTTTCTGGACTCCCTCATCACCGTCGCCTTAATGTCCCAAGCACTGAGAAGAGCCTTCAACGCCTTAACGATGATTTCTTTGTTTCCATAAACCATTCCCAAAGTAGAAAGTTCATTGACAATGCTGGTGAAGCACTCGTCAGATTCGTTTAGTGTTTCCTTGGGACGCATCTTGACATTGTCAAACTTTTAAGTAGCAATCATGAGTTTATTCTATTGAGTCAAATTATTTTGACTATGTGTTGAAATAAGTTTGACTATCGTAATTTTGATGATGAATGGATTATCTATGCATCTAATTGATTTTGATGCAGGTGTATCGAAATCAAGCTTTATTAGATTTGGTTCTAATGAGGTTTATTAGACTTGGTTCTAATAAGGTTCATTAGACCGATTTGACTTTAGATGCACGAAGTTAGACGTGAAGTCTAACTAGCGAAGTTAGACGTGTAGTCTAACTAAGCGGTATTAGACGTGCAGTCTAACTGGAAAGAGTTAGACGTGCCGTCTAACTAGCGAAGTTATACATGTAGTCTAACTAAGCGGTGTTAGACGTGCATTCTAACTGGAGAGATTTAGACGTGCAGTCTAACTAGCGAAGTTAGACGTGTAGTCTAACTAAGCAGTGTTAGACGTGCAGTATAACTAGTGTAATTAGACGTGCAATCTAACTCGTAGAGTTAGACGTACAGTCTAATGATAAGTGAATGTTAGACGTGCAATCTAATGAAAAGTGAAAGTTAGATGTGTAGTCTAACTGGTGAAAGTTAGACGTGCAGTCGAACTGGTGAAAGTTGGACGTACAGTCTAACTGGTGAAAGTTAGACGTACAGTCTAACTGGTGAAAGTTAGACGTGTAGTCTAACTCCTTCATATTAGTATGAAGTGGAACCGTAATTAGACGTTGAGTCTAATGGAATATGAAAGTTAGACATGTAGTCTAACTGGTGAAAGTTCGACGTGCAGTCTAACTGGTGAAAGTTAGACGTGCAGTCTAACTGGTGAAAGTTAGACGTGCTGTCTAACTGGTGAAAGTTAGACGTGAGGTTTAACTCCTTCAAATTAGTCTGAAGTGATTGTAATTAAGGTGAAGTCTAATCCCATTAGACCAGGTGATCTAATGGATTCTGTTATTAGACGGGGACGTCTGATTTCATTAGACGAGGTTGTCTAATTGAAATACGTCTAATGCCTTGCTTAAGCAGTTGCTTGAAGCTAGCACCCGCCTACCCACATGCTCTAGTTGTACGCTACTCCTGCTCCACTTTCTAGTGAAGATCTGTACGACATCCAACTGCAACCAATCAACCAATGCCACATAAGCGAATATCCTTCAAACTACTTTTTTTGCAAGTACATTTCTGAAGAATATTCGGCTCACTACATGTTGTGTACGGCCACGATCCTTGTATTCAGAATTTACTATGTACTATGGAGGCGTTCCAATGGAAGCTCGCCACGTGTCATTGTGAAGATTCGACAGTTGGTACCCGTTCCTTATTTAAAGAATCTCAAGGACAACAGACGAACTACCAGAACTTTGAGTGAACATGCCGAACAATCAATCTATCATTTTGATACTCAGATTATTGTAATTGTTAGCTTCTTTCTTGCTTTACTGTGTGTTAATCAAGAGAGTGTTAGAATCAAAGCATCGATTTAGCTAAGTGATATTATTCATCATATTGTAAGTTGAACAGAGTCTGTTATGTTCCATAGTGAGCTATTCGTGCAAACTGTATTTGATTCAAAGCATACTATAGTGAATTCTTCCGGTGGTTGGAAGAAGGGGTGACGTATGAGAGTTTGCTCCGAACATCCATAAAAAAACTATTGTGTTGTTCTTTTCTGTTATATTCTCATTCTTGATCTTAAGCTTTAAACCTAAGTAAACATTTCCGCACTTGATTCTGTTTCAAGTGTTTACAAGGGTTTGCGTAGAATAGAAAGTGAATTAAATTCCTAACAAGATTTCTCTCAAACCGTTTTTCTTAAGCCTTCATCAATGGCCAGACCCCCATCTCTATTGATAAGGCCGATCCTAACATATTCTGTCTTCTTTTCTCATTGCCCTCACAAAGTTGGATAATCTTCTCCCATATCTCCTTGGCAGTGGAACATGCTTTGATTTTCCCAAACATGTTCTTTTTAAGTGTTTTGTACAGGATGTTCATGGCCAGATTATCAAGGTTGTCTTTCCTTATATCTTCAGTTGTCCACTCATGTCGGGGCTTTTCAACGGGATGAGAAACACCATCAGCAACAATGGTGAATGATCTAGTTTTGTAGATCTTTATCATTTGTGATAATATACAACATGTCGTCGTCTTGAGATATAAAATGCACATGCATGCGAATCTTCCAATTATCATACTCTTCATTGTTGATCATAGGAGGCTTGTTAATGAAAGACATGATGATATCTGATAGCTTGAGAATAGAAATCCTTACTCGGATACCACTTGTTAGGAAAGTAGTCAACAATAGCAGGGGGTTGACCAAGTATTGTTAACCGCGAAAACCTTCGTTTGATATTAACTTTGTTAGAAGTTAATATTTGTGTTATATTCTTCGCAAGTCTTCACAAACTCTTGACTAGAGTCATGTGCGGAAATGTTTGTTTAGACTTGAATTGTCAAAAAATCAGTTCGAAAATTTGGAATGAAAAGAACACAAGACACAAAGTTTGTTTATCGATGTTCGAAAAAAACTCTCCTATGTCACCCCTTTTTCTTAACCTTGAGACTAGAAGATTTGGTTTGAGTACAACGCTTACACAAACCCAGTTGGACAACTAGGATTAAACACTGTTTGTTTCCGAACTCCTAGCACACAACACTTTGTTAAATAAACAACCTCTATTTAACTTACAATACTAAAGTCTCACATAGAAACAACAATATGTAATACAACGAAATGATCTAGAAAACTTGTAGAACTTTAGAAATTAAAAGCTTGAGCGCTTGAAAGAAAGTTCACACATAATTGCAAAGAAGTATTGAAACAGTGTAAAAATTCTTGTAAACATCTCTCGAAAATGGTAGTGCAAACTATCCTCCAACCTATTCTTAAATAGATAACAACTCAATGGACATATTTGCTTTAAGGGACACTTATCCTAATTCGGTTGGATGATTGCAAGGATAATACATCAGAGAATATGCGCTTTTGATCGTGGATGTACTAGATGGAGATAGTGTGCCGAAAATTCATTAATGGATATTGGTGTACTGGGAACCTACATCACATGGGATTTGAAATGGTTTGGTACGTGGTAGTCTTCTATAGGCTTAGCTCAGCTACTGTGTCATACTACAAATAATGGATGCTTGATCAAATACCGAATTTGATCAAGAACCGGAAATGCATCATTAAACCAAATTTAATCAAATACCGAATTTGATTAAATACCAGAAATGCTTCATAAGACCGAAGTTCTGGAAAAACCGGTAACACTTCATGTAAAACCGAATTTGATCAAATACCGAAAATTAGCTAAAATACCGGAAGCTCCTTGTATAAATCGAACTAGTTAAATATTGGAAGGCTTGTATAAAACTGAACTAGTTAAATACCGGATGCGCCTTGTATAAAAACGAACTAGTTAAATATCGGATACGCCTTGTATAAAACTGAACTAGTTAAATACTAGATGCACTTTGCAAGAGCCAAGTCGATCAAACTGCCGAAAGAGCGTTGTAAAAACCGAGCTTAAGGAAAACCGGAAGCGCTCAGTAGAAGCCGAGCCAAACATAATACCAGATGTGTTTGTACAAAATACTGAATTGAGCATAAAACCGGAAGCGCTCCTCCAAAAACCAATTTGGACATAATACCGGACGCGCTTCATCAAAATACTGAATTGGGCTTAAAACCGAAGCGCTCCTCCAAAAACCAATTTGGACATAATACCGGACATGCTTCTAAAATACCAAAGCTGATCAGAAAACCAGACGCGCATCTTCAGAATACCTAAGTTGATCAAATACCGAATTTGATCAACTACCGGACAACTTCCCATTTAGGTTTTCTTCACTTTGACTAAACATAAATAATTTAATACGCCTCAGTCTTATAATACACTTAAAATTAATAAAAGACTTTAAGTTAACAAATAGAGGTTTAGAATCATTTGTCTTCTATTTTAAAATCTCTAATTTAAGTAGGTTTTGTCTTTTTAATTTTATTGGGACCAAGCCCATAACATGTTGCATATGTATTCTCATAAAATGAAAAATTAGGTCTGAATATAGTTCTAAGCTTTTGTGATAAAATATGATTGATTTTTTTTTTTTGGATATTTGGTTTCCATTTCATTGGGACCGAACTTAGTGATATGTTACATATGTACTCTTATGACAATGAAAGATCAAGTCCAAATATAGTTGGTAACATGTAATGTATTTAATAATTTTAAATATTGGGTTTTATTTTTATTTGGACAAAATCTAAGGATATGCTGCCTACGTGTTCTCATGACAATGAGATATTAAGTCCGAGTGTAGCTCATAATGTAAGTGATGTGAGTTTTCGAAAATTATTTTGTTTGGTTTTGATAATTTTAATTTGAATAGAGATACCCCTATTATTAATATATGAATTTTGGTTATAAATCATTTATACAAATAGAATAATTTACGACTTTGTTAAAAAAATGTAGATGAGTCTAAAGATGTTTGCTCTAGACGAAGTATATTTTGAGCATGTCGACGTTGAATGGAGCTAAAAGTTCTTCTACATTCAGGATTATCAATCAAGTTTCACCACCTGGTAGAATAATTCTAACGATGTATGGTCATTCTCATGGGGTTCAAAACTTTCTTGTAGAGAGGTCCTGAGTTTTAGCCCGTCCGATAGAAAGTTCTTCGTCTAGTTAAATGGTTAAGTGTATTTGTGGGCTATGTGATTAACCCCTTGTAGCCACAATTTTTTAGTATTCGTAGATTCTTCTTTACATTTGAGTATGGCATAGTGTGTTTATCTTTTTGTCTTCCATTAAGACTAGTTAGTTATATCAAGACTTTCAAAAATCTTGTTCCACCACTTGGATTTCGAGAAGTATTTTCAAGGAGGGGAATTTGATTTTGATTGCTTGTATATCATCCATTTCATAAACTAATGTGAATAGGGTCTCCCATGTTGATGTTCAGATAGTGTTTTTGGAAAATGGTTAAAACTATTTCATTAAAATCCCAAAAGTGGGACGGTCAAGAATCAAAGCTAGACAAATCTTAGCTATGATTAAAAGATGACAATCAAACGACCTTAAAGAACCTGATTAGTAGCAATCAAACATACAAGAAACATAGATTACAAACAAATATGACAAACTGTATCAAATCCTAATTATCCCCATCAGAATTTTTATTTCCATACCAACCTGATGTTTCAACAAGTTATCTTCCTCTTCCCCTTGTCCTTCCTCTTCCCTTCCCCATCCTCTTGCAATGAAAGGAGATGAACTGAAGTGGTTGATAAATACTACCTATTCTCATTTTGATTTCTTTTTTTATATGAATCCGTTCTGATTTGATAGAAAGAATTATTTTTTAGGATTTCAAGGCTCTTCACCTTGTTGTTCTCAACTTGAATTTCAAGACCGTTGTCTTTATTTCTTTCAACTTCAGCTTTGGAATTCTCGACAACTTTGGATTCTTCTGTATCAACCTTGGAATTCTCATCTTCTTCTTGATTAGCCTGAGTATCTTCCTCTCTGTTTTTATCAGCAACCACTTCAACTTGATTTGATTAAGAATCATCAATTATCTCTTCAACATGTTTAGAATGAAGTTCCACCTCCTTTTTTGTACTGCTTTCTTCTTGTCCAGAATTTTCTTTATCTTCTATTTCATTTTTTTTAACTACATTCTTCTCTTTGAAAATATGCACCTATGTTACATTTTCCTGCATCTTTACTTTCTAACCTTTATGATTTTTTTGATCTTCTTTCTTAGCCAAATCACATTTTGGGCTTGCATGTTGGAAGTTATTGTAGAAAGCGCATCTGTCTGGCCTCACTCATAAGTGATTTCCATGAAAATAGGTTTCCCTTTACTGTCATACTTTTCGATAGTGTGCTTCTAGGATGCATCTAAATGCTAATTCTAGCAAATGATATGTGCTCTCCTCCTTCAGTAATTGGGTCCATGTATAATGTTCTACCCAATAAACCTGCAAAATGACTAAGGGCTTCAGAATTGTACATATATGTAGGTATATTATAGAGCTTGAACCATATCTGTGCAGTTTCTTTTGGCTTACTCAATAGGTTCAAGTCTTCAGATCATTTTTCCATCTTCATACAGTTGGATCATATATATGTATGCCCATTTTTTAGAATTTCCTCCAGATTAGATCCATTCTTGAATTTAAGGAAATATAAATCATGGACATTTGCTGAAATCTTCTCCAGCCCTTTTCCTTCTCATTGCTTCAATAATGCATCTTTAATAATCGGAAAAGATACTCTGTTTTTCACTATGTAGTTTCCCATAACTACATTTTCCCATTCCTTTATACTATTTTCCTCTACTTCAGTAGTTAATTTAAATTCAAATGGAGAATTCAGTATCTCTACTTTTTTCCCTTTATAGACATGATCTTCTGATTTTTTTGCATTGTTGTTCTTCCAGACTTCATTAGTTTTCCATTTCGAGTTACTCCTGATAGTCTATCATTTAGATTTTGGAGCCTTCATCAGCTCCTTCATTATAACAACTCACCATTGAATAATTTCTTCATATTCTTTTTTTCAACAGATTCGAGTCTTAAAGATAGTGGATGTTGAGTTGAATTGTAATCTGCTGTACTTTCTCCTTAATAATGATAATTTCTCCCCTTTTGGCATTCATAAGGAGCTATGTAATATGATTCTTGAGCCCAAATAGATTAGTTCTTTCATTATAACGTATCTTCCAAGATTCTTCATTATCTCTCTATTTTACTGCATTATTTTCAACAGAAATTTTCCTAATAGTAGTTGGAGCAAATTTCTTACTTGTGTTGGTATCCTACTATTATTTGATAACTTTTTCAGCAATTTTTTCAATTTCTTTGATTTCTACTTTCTTAATTCCTTCCAGCACAAAATCCCTAACTTCTTTAGATTTATTACTTTTGTTCTTCTCCTTCCCCATAATGGCAGAAACAAAGTAATTGTAGAAACCCTAAGAGATTATCACAGATAAACCGTAATCGAGGGATAAAATCCAGTGGCGCTTACATATGCACAAAAAACCCTAGACTAAAGAAACTTATTGAACGACACAAGAAAATACGGTGTCGCCCGTGCCGATCGTGTCGTGCCTCTTGTGCTTATCGTGCCGCCCATGCCGATCGTGCCGTGCCGCTTATGCCGATCACGCTTCTTTTTGATTAATTGTGATTTCAACGATGATTTGATGACTAACGGCGTATGACAATATCGTGTCTCCCGTGTCGATCGTGCCTAGAGGAAATATGACAACTTCTCGTGTAAATCCTTATATGTTTGAGTCATCTATTAATGATTGTGATGACATTCTTGTTAGACGCTTCTACTACTCCGTTTTTTTAAGGAAAATAGGGTGACGCCTTGTGATGGTCGATATGATATTAGTTCAACACTGTGAATACTTCTTCTTGGAAGTGACGACCGTTGTTTAAGATCTAAACATGAGGGTACTCTATAATTTAGGGTGTAAGCTGATTGGTTCGGTTGTTTTTTATCAAAATATTTATCCCAACTGTTAGTATCGGTTTTTCAAAATCTTCACTTGTCAGTTGACGGTTGTACGGCGGTTCAGTATGATTGGTTCTGTCAATTTCAATCGGTTAATCGGTTCAAACCTAACATTAAAAACTTTTTAAAATCTAAACATTTAAACACAAAAAATCAATAAAGAAACTACTCAAATCTGAACATAATTAAACATAAAAGTGTAATATCCAAAAAAAAAATGTTTCAAAAACAACATAAACCAGTGTTTAAACTTTAAATTACATAACAACATAATTTAAGAAACACACTAAACAACACAAAAGTGTAAGATCCAAACACAAAATGTTTCAAAAACAACAGAAATCCAGTGTTAAAACTTTAAATTACATAACAACATTATTTAAGCAACACACAAAACAACTCAAAAACTTTTTTTAAATATAATACCCAAAAACTGCTCAACATTAGACATAATTTAACACAACAACTACCATTTTCAGCATACTCCATGTCATATTCGATATATTTTTATGACTCCTCGTTCACAGCCACATTGATAGACATTTCTTCATATATCAAACAACAAAATATTAGATTATAAAAAGTTAATTTAATTAAAAAATTGATCAATTAACTCATACCTTCTTCAATAACTTCAAGATTATGAACATCATTTAATATATCTTCGATCACATGTTGAAAAGGTTTTGAGCGCTACCAATCTTGTGTGAAAATAAGTGCCACCACGGTTGCAAGTCTCATTGAGCTACAAAATTAATCAAGAATTTTTCCTCCCGTGCTAAAAGCTGATTCTAAGTAATTGTAAAAATTGGTATTGCTAACACATCTCTAGCAATTGACGAAAGAACATGATATTTGTATCCATTAATTTTCCACCAAGCCAATAAATCTAACTCTTTATTATTCAGTTCTACAATTTCATTGGATAAGTATCTTTCATTAATTGATTAATCAATGAGAAACTTTCATCGTCTTCCAAAATGTTTTCATCTACTTTATTTTAAAATCCATTTGAAGAACAACTTCCACCATCCAAAGTTATTTTTAGCATAAAAATCATATAAATCTATGAGAGAATGTTTAATCAAGTTTATCATTTTTATTCTATCAAAAGAATTGAACATATTATCAAAGCAAACTTGACATATTTCAACTTGTATTTTAGATCCAAGACAACCGCAAAGTATAACAAGATGTTACTCTTTTCAATCTCTCCCCAACACTTATCAAACTTTTTGCTAATTCCCTTCTCCATTCCACTCAATTTTGGGTCACTATTCTTAGCCATTCGAGATATCTTCATTTGAATATATATAAGCTCATTAAGAAATGAACTAGATATCACAGGTAAAGTGCTAGAGACATATAAGGTCACATAATAGAAAATCTTCAAAAATCGTATAAAGATCCTAGCACTTTCCCAATCACTTTTTGTGGGTGGACCGTTATTTTTTATTCTTTTTTTTATTTACTTTTGAAACATCACACATATCCTCCAAAAAGTAAGCAAGGTACTTAAAATTTCTTTCTTCCTCAAGTCTCTCAAAAAAAATTTCAAAATTTTCCGCCGACTCGAGCATTAGTTAAGTTGAATTCTACCTTGTTTAAACATCCAATTGAACAAGTTTATTAGTGGAAAACATTAGTTTTTCGGCCATCTTCTTGAATATATCTAATCTAAAGAGTGATGAACTTACATAACGCACTGCGTTACGAATCTTGATAATTGAATCACTTTGATCCTTTAGACCTTATTTCACAATCAAATTCACAATATGTGCGATACAACGCACATGAAGAAATTTGTTTTCTAAAATGGTGGATTCTCAATCCTTCGTTAATCTTTTCAAATGATTAAGAGAAACATCATTAGAGCTAGCATTATCCACCGTTACGCATAAAATCTTTTCAATTCCCCAATTTATCATACATTTTTCAACCATATTTCCAATGGTCACGCCATCATGATTGAAACATGACAAAAGTTTATAGTTTTTTTATGCAAGTTCCAATTTGCATCTATCCAATATTTAGTTAACACATGTAATTGATGTTTTGTATTAAAGTCCATGTGTCTGTTGTTAAAAAAACATGTTGTGATTTCAAACTTATTTTCAAAATTTTATTCTCTTCTGAAAACAGTTTAATACAATCCTTAGCCATGGTAACACGAGAAGGAACATTAAACTTAGGTTGCATTGCTTGACAAAACTTTTTAAAGCCTTCCACTTCAACCGCTCTCAAAGACATCTCATCGATAATAATTATTGAAGACAAAGCCTTCCTACAAACTTCGACATTGTAATGCACAACCTTAATAGAATTGTCAACACCATTTTTTTTCATAAACACAAAACACATTGGTTAAGTTTTTTCTTAGAAAACCTAAGTGGCGACTTCATGCATTTATTATTTAAATGACCCCCACATATTAATTGTTCCATCTATTTTAAAGGCACAAACATAATCTTTTGAACAATAATTACAAATTTTCCTAGGAAAGTTTGGAATACAATCAACCTTCTTTTTAGTGAAATGATTTCAAATTTCAGATGATTTCCTAGTTGGAGGAGTAACTTCACTTCCACCACCTAATTCCCTTTTCATTTTTTCATTATTATCATTATCATCAACAACAACAACAATAGGTGTTTGAGAAATTTCACCAAGAGGCTTTGTAGATTGAACTTGTTGAGATTATGTAGGTGACTTTGTTGAGTAAGTTGCATTTGTTGAGATTCGTTTTCACTATCCATCTAAATAAAATTAATACATAAAATTAAAAAAAATAGACAATGTATTTTACTAATCAAATAAATACTAACAAATGTAAGTCAACTTTGTGTTATAATTCGATAAAAATATCAAAATTCTCAATAGATCTTGTGTTTATTTTAATTGCAATGTAAATACTGAAAACTTTTAAATATCATATTCAAAATGAAGACACATAAATAATAACTGCAAAGTATAACCTAACATAATCTGTAAATAAACTAACATAATTTACAAATAATATATTCTGTAATTACAAGATAATAAGCTAACATAATCTATAACTAAAATATTTACCCATAAATGGTAAAGAACATAAATAAAGATATATAAACTAACATAATTTGTGAATAACAAAGTAACAATTTTGAAGTTAATACTAAACTTTAAACAAAATAACAAACTAACAATAAACTAACATTTACTAACCTCTAACCCAGAAATAATTTGTAAGAACTAACAATAATACTAAATAAACTAGCAAATAACACTACTACTAATATTTGACATTTACTGAAGGTCTTCAATAGTTTGAGAATTTAGAAAAGAAATGATATTATGTATTTCATATGCCTTCACGTTTAGTGTCTGATTAAAAGTTCTGATTTAAGAATGAAGAACACCATATTAAGAAATAGAAGAGAAATGTATTTATCTTTGTTGAAAAGTACGATTACATGTTCTTGGAAGAAGAAGAGTATTTCTTGAAAATAGTAGACTTACATGGTAATCATTTTGAGTTGGCTGATAAAGATCTTTTAATTATTTTGGGTTTTGAGTTGATTGTTCGAGAGAGAACAATTTGACCTAGGACGATGAGAGAAATTGAAGGTTTCACAGCAATTACCTCACAATACACTTAATTAATGTGCTAACAATACTGTCTATTCAAGTTACTCAATTGTTTTTTCATATTTTATAATTCTAAAACTCTTTTCTAAATTAAATTTTAAGTAAATTATCATATATGCGGTTCGGTAGTCTAACCAACGGTTATAAGAAACATAAACCGGAACCCGAGCCGGCCAAGCTCGGCTGAGCGTGCAACATACCGATTTTTTTGGTTTGGACGGTTTGATCTTATTTCGGTCGGTTTTCTAGCGGTTCGAACCCATTTTTTCGGTTTTAGATACACCTTACTCTATATCGTGCAATGATATTATTCTGTATGAACTTGGCGACATGTGATGTTTTCATGACCTTGTAAGACGTCGCTTCGATTCATTTGGTGAAGTAGTCAATGGCATGAGGATAGATCTCACCGATGATATCGTTTTCCCAAGTTAAGAATGGCCATGATAATGTCATGCTATATAATAAGGATGTTAGAGTATATTTTAGATCAACGTAGACTTGACATTGGTGACATCTTTAGATGTAAGCCACACATTCTTGTTCCATGTTCTGCCAATAGCTTCCGAAACGATATATCTTCTTTGTTAATGTTAAATCGTGCATGTATGGACCACACGTTCATACACGAATTTCTTCCATGAGTTTAGTTGTATATATTGATTGATGCACATAACATGTTTAGGTCATCGAAGGATCATCGATACAACTTTCTGATTAAAAGCACGTAGTTGGTAACGTATTGACGTCAGACCCTCTTCTCTTTCTTTTAGAAGTTGAAGGATACTCACCGTGCTCGACATACTTCTTTAGAGACTCGAAACATGCTTTTGGGACCACGTTCGTGTTGGATATCATATTCTTCTCGAATTCACGCTTCTACTTTATTTAAATCTAGAAAGGTTTGATTTTGATTACTTCAAGGATTTGCGTTATCGTTGCTAGTGTGGTCAAGGCATCAGCGAAATGATTCTGACTCCTTAGGTATTGCGTGAATGTTACACGCTCAAACTTGAATATCAATGTTAATAGGTGTTACTGATAGGGATTTATGTTTTTTTCCTTTCACTTATCGTTCACTTGGAGCTTGTTAAATGACTAAGTTATAGTCACCTACCACTTCTAATTGTATGTGCCCAAAGATATTCAAATTTGACTAAGATAGGGTTGTACTTGTCCAAAGGATCTAAGATTAAGATCCTAATGACGTAGCCTTATTTATCATATGCTCTATCGAATAGTAGCTTCTAGCTCGTCAGATCTAATGTCATAACTTTGTTGTTTGGAAATGCTAGTTCATCATCGTCTTCCACTTCGATAGTTTGATATGTGAGAAAGTCTACCAACATGCTTCCTTTGATAAATATATGAATCGTGTACAAGTTGTCGTACTCCAAGATGATCCTCATCCATTTAGCTAGCCTAAGTGACAATAACGTCTTTTGGAGTAAATGGTGAATTCGATTTAACCTATATATTAATTTTATTATGTCGACTTGTATGTAATTTCTTAGTCTTTAGGTAACCCAAGATAGAACCCAACACACTTTTCTACCATTGAGTAGATAAGCGCATAGCCTATCATTTGACCACTTTGGTCTTCTTTTCATTCTTTTGAGTTAACAAGCTGTCCATCGCGGTTTACGTTACTGTTAAGTAAATGATTAAAGGAACACCTGATCTAGAAGGTAACATAATAAGAGATGTCTTGAGATACTCCTTGATTTTCTCAAATGCATTTTGACAAGCATCGTACCAAACGAACATTTAGTCCTTCCTTAGACGTTTGAACAAAGAATCATATGTGATGGTTAACTTGTTTATGAAATGACTTATATACTAGATCTTGTCCAGAACCCTCGTACTTCTTTATGTCTTTGAAGTGCCAGCATGACCGAGATTGCTTGGATCTTTCTTGGATCAACTTTGATGCTTTGTTGCGTGATGAGGTAGATATCACCATTCATGTTATTACTCCGAATGTGCACTTCTTCGGATTTAGTCGGAGCTGGAACATTCTGATGCGTTGTAGAAACTAGTCGAGATTCAGGATATGGCCCTCTCTTTCTCACGAATTAATAATCATGTCATCTACGTAGAGTTTTACATCATTGTGGATCATACCGTGCAAGATCATTATGATTGCTTGTTGGTATATAGACCATGTGTTCTTTAAATTGAAAGGCATGACATGATAGTAGAAAATTCGTACCTCTAAGATGAACATTGACTTCTTTTTTTCTTCTGGTGCCATGAGAACTTGATTATATATTGAGAACTCATCTATGAATGAAAGTAGTTGATTCTTTATTGCTCATCGATGTGTGGTAACAGAAAATTGTCATTAAGACTAGTCTGGTTGAGGTCGCGATAATCAACACATACTCAAATTCTTCCATCATTCTTAATGACTGGTACGACTTTGGCGACCAATAATGGATAGTCTACGACCACAAGAAATCCTACGTCAAGTTGCTTTTGGACATCCTCTTTAACATTCTCAACGATCTCATCCCGCATTCTCTAGAGCTTCTACAGTACTAGATTGACATATACAAAGAGCGGTATGTGGTGTTAATTAATTTGTGATCAGATTGATTTCAATTGTTTCCTCGGTCGTGGAGAATGACTTGTCTTGTTTTTCCAAATAATATTTCATGTGATAAGTCATTTATAACTCGAATATTTTATCAGAAAGAATGTCATAAAAAAATACTTCTTCATTTTTATAAACGCTGTTCAAAACATCAAGTTAGACATTTTTCTATGAAATTAAATTAGCGGATGAATAGATCTTTGTAATCAACTTTTTAGATATAATGTCTTCTACGTCTATATTATTTTTTTCGTATTTTTTCGAGCCCTTAATGCATAGAGATTTCTTCATAAGATAGGGATGATCTTTATCTCTTTCAGTAGTGTAATCAGAGTCGGACTCTGTGTGAATTAACTCTTTTGGCAGAAAATATCTAGATAGTGGCCTAGAAGGTCTTGATTGCTCATTGACTTCAGTACCACCTCTTGCTCCAGTTTTTGCTCCTTGTTCATGGAGAAGCTCATGTATTATTTCAAGGAGATCCTACCTCTTGCTCCAGTTTTTGCTCTTTGTTCATGGAGAAGCTCATGTATTATTTCAAGGAGATCCTACCTCTTGCTCCAGTTTTTGCTCTTTGTTCATGGAGAAGCTCATGTATTATTTCAAGGAGATCCTACCAATCATCATGCCCCCTATTCAGAAAAGAAAAATGATTTGGATTTATTAAGCAATCAGATAAGATCCATGTACATGATAAAAATCTTAAATTATTTTTCCACTCTTTCTATTATTTATTATACGTGGGAAATTTATTTTATTTAATTTTTGACAAAAAAAAAGAAAGACAATAAAAATTAGAAGTTTTAGTCAACACCATAACTAATTATCACTTGGAATCTCATATGAGATTAGAAATTTAATGGTAAGTTAACATAGGTCTTTTTTAATATATTTTTGATTCAAGAATAAATATTATGACCAAAGAGTAAAATTAGGTGTATGCACGCCATGATCAAAGAATATATATATATATATATGAGTTTAGTGTTTGGTTATGAAAAGGTCTATAAGCGCTGTCTTAAAACACCCATCACAAATATGATCTTTACTACTACAATTTTGGCCTTCATAAAATATATATTTATAGTTTACATTTTAGTTTTCCTTTTATTTTGTTTAACATAATGCCAAGGAAGATTTTCCAAATTTGTGTGATTCATTTTGACATTGTGACAACAATATAACGTTTTGAGAAAAAAATAAAGCATACAATAATAATATACAAGCACAATATCTTAAAATGATTAACCGGTCATAAGGAAAAGTCCAAAGAAATGAATGTGTCTAAAAAATTACAAAAATAGTAATTAAGTAGGAAATATTTTTGTGAGAATAAATAAATTAATTTTATAATTTTTGGACAAACGATTTAAAAGTTATGACTCCACAAATTTGAGAAAATATGAAATTTTTGACAAAATACTACATTTTTTGGAATATTTATATATTTTTTATTTCAGCGATTAATCAAAGAATGAATATAAATGAAATACAAAAATAAACATACAAACCCAAACATTTCAAACAAACAATGCTTTAAAGGAAATAGATTAAGGTCACATGTCTTGGTTGTGCGGGAATGTTTCGTTCGACTCTCGGTCGGTGGGTGGGAAAATCTTGGTCGAAGCCACGAACGAACACGAGGATGATTCTTGATCATTTATTCAGAATCTTGGTTAGAAATCTAGCCATTACTTGTTTTCTCGGTAGAAGGCTAGGAAATTTTACCATGTCAAGATCAGTCATATGACTTAAACTACACCAAGAGCACACAATAAACCAAACTCGATTTGTTTTTTTATATTTTTATATATTTATGTTTTCATGCTTTATGTTTACATACAAGTATTATATTATATATTTTGAACAACAATACAACATTTCATATCTATAACATCGATTAATCATAGAATCCAATTATTATCATGGGGATTACTTAAAAAAAATATATTACTTTTTAAAATCATATTGCACTTTTAAGATATATACCTCTCATTTTGTTAATATACAACAATACACATCTTCTTGAGCCACGGTTCTCGAACAAGGCCCAAAGAACATGGATATAAAATTAAATCACCCATTTTAAATTGTGCGTATTTTTTATCAGTATTGAATGAATGAATTTGTGAATATAGTGATTATTTAAATGATTCAATCTGGGTAATCTTAAATTAATTTACTAATTGCAACAATAATACACACCAAAAATAGATACAAAAGAAAATTATCTAAATGGATTCATTGAAATTAGAAATGTATACAAAATAATTGAAAGATACGATTCTTGGATGGATGTTAAACTATAATTTTTTAAGCAAGAGAAGACCGAGGAGAGAAAAACTTAAACATGAAGATTGAGGATAAAATTTGGTTCTTTGCTTACAAAACATATTTCGAGAGTTTTAGGAGAGCTGCTAGGATTATTTAAGGATAGGATTATATAAGGATATGAGAATGTGTGCTAAGGTGTGGCTCTTATATTCTATTTATAGACAACTCTAAAGAAAATGGACATAATTCTAACCCTAGATTCCTCACTAGAATATTCTAATCAATTAAAAAAAACTACACTGCCCTTAGCTTTTTAGGAAAGTCGGTTTGGTGCTTCCAATCAAAAGTTATGGTCATTTGAATTCGAAAAAAAAACATTTTGATGTATGAAATGATGTTTGGTCTTTTCTTCTATTTGTCACTTCTCATCCTCCCTCCAATTGATCTCCAATTGATTGGTTCCTCCTTTTTATATTTCCATATCTCTTATAAAACAAATAAAAAATATTAATAGCAAATAAGTTTATTTAATATTCATTTATTAATTTATTTTTTCATTTTCCTTTACCTTAGAAACATATAAAGAGAAATTAATAATAAATAAATTTATCTCAAATTCATAAATTTATATATTAATTTTCCTCCCCACTTATAAAACACAAATAAATATATTAATAATTACAAATTCATTTATTTATATATTTTGTCTATTCTTAACCAAAATTAATTTTTTGTAGTCTAATCAACACGGAAATTTCTCCAAAACTAATTATTTGTTTAATAAACTCAAAATATATTAACAATTAATCTATTATCAATTTATAACTCGAAATTAATTATTTTCAAAATCCGATTATCACAACAATAGCTCCAAAAGTAAATATTTACTTAATAATTCAGTCAATGAGACCGTATATTTATTTTGTATTATATTAGGCTCGAATTTATAAAATATATAGAAACTATTTAATTGGGGATAGAAAATGAGTATCTACAATCTCTTAACCAAAAAATCTGTGTTTCGAAACTAAATGAATGAAAGGTTTCGGGAATTTAAATCTAGAAGGATTTCCTCATCTTTTACTAATTTCCCATTCAAAGTGTGTGGAATTAGAATATAAGAATCAACTAGTTACCTCTTTTTTCCTCTTTGATCCTAGTTGGCTCATAACCCATACCCCTACGGTTTATGTTTCCTATCAACTTAAGTACACTCGGAATAGCTCTCTAATATCATACCAATTACTAGAGCATTAATATGAATTTCTTGAGAAGTCGCTTGGGCCATGTTGGCACCTACCGTAACATAAGATTCACCATTGACTGTGATTATCTTTCCTTCCGATATAAAACAAACATTCTGATGTAGCTTGGATGTTATTTCCTTTACCTGATGCAATAATAGCCATCCCATAATGACTTTATATGATGGTTGTATATTGATGACTACAAACTCAATTTCAGATGGTACTCCCATCAATTATATTGTCGTCTTAAAGCTTTTCATGACTTCTTTTCTCATACTATGGAAGCCATGCACACATAAGATGGACAAACCACATTTTGTAAGTACTCCGATCTTTTCTAGTATTTTCTAAGTACAAATGTTTAAAGTTAATTCATTTCCAACTAAGTCCATCAAGACATTCTTACCCTCCATGTTGAGTGAGATATACAATTAATTAAAGTGACTAGACCCATATGTGGGGAAATCTGAAATATTGAAGAATACATTTGATATTGCTATAATTTCATAAACCATACCTACCAACTGTTCTAACAATGTATTGGTTGGAATCCTTGCTAGTGTTAGTTCATTGAAGATTGTCTAACAATACATGAGTAAGTCCTAGATGGATACACTAACGTTAGTCTTCTTTCATTGTTCTAGTAAATTATCATTGGTGTTCTGTGCTCGAGGTGCCTAAGTTTCTTTGTTATTACCCTTATCGACCTATGTCTGCCTCCTGAGAGACATCATTTTCATACACCCATGTTAATATTTTGTTCCCTTGTGCAATGTATTAACTCCCGTATCTTTCCACACTTTTTTAGTGTCTTTTCCTAGATTCCAAAGTCATTGGGATCTATAGTTGTCTCAGCATCTAGGTCTCGAGACCACCAATCCATTGCAAATTCAGTATTAACCTTGATCAACTCGGTCTTCGTCAAATCTTCTATAAATTTGGACCGATTTCCTCATCCCTGTTCTCCTATATGTCAATAGGAGTTATTAAATCGGTCATCTATGCGAATCAAATTAGACACGTCTTCTAGCCTTGGTATCTCTTCCACTAGCTCAATGGAATTGACTTTGTGGTCATTAGTGGATTATCTTTGGTTTCTGGTACTAGTACCACCTTACTATCAATGAGATCTTAGATTTATTTTGAGGGGAAAACACATGTCATATCCGTGTCATTTTTTTTATGGTATTGATACATTTCATTCAGATTCTTCCTAATTACCTCTCTTGCCGGTGCAAGTGGTTAAATGTATTTGTGTTTTAATAGTACTTCAAGAGCCTTTAATTGAGACATTCCTAGGGAATTAAACCTCCTTAGTGACCGAAAAGTGGGGAAAGTCGTGGCCCTCTAATATGGCATCGATTCTAGAGTAACAAGTTTTCTAGGTGAGAGTCCTGACCTTATACCTTTTCCTTCACATATGTTCGACTTCTTCTATTTATCTATCTCATTTTTTAGGGCATCATCACATCCTTCTCCTATGCTAATCAAATCCGACGAGTAGTAATATTTGATTTTTGATAATTTCTTAATATACTACATGCTCAAGTTAACATATAACATGTCGATCTGAGCCTTTTCGCTGGGCAGCTCATCGATTTCCAATGCAATTTCTTTCCACCTATTAGCGTAGACCTCAAATGTTTCATTCTGTCCCTACCAGATTGTCCACAGTTTTCTCTCTTGACGGTCCACTTTGAAAACATGGTAAAACGACTAATGAATACCTTCACTAGCTAGAGTTATGATGTTAAATCACTTCTTTGCTTCTGTGTTATGATGTTACTTTTGATTTAACAAACACACTTTTAAATCATTTGTAGACTGTTTCACTTTTACTAGAGTTGGGTGTATATATTAATCTGAGAAACTACAGAGGACATGTATGTTCTTGAATAATCATTTCATTCATTTGAAAGTTGTGATTCTAAATTTCCGAATGGATGGATGAATGAACAGACTGCTGCTTTGATGCAAGCTTGTAAACATGGACATTGGGAGGTTGTTCAGATTTTGATGCTCTTCAAGGCCAATGTATGATTTATTTCTTGTTAATTTATTAATGTTGTTTGAATTGACTTATTATTAACAGATTCACAAAGTAGATTATCTGAATGGAGGAACCTCCCTTCACTTGGCTGCATTTAATGTACATTCTCGATGCATTCGCCTCTTCCTCACAAATTATATTCCCAGTTCTCCAAATGTTTAGGACATCCTTACTACAACAACAAATGATGAGGATTCTAATAACTCGGAGTTTGACAAAAGGTGTGTAATCTCGCTTTGTTTCTTTCGGGGTTTTTTAAATTGAGTTGTGTTTGTGTTGGTATTATAGGGCATTATATGAGATAATCAATAAATCTGCTTATAACTGCTCTTCATATAGCTGCACTTAATGGACAGGTTGAAACTGTTCATTATTTCTTGACTTTAGAGCTTCTGTTTCTCAAGTTACTGTTGGAGATGGAACTACAATTGATTTAATTGGTAAATAAATCCATCCCATCTTATTATTGCTTAATGTATTTCCCTTAAGATAAATTTATAATCACAACAACTAATCATCAAATTGTGAGACATCACCATTATGCAGAACCGAAAGCGAAAGGTTCCAGTGCACGAGAATTCCTCCGCTAGGATCATATTTTCATTCTTTAAGCTGTCAAAGGTTCCCAGTTACTTTTGATTCAACAAACAAACACTTTTCTAGTTATGATTTTGGTTTTTGCTGCTTGGTACAAGTTGTTGTTCTTGATTAATATGTTTGGATAATTTACTTCAAGGATTTTGATTTAACTCCTCTGTTTCTTGTTTGTTTGATTTGTGGAGGCTTATATTGTTGATGTTGCCCTTAGAAATATAGGTCAAGATTAGACCTTGAAGCTAGAGGTCTACCTCAAAGCATCCCTCCTCTCGCACAATACATTGGAAAATAAATCATGATCAAGATGAATAAAGTTGGTAGTATTTATTATTTCTATTTAATTATTTGATTATGATCATAATCATGATGAATAAAGTTGGTACCAAAACTGACTGCTTAATTTTTTTTTGTCTAACTTCAGGTATACAACTAGCATAACATATTAGGAATAAGGTAAGTCTTTTTTTGTTTTATCTCTATGCATTCATAATAATAATATCTTAGGATGCTAATGAATGCATGTGTGCCAATTCAAGTTCTTAGAAAATTGGTGAAAAATATTAAAATCTTAAATCAATAAACTTGATTTAATTATATTTGGTTTGCAAGTAAAGATTCCCTTTTATGGTTGTGACTAGTATGTTTATTCTCTCATGAACCATTAAATTAAACTGTTTTATTAGTTGAAGCAAACACTAATTATATTTTTTATTATTATTTTTTTATAGCTATATGCATTAGAGAACAAGTTAATTTAAAATCAAAGTTTTATTTAATTTATTTTATCATTACTTATTTATTATTTCTATTGTGAGCGAGCTATCTGATAATTGATGTTCCCTATTAATTGATGTTCAATTTAATGTACTATAAGAGTGTTTATAATTAATTTTTAATTTGATTAAATTGATTGCAACTTCGAGTTTTGTTCACTCATCGTTGATATGTGTTTGAAGAATTGAAGTTTTTATTTCGTTACGTTGATATATTTAGTGTTAAAGAAACTTAGAATGTATTTTGTTATAATGGATGATTGATTATTATTTTATTTTATGTATATTTTTATTGTTAGAAAAGTTAAGTAAGTTAATTTTTAAACCGGTCAAACACTTCTTAAAACTATTTCAAACCGACCAACACTTACAAGTTTTGAATATTAATTATAAATAATCAAAAAGGGAGAAATTGTTAGAAAAATTAAGTAAGTTAATTTTAACCGGACAAAAGAACTTAACCGGTCTCAATATCTCCTTTGCAGGTAACCGCACCAGACCGGTTGAGACTCCCTGTCTAAAAGAAATCCGGACGATCAAAGAAGAACAGTCTTACTCTCCAAACCGGATCGGCTAAAATGAAATATTGAATGAAACACTCTTTCCGGCTGGCTCAAAAATCGAAGATCTTAAGACCAATGGGAAAAATATTAAAATCGATGAAATATGTGAAAGATGACGTAATGAATTTCTTGAATGATGAACCTAAGAAGGGTCCATGATCCGAGTCAGAAGCATGCAACAAAAGCAATGATGATTAAATGTTCCAAGATCTTTAGCAAATCTCTGAAACAGGCGGCCCACTAATGCATGTCTGCCATGTGTCCAAAATAACAAAACGTGCACGCAACCTGAACCTGACCGGCACGGCTTCAGATGACCAGTCCCCTGGAGAGAGAAAAGATGACCGTTGTCATCCTTTCACTATAAAAGGAAGTCGAAGCATCTCCAAACAACAGTGAGCAATAGTGAAAAAGGAATCTTACGCGCGACCTTGAATAGTGATTGAAATTTCCGAAATTGTCTTGCATTCTGTGTATTTACAAATCTGTAAAAGTGTATTACAAATACTGTGTGAGTATTGTAAAGTGAACGACGAGCAGTAAATAAGACTCGATCGTATTGTGTTGTTGAATATTCCTTAGTGAATATCCTTCTCACTATTTGAGAAGAAGGGGTGACGTAGGAGAGTTTGCTCCGAACATCCATAAAAATCTGTGTCTTGTGCTCTTCCTCTCTACTTTTCCGGCTTACTACCATCAACCGAACTGAAACACCTACATATCTCAACTAAACTAATTCATAGCTTCCTTAACCGAACCGGTTCTCTCTTTAAACCGAGTCCTTCTAAACACCTTCCAAACCTTATCGTGTACGTTGCTTCAGATTGAAACAGACATCTCCGCCCCTGAACCCGGTTCAGGAGTCTGTGACAATCTGTGTAGTGTTAAGAACGGTTCAAGTCTTTAACTGGATTAGTTCCAATTTGTGTTGTGTAAGTGATTACTGATTAGCCGGACCCCGATCCCCTATCGGCAATCTCAATCCTATCAAGTGGTATCAGAGCATGAATCTTAACACTCAAGCAACCGAAGAAGATGGGAAGCATGACCCACAACGATAAGCCACCGATACTAAACAGTGAAGCATTCAGCGGCTGGAAGGCTCAGATGTATCTACATCTGATAACACTGGATGATGAGATGAAAACCATCCTAAAGAATGTACCAATAAAAATCGAAAAGGAGAGTGGAACATGGACGGCTGAAGATAGAAGAAGAAATAACCTGGACAACCATTGCATGAGACACATCTTCAAAGCTATAGACGATAACACGTTCAACAAAATCAAAGATTGTGAAAATGAAAAGAAAGCCTGGGAAACTACCATTCAGGTTCATAAAGGAAACGAAAGAACTAAGGAAAACAAACTCTTGGTGGCAACTCAAAAGTATGAGAACATCAAGATGAAGCCGAGAGAAAACATGAAGGAATTTAGTGATCGGTTCACCAGTGTGGTCAACGAGTTGTATACACTTGGAAAGAGATATGAAAACCGGGAGATCATTATGAAAGTATTGAGATCTCTACCAAGTGCATGGGGCATAAAGACCATGTTGATGTGGGAATCAAGCAACCTCGGGTAGATGAAACTGCATGATGTATTTTAGGACCTAAAAGCTTATGAATTCGAGATGAAATCCCGGATCGAAGACGAAGCAGTAACATCAACCGCAACCAAAGATCTGGTGACATCGGTGGAGCCAGCGGTTCCTGTATCAGCCGCTCCGTTTCCGTCAAAAGCGCTGACCAGATCAGTGAAGACGTGATGGCCATGCTAGCCCAGGAATTCGGGAGATTCGTGAAGAAGAATCAACTATCGAACAACAACTTCAACTATAATTATGCCGATAAATCAAATGTAAGATGTTTTAACTATGACGGTTTTGGTCATTACAGGTTGGAATGTAGAAGGCCAAGACGAGACGACCGAAAACCAGTGAGCAACTACCATAGAAATGACTATCAAATGAACGACTACCAAAAAAATAACCAAAGAAATGACAACCCGAGAAACGAATATCAAAGGAATGACCAGAAGCGAACCGAAACCGGTGAAGGGAATGAGATCCAGAAGGCACTCATAGCATCTGATGGTGGAAGTGATTGGGCTTACTCCGACACCAAAAATGAGAAAGAAAGAATTACATGATTCATGGCACATGAAGAAGAGGTATTTGACTTTTCATTTGAAGAATTTAATAAAGAAGACTTAGTTACTACACTCAACGACATGGTCGCTGATTTCAGAAACTTGTCTGTCTATATACCGACTCGGTCAAACCATGAAACCGGAGAGTCAAGTGGTACCGCTGGTGAGCCATGCGAAACCACGGTATATGAACCGACCGAACTATCCTTAGAGAATGAGAAGCTCAAGGAGATAGTTCAACCGATAACTGAAGAAGATGAGAAAACAAAAGATATCACGGCTACTTGGGAAAGATCTCGTGAAGCGGTGAATCAGATGTGCAAATATAAAAGACATCCCAAATGCAAATTTGGGATCGGATATAAAAATGATAGATCCGCCAACCAGAACTCTCCCAACGGGATGAAACTTAGAAAAGACAATCTTCCCTTTGTAAGATTTGTCAAGAGCTCTTTAGCCGACAATGAGGCAGAACGTGATTTAAAACCGGAAAAAAATAAAATATGTAGGTCAAACCGAATCAGAGAAATGGCTTCATCCTGAGAGAAGGAAAGCCAACCTGCCCGCAAACAGACAAACTGACACACGTTCACATAGAAATAATACACCATCACCATCACGACAACATAAGGTACTATTCGGCAGACAAGAAGTTGTCAAGCCAAGTACCGGAAAATCGATTAAAACTATCACTGGGAAAGTTATCCGACTTAAAGGGACTAATTAACCACGGACCCAACTGAATGTGGGTACCAGAAAGGTGTAAATATTTATTTTTGCAGGTTAGGAGGAGCAAGCGGGTAGAAAAATTGGAATGGTACTTGGACAGCGGGTGTTCAAGACACATGACCGGAAACAATGGACTATTAGCCGATATCATCTATGAAGCCGGAGCAATGATAACTTTCGGCGACAACTCAAAAGGTAGAGCTGTGGGCAAGGGTAAGATTGTCCATGGCAATTTGTCTATAAACAATGTGCTTTTAGTAGAAAACTTTCATTTTAACGTATTAAGCATTAGTCAAATGTGTGACATAGGGTATACAGTTGAATTTCATAAACATGCATGTTTAGTTAAAAATCCTCATGGAGACACTCTACTAACCGGAAACAGAATAAGAAACATTTAAAAAGTAGATTGAAAAACTAAGATTGAAAACCCGGTTTGCATGATAGCTAGGAATGATCCGAATTGGCTCTGACACAAACGGCTAAACCATCTAAACTTCAAAACTTTATATGTTCTAAAGAATTGGTTCACGGTTATCCAAACATCATGTTTTCCAAAGATAAAGTATGTGCTGCATGTCAAATGGGAAAACAAATAAAATCATCTTTCAAAAGCAAAGGAAATTTTCAATCCGAACGATGCTTAGAATTATTGCATATGGATCTATTTGGACCGGTTAAGGTTACAAGCCTAGGAGGCATGCATTATACCATGGTAGTTGTTGATGATTACTCTAGATTTATTTGGGTAACATTTTTAGCGTCTAAAAATCAAGCTACACCGAATCTGATCAAATTACTTTTAAGGATACAAAATGAGAAATCTATCTAAATCAACCTAATTACCAAACGTTTTACTAAAACACCTTTTGAAATATACCATGAAAAAGTTCCTAACATCCGGTATCTTAGGATTTTTGGCTGTAAGTGTTATGTTCACATCAACGACAAAAGTTATTTGACCGCGTTTGATGCTAAATCCGATGAAGGAATAATGTTGGGCTATTTAGCTGTAAGTTAAGCATATAAAGTTTACAATACTAGAACATTAACGGTTGAAGAAACTTCACATATTATTTTTGATGAATCGGTTGAATGTAATACTGCAGTACCCTTCGATATTCATAATAGAATGAAAAATTTCAATATATATTCTGATGATGAAGATGAGGTTCCGGTTTATAGACGGTTTGTCAATAATCAAGCGATTGATGCTGAGATTCAGCCTGATCAAGTAGTCTTACCATAGGAAGTTGACATCTCATTGCCCACTGAGAAAATCGGTCGGTCTGACTCTGATCAGCCTACCGATCTGTCTAACCTTGATTATTTAACCGGATGCTTAGAAGACACTACCAGAATTAACCTTCGAAGGAATAGAAATCATCCTCTTGAACATTTAATAGGTAATCTCTCTTCACCCGTCCGAACTAGGCAACAAAATGTTAGGATCGAGATCGCCCTTGGAGAACCAGGGTTCCGGTTTCAAAGGGTTAACACTTACATAACAACACACACAATATTGGTAATAGTCCGGTTAGAGACTAAAACCGCTTCTTAACACTACACAAGCTGTCACAAACCTCTTGAACTGGGTTCAAGTGCGGAAATGATTTGTTTCAACTTGAAGCAACACACACAGTTCAGTTTGGAGGTTATTTAGGAGATATCGGTTTGAGGAGAGAACCGATTTGATTTAGGAATATATTAGTTATCTTGGTTTAGATGTTTCAGTTAGGTTTGACAAAGTAAGCCGGAATATGAAAGTAAAGAACACGAGACAGGGTTTTATGGATGTTTGGAGTTTAATCTCCTACGTCACCCCTTCTTCTCAAACAGTGAAAAGGATATTCACTAAGGAATATTACACAACCACAACACACAATCCGAACGAGTAACAGCTCGTCGGTTACACCTCTCACTATGATGTAATACAATACTTTTCACACTTGGTAAAATACACACAATATACAAACACTTTTAGGAATTTCAATAACTATGCGTAAGATCTTATGTTTTATGTTTCTTCTCTCTTGAATAAACTTTTTCGTAAATGATCTCACGCGTGTATGTCTTCGGCACCATTGGCTTCTATTTATAGAGAAAATATGACAACGGTCATAATTTTCTCTCTCCGCTGGATTGGTCATTTGAAGCCACGCCGGTCAGATAAGGTGGTGTGTACACTTTGTCATTTCGGACACTTGGCAGTCATGCACTTAGGCCGGCTTGCATCTTTGACACATGACGTGCATGCAACAAGTCAACCGCCTGAATCAGATGTTGCTTGTAGAGTTGGATAACCAGTTTCATCATTGTTTTCGTTGCATTCTTCTGATCTGGATCTTATCTTATTTTGTATTTTCGAGAAATCTCTCTATCGTCATATTACTTCATTTTCATATTTTCGTTGAACTTTTTAGATCTTCAATAATAGTGTGTCAGTCGGATGAATCAGCTTTTGCTAGCCGATCTGGTTGAGAAGTTCAGCCGGTTTCATAGACTTATGACCAGATCATTTAATCATGTACTTCAGCCGGTATGAAGCGACTTGATCTGTACCTGTACAAGAATGTTGAAATTGATTAAGTCTTTTGGCAACAATTTCTTCCTTTTTGATTATTTAGAATAAATATTCAAAATTGTAATGTACGGCCGGTTTAAAAATTAACTTACTTAATTATTCTAACAATTTCTCCCTCTTTGATTATTTAGAATAAATATTCAAAACTTGTAATGTATAGCCGGTTTAAAAATTAACTTACTTAATTTTTCTAACAATTTCTCCCTTTTTGATTATTTAGAATAAATATTCAAAACTTGTAATGTATGGCCGGTTTAAAAATTAAGAGATGTTTTTGAAAAATGTTTTTAGCAATTTCTCCCTTTTTGATACTTTTCAAAGAAGAATATCAAAATCTGCTGTTGAAAAGAGTTGATTTTTCAAAAACTAACTTCATAAATAAGATAAGCATAAAGTCGGTGTAATAAGTTCAAAAGTTCAAGACAAAAAATAAGTTAAAATAAGTAGACAATGGATCGGATGGTCCTCCCTTTTCCTTTTCTTTACGCTTTCTTTCCTCCTTGGCGTCCCATTCCCTGACTCTTCAATCTGCATTCATGCTCCATCCGGCTAAGAGGCTTGTTCTTCTGGGAGGTAAACTGCTGAACCGGAAGGATCCACTTGTCGGTCTGGGTGGTCGAGATGGGGGAACAACTAATGTTCCTTGGCTTGTTGATAGAGCGGATGAGGACGGTGCATCTTTCTTCTTCCTTGGGCGTAGAGCATTGTCATCCTCTTCTTCTTCATCGTCAAGTGGACCGGGAAGGCCACTTTGTTCTACCCCTATCAATAGATTGGCTATCTTCTTTCTTTTAGCCTATCGTCTTGTCACTATTCCTTCAGCCTTAACCGGTGCAAGTTGTTTTTGTTTTTCCTTTTCTGCCTCATCAAATTCCCGATCTAATCTCAAGTCATTTTCTTCTTGTTCTTTTCTTAGCCGTTCTTCTTTTTCTTCTTCAGCTTGAATTCGAAGGGCTGCTTCAGCATCAACTTGTATCTGGTCTTGAGCATTAACCGCTATTGACTTAGTTAACTCCTCAATCTGAGCCGCCATAAGTTGCATCATTTCTAATAGCGGAGCGGTTGATGACTCAAATGTTTCCTTAACTGATTCAATCAACTCGGCTTTGAGGGTAGAGGTTCTGGCTTCCGTGACATTGTGTCATTCATTCATTGAAGTGGAAACAACATTATCAATGATACCCATGATGTGTTCAGATGTATGCTCAATTTCTTGACTTGGTTGCGTATGAACAGACATTGCAGTTTTTGATTTCTTTTGGCCGGTGGAATTGTTATCCCTAGAGGCAGAGTGAGAATGGGACTTACATGGATGGATGGGACTGTCAGCTTTATCTTCATGCGGTTGAAGGCCTTCTTCCCGGTTCCCTACTACTCTAGAGCATTCACCGACTTCAAAGATCGGCTTACTTCGGTACCCTTCCGGATGCAAGATACAGTCACTGCATACCGGTACTAGTTCTTCCTCTAGCGATTTGATGTTGAGGAGGGTATCGTTTCTTACCTTGGTGAAGCGTTTAATTATTATCTTCTCCATTTCATCTGGATCACTTTGAACGTTCTTGAATGCTTCATCCAATGCCTTAAGCCTGGCATGTTCATCGATCAGGGCCCCTCTTGCTAAAGCCATCAAAATAATATCGGTTTCTGCAAGACCGAGAGCTTCCTCCTCAATGATCAACAGTTCTGACCAGTACTTGTTCCTGGTAAGATCGGGAAGCATGTGTGAAAATCTGGTTTGGCTTCAAACCCTGCCCCACAAGCGATAAGGACACACTATTACTTCAGCCGCTTCCTCCAGATGAGTTGACAGTAGCTGAAACATGGCCTCTACTTCCTGTTCAGAAACCGGAGGAGCAGAGTCCAGTATTATTTCGAGTTGTTCTGGTTCCTGAGTAGTAGGACCGGTTGACCCATTTTGAGACTCGTTTCCTCCATGCACCGGAGTATCATCCTTAGACACTTCTTGATTTTCTTTATTACCCGGATTTGAGCCTTCCGGCGTAATAGGTTGGTTGAGTGGCCCTTCTTGAGCCGGTTCTGGGTTAGATCCGGTTGGGACTGAGTCTCCCATAACCGGACCGCATGGCTGTCTTTCTTCATTATCTGCCTCTCGAACCGGAGGGATTATAGTTTCAGTGTTGGTTGTTTCTTCGACCGGATTGATCTTGATATGATCAGTCGCACCGACCTAACTAGTTTCTCCAAGAACACTTGACACCTCGTCTTCATTGGCACGAGTGACATCCTGTACCACCTTCTCTATAGATTTCTGAATAGATTTAGAGTGAGGTGAGTGGATGCTAACCTCTTTGGACGGATTTCTATTAGATTGAGCTCTTGTGACCTGGCTTCCTGATGATTCGGCTTGTCGTACGGTAGGGACTGGTCCGGCTCCTTCTGATTCTCTGATCGGGGGTGTGTGACTCGGAACTGGAATCACAACTCATATAGGAACAAGAGTCATTGATGGATCGTTTGGACGAGGGGAGGCCCTAGGAGATGAAGTTTTCTCGGAGTTGATAGATTGGCTGGCCGCTTTCTTCTTTGCCGGCTTTCTGGCTTTCTTAGCTGCAAATTTGACTCTCCCCTTCTTTACTTATGCCGCCTCTCCCACCTTTTTCTTGCCCTTACCTTTCGGCTCGGCTTCTTTAGGGTCTGCGCCTTCCGGTGTAGCCGATTCGGCTTCCTTAGAACCCCTTGTCCTTGGAGCTCTTTTCTTTGCCGGTCTAACGATCCGGGTCTGTACACTCTCAGCATTCACGATTTTGGAGTTGGAGAGAGGTGTACCTTCACTTATTCGGATTTTTAGGTGTTGAAGAATTTTCCCGATTGGCATGACATAGGCTTGAACCCAATCCTTTGTATTGGCAACCACTTCGCATAGCTGCTCGAATAAGACATAACCCAATAAATCTTGTCACCGCGGACTATGGCCATCATCATCTCTAGCTTCAGCCGGGTCATGTTATCAAAATTTCCTTCTTTTCCTTGTAGGGATTTGGAGACGATATCAAGAAGCCACCGGAACTCTGGCTTCAAAGTATTCTTCCGGCTAGTGTGATCCACCGGGTCACCCGCATCTTTTGAAAGTTCTAGCCGGACTGCCTAGGAGTCGGCTTCTGATAGACCGGTTCGGAAATCCCTTCTAACAGTTGGTAAACCGAGGGCTTCAGCAAATAGTTCCTCGGTGATCTCAAAAGTGGTGCCGCTCACGGTGGCGGTGATGGTTCTCTTCTTCAGACTTGCCTGGTTGAGGAACTCTAGAACTTCATCCTAATGAAGAACAAACGGACCATAAAGAAATGTTTCCAGCCCAGATTCCCTCAAAGATCCGATCAAGGCCTTGTATTCACTAGTTCCATTCTCGTCGATGTCCTTGAAGTCGACCTGCAAGATGTAGGTGAAAAGAGGGTTATCTCGTTCCATGATGATTGATAAAGATGATGAAGATGATGAAGATGATCGAGAGAGATAGATATGTAGATTTGCTTTTGGAGTTTCTAGAGAGAGAGAGAAAGGGTGAATAATGATTCAACTTCCAACTTATATAGTGGGCGGTTATTTGACGGTTAAGGAACTGAACCATCGCTTCGTTCTTGGTTTTGGCGCCAAATTTCCCTCCAAATGTTACTGTAGTAAATATGAGAGGTAAATTTGAGCGGTAATCTAGGGCGGTAACTGTTGGCGATAAACTGTTGGCGGTTAATTTGAAGTTTAGACGAATGTTAATGTTTGAGATTCATTGTTTTAACCGGAAGCTTTGTTAACCGGAAGCTTTTAGTGTTTGACCGAAGTTTTGGTAAACCGGAAAAATAATGTTTAAGCTTGAAGATTTGGCAAACCGGAAAAGTTATGTTGAATAGTAAACCGGAAGAGGGAAAAATAAAAATATTATAGATAAGCCGAGAAAAAATGATGACATAGATGATCACTCGGTCGTACAACAAAATGACCGAGATGACTGGAAACAATAAAGACTTTTAAAAATTATAGTAGTTTTTTTCTCTCATTTTCTCGATCCATTCCTCCACGGTGTTGCCGATTCGGTTCTCTATTCTTCCGATCCAGCTTTTCATCATGTGGTCGGTCAGGGTGTTGGTCGGACCTACATGGATTCCTGGTCCACGATTGGGGATGATGGAACGAATGTATCGGCTTATTTGGGGGACAAAGCCGATTATTCATCTTGGAGCTCTGATGAGCTTCTTCAAGTTATTGAAAATGAATGAGGCCCAGTTTATGGGCGAGAGTCTAATCATAGAGATCATGAGGTCAAACACTTCCCGAGAATAGTTTTGACTCGCCATTCGGCCTAGAATGGACCGCTGGATCAATTCTTGAAGGAATTGGAAGTGAGGAGCGAGGTAATCTTTCAGACCGTGGTCTTCAACCAGATCAGTGGTGCCGGAGAAGATGAAAAAGTAATCTTCTTTTGCTGGAAAGTGGGGGGATAGAATATCCGAAAAACCTTAGGATGGTAGGTTGAAGAAATTTGCGAATGACTCTTCAGTGAGCCGATGTAATACACCTTCAATGAAGGTAACGATGATGCCATCGTCCCTTACGTGTCTGTTGTTGAAGAACTCGTGCACCTCCTCTTCGAGGATGGTGTCCGATCCTTCAAGGAAGGTTCGTAATCCGGATATGAGCAGAGGTTGAAAAGAACACCTTCAAATCTGGAGTTCAGAACCGATTCAAAGTCAACAATGATTGAGTTTCGGAGTTCAGTATTCATTTTGAAGAACAAATTGAGAGACAGAAATATGAAGGTGAAAGTTCAAAATATAGAGAGAGAAAGATACTTTTGAAGTGTGATTTGTTTGAAGAGAGATGATGTCTTTATATAGTGCTGGCGATTGAGAAGCATTTAATGAGAATATTTTGAAAAATCAGACCGTTTATGTATAGTCATTAAATGCAATAAATATTTGATGCCTTTTCAAGAGAATAATTTGTTTGGAAAAGGTGCGTTGTAGGATGTCTAGTCTATCCGGACTACGCACGCCTTTTGGAAAGTAGATATTTCCTTTGTTGTCTTCTTGATGAACCTGGTCATGAATTTCATGCAAACTCTTCCAAAATCTTGAACAACCAGAAGGTTGTCGACTATGTTCTTAGGGTGAATAGGCTCAGGTCGAAGAAACGAAAAAGGGATGTCTACAACTCTACTCTAACATTAGCCCTAGAGTCTTCTATATATTCCCTTCCCAGATAATGTTAAAAAGGGGGAAGTAAGAAAGGAAGAAAGGGAAAAAGATTAGCCTTAGACTTAGGGGGAAGAAAGAATCTTTTGATATTATTTTGATCTTTTGATGTTTAAGGGTTGTTGTTTTTGAAAGGTGTTTTTATATTTTCTTTTGAAAAATATTCCTAATCCTGACATTTCAAGTTAAGTTATGCTTTTATCTTATTATTATATATGAATAGTCTGTTTCTATATACTGAATTTGCTCATTTCATCTTTTAATTGTGCAAAGTTTTAACATTAACATCAAAAAGGGGGAAATTGTTGGAACAAATTATCTTGACTAAGGGTCAAAGTATTCTGACTAATGGAATTTTGATGATGAGTTTGTTTAAAACCTAATCTAAGCCGTCTAATTGTTTTTGGTGCAGGTGTATCGAAAACATGTTTTATTAGATTAAGTCTAAATGAGGTTCATTAGACTGATTGGCTATTAGACGCATAGAGTTAGACATGTAGTCTAACATACGTAGTTAGAGGTGCAGTCTAACAGACGTAGTTAGACGTGCAATCTAACGGATACGTAGTTAGACGTACAGTCTAACAAATACGTAGTTAAATGTGCAGTCTAATAGATACGTAGTTAGATGAGCAATCTAACAGACGTAGTTAGACGTGTAGTCTAACAGATGAGAGTTAGACGTGCAATCTAACTCCTTCAGATTATTCTGAAGGGAAATGTAGTTAGACGTGCAGTTTAACAGACTTAATTAGACGTGCAGTCTAAGAGATGAGAGTTAGACGTGCAGTCTAACAAATGAGAGTTAGAAATGCAGTCTAACAAATGAGAGTTAGACATGCAGTCTAACTCCTTCAGATTAGTCTGAAAGGAAACGTAGTTAGACATTTTGTCTAACAGATGAGAGTTAGACGTGCAGTCTAACTCCTTCAGATTATTCTAAAAAGAAACGTAGTTAGACGTGCCGTCTAACAGATGCGTAGTTAGACATGCAGTCTAACAGATACGAAGTTAGACGTGTAGTCTAACAGATACGTAGTTAGACGTGCAGTCTAACAGATACGTAGTTAGACGTGCAGTCTTACAGACATAGTTAGACATGCAGTCTAACAGACGTAGTTATACGTGTAGTCTAACAGATAAGAGTTAGATGTGAATATTAGAAGTGGGAAGAATATTAGTATGACAGCCAGTTGCAACCAATTAACTAATGCAACATAAGAAATATTCATTAGAATAGTAGTGGGAATAATATTTGCGTATATGGCATTAGTTAATTGGTTGCAAATGGCTGTCATACTAATCTACACGAAATAGTGGAGCAGGAGTAGCATACAGCTAGTTGATCGTGGGTAGACGGATGCTAACTTTAAGAAACTACTTAAGAATCGCTTTAGACGTTTTTCACTTGGACTAACAAGTCTAATAAAGTTAGACGCCCCCGTCTAATAGCAGGATCCATTAGACCACCTGGTCTAATGGGATTAGACGACACGTCTAATTACGGTTCCATTCAGACTAATTTGAAGGAGTTAGACTACACGTCTAACTCTCATCTGTTAGACGGCACGTCTAACTACGTTTCCCGTCAGACTAATCGGAAGGAGTTAGACTGCATGTCTAACTCTCATCTGTTAGACTTCACGTCTAACTACGTTTCCATTCAGACTAATCTAAAAGAGTTAGACTGCACATCTAACTCTTATATGTTAGACTGCACGTCTAACTACGTTTCCCTTCAGCCTAATCTAAGGGAGTTAGACTGCACGTCTAACTCTCATCTGTTAGACTACACGTCTAACTAAGCCTGTTAGACTGCACGTCTAACTACGCCTGTTAGACTACACGTCTAACTACGCATCTATTAAATTGTACATTTAACTGCATATCTGTTAGACTGCACGTCTAACTACGTATCTATTAGACTGCACGTCTAACTACGTATCTATTAGACTACACGTCTAACTACGTCTGTTAGATTGCATGTCTAACTATGCATCTGGTAGACTGCATGTCTATCTACGTATCTGGTAGACTACATGTCTAAATTCACATTTGTTAGATTGCACGTCTAACTACGTCTATTAAACTGCATGTCTAACTACGCCTATTAGACTGCACGTCTAACTACGCATCTGTTAGACTGCACGTTTAACTATGTATCTGTTATACTGCACGTTTATCTACGTATCTGTTAAACTGCACGTCTAACTACGTATCTGTTAGACTGCACGTCTAATTACGCATCTGGTAGACTACACGAATCACTGCGTATCTGGTAGACTGCACGTCTAACTTTGCATCTGTTAGACTGCACTTCTAACTACGCCTGTTAGATTGCAGGTCTAACTACGCATCTGTTAGACTGCATGTCTAACTATGTATCTGTTAGATTGCACGTCTAACTACGTATCTGTTAGACTACACGTCTAACTACTTCTTTTAGACTACACGTCTAACTAAATACGTCTAATAACCAATTAGTCTAATGAACCTTATTCAGACTTGGTCTAATTAGTATGTTTTAATGCACCTGCACAAAGACAAGTAGATGGATTAGATTTATTCTTTGAGTTTTATACACACTCATCATCAAAATTCCATTAGTCAGAATACTTTGACCCTTAGTCAAAATAATTTGACTAAAAAATTTCTACCTTTTTGATGATGATGTTAAAACTTTTCATATATAAAAGATAAATATTCATCCAATTCAAAGAAAGAGTACTTGTTCGCAAATTACAAAAATGAGTTCCAAAAACCAATATTCAGAAACCAAGTTTAAAAAAAAACAAGTTCACACACCAACAAGAGATAGTTTAGGAGAAAAGAGATTACTGATCTTCCCTTTTCACGAGTGGGTCGATTGGGAAGCGGAATCCTTGACTTGTGAATTCTTCACCATTCAGAAGGTTTCGAAAATAAGGGAGGGAACGACACCATGACAACCTCCACCACTTCTACCTTCACGATCACCTCCACCACTTCTACCACCATTATCACCGCTACGACCTCCACCTATTTTGATTGGCCTATCGCTTTCATCACTGGTTTGCTTTCGCTTTGAAACACCACCACCTCTTCTGCTGCTATTGTCATCGCCCTGGGTAATGAGGTTCTTCTCTTTATCGGCAGCTACTTTAGCATCATCTACAGCCTGAATCTTCCTTGCAAAGGAATCAGCTTGTTCCAATCGCTCAGCATCAGCTCTGCTCATGTTACTTTGTATCTCTACCATTTGATTTCGAAGCAAACTTATTCCATCCTTGACTTCATTATGGAGTTCAACGACGTTTTCCCTTTCACAGTCGATCAAATCGCTCTGTCGTCTGTAGAAGTTCTTTTCAAATTTGGTGTATGTCTTGTTGAGGGTATTGATCTCGTATGTGTTCCTCTTTAAGGTTTGCTCAATCTCATTATGGGTTTTAAGAAGAGAGGCAAATTCCTTATTGTTTGCTTTCTGAGTCTTTATAATCTTCACCATGTTCGATTGCATTTCAACCACAGTCTTCTGAAGAGTGCCCATCATTGTTGTCATAGACTTCATAATATTTGTATCACCAACAGATGATTCTTCATTAGATTAAATCTCTTAAGAATCTGCTGGAGTGGTTCGAATGGGACTGAAATGGGTGTGAATCTGCATGGACTGCTTTGGTCCATCCTTCTCTGAATCACTACTAGACTTTCCTTCTTCTTCACCACCCAAAACATCTTCACGTACCTTGTGAACCTGACCGGTCGAATCATTTGAGTGATGAGGAAGGTTTACAATATCATCATGAATATTCGCAGTAGTGATATCTAGAAATGGTCGAGGCTTGGGTGAACCTGGAATGAAACATTGAGACAAAGAAAGCCCTTATGATGATTCATCATTTTTATCTTGTCCCCCCTCAGATGAGGAACTCTTATCTGATTCCTTGTCATTTGAGGGTTCCCCCTCAAATCGAGCTTCATCAGGCTGACTGACTTCAACCTCCTTTTCTGGAGATGCCTTTGCTTCAAGAACAGGGGACTCCAACACTTCCTTTCCTTGGATTACAATGGCTTAAATAGGTTCCTTAACGACTTCTTCTTCTTCCATAATGGGATTGGGTTGAACAGGTTTCACAATTTGCTCAATTATGGGTTGAGCCATTAGACGTTTTTCTTTAACGGAAAAACATCTCAATTCAATAAGAAGAGTAGCAGCTTGCTCATCTTCCGGAACAACAACATCACGATCATCAGACAGATCCATAAGTTTATCTTCATTTGAGGAACTTTCAAAAGGACTAACTACTGAGCAATTTGCTCCATGAACATACCGGAGAACGATAGAAATGTAGTCTTGCATGATTTCATCTAATCTTTTCAGAGCCTTCTCCTCTGCCTTAGCATTCTTCTCAAGGGGATTGAAATTGACTCTTCTGGCTTGAAGGATCAGAAAGAGAGCTCTACCTCTCAAATTTGCTTCAACCAACTCCTTTCTCTTAAGAGCTTCATATACTTCTGATGTCTTAGCCCATTTCAGGACTCTCTTTTCAACGCTGACTAGATTCAACCATTGATTGTTTATACTTTTACCCTTGATGACCTCATCATACCTAACAGACATTCTGTTCAAGACCCAAGTATCAAAGATCTCGATCTTTTCACCAGCTTTTATATTGGCCTGATCCATCATAAGGTTGAAGAAGAAAATTGTTTCAGAAATCTCCTCATTTGAATCGGTGGCAATATCCTTCCCTTTTCCAATAAGCTCAAAAGGTTTTGGAGTAGGCCTTGGTTCCCCAAACATTATTCCAACAACCTTTCTAGTGGAACGCATAACCTCGTGAGTAGAAAGGGGTCTAGCAAATAGGCCTGGCATGGGTTCTGAATGAACAATCTTTCCAGTCACTACGGACTTTGCTTCAACAGTATTGGAAACAGGTGACTCTTTGACTGGCACAGAAAGGGCTTTTTAGATTGCACGTCTAACTACTTTTCCCTTTAGACTAATCTGAAGGAGTTAGACTGCACATCTAACTCTTATATGTTAGACTACACGTCTAACTACGTCTGTTAGACTACACGTCTATCTGCGTCTGTTAGACAGCACGTCTAACTGCGTATCTGTTAGACTGTACGTCGAACTACGCATGTTAGATTGCACGTCTAACTATGCATCTATTAGACGACACGTCTAATTGCGTATCTGTTAGACTGTACGTCTAACTACGTATCTGTTAGACTACACGTCTAACTATGTATCTGTTAGACTGTACGTCTAACTACGTCTGTTAGACTGCACATCTAACTACGCATATGTTAGACTGCATGTCTAACTACGTATCTGTTAGACTACACGTCTAACTTCGTATCTATTGGATTGCACATCAAACTACGCCTGTTAAACTGCACGTCTAATTACGTATTTGGTAGACTGTATGTCTAACTTCGCATCTGTTAGACTGCACGTCTAACTACGCCTGTTAGACTGCACGTCTAACTACGCATTTGTTAGACTGCACGTCTAACTACGCATTTGTTAGACTGCACGTCTAACTACGCATCTGTTAGACTGCACGTCTAACTACGTATCTGTTAGACTGCACGTCTAACTACGTCTGTTAGACTGCACGTCTAACTAAATATGTCTAATAGCCATTAAGTCTAATGAACCTCATTCAGACTTAGTATAATTAGCATGTTTTAATGCACCTGCACAAAGACAATTAGATGGCTTAGATTTCTTCTTTGAGTTTTATACACACTCATCATCAAAATTCCATTAGTCAGAATACTTTGATCCTTAGTCAAAATTATTTGACCCAACATATTCTTGGAAAAGAAAAAAGATAGATTTCTTGTTTGACCATCCTAAATCTTACTCTTATTGGCTTAAACAATCCCCAAGACACCACAATTGTCCAAAATCCTATCCTATTTATATATCGACAATATAAGAATCAAATCACCAAAAATACTTCCATTTCAACTCATCTTAAACAAAAGATGTATCCTACTCTTTCAAACAATACTCTCTTCGTAGACTTTGAGTTAGCTTTATCTTGTGGGGACAATGAAGTGTCTGCCATGTTCAGGTTTCTTCAGGAAACTGACATGAGACCTTTCCTAGAAGACTGGTCCTCCATCAATACCAGAGTCATTCTCGAATTTTTCTAAACCGCCCAAGTGATCCGCGAGGATCTTATCTTTGCCACCATTCAAGGTCAGTAGTTCATCTTCAGTGAGATAGATCTCGCACGTAGCTGCGAGCTTCCCACTAAGGGGGTTTACTGACCTCTCCTTCTCCAATGAAATCATAAATGAAATGCGTCATCACTTTTGTATCTCCCTAAGTCCGGTCAAGACTTATGGAGCAAAAACATCCCTCCAGCCTGAGTTTTAAATATTGAGTGAGATTGTTGGCAAGAACATCCTTGGGAAAGAGTCCACTCAATATTATTTAAAGAGAACCTTTGGATTGATGGTGTCCATCAATGAAGGAACTCCTATCAACTGGTCGAGTAACCTCTTTAACAACCTGAAGAAGATGATCTTTTTGGACAAATTGATGACCGGATATGCTCCACGGCTATGCGGTTTATTCTTTGACATCGACATCTTTCTCGGTCAAGGTGTTCCTCTCCATCCAACTCAACTCCTCACGAGGGACCGCCTGCATGCCTATATCGACCGAGTGGAGAAGGCTCGGATTAGAAAAGAGTCAACTTTTGGATCTTCAAATTAGTAGATTTAGGATCCATCATGCATTAACCTTGTGCAAAATCCGATCATTTTGCTTTACGTATCGGTCATGTCCTTTTTTAATGAAATGTCGATTTCTGTTGAACTTATGTTTTAAAATAATTCTCTCATAATTTTTGGTCTTAATCAAATATCGGGCACACTCAAAAATATTAATAAATGTATATCTTGGCGTTTTAAATCCAGTCAACTAAGCTTGACTAGTCAGTTATGCCTTATCGGTCAGTTACATCACTTTTTCTTAAGATTCTCTACCAAACGTTTAGCACCTTTCCAATGCTTAAAAGCACCGTTTCGGGAAATGTGAAAAGGTGTATGATAACGGATAGTTTTATTCATTCAATGTGATATTAAATGTACCTCAACCAAACCTCTATTTAACAAGACACTTATCCAAAGAGCAAACCACAACAAACTCAAACCTTTTCTTTCTCTCTCAAAGATTGAAGTATTTCTCTTCTCAAAGTCCTCTCCTCAAAATGAGTTTAGCCTTCGCCAAAACATCCCTCATTGTGGATTTCAATTCGATCTTGACCATCGATGATAATGAAGCTAGAGAGTTTGTCTTTGAACTTCTGGTGGAATCCAGTCTCCGTAAGTTTCTCGAAGGATCGCAGGTGATCCTTGAAGACGAGGTAGTAGAATTCTTCTCAAATACTGAAATCGTTAACGGTGGAATAGTGACCCGAGTGAAGGGTCATCCAATCTCTATCTCCGAAGAACTATTTTTTTAGTTCTTTGAGCTTCCATTTGAAGGCTTCATCGACTTTTCTCCATCCACAAACTGTTTCAATCAAGAAATGGCTTACTTTTACTCTAACTCCGATACTCTGGTGAACACACACATGGTCAAATCAAAACTAGTCGGTCATATTCAAATCTTGAACGACATCATCGAGAGGTCTATCCTAGACAAGGAATCCACCCATGTCTATACCAGAAAGATCATCGATATGATGACAGCTATAAGCTGCTATCATTCAATCAATTGGTCATCCATATCTTAAAAAACTTGAAAAATATGATTTCTCTTGGAAGGACAAGTTATGCTTCTCAGATCAGCAGTTTTCTCCTTTCTCTCAATCATAACTTTGGACCGGGACAACCTATCAGCCAAGCCAACATCCTAACCAAGGAGAAAGTTGAAAGATGGATGAATATGGTAGATTATAGGAATTAAAATTATCTTTTTCATGTGTTTATTTTCGGCTACTGAACAACCGGTTATTTTGTTTCTTTACCGGTTGTTGCAGTTTTAAAATTGACCGATCCATGCTTGCATCTTTTTTAATATAACTTAGTTGTTTTCTTTAAATGTTCTGCGTATTTCGGCTCCATTTAAAACCACTACATTAATTACCACACATTAATTAAACGGCTTTATTAATACCGCCAAAACTGAATTTTACCGCCAAAAGTTTTTTATACTGCTCTTATGTATTTTGGAGGGAAAATTAGCGCCCTTTTTAGACGTGGGCCACACGTTACGTGTGACGGTTCGGTGATCCAACCGTCACAAGCATCCTATATAAATGACACTTGCAAAATTTTTGAATCACAACTTATCATTCTTCATAAGTTCTTCTACCATTATACTCTCTCTCTAATTATATTTATCTTCGATCTTTGATTATGGGAAGGGATAATGCACTTTTCTATCATATTGTCCAGGTTGATTTCGCGGAAATTAAGAATGTTGGCTCGATTGAAGTTCAAAAGATCATGAAATCTATCAAACATTCTGGGCTGGATCATTTTTTGGATGGACCAATGATCTGTTATCAGGATGCGGTTCGGGAGTTCTTCAAAACTGCAAAGATAAAGAAGAAGATCATTCATGCGGATGTGAACGAAGCAAAGTTTGAGATATCTGAAAAAGTATTCGCCGAAGCACTTCAACTTTCGACGGAGGGGCGCGACTTCTACACCGAATTATCAAAGGCTTCAATTCTCAACATCCAAATGATTCTTTCCAATACCGGTGAACCAGTGCAGTTTAATGGAAAGAAGAATTCCATGGGTTTCGAATATCGGATTCTGAGCAATATTATTTCAAAGGCGCTTCAGGCTAGGGGAGGTAATTTTGACAGCAACACTCACTCGAAATTCGATATGATGGCTGAAATTCTATCCGGTGATAGAATCAACTGGGGAAGTGTCTTATTCAAAATTAATGTGAAATGGTCTCTCCCAAGACCAACTGGTGCTTAAGATACGCCATGCAGATCGGCAAAATTCTACTTCATTTTAATGTTCCTACCAGTCCAGGTATCATTCTCTCTAACAGTAAACTGTTAAATTCTAGCAACATTGAAAAATGCCTTGTTAGAGCTAGCAAAGGCAAACAACCTACGGTTAAAGAACCAAAGGTTAAATAAATAAAGGGCAAAGCGTCCAAGGGAAAAGCTACAAAGGGTAAAGAATCGGTGCCTGCAATACCGGTTGCTCAAGAAACCGATAGTGAAGCAACCGAATCTGGTCCCAAGCTTCCCGCTCCAAAAACCGCGTGGCCACACCGATCAATTCGTAGACTCATGCCGAGTCTACTACCAGCGCGGTAAGCCGTTCCAAAACAAAGGGGACTTCTCTCCCTGAACAAACTGCTCACCATGAGGTAAATGTTTCTATCTCCTCTCCTACTCCAGTTCTTAATATTTTCTATGCATGGACTAATGCAAGGATGGAAATAAGCTTCAAAGATACTCTTCCTGAAGTGCTGGAGGAAAAGAAATGGTCGGCGCTCCTATCTATGGAAGAAGTGGCCTTCGGTTTGTCAAGAACCACCTCTGTCCATGAATCACTAACCAGCTTTCATGTTTTCGAAGAAAATTCTAGGCGGAGAATATTATCACCGATTATCGAAAAGAGGGAGGAGGACTTAAAACCAAATGGAGATGCCACTGAAGTGGACAATATTGTCCTTACATTGCTCAAAACTATAAGGAAATACCTCGATGAAAATATTCACAAAAATGAAGAAAAAACGGTTGAAGAAGAACATGTTCACCTAGATGGAACTCAAGCCGAGAAATCCTGCTTTGAGGACGGTCAATCTTCCAAACTGGCATTGGACTCCATCAGTGGAACAAGAATTGTTTGAAACCGGGAAACAACGCCAAGACGAGTCAGAAAACAAACACTCTTCCGGTCAACCGAACTCTCCCATCGATATTTAGAAAATGAAGAAGAAAAAGAAAAGGCAACATCAAATCCTTCTCTCGCCAAATTGGCCAAGACTTCTTCAAGTAAGTCTTCTGACCGAAATAAGTCAAGAGGAACTAGTATTGATAAACCGGTCGGAACAGAAATGTCTCTTCAAGCTAACTCTCGTGGAGTGCATCTGGTGCAAAACCAGTTTGTCTGTTCACTGATTCCAATCTACGAGGAACGAATAAAGATGCTGATCGAGGAAATTATCAAGAAATATATGGTCTCATGGAAAGCATCCATGAAGGCCCAAGTGACCAACGCTCTCAAAGAAAATGCTTCATCTCACGATGTAAAACTGGCAAGAGTACAAGAGGTAGCTTCTCAAACTCTATCATCTGTTCAAACTATATCACTATATCTCTACGAGCTGGCAAAGAATCAAGGCTCCGCCGATGCCGAAAAACTGAGAATGCATGAAGAGGCTGCTCGGAGGATCCAAGAGAATGAGGATGCCAAGGCTAAGGCAACCGAGCTGGCCAATGAGGAAGCGGCTAGAATTCTTCAAGAGCAAATTAATAAAGAGAAAGATGTCTCTCCTCCGATTGTCAAAAAGACAAGAGCAGCTAAAAGAAAAGGAGCTCAAGAGTCTGACGTAGCAAATGACCGACCGGTTGAAAATCCTACCGTAAGCACTGAAAATCTGATCTGTGATGAAGAAGAGGAGGATGATCAGCCATTAACCCACAAACCGAGAACACTACCCGAACCGATCGAGGAAGTACCGCTTCGAGCTATTCCTCACAATGCCCGGTCAGACCGACAAATCCGTAGAGGTGGCAGAAACTCGGTCGATAATGCTTTCCAAAGCCGAGGAAATACCGAGTTCCATGCTCTGTGCAATCGTCAAGAAATTCTGAGACTGGGGTTCCTAGACAACTAGTCTGCAGTTTTGTGCACGGCTTCTTCAATGAGTTGATAAACAAACCGGATGAAGGGGACACTAACTTCTACATCTATGCTTTTTCTTATATTACTCATATTTCCTTACAATTATAAAATTTCGGAATTTATAAAATTTTGGGGACTTAATGATCTGGTTTTAGTTTCAAAATGCAGATTTTGATAATTTTTAATTAAAAATATCAAAAAGGGAGAAATTGCTAAAGAAATTAACCTAGAAAAGTTTTCCTAAAAATTTCTTTCTCAAATCAAATTAATTTAAATCGGCCAACAATTACAGGTTTTGATTATTTAACTTAAATAATCAAAAAAGGAAAAAGTGTTAGAAAAATTAGATAATTAATTAGTAGGTAATTAACTATCTAAAGAACTTAACCAAATTCACTGTTTGTGTAGGAAACACAGGGATCGGTCAAATTATTAAATCAACCTTATCTATCTGGATCGGTCAACAAATATCACAGAGGCAGCACAAACCGGAACTCTATAATTGAACTATCTTTTCGGCTATCTCTACAACAGAATCAATAGAAGATCGGTTCGAACGAACTTACCGCTCAGCTAAAGGATCGGTAAACCTATATGTAAAAGATCGATTTTCACTTTTCGGTAGTAAGGCCGGTCAACCGATATTGAAACTACAAACCGGTAGGGCGTCCGGTCGGCACAATACTTGACGCAATCTTAAAGTTATCATACAAACAAAAATAATGGGCAATTTAACAGTCAAAATCAAATATATGGAACTGCTGGAAGTTTCCATTTTGGTGCAATCAGATTACTTAGGGAATAAGCAGAAGGAAGCCTTCAAATATGCAGATTGTGTTATTTCCATTTTGATTCAAGTCTGATGATAGTCTTTGAAAAGCAGAAGACTTCCAAAAGTGATCAGGTACCTATTTTGATATAAGTCCAATAGCAATCCTCAAGGAGCATGTATTTGTCAAACCTCTCAAGATGATAAAATCCAAAGAAGACAAAACTGGTCGGCTGTATTGCTTCTTGGGAAGTGACAATCGCATTTAATGCCATACAATCCTTTATTGACCGACCAATCAGAATCAAGGATTTCCATGCAGGTATCCATTGTATGAGAAATATGATTGTTGTCTTAAGCTCACTATTTAAGAGAAGGTCAAAGATCAGCAAACAGAGAGATATACATACAAGTGACATGGATATGATACACACCTAAGTAGATACAAATTCAAGAACGAGCAACAAAGAGAGATAACAATCAAATCCAAAAAGTTTTAAAACTGTTCTTGTCTACATACTATCTAAAGTGTTAAGTGTATTGCAATTCCATTCATTCTGTGTAAGAAGTGAAAGTTATAAGTCAATAAGGAGAAGTAAATAAGCCACGGTTATTTGACGTGCTGTAAGTGTGTTGAATATTCTTAGTGAATATCATTCTCAAGGTTTGAGAAGAAGGGGTGACGTAGGGGTTTTATTTCTGAACATCCATAAATCTTGTGTTGTGTTTCCTATCTTCTCCATACCTCCTTATCGCTATCTAAATCGTGTGTGTGTTGCTTCAAGTTGAAACGAACTATTTCGCACTTCAACTCGGTTCAAGAGTTTGTGAGAACTTGTGTAGTATAGAGATCGATATTAACTTCTAACCGAGTTAGTATCACCCGACATATTGTGTAAGCGTTTGTCCAAGCTAGACCCCCGGTCTTCTTTGGCGATACCGATACTAACAAGTTCCATTATTAGTTAAACCCCTTTGACAAAGCTTATTGGCTTAAACTTGTCTGTTGCTGAGTTTAACTTTTCATTGGATTTTTTCTAGGATAATTTTGTCATATCCTAAACCGGATTTGCATTCGATATGCCTTAACAGACTAATCTTAAATTTGACTGTTTCTCCGGACATTGTCCAAGAACTGACAATATAAGTTAGACGTTGGTTTTCAGAAGAATGAGTTTGAATCTTTTCATTGAGCGTCTCATTCTCAGATGAGAGCTCCTCCATGTTGTTTTCAAAAACTATAGGTTCGAAAGTTTGAGAAGAAATAGATTCATCATTTTCAAAATTTGACCTCATTTCATTTTGAGATTTAGATAACTTTTTGTACTCCATGACCATGTCATTAAGTGCAGTAACTAAGTCATCTCGTGAAAACTCTTCTAAAAAGAAATCAAATACCTTAGAGTCTTTCTCTTCTCTTTCCATGAAGCAAACAACCTCTTCATCATTACTATCACTGCATGATGAGTCATCTGAGTCCATTTGGATCCACTTAGCCTTATTGTCATTCGCCATGAGAGCCTTATGCTCATTATCGTTGTCTTTCTTCTTTTCATCACGTTATGACTTCCTGCACTCCGATTTGTAATGACCTAGTATAACACAGTTAAAACATTCACGTTAGCCTTATATTTATTCTTATCATTATTGTTATTGTTTAAAGAGTTTTGAGTTAGAATTTCTCTTCTTCATGAATTTGCCGAATTTCTTCACGAAGAGAATCATCGTGTCACTACTGAGTTGCTGGACAGTCGTCTTTACTTCAGTGGCAACTGGTGGCTCCTCAGAAGTCACCAAAGCCTTGGTTATGATGTTGGATGTGGGATGCTCCTCTTCAATCCTAGAGTTCAACTTGAACTCATAGGCCTTCAGATCTGCAAGCAAGTGGAAGAGCTCCATCTTATTGAGGTCTTTGATTCCTCATCGCCATAGTCTTGATGTCTCACTCCCTGGACAATGCTCGCATGACCTTTATAGCAATCTCTCTGTTGATGTAGGTCTTGTCCATAATAGATAGAGTGGTAACGATTTTGTTGAATCTTGTATCAAACTAGACATCGTTTCTCTAGGACACATCTTAAAGTTGTCGAAATGCTGGGTGGAAACCGTAAGATTATTTTCTTTGGTTTGATCATTGCCTTAAAAGAGTTGAGTGAGACTTACCCAAACTTCTTTGTTAGACTCGCACGATATGATGTAGTTAAACGTGCTATCTTGAAGAGATCTGTATAAGATATCCATGGCCAAGTTGTCGAGGTTGTTCTTTCGGTTCAATGATAATTTTCGGTGACAATTTCAAAGGTAAAGCTGTGGGCAAGTGTAAGATTGTTCATGGAAACCTAACTATAAACAATGTACTTCTTGTTGAAAATCTACATTTCAATCTGTTAAGTATTAGTCAAATGTGCGATGTAGGATATATAGTAGAATTTCATAAACATGCATGCTTAGTTAAAAATCAATAAGGTAGTACTTTACTAACCGGAAATAGGTTCAGAAACATTTACAAAGTAGACTATAATACTAAATGTGATAACCTGGTTTGCATAATAGTTAAGAATGATCAAAATTGGCTTATAAAAGATTAAACCACTTGAACATCAAAATAATTAACTATATCTGTACTAAATAATTCGTTCAGGGAATTCCTAACATGAAATTTGCTAAAGATAAAATATGTTCTGCATGTCAAATGGGTAAATAAATAAAATCCACTATAAAAAGTAAAAGGAATACTCAATCAAGCTGATGTCTAGAATTACTCCATATAGATTTATTTGGACCGATTAGGGTCACTAGCCTAGGAGGAATGCATTACACCATGGTAATTATTGATGATTATTTTAGATACACTTGGGTTATATTTTTAGTATCTAAAAATCAAGCTACTCCAAATCTGATCAAAATGCTTAGAAGAATACAAAATGAGAAATCGGTATGTCTAAATAAAATTAGAAGTGATAGAGGTACTGAATTTACTAATAGTACATTAACTGCATTTCTTGAGGAATCCGACATTAGACACGAGTTGTCTAGTAATAAAACTCCTCAACAAAATGGACTTGCCGAGAGAAGAAACTGAACTCTCAAGGAAGTTGCAAGATCTATGATATCCGATTCAGACACTACTCAAATATTTTGGACAGAGACTATCAACACTGCATGTTATACTCAAAATTGGTCAATAATTAATAAACGTCTTAACAAAATGCCTTTTGAGGTATACCATGACAAAGTTCCTAACATCCTGTATTTTAGTATCTGTGGTTATAATTGTTACATTCATAACAATGGCAAAAACTACTTGACCGCTTTCGATGCAAAATCCGATGTTGGCATCATGCTAGGCTATTCTAAAGTTAGTAAAACATATAGAGTTTACAATACTAAGACTTTAACTATTGAAGAATCATCATACATTGTTTTTGATAAATTAGTTAAAAGTAATATTGCATCATCCTTTGATCTACACAACAGATTAGAAAATTTAAATATTCATTCTGATAGTGAAGAAGAGATTCCAGTCTTTAAACGGTTTGTCTATTACCAAACGGTTGATGTTGGAACTCAACAGGATCAAGCTGCTTCACAACAGGAAGTTGACACCTCATTGTTTGTTGAGGAAATCAGTCGATTTTAAATTATTTAGCCTACCGGTCTGTCTAACCTTGATCAAATAACCGGTCATTTAGAAGACATTTCTGGACCGAATCTCAAATGGAACAAAGATCATTCTCCTGGGCTTATTATAGGTAACCCCTCTCTACCCATACGAACTAGGCATCAACTATTGGAAGAAAATTGTAAAACTCATCTTTCATATCACAAATTGAGCCGGAAAATGTGGATGAAGCAGTGCTGGATCCCGATTGGATTTTAGCAATGCAAAAGGAATTAAACCAGTTTGAGAGGAATAAAGTTTGGCACTTAGTTTCAAGACCGAAAACCAATCGGTCATCGGAACAAGATGGGTATTTAGAAATAAACTCAATGAAAACGGTTTAGTTATGAGGAACAAGGCTAGACTAGTGGCCCAATGATATAAATAGGAAGAAGGCATTGATTTTGAAGAATCATTCGCTCATGTGGCTAGACTAGAGGCAATTAAAATATTTCTTGCATTTTCTGCTTTTAAAAATTTTTAATTCTTTCAAATGGATGTTAAAAGTGCATCTCTAAATGGTGAATTAAGTGAGGAGGTGTATGTTGAGCAACCTTCAGGTTTCAATATTATTATTTAATTAGTCATGTGTATAGGCTAGACAAAGCACTTTATGGTTTAAAACAAGTTCTTAGAACTTGGTATGACACCTTAACAAAAATTTTATTCAACCATGATTTCACTATAGGATCGGTAGATAAGACCCTATTTAAATTTAAGAAAAAGGAACATATCTTACTTGTTCAAATTTATATAAATTATATTATTTTTGGCTCAACCGACCCTAAGTTATGTGAATAATTCTCGAAAATGATGACTAACAAATTTGAAATGAGTATAATGGGGGAGTTAAGTTTCTTTTTAGGTCTCGAAGTTCGGCAGATCGAATGAGGAACTTTCATAAATCAATCCATGTATACAAGGGAGCTGGTAAAGAAATTTGGGATGGAAAACTGCTCTGCATCTTCCACTCCAATGAGTTCTTCAATCAAGATAGATAAGGATGAAAACGGTCAAGGAGTGGACATCACAACCTATCGTGGAATAATCGGCTCACTTCTATACCTAACAGCTAGCCGATCGGACATCCTGTTTGCAGTCGGAGTATGTGGGAGATTCCAGGATAATCCTAAATAATCTCATTACATTGCAGAAAAAATAATTTTAAAATATCTAAAAGGGACTCAAGATGTGGGACTGTGGTATCCGAAGGATTCCAATTTCAATCAAACGAGCTACTTTGATGCAGATTATACATGTTGAAAAATCGACCGGAAGAGTACTAGTGGGACATGCCAATTCCTAGGTGACCAGTATATTTCCTAGTATAATAAGAAGCAAACTTCAGTTGCAACTTCAACAGCGGAAGAGGAGTATCTCATAGCCGGTAGCTATTGTGATCAGCTTCTATGGATTCAACAACAATTAAAGGACTTCAGGATCACAGTTGAGGAATCTCCAAACTTTTGTGATAACACCAGCGCTATAGAAATAACATACAATACAGTATTACATTCAAGAACAAGGCATATTGACATAAGGCATTACTTCATCCGAGAGCATGTGTAGTAGAAACATATCCGACTGGTGTATGTCTCAACCGAACAACAAGTGGCCGACATTTTTACGAAGCCACTACAAGAAGCTAAGTTCTCTTATTTTAGAACTATTTTGGGATTTGTTGATAGCGGTCAAATTATTCCTTAGATGATCCTGCATGCTTTTAGAAAATTAATTCTTTCTCATGACTTGCATTTATGAAAAATCGTTCATGATCTAAGGGAGAAGCTTTCGCTTCTCAAATCATGTCTTCGGCATTCTTATAAAACTGATCGGATTTTCTAAATATCTGCATTTTCTTTTTAAAAAAAAACGGTCAGACATTGACATGCTTCAGTTATGTGCATAAAAGATCAAAATGAAAGAAAATCAAGTATATAAGTCGGACAGTTGTCTCCTCTTGAGATCGGCTAAATCACTTTACCGGAATAACTGTAAACAAATTGAGCGACCTAAGTGAATCGGAAAAATTAGATGGATTATTCTCTAAACTGAATAACTGCCGCCTAACAGTTTTCTACTTCAAGAGGAAGCGGTATTTCTTCAAAATAGAATAACATATATCTATAAAATCGGTCACAAAAACCCAACCGATTACTTACATTATAACTTCGGTAATTTTATTTTCCAGTTAGCATGGGACAACTGGATAATGTTTGTCATATATTCTTGAACATAATCCTGTGAAAAATGAAATAATCTCACCTTAGACAACATGAAGACCTATGTCTATCAATGTTCAAAGGAAAGAATGACATTTCTCTAAAATAGAATTTCTTGAAAATATAATACACTTGCCTTTCATCATTAACCATTTTGAAATAACCATCATTCATATCTAACTATACTTAGATTGTAACCAGATATGTAAATTGATTCATTGGCTATTTAATAGCACATCTTTCATCTTCTCAAATCACTCTCTATTAAACACAAGGAAACTACTCTTAAAAAATGTCTCGCTCTCTCTCAAACACAATTCTGCTAGCCTATTTCGAATCAATTTCACAAAGTGACGACATTGAGGTCTGCGCAACTTTCCGGTAGATTGGGTTTTCAGGTCTAAGACCATTCCTAGAGGTAAGATACGCCCTAAACTATGACGAAGTCCTCAAATTCTTTAGCACTACCAAGGTAATTCGGGAGGATCTTATCCTTGCCGAATCCAAGGCCAATCTTTTGTTTTCAGCGAGATAGACTTCGCACGTAGTTGCGAGCTACATACTTAAGGTTTCACCGAACTCTCCTTTTCACCCATGGTCATCAATGAGATGCGCCTTCACTTCTCCGAAACCATGACTCTGGTGGACACCTATGGTGCCAAAAGCTCTATTCAAAATGAATTTCAGATCTTGAGTGAGATCATTGGAAAGAATATTCGTGCCAAGGAAAACACTCAAACCTATTCCCAGAAGGTCTTTGAAATGATGGTTGTCATCACAGGCACTCTGTGAATTGGTCTAGGATCATCTTTAATAATCTGAAGAAGATGATCTCCTCAAACAGAAGAATGATCCGATATGATCCCCAGTTGTGCGGTCTATTCTTCGACCTTGATGTCTTCCTCGGTCGAAAGCTATCCTCTACCCGCAACCAACTCTTAACAAAGGAGAGGATCCAGGCGTACATCGATCGGGTGAACAGAGAAAGAATCAGAAGAAATCCAGCTCTTTGACTTCCAAATCATTAATCCTAGGATCAAACATTTTTATATATTTTGAAAGTAAACCGATTATTTTGCCTCTCATATCGGTTATGTATTATCTCTTCAACGAACTATCAACTTAAATGTATTTCGAATTTATTTTAAAGATGGTTAACCTTAAATTCATATATGGTTATCTTATTTTCAACCTGACATACTCTTAGGGCACTTCTCCTATCAAAATCGGATATTTCAAAAAATGTTCTCAAGAAAGCGTTTTAAAATTTGGCCGGTTACTTTTAATTGGCCAGTTTACTTTGTACCTTCTCAAGATATTCTTCTGAAAAAGAAACTCCTTTTCCAAGTATCAAAAAGTACCCTTTATGGAAAATATGACAAGATGTTTCATAACGGCTAGATTCCTCATTTAATGAGAATCTTAAATGTTTTCAAAATCGATTTCTTATATAAAGAGCAACTCTCTTTCATTCAAACCATAACATTCCTAATTCGATTATCTCTCTAAACTCAGACCTTTTTCTTCTACTTCATATCTTCAACATGAATCATTCATCCCTTCGAACATCTCTCATTATCAACTATGATTCGGTTTTGTCATCTCGTGACAGTGAAATAAAAGAAATCGTTTTCGAATCCCTTGAGAAATCCGGTCAGAGAAAATTCCTCTAAGGATCTGAATCTATCCTATAGAGGGAATCTCGTCACCGAATTCTTTTCTTACGCCATCGTAATGGGTGGAGAAATCATCTCCTTTGTAAGAGGAGAACCCATCCAGATCACTAAAGAATCTCTCTCCTAGTTCTTCGATATTCCTTCCGAAGGCTTTTCGGATTTCCCCTCCCTACTTACAAATGCAAACAAAGAATTTTCATTCTTCTTCTCCAACTCCCTGAGTCCGGTCAACAACCACGGTCTCAAATCCAACTTGAGCCCACACATTCAAATCCTTCATGACATCATCGGTAGATCTATCTTGTGTTAGATACCAAATCAGTTTTACACAAGAAAGGTCTATGAAATGATGATTTCCATTGTCTGCAGCACCCCAATCAACTGGTCCTTGATCATCTTCGAAAATTTAAAGATAATGATCTTATCTCCTCGAAGGAAGATCGACTACGCTCCTCAACTCAGCCGACACCTTCAGGCTCACAACCTTAATCTCGGTCTGGGATCCCCTATGAGCTCAGCCAACATGCTAACCAAGGAATCGGTGGAAAGCTGAATTAGGAGGGTAGATGCTAGGAATTAAGATTATAATTCATGTACTTGTCTTAATGAACAACCGGTTGTTTTGTTTCTCTACCGGTTGTTGTATTTGACCGCTCTATGCTTCTAAATGTTTTAACTTAGCTGTTTTTCATTAAATGCCTATAGTTAAATTAATTCGGTTCTATTTTAAACTGTTGCAAAATTACCACACATTAATGAACCGATTTTAATTACCTTACCGCCGAAATGTACCGTCAAAATTTACCGCCAAAGAGTTACCGCCAAAGTCTACCGCCTTTATTTTGGAGGGAAAGTTTAGCGCCTTTTCAAGGCAGCCGCACGATGATGTGTGATAGTTTAGTGACTCAACTGTCATACTCATCCTCATCTTATCACTTTTCTTGAAATCTCTCTACCTTTACACTCTCTCTCTACATAATTTCTTAATCTTCAAGATTTAATCATAGAAAGAGATAATGCGTTGTTTACTCAAATATTTCAGGTCAACTTCGAAGAAATCAAGAACGTCAGATCAACCGAAGTTCAGATCATGGACAACATTAAGGAATTAGGGTTGGAGCACTTCCTCGATGGCCCGTTCATATGCTTTCAAGGTGTTGTTCGGGAGTTCTTCAATATAGAAAAAATATAGAAGAAGATCATCCATGCTGAAGTGGGTAGTGCAAAATTCGAGGTATATGAACAGGTTTTCGCCAAAGCCCTTCATCTTTTAACAAAGTGGTGTGACTTTTCAATCGACGTTTCAGACGCTTCAACTCTAAATATCCAAATAATTTTTTCTAATACTGGTGAACCAGTGCAACTGAACGGAAAGAAAGTTCCATGGGCTTTGAATATCGGATCCTCTACGACATCGTATCGAAGGCTCTTCAAGCTAGAGGGGGAAATTTCGACTACATCACTCGATCCAAATTTGAATCGATGGTCGGCATTCTATCGGGTGACCAGATAAACTGGACGGACATACTATTCAAAATTCTGTGCGAGATGGTGTCTCTTAAGACCAACCGGTGCTTAGGTTACGCCATGCAGATCGACAAGATTTTGCTCCATCTCAACATTCCTATAGGGCCAAGTATCATTATCTCAAACAGCAAGATTCTGAATTCTGGAAAATTGAGAAAAGTTGTGTTAAAGACAATAAGGATAAACAAACCAAGGGTAAAGAACTCATGGTGAAGGAACCCAAATTGAAAGAAACAAAGGTAAAAGAAGCAAAAGGGAAGGCCAAAAGGGTAAAAGACAGGTTGTTGAAGAAACTTACAGCGAGGAAACCGTAACCGCTCCCATACCCACTGGTCCTGAAAACCGCGTGGCCTCTCCCATCAACATTCAAACTCCTGCCGAGTCTACTGCCAGTACAGCAAGACATTCTAGATCAAAGGGGAATTCTCTCCCAGAATAATTCGTACAAACTGAGGTAAATATTCCTATTTCCTCTCATATTCCTATTGTCAAGGACACTACAGCCATGCCGGTTGAGCTTACGGCCTTAGAGGTTCAACCGATAGTGTCAGATAGAATTAATAACGTTGTGGATGGATTCAATCGGATGGAATAAACCAATGTGACTAGTAATGTTGATGCGACCGGTCAAAATGCTGAAACTGACCAGACATGTTTAGAAGGTGATCGGCAAACCGACTTTGAGCAAGAAAAAGCCGATGAGCCGACAAAATCAAATAAAGATGAAGAAATGACTCAAATCAAAATCGGAGTCAATCCAAGTCCTCGTGAGGAGGAAGTCATTGCTAAGGATTATGTTCAAACACCGGACCCTCAAGGAAACAAGCAATAGGCTGAAAATATTGTGACCGACATCCTTAAGGCGGTTGATAAAAGATCACTACACACTTCCAACATGTTTTATTTATGGGACAATGGAAGAATGGAGGTCAGTTTCAAAGATGTTCTCCCCGAGGTACTAGAGGAGAAGAAATGGTCGGAGCTCCTAGTTTTGGAAGAAGTGGCCTTCGATTTGGAAAAAACCAAATCTGTCCACGAAGCCCTATCAAGATATAATTTCGTCGAAGCTAATGCAAGACGGAATGAATTGCTAATGATTCTTGCGAAGAGGGAGGAGGACTTCAAGTTAAATGAAGATGTCACCGGTGTGAATGGTATTGTCCTCTCACTGCTTAAAAATATAATGAAAGATCTTGATGCAATGGTTTACAAGAATGACGAAAAACCGGCTGAAGAAGAAGAAGATGTTCAACAAGAAGAAAACCACGTCGAGAAATCACGTTTTGAGGTCGGTCAATCCTCAAAATAGGTGGAACAAGAAATGTTCAATGAAACCGAAACCGGGGATCAACACCATGGTTCAGAAAACAAGCACTCCTCTGGTAAACCGAACTCTCCCATCAATACTCCGGAAAACGAAGAGAAACAAGACAAGGAAACCACCAATCCGTCTCCCTCTAAATCGGTCAAAGCTTCATCGAGTAAGTCTTCTAACTAAAAAAATTCTAGAGAATCGAGTGTTGACAAACCAGCTGGAATATAAATTTCTATTCAAGCTCATTCTTATGGCGTGACTCCTGTACAACACCAGTCGGTCGGTTCACTGATCCCAATTTCCGAAGACCGACTGAAGATGCTGATTAAGGATTTGATCAAGAAATCCATGGCCCCATGGCAGGCATCCATGTAGGCTCAAGTAAATGAAATTCGGATAGAACAAGCCTCCTCATCTCAATCCTATGATATCAAACTGGAGCAAGTCCAAGAGGTAGCCTCTCAAAACCTAGTATCAGTTCAAGCTATTTCAATACAGATCTAGGAGCTGGCAAAGAATCAAGGCGTGACCGACGCCGAAAAACTAAGATCGAATGAAGAGGCTGCCCGACAATTTGAAGATGAAGAAGATGCTAGAGCCAAAGCGGCCGAGCTAGCAAATGAGGATGCGGCTCGGATTATTCAGGATCAACTCCATAAAGAAAAAGAGGTATCCCCTCTAATTGTTAAAAAGACGAGAGTGGCGTCTAAGAGAAAGAGGGTTCAAGAGGCGGCAATAGTAAACACCGTACCAGAAAATGCGGCACCGGTGAACACAAATCCTAACTCTGAAAATCCGACTGGTGTAGAAGAAGAAGAAGATGAGACGCCATTAAATTGTAGACGAAGGGCAAGGTCTCAACCTATCGAGGCAGTCCCGATTCAAACTATTCATCCTAATGTCCGATCAGATCAGTGAATGCACAGAGAAAGAAGTTCGGTTGGCAATGCTGTTCAAAGTCAAAGAAATCATGGGTTTAATATTCTTGTTTAAACGGGAAGGGGCCCCTGGTCAGCCGACGTTTCTGGCCAACCGGGAAGGGGATTCGTAAACGGCTTCTTCAACGAAATGATCAATAAACTGGATGGAGGGAGTCAATAACCACTACTTTTATGCTTATACTTACTTTATTATTTATTAAAGCTACTATTTTGGGAAATTATGAATATTTTTGGGAACTTAATTATATGGTTTTAATTTCAAAAATGCTGGTTTTGATAATTTTTAATTAAAAATATCAAAAACGGAGAAATTTGCTAAAGAAACCTAAACTTTTTCAAAATTTTCTCAAATTTTCAAATCGAACCATTTTTAACCAGCCAATAAATATATGTTTTTAAACTGACTAACGATTACAGGGTTTTGAATATTTAACTTAAATAATCAAAAAGGGAGAAATTGTTAGATAAATTAGATAGTTAATTAATAAGTAATTAACTATATAAAGAACTTAAGAAAACTCACCGTTTGCGCAGGAAAAGTAGAGAGCGATCATACTTTCAATTTGGCCGGTCAAACGATATCATAGAAGCGGCACAAACCAGAACTCCCTAACTAATCTATCTTCTCAGCAAAAGGGTTAGTAGAAGATCGGTTCGGCTTAACTTCAGGATCAGTGAAAACTTTTACTCAGAGATTGGTAGTTACTCTTAGGTAATAAGACCGGTCAATCGATGTTGAAACAACAAACCGGTACAAAGTCTGGTCGGCTCAAATTATTGACTCAATCCTAAGCGATCGTAAAAACTGAATGGGAAGTGCAACAGATCAAATCAAAGATATAGAACTACTGTAAATTTCTATTTTGATGCAATATATTCACTTTGGGAATATGCAGAAAGAGATCTTCAAATATGCAGACTGTGTCATTTCCTCTTTGATACAAGTCCGTTGATAGACTACAAAAAGTAGAACACTACCAAGTGATCAGATACCTATTTTGGTATAAGTCTAAAAGTAGCCCTTAAGGAGAAAGTAACTGTCAAAACCGCCCAACTAATAAACTCAATAGAAGACAAACTGGTCGGCTGTATTGTTTCTTGGGAAGCATCAACCACATTTAATGCCATGCAGCTCCTTTTGACCAACCAATTAGATTCCAGGATTGCCAATTAATATACTTGTTTTAATTGGGTGACTCTTGATAAATGAATATTATAACAACTTACTCCAATTTAACCTACACCAACTAAATAAAGATTAATTTATTACAATATTAAAATCTTAAGTTAAAAAGTTCAATATTACTATACCTCTAGTGTGTCTCAACTATTAATCACTAACTTGTCCTCAATGGTTGCTAATATAACATGCGTTAGTCTCAATAATTGTTTTCTTAACAAGTCACACATATAATCTCCACTTTAATTTAAAATGGTAAGGTGAGAATTAAATTCGTAATATTTTATTTCTTATGTAACAACTCTTATTATACAAACTACTCTAAGTAGGTTAAATGTAGGATTTGAGAAAGAAAATTTAGATAAAAATGGCATGTGGTCAACTTCTAATTGGTAAGTGTTACACAATCTTAATTTTATCATAATTTATCTTGTTGCAATAATTGTTGACAATTCCATTGGTAATTTATAAATATATAACTTTTGAAATTTTAAGAAGTGCATAGAAATTTCTTATCTATTAACGTGTATTTTATCTTTAGTAAATTCAAAATCCATAAATTCAAATAAGAATGATATTGAAGTAGAATTTTGACAATATTAGCTTTCATAGAATTTGATAGTATTTGTTTGTATATCTTTTAAACATGAGTGATGTCTTCTTAGTTAGACACTTTTGATCTTTTACATATATACAATTAAAAAATTATTGTCTTTCAGTCTATATTATATGTACATAAGGATTATATCTTTAATTTAATGTGTCATGACAAATTTTAGATAAGACAATTATTTGAGATAATTTAATCAAATTATTTTAAAAATCAAACTATTATAATTGGGTCATATTTATTTCATACTAAAAAATAACGTATTATATTAAAGAAAGTAATGGTTTAATATTAATAAATATATTATTTATTTATAAATATATATATATATATATTTAAATGATGTTACTATAGATTTAAGATTTTAAAAGAATATTATTTATTTATAATAAATAATATATAATTAAATATGCTAATTATAGGGTTAAGATACTAAAAAAAATATTATTTATTTATAAAATAATATATAATTAAAAAAATTAATTAAGGAAGGATTAACATATTATAAGTTAGACTCGACACAATTACTTATTTTAAATATGTGTGAAGTACAAATATAATAACTTTTCTTCAAAAATATTGTAAGTTACTTGAGATTATCATATTTCCAACTAAGGCAATAGTGATGGTTACCTTTTTCATTCGTTATAGCAGTCGTAGACAAGAAGGTCTAATCGAGCTCATGTGAACTAATTAGAGGAGCGGCATGTGAGGTTCTTATCTTCTTCGGTACCAATAGACTAAACCAAATCACGCAATAACATTTATTTTCTATATACAATACACATTAACGATCTTATAAATTTAGCATAGAGATCATATGATTAAGTGATAGGTTTAGATCTAAAATTCCGCTTAAAACCTAATAAATTCCAACAATTTGTACGAGGACTAATGCTGCATAAATCAACAAATTTAATTGTTAATTTGATACATCTTGAATTTAAAATTGATGAATTTTTATATGATAAAATTGTAAAATTAATATAAAGATTTTAATTTACTATAATATAATTTTAAATTTGAAGTTTAAAAAAATTATATGCGTGTTTGTATATTATTTAATATTGAATGCATAAGATGATTATTTGTATGGTCTAGAAATAAGATATGTGTATTGTTATTATTTTTACACGATATGCGTATATTTATATTTTATTTATTTTAATAATTAAATTATTATAAATTAATTTTATAATGCAAAGAAGAGAAGTACTATAAAATTCAAGGATGGAGATCCATCAATGGTGCAGGGGCCGACACCAAAAGAATGTTTTGGATATTATTTATATAATTGAAATTGATATTATCTTTTTGAAAAGATAGTTCTTTTTACAAGTTAAGTAGAAGAAATATTCATTTTAAAACAGTCCAAGATGATGAAGAACAACAAACTCAACAAGAACGTATGGATGATGTCAATACTGAGATAATTATGTATGGACTAGGGCTTTAGATCATCCAATGGCTTTAGATTATCCAATAGACAGAATACGAAGGTCTATAAATAATTGTGGATAATGTCCCAGATTACGTTTTTGAACCCATTCGTAGATCGAAAAGGTCAAGGGTATAATAAAGACGTTTTGATGATTTCTAAATGAATGTAAGTCTTGATGTTCTTAGGATAAAATATAATAATGACTTTATATCTCTAAGAAGTGAGTGAAAGGTCTATACTCCAATTAATAGTCTAATGCCGTTAAGTCTTAAATGGATTTGATGTTTGAAAATCAAGTATAAGACTTGATAGATTTGCAAGATTGGATAAAACCCCTATAAAACAAATATTTTAAAACTAACCAGAATAAAAATATATATGTCTACAAGGAAATGATAGTTGTCATAAACAAATTCATAGTATATACTAGCTATTGTGATATTAGATAACTATTTTCAATAGTTTTTATGATTATATATATTATGATAATTTTAGGTATTGTGACTATATGATAGGGAAAATGAAAATCAAAACATATTTCCTAAATGTTTTTGGGAGGAGGATGTGTACATGATACAAATTGAATGTTTTAAAGATCAAAATGATGCTCGAACGGTATACAAGCTTCATAAGTCCATTTATAGACTTGAGTAAACATCAAGGAGTTGAAACTTTTGATTTGATGAATAGATCAAAGGGTCCTTATACATGTAAATGAATGACTTATAAACAAGAGAATTTTTGTGTTCACAAGAAGTTTAATGGTAGTAAGTTAGTCTTCTTTGTCTTGTATGTGGATGACAAACTACTTATTGGAATGAAATTCTGATGTTAGATTTTGTAAATGGATGACAAAAGAAATTTTTTTCAATAAAAGACTTGAAAAAAAAACTAGTACACACTTGAATAAAAATCTATAGTGATAAATCCAAAAGACTTCTTAGATTAAGTCAATGAACCTATATTGATAAGATTCTTGATAGATTCAAGATGAAAGACTATAAAAAAATATTTATTGAACACGAAGTATATCTCGACAAGATGCAGTGTTTTACAACACATGCTGAGCTTGAAAATATAAACAAGATTTCATAGTTTATGTTGTAGGATTTATCATGTATACCAAGGTATGTACACGTTTAGATGTTGCAGATATTTTGAACATTTATCACATATAACAATCAATTTTTGTAGAAATATAGTGGACTACATATAAAAATATCATGACGTACTTGAGAAAAACCAAGAATGATATCTTAATATATGGGGATATGGAAATTTGATTGTATAAGACTGCAAACTTTTAGACTTAAAGTCTCAACCGAGTTATGTCTTTATCCTTAATAGAGGAACTATGAGCTGAAAGAGTCTCATGTAGTATATATTAGATTCTACAACTGACACATAGTACATACTAGTGTAGCAATAAATGTGACCGTTCGGATGAGAAAGTTCCTAGATGAACATTGTGATGTTCCTAGCATTTTAGTATCTATTGACATCTATATATTTTAAAAACAATAATGTCATAGCCTATACAAAGGAACCGACTTTGAACTCCAAATATAGACTTATTATGAAGAATTGTCAACTTAAGACACATCATCACTACAAGTGAAATTAAGATGTAATAGATATATATTGATGACAAGATTACAGATCTATTGATAAAGTTTAAGCTTAGGCCCTAACGTGAGAGTCACACTAGACCTAAGGGTCTCAAACGCATTGGAGAATGTCCTAGAGTTTGTTTTTTATTTATGAGTGTTAGACACTAATTTTATATTTGATTTGATGGTTTTATGATATGATATTTTATCCTTATTTATTATTGAATGGATATTAAATAATATATCTAAATTATTCATTCTTAACCAATAGGATAACTTTAAATGATCTGGTGAATGAAATCCCATTAAATGAATTGATTTTTTTATTATAAAATATTTAAAGTCACCATATCATCAAATAAGATATTAATAAATAGTTGTATTTGCACATTTGTTTAATGACAAATAAGAGATTGAAGGAATTGTCTCCTTTAATTTAATGTGTAATGACCTATTTTAAGAGTTTTAGTGCTTTACTAGAGAAGTCAAATGCAATAAGGTAAGAACCTTTAACTAATAGAATAAAGTTTATTGAGGTTACACACTAAGAATTGCGTATTAGATCAAAGAAAATAATGGTGGATTATTAATAAATATATCAGATATTATTAATTATAAATATATTATTTATTTATGAAAAAATTATATATATAATTTAATGGGTTAAATTATACAATTAAGATTTTAAAATAATATTATTTATTTATAAAATAAATAATATATAATTAAATAGTTTAATTATGGTGTTAAAATTTTAAAGAATATATTAACTATTTATAAAATAATATAATATAATCAAAAGGTAATTAAGGAAGAATTGTAATATTCATAATATTCTATTTTTAAATATTATATGACCTATTTAATAAGTCAAAACCTATTGAGGGACTCAACATAATTACTTACTTGAAGTAATTATAAAATATACTTTTCTTAAAAAAGATTGTAAGGTACATGAGATTACCATCATTTGAATTAAACAATATTGAGTATTACCCTTGTTCAATCGTTTAAGGAGTCAAAGGTACGAAGGTCTAACTGAGCTTGTGTGAACCAATGAACAACACGTGAGGTTCTTATATCCTTTGGTACCAATAGAACTGAACCAGTTCACACATTAACATGAATTTTCTAATAACAATACGCATTAACGATCATATCAATTTAATATATAAATCACGAGATTAGGTGTTAGATTTTGATATGAAATTCCACTTAAAACCTATTAATTACAATATATGACTTGAATCAAATTTTATGATGCATACATTAGTTACTTAAACACAACATGTATGCCTTCTTACAAAATGTAAATAACTTGTTTCAAAGTATTAAATGGTATGATTAAGGGTAGGTCGGTACAAAATACTTTCATTTATTATACATACCTTATATTTTATCGAAAGTTTCGATATAAAAAAAATCATACATTTATCTTACCTGAATTTTAGTATACCTTAATTTCGGTACGATATCGATACTATACATTTCATACCTAAAAAACATAATAACTTAAAAAAACAATTTAATATAGTTACTAAATAAACGTTACACAAAATTAAAAATTAAAGTTATTTATTATAAAATAAAATATTCATTTTTAAATCTAACATTTTTAAAACTAGCCAATGTTAAAAATTAAATTTAATTATAAAAATTGAAATTATCAAGAATAAATATAAGTGTATAGTATTTAAGTTAGGCTAAAGTGGATAGAGATTTGGAACGGTATTCAATCACATTTGTATCTATCATTTATTTTATAAATGAATAATATAATTCATGTTAAATAATAATAATAATAATAATAATAATTATTATTATTATTATTATAATAATAATAAATATTAGTTAATTTAGACTTAATTAATAAAAATATCTCACTTTTTTTAATTTGTTCATTTTTATTTAACAATTCAAGTTCATCGTATTTAAGATCTTTTCCTGAGTTGAATTCATCTATTTTAGCCCATTTATGCAAACCAATGCCTCCACAATTTTAAGACTCAAATTACTCATAAAAATATCAAATATCATTTACTTAAATTAAAAGCAAACTCACTAGCAACTGTTGAGGATGAAATTGCAAAAGTACCCTTGACAATAATTTAAAGGATTGAGTACTTAATTTCACTCCTTTTCACCGCTTCAAAAGATTGAAAATTTGATTGAATCTTTATTCCATCTTATCTTTAAGGTATATATAACATATATTGAATAATAATACAGTATAATTATATTCTAATTTAATTTTTGAAAATAGTATTTCTTTATTTAAATTAATATTAAATTTATTTTTTCATAACTATTATATATATATTAATTAATAAATATTATTTCGGTATATCAATATACCAAAAATTTTAAAATTTTATACCTTTACCGTACAAACAATTTTGGTATTGGTATCCTACCTTACATTTTTTCAATATATTTTAAAATTTTATATTTTTTATATGATTTTGTGATACAATATTTTTGATTTACTTATAATGTCGTAAATCCATTCCCAGGTATGATTCTTACATAAGATAATTGATGTTAACATGAAAAAATAATTAGTTCACATCTAAAAAAATCATTAGTCTTATGATCATGACACTAATCATCATTGATTCTAGACATTTATTTTATATTATTTTATTTTAACAAATAAATAATAATTTTATAAGTAGGTAGTATAGTCAATTACCAAAATAAAATTATGAATGATTTATTAAGAGAACAAATATTGAAATGTCCCGCAATAATGAATAATTGTTTTATGACATCAATCATAAACTGCTTACTACTATTTAAATATCATAAATATTTTTTTGATATATTAATAAGTGTTATTACATAGTAAATATATAAAAAAAGAGTTCACATAAAATATATAAATTAAAGAAAATGTCATTTTAATTTTTAAAAACAATAAATTTAAATATATTATCTGAAAAAGAGACTCATTTAATTATCATTTAATCATCTCACTTTATATACTAAGTTAAATTTTAGGTGCCCACTAATTCAAGTCTTCATTGTCATGAGTTAGAGATTTACACTAGTATAATTAAAAAAAAGTATATCAACACTAGTTTTAGATGGGACTTTAATGAGTGGTTATACATGTGAAATGACTTTAGGTCTAAAACTAGGCTCAAAGTTTCTTTAATTTTTTATAGTTACTATTTGGTCTGCATCCAAATAAGTCCATAAAAATATTGTATACCAAACATAGGTGGGTTTTGACACGCGCTTTTTCGTGACATTAGTCGATTTTGACCTTTTAACCGCAATACGCTATTTTAAATACATGTAGTATGCCGTAAATAAAAATATGATTGAAAACTTTTCTTTTAAACAATAAAAGGCACGTGTATGAGTTAAAACGACCAAATGTTCTTTGGAGTATATCTTGAATTCAATTTGTGCATATATATATATATAACTTCTCTAAATATATAAAATTTAGAAGACGACGTTACGATATGAATTATTTTACTTATGCAGAGAGTAAAGGCGTTTCTATTCTATAAATGGCGGCATCGGCGTAAGGTTAATGACCGGATGTCTATCGGTAATCCCTATTTCTTCCCCTTCCTTTTTTAATTTTCATTTTGAGCCAAAAATAACTTTAGCCAATAACAATTTGATATGTTAATTGTTTATGTTAAGGATTAGCTATGATCTAAGGTGTCGCGTACAATTGTGCGTATATATAATTTTTTTCCAAATAAATAATATTTTTTTGGTATATTATCATGATTCTAATTCTAAAAAGATGGAATATCGATTTTAGTTATTTATATGTATATATATAGTGGTCGTCATCAAGATTTCAATAGTCAACAACATGACCATGCAATATGGAATGTTACTAATGTTGAGAGTAATGTCTATCAGTAATCCTACTTCTCCCTCATTCCCATTTTCTTTTTCATTATAAAGCAAAAAAATGAAGCCAATTGTGATAGATTAATTATTTAATCACATGGAATGACTAACTTTGATTTAAAAACATTTTATTTGAATTAGATCTTGCATTTACTTTACATATATATATAAAACTTAGAAAGTTCTTTAGTCAAATTTCAATTTTTTTTATTATAAAATATTTTAAAATTTTATTTTATGTTTGAGTTCAAAGGTTTTGGTTTGGAAGAGTTAGATCCAAAGTTTGTAGATTTTTATTTTTTATTTTTTAAACATGTTTATTTAAAAGGTTACAAGGGTTGGTAATTTTGAAGACGTGGAGATTTGTTTTAGTATAAAACTTAAATGGTTTTAATATATAATAATAAAAAAAATATAATAATAAAAAATAAATATAATTTAAGATTTTGGTTAATAAATTGAGTGATATGACGAGATAATATATATTTTTAAATTTAGTTATTTAAATAACTCAAACCTCTTTAATTTGTTATTGTGATGAATTTCCTCGTTTATTTTGATACTATTTAGGTTAATTTATTGTACATCTTATTATATTTTATTCTCTATAATTATTTTTAATTAAAATGGTCTTTTATTTAAATGATTAATTTATAGTCATACAAACAAAAAATAATTTAATTTATTGTTGTATAATTTAAATGATTAAAAGTCATTTCTTAAATTTAAAGTATGCATTAAATTTATATTATATATATATATATTATAAATATTACAATTTAAAATATGATTTTAAATATATTTTTTTATCTTGTTAATCTATTGTTGTCTCTTAAACTTATCCCAACAAATTTATAATACCTAAAATAGTTTTTTTCCGTATGATATGCTGCTCATAAATTAAAGATTTTTTAGAATTATTTTAAAAAAATGTATATTAAGGAACATAAATAGAAAATAGTCTTGTTAAAACGATTTTGCAAAATATTTCATTTTTGTGTTTATCTTGATTAGTTTCACATTTTTATGAGTTAAATAATTCATTCCTTAAATTAAAATATGCATAAAATCTGAATCATATCTACATGTATCAATACTAGACAATTGAAGTCTTATTTCTTTACTAAAATGTAACAACTTATTCATATCTTTCTTATCTCGTTAGATATTTGTTTTATCTCTTAAAATTTAATCACTATAAATCTACTTTAAGTATTTTCTTGTGTGATATATTATTCATAAATTTAAGATTGGGTTAAATTTGCTTGTTTTAAAAAAGTATACTTAAAGTTCTTAAAGTAACATAAATGGAAAATAATTAAATTTAAATAAAAATATTTCTACAAAATGTATATATATATATTTTTTTATCATTGTATATCCACATTTATATAAAATATAAATATATTTATTTCTCAAAATCAATCGATAATTATACTTACACGCAATTACACCTATAAATTAATTAAAAATATTATTTTTAAATAATCATTTTGTCAAATCCTCATAAAAAAACATAATAATATGGATGGTTTAGGGTTATTTGAAATTTTTTTTTTAAATTGTTTAAGAATTTAAGTTTTAAATAATATTATTTAATTGTGTATTTATGTATTAAGTTAAAAAAAAATAGGAAAAGAAACATCAAAACATAATAAACCATATTCTTTATGCATAAAATTTATAAATATATGTTAAATTTAAATTAGCATCTTCACCCATTAATTATGAATAATATTAATTAATCATATATAATTTTTACATTTTAAACTTTTAGACATTGCAAATTATTCCAACAAAGATTTTCGTGCGATACATATAGACAAAAATATAAACCAAAAAATTTTAAAAAAAAAATAATAATATATATTATTTAAATTTTTTAATAAATCACGAATAATACATTAAAATAAAACACTTTTATTTTACATTTTATTTATTTCGATAAAATAACTCATCTTCTCACATATTTTTTTTTCTCAATGAATCTCTTATCTATTTACCATACCCTTTTACTTTGGCCAATCAAATATTTGATTCATATTTTTTAACATTTAGAATCATAATCTCAAAATTTGGTTAGTCAAATATTTGTTAATATATTTTTAACCACTTTGAATTGTTACAAGTCTATTATCCATCGGAAAACCACATCTCAATCACACTTAGTTAAAGTGTTATACTTGTTTTTGTTATGTTGTATGTTCGAAACATACATATATCATTTTTTATTTTATTTTTAACCGTTTTAAATTTATGGGTGGGTCAACCCACAATCCGACCCAAGTATCAATTTACTCTCACATATATATCCTAATTAACTACAACACTCAACCCATCAATCCAGACTTTAAAATTAAGCATCAATATATATATATATTAATTAGATAAAATAAATTGAATTTCATCGTTAAGAATGTCCCGCAAATATCAAATTTAGTTAGCCTAGTTGGTTAAAGAGTTGTACTTATTTTTGTTAGGTTTTAAGTTTGAAACATACCTATAACATTTTAATCATTTTAAGTTTATGGGCAGATCTACCCACAATCCGACTTGAATATCCATTTACTCTCACATATATCTCTAAATTAACTATAAGTCTCGACCCAACAATTCAGATATTTTGAAATTAAGCATCATTATGTATATATAGAGATGTAAAGTAGAGTATAAAATCCTTTACCAATTAAACATTTTAATAAAAAATGTTTTTTTAAAGAAATAAGTAGTAGTCTTCAACATAACATGGTTATACGTGACAATAATTAAATTGTTCAATTAATATATTAAATTATTCAAATAAAAAATTGATAAAATGTTTCAAAGTTAAATTTAGTATTTTTAATATATATATTTTTAATCTTGAAAACTAATTCAACTAAATATATTTTTATTAATAAAAATTGAACTAATAAACTTCATTATTTTAAAAAAGATTCTTATCACTTGATCTATTAATTCAATTTTACTATATATTAATAAAAAACAACCAAAAATATTTATTTTGTTGGCTCTTAAAATAAATTCAAACTTTGATAAATATAGTACTCTTAATAAAATAAAATTTTCTTATGAAACATACTGAAATATCTAATTTTAAATAAATTTAACTGAATATTTTTACTTAAAAATAATTATTACTGGCGGCATAGGCTAGCCATTCTACTTAAAAATGATTATTACTAGCGACACAAGCTAGCCATTCTAAAACATAAATTCGAATAAAATAACTTAAGTAATTGATTTCAAAATAATTTACAAAATAGTTTGTTTTAAGAAAAATCTTAATTAATTATCTATCCTTTTCTCTTTCGCATTAAATTTGAACCCATCAAAAAATAAAGTGTTTTGAAGTAAAACCTCAACTTGCTATCCTTCTTTTTCATGTTATTCTCTAACCCATGAGCTTGCCCTATAAATATAGCAACGAATATATGTTTTAAGCATATGTAGATCAGAGATAACGAAAGAGAAATATATTTGGTCTAATGGAGGATGGAATAGAGTCTTCAAACATGACAGTGGTATGCAACTATAAATATCATTTGTCCACATTTCTTTTTATTTTAATGTATAATAAATACATTTTGTTGGGTCAAATTATTTTGACTAAGTGTCAAAGTATTTTGACTATTAGAATTTTGATGATGAGTGTGTATAAAACTTAATTTAAGTCGTCTAATCGTTTTTGGTGCAGGTGTATCGAGAACATATTATATTAGAATAAGTCTAAATGAGGTTTATTAGACTGATTGGCCATTAAATGCATTGAATTAGACTTGTAGTCTTACAGATACATAGTCAGACGTGCAGTCTAACAGACGTAGTTAGACGTGCAGTCTAACAGACGTAGTTAGACGTGAAGTCTAACAGATACGAAATTAGACGTGCAGTCTAATAGACATAGTTAGACGTGTAATCTAACAGATACGTAGTTAGACGTGCAGTCTAACAGACGTAGTTAGACGTGCACTCTAACGTATGAGAGTTAGACGTGCACTCTAACTCCTTCAGATTAGTCTAAAGGAATACGTAGTTAGACGTGCAGTCTAACAGACGTAGTTAGACATGTAGTCTAACGGATACGTAGTTAGACGTGCAGTCTAATGGATACATAGTTAGACGTACAGTCTAACAGATACGTAGTTAGACGTGTAGTCTAACAAACGTAGTTAGACGTGCAGTCTAACAGATACGTAGTTAGACGTGCAATCTAATAGACGTAGTTAGACGTGCAGTCTAACGAATACGTAGTTAGATATGCAGTCTAACAGACGTAGTTAGACGTATAATCTAACGTGTGAGAGTTAGACGTGCAATCTAACTCCTTCAGATTAGTCTGAAGGGATGCGTAGTTAGATGTGTCGTCTAACAGATGAGAGTTAGACGTGTTGTCTAACTCCTTCAGATTAGTTTGAAGGGATGCGTAGTTAGACGTGCCGTGTAACAAATGAGAGTTAGACGTGCAGTCTAACTTCTTTAGATTAGTCTGAAAGGATGCGTAGTTAGACGTGTTGTCTAACAGATGAGAGTTAGATGTGCAGTCTAACTCCTTCAGATTAGTCTGAAGGGAACCGTAATTAGACGTATCGTCTAATCCCATTAGACTAGGTGGTCTAATGGATCCTACTATTAGACATGGGCGTCTAATTTCATTAGACGAGGTCTTATAAGTGAAATACGTCTAATGCCATGCTTAAGTAGTTTCTTGAAGCTAACACCCGTCTACCAATGATCAACTAGCTATACGCTACTCCTACTCCATTTTCCAGTGAAGATCAGTACGACAGCCAGTTGCAACCAATTGATTAATGCTACGTAAGCAAATATTATTTCCACTACTTGTTTCTTACAGGAATATCCTAGAAAAATATTTGGCGCACTACCAGATTTGTACATCCACGTTCCTGGTGCTCAGAGTCTGATGTGTTCTATGGAGGCGTTCCAATGGAAGCTCGCCATGTTTCATTATGGAAGATTCGACCGTTGGTACCTGCTCCCTCTTTAAAGATCTTCAAGGACAACGTAAGAACTGCTGGAATTACGGATTAATCGATCTATCGATACTCAGAGAATCATACGCAAACATACAAACTGATATACAAAAGAGCTATTTTCTTGCTTTACTGTGTGTTTTTCAAGAGAGAGTTAAAATCAAAGCATTGTTTTAGCTGAGTAATATACTTCATCATATTGTATGTTGAACAGAGTATGTTCTGTTCAATAGTGAGTTAATCGTGTGACTTTATTTGATTATAAGAAACTTATAGTGAATCCTTCCGATGGTTGGAAGAAGGGGTGACGTAGGAGAGTTTGCTCCGAACATCCATAAACAAACTGCTATGTCATTTATATTCTGTCATCTTCTCATTCTTGGTTCTTATCTTCAAACCTAAGAAAACGTTTTTGCACTTGAATCGTTCAAGGGTTTGTGTAGAATAGAATGTGATTTAAATCCTTAACATGATTTCTATCAAACCGTTTTTCTTAATCCGTCATTAATAGCTAGACCCCCGTCTCTATCGATTACATCGATCCTATCAATTCGTATCAGAGCCATGTTTCTATCTCAAGCATCAAGAACCTGAATCATGTCTATCATAAAAAAGATCCCCATTCTGTCAAGGGACAACTGCAAATATTGGATAATGAGAATGCAAGCTCACTTGGCTGATCTTGACTGTGATATGTGGAGCGTCATTACCGATGGCCCCATAAAAATTTCGAAGCCAAGATGTGAGTGGACTACTGAAGATAAGATGACCAACAACCTAGATAATGTGGCCAAAAATATTCTGTATCAATCAATCAACATGAACATATTCTACGAGATCAAGTCTTATTCCTCTACTAAAGAAATATGAGAGAATCTGACTCAGATCTATGGTCGAAATGTTCAAGCCAAGAAGGACCAGAAAGTTTTCATGTGTGTTGAAAACAAATTCAAATGGGCCGACAGCGATTCAGAGGATTCTCCTGCTAAAAAAGAGACTGAAACTGTAACATGTTTGATGGCAGACGATCAATCCAAGGTAAATGATGTTTCTACACCAGAATTTACCAACGAAGAGTTAACTACTGCACTCAAGGAAATGGCCATTGAGTACAAGAAGTTATTAGATTCATTTTATGAAATGAAAGTAAAATATGAGGTCAATATTTCTTTTTCACATAAAACTTTTGAAACAAATGTTTTTGAAAAGAAAGTAGTAGAGATCTCATCCGAGAATAAGATGCTCAAGGAATAGATTCAAACTCTTTCCTCTGAAAAAAATGGTTAAACTATGTTTTAAGTACTTGGACAAGGTCTGGAGAAGCTGTCAAACATGAGATTAGTCTGTTGAAACTTGCTGGATCTAGATCCGGTTTAGGATTTGATGGCAATGACACAAACCAGTCCTACAAAAAGTCAAATTCAGCAAATGACAAGTTTAAGCATATATTTGATTCTAAGAAACTTATAGTGAATCCTTCCAGTGGTTGGAAGAAGGGGTGACTGACGTAGGAGAGTTTGCTATGAACATCCATAAACAAATTGCTATGTCATTTATATTCTATCATCTTCTCATTCTTGGTTATTAGCTTCAAACTTGAGCAAACGTTTCCGCACTTGAATCGCTCAAGAGTTTGCAAGGGTTTGTGTAGAATAGAAAGTGATTCAAATCCTTAACAAGATTTTTATCAAACCTTTTTTCTTAAGCTGTCATCAATAGCCAAACCCCCGTCTCTATCGATTACACCGATCCTATCACATTTATTTTTTTTGGAGGGCTCTGGACATAACATGGAATTGGGTATCAATGAACTACATTTCCTGGAAAGGTTCGAAATGCCCAAATCAACACAAAAAAAGTATAAAGCTACCAATTTTTTAATAATATTGCATAAGATTGGCACTTGGGAGGTCAGGATTTTTGTTGGATCACAAAATCTTGTTATCCATTGACTATGTTGTTGTGTTTAGTTATATTTAATTTCTTCTAAACCATTTACAATTTTTTTGATAATTTGTTATAATATTTATTGGGTTAAAACAAAAGATTGACTCTTGTTAAGTGGTTGATCATATAATTCTTTTTTTAAATAATATTTGGAATTTCACTAATACTAATTAACTTAAATTAATGATTATGCAGAAACTTTTAAGATACGAGGTGAGTTGAAGGCCAAATGTTACTATTCAACTAAGAAAATCGTGTGGGAAATTTTGGAAAATAACTTAAAAAGTAAGATGGAGATTCATTTTAGTGACATCGATGCAATGAGGGCCACTATGATTGAGAATCAACCCGAAAGTTTAGAATTATTAGTTAGAACTATCATTCCATTCTTTATTTTTTAATATGCTCCATTTTATAGTTTAATTAATTATCACAATGAATTATCAAAATAAATCTAAACTTGAAACATGATTTGATTGATAAGGTGAGATTTTATGATAAGATCCCTTTTATTTTTTTGTTGAACAAATCTCCTTTATTCTTTCGGGAGCGTGATCCATTACCGATAAGGAAAACTGTTTGGGATGAGTCATTTGATTTCACACAAGGTCAAACATCTATTTTCAGGTAAATTTAGTTCTCATTAAAAAAAACCGAATGTACCTTATACCAAGAATAGTATAACAAAAGTGGAATGATGTCTCATTTTATATTTGTTATACATATTTAATAACAACTTATTATTTCATAGTCAAGGATTGAGCTTCTAATCCCATGCAAAATTGGGTCAATTAAGATACATCAATTTTATCTTTATCAAAAAGTTTTTATAGGATTCATCGTATCACGTTTCCTCCAGGCGCACTTAATAAACACTATGAGACGCTCTTGTAAATTGATTCTCGTTTGATGGATATTACCAAAAATGTGTTTCCCGTGATAAAATTTCCGTACTTCCAACCCAACAATTCGATTACTTTAAACATCCAATTTGGTATGGGAATATTGTCCCAATCTCTACCCTCTCTAGAGATGTCACATCCATTACCCCAAATGTTACCTCCACAATATGACCAGACCAACTACAACCTACATTCGATGCATTCGAACTCTATTCAGATGCATGATCACCCGAACTCTATTTAGATACATGACTCATCATTACAAAATACAAGTAACTTATTACTCATATATGCAATAAACAGAACTATGATTTGCTTATTTTGTTTCTTCTATTATTTGTAGGTATGCATTATAAACAAAGTAACAATGTTTCCACTATCAACAATTTCGGTCATACAATAGAAACATATGGTGCACCTAACACCCTACCAATGAACGACCAAATTTCATTCATGTCAAATGTTATGCCTTCTATACAAGAGGAAAATGTACATATCAATGGGACAGTAAACAACAACGATGAAATACTACAGAACATTGAGCAACACCTAGTCAGTGACGAGTCACAAGTGGTAGACTTCAGTGACAATTCACTTCTTCACAATCAAGTGTCTCACAACCAAGATAGTTATGATAATAACACCTTTGACGATGATCATGTTCCTCATGAACGTTTTAACCGTTAATGCCCTCAGACAATGACGTGATTAAGGTTACAATATTTGCAGTACAATCACATCTAATATTAAATATTTTATAATAATATAACTTTATTTTCGTTTCTAAAGATACCCTACTTTGATATGATTATATATATATGAATTTTATAAATTGTAAGTCAATAATTATATATACTATATATAATATAATATCTATATTTAAATGTTACTTTTGAGATGGATTGATGAAATTTAGTTTACTCAAATATTTTGTGTGTTTGTATATATTAATATTTTTCATTTAAAAATGATATATTATTTATGAATTATAAATTTATAGAAATGTCGTAAATAGTATTGAAGCATAACAAATTAATTGTGATTACATTTTAGACTCAATGAAATAAATTATACAGCATTATGTTTATTTTTCATTTGACATTTTTCTATTATTTAAGTAGTATTTTTTTTGTTCTTCAATGACCTTTATATTCAATGAATTTTAACAAAGAAAAAAGTTCCAATTACAAGGGTCAAAAATATTCTGTTGGGTCAAATTATTTTGACTAAGTGTTGAATTAATTTAACCACTGAGATTTTTATGATTAAATGACTTATGTGTTTTGATGCAGGTGTATTGAAATCATATTTCACAAGAATTGGCTCTAATGAGGGTCATGTTAGATAGAATTAGACCGGTTCACAGAACTTAACATAAATAAACCTTCCATGCAGGAACAAGGAACCGGACCGGTCAAAACAAATGAACTGGCTAAGAAGACTAACCGGTCAAGAGAGTAAACCGGTACCAGGAACACTCGAAAAATGACCGCACAAGGAAAGGATCGGCCAAAGCTAAACACCGGAAACACCAGATAGCCGATCAGCCAAAAAGCAAAGGAATAACCGGAAGCTGTCCGGTTAACCAATCACACCGGAAGCCATTCGGTTACGTCAAATGACCGACCAGTATAAGAAGACAATTCGGGTATCTGTTGAAGATGATACCAAAGGAATAAACTGAACACTTCCATATCCATACAAGTTTGAGGAAAGTCTGCAGGCTGCAGAAGACAGTCCTACAAGATCTTTCCACTTCGGAATAAGTCAGAAAGGAGATCTTCCAAGTACAGACAACTGTCTAACCAACAGTTACCACACTGAGTAAAAGACAAACCTAGCAAGTTTGTCTTACACACCGGAAGAACAAACTGCAAAGTCTGTAGAGTTGACCGCCAGGTCTGAAAAGATGACCGCAGAGTTTGTATCAATGAACCTCTGCTCATCCAATCAAATTCATGGAAGTGAAATATGACCGTTGGCATATTTCACCTATAAAAGGAGCAGTTGAAGAAGAGTAAATGCGGGACACACAGCGAGACATAAGTGATACAGCGAGCATTTAATTCACAAGTGATAATATTGTATTCTATCCCTAAGAGAAAGCCTAAGTGCTGAAGTTGAAGTGTGTATTTTACAATTTCGGTGTAAATTATAAGGGTATTATCGAGCAGGAAATAAGTCTCGATCGGATTGTACTTATATTCCTTAGTGAATATCCTTCTTGCGGTTTCGAGAGGAAGGGGTGACGTAGGAGTTTTATCTCCGAACATCCATAAAATTTGTCTTGTCATTTACTTTGTGCCGGTTCCATTTTCTAACCGACCTGTACTAACTTACCTACACCGCTCTAACCTACTTAACTCTATCCAAACCGGACCGCCAGGTTACAAGAACCGACCCATCAACTTTCAAACATTCATCATCAAAACCGGTTCTGCCTATCATACAAGTGTGTTGCTTCAACCTGAAACAAACCTCTTCCGCGCTTGAACCTAGTTCAAGGGTTTGTGACAGTTTGTGTAATATTGAAACCCCGGTGTTAATCTCTAACCGGATTAATCACCACCCTTTGAGTAAGACGCGCTAACCGGCCCAACCCCGGTCCTCCAGCGGCGACCTAGATCCTAACAATTAGTATCCTAACAATTAGTTTCAATACTCAAGCAAGCATGTCTTTCGATAAGCCACCAATGCTAGAAGGTGATGATTTTGCCAACTGGAAGGCACGCATGCACCTACACTTAATCACTTTGGATGATGAGATGGAGTCCATTCTGGCCGAAGGACCGATAATCATTGATAAGGACAGAAAGGAATGGACAGCTGAAGATAGGAGAAGAAATAACCTGGATAACCATGCTAGAAACCAGATCTCCAACAGTGTGGACAGAAATACATACTGCAAGATCAGAGACTGCAAAACCGCAAAGGAGACATGGGACACGGTTATTCAGATATTTGAGGGAAATGAAAGAACAAAGGAAATCAAGGTAATGGTAGCTACTCAGAAGTTTGAAAGCATCAAGATGAAACCGGGAGAAACAATGAAAGAATACAGAGACCGGTTCACTGGTGTGCTAGATGAGCTAGCAACTCTTTGTAAGAGGTATGACAACAAGGAGGTTATCATGAAAGCACTAAGATCTCTTCCAAGTGCATGGGACATAAAGACAATAGTGATGAGGGAATCAAACTGCCTAAACAAGATGAAGCTACACGATGTATTCGAAGATCTTAAGGCATATGAGTTTTAAATGAGATCTAGAACTAAAGAAGAGGTTTCGGCCTCAACCTCAACCAGAGCACTGATCACATCCACAGAACCGGTTGCTCCTGCACCTGCACCGATCAGAACCGCCGAACAGTTCACCGAGGATGCCATGGCGATGCTTGCACAGAAGTTTGGGAGGTTCATGAAAAGAAGCCAACCGACAAACTACAACTATGGTGATAAATCCAATGTAAGGTGTTATAACTGTAACTGTTTGGGACATTTCAAGTGGGAATACAGAAAACCGAGGAGGGATAACCGGAAACCGGATAACCAAGATAACCGAAACAACTATCAACAAACCGGTGAAGGAAGTGAAGTTCAGAAAGCACTGATAGCCGATGATGGAGGAAGCTTGTGGGCTCACAGTGACAGTGATGATGAACTCATATGTCTCATGGCAAATGAGGAACAGGTATTTGACTCTCCTTGTGAAGAATTTACTAAAGATGAGCTATATAATGCATTGAATGATATGGTAGAAGAGTATAAGAACCTTCTAGCTATGTTACCTAAGCAACTCAACCTTAGAACCGATCCTATAGTACCCATTCCGACAGAACCAGAGGTACCCGTTATAACCGAACCGGAGATCATAGAACTTGATGAAATCCCTACCTTAGTTAGAACCTGAACCACCATTTAAGACCGAACAGTCTAGTGAACCAGCTAGAAAACTAACCGAAGAAGAAAATGCCCGACTCAAGTATAAGATGGCCGCATATAAGAGATCCAGTGATATAGTAAAGAAAATGTGTAGTCATTACAGACACCCCTTTTGCATGTTCGGCTTAGGATACAAAAAGGATAGATCCAAAGACCAAAAACCCGTAGAGAAAGTAAGGTTTACAAGGAGTAACCTTCCTCTTATAAGATTCATTAAAAGCTCCTTAACTGTTGAAGAAGAGTTGACTGCATACTATACGGAAGAAAAACTAAACTACAACTACGTTGGTCCAACCGACTCTGAGAAGTGGCTTGACCCTGAGAAAAGGAAAGCCGACCTGCTCAAAAATAGGAAAGCGAATCCTCAACCGTATAGGTCAAAACAAAGATCACCCTCATTTAAGACCTTCGTAGAAAAACCGAGATACCCAAAACCGAGTGCCAAAAGGACGGTTAAAACCTTAGCAAAGAAAGTCGTCCGGTTTGTCAAAGTTTGGATGCCCAAGGGACTAACCGCATGTGGACCCAAGTGAATGTGGGTACCAAACAATTGTAAATATGTACATTTTGTAGGATCTGAGGAAACGACTAGGAAACTCTGAATGGTACCTGGATAGTGGTTGCTCCAGGCATATGACCGGGAACAACAACCTGCTAACCGATATCAGAATAGAAACCGGTGCACTAATCACCTTCGGTGACAACTCAAAATGTAGAACTGTGGGCAAGGGTAAGATTGTCCATGGTAACTTAACTATTGATAACGTACTTCTAGTTGAAAACCTACGTTTTAACTTGCTAAGCATTAGTCAAATGTGTGATGCTGGATACACGGTAGAATTTCTTAAACATGCATGCTTAGTTAAGAACTCACAAGGTATTATACTACTAACCGGAAATAGGTTAGGTAATATTTACAAGGTAGACTGGAAAACCAAGGTAGAATATCCTATATGCATGATAGCTAAGACTGATCAAACCTGGTTATGGCATAAGAGACTAAACCATCTAAACATGAAAACCTTAAACTACATTCGCGGTAAAAAGCTAGTAGAAGGTATTCCTGACATAGTATTTAACAAGGATAAGGTTTGCTCAGCATGTCAAATGGGTAAGCAGACTGAGTCAACTTTTAAGAGCAAAGGAAATATCCAATCTAGCCGATGCTTAGATCTCCTTCACATGGATTTATTTGGACCGATTCAGGTCATTAGACTAGGAGGTATGCTTTACACCATGGTAGTTATTGATGATTATTCTAGATTTACATGGGTTATATTTCTACCATCTAAACGTGAAACCGCATCAAACTTGATTACACTACTTAAACGTTTGCAAAATGAAAAATCAACACGCATTAATAACATTAGAAGTGATAGAGGTACCGAATTTACCAATAGTACTTTAACCGCATTTCTTGATAAATCCGGTATTAGACACGAGTTGTCTAGTGCTAGGACTCCTCAACAAAATGGCCTGGCCGAGAGAAGAAACCGGACTCTCAAGGAAGCAACACGGTCCATGATAGCCGATTCGGGTATTACTCAGAAATTCTGGGCTGAGGCCTTCAACACTGCATGTTATACACAAAACCGGTCTTTGATTAACAAGTTTCATAACAAAACACCGTACGAGGTTTATTTTAACAGGGTTCCCAACCTTAAATACCTTAAGATTTTCGGTTGTAAATGCTATGTACATATAAATGGTAAAACCCATCTCTCTACTTTTGATGCAAAAACCGATACTGGGATCATGCTAGGTTACTCAGCAGTGAGTAAGGCATATAGAGTGTATAACAATAGAACTTTAACCATGGAGGAAACATTTCACGTTGTTTTCGATGAATCGGTTGAAAGTAACACTGCATCATGCCTTGATCTACATAACAGATTGGAAAATAACAATATCCATTCTGATAGTGAAGATGAGACACCGGTCTTCAGGCGGTTTGTCCATGACCAAATGGGTAATATTGAAACCCAGCCGGATCAAGCTCCACGACAGGAAGCTGACACTTCGGTCCAATCCGAGGAAGTCGGTCGGTCTGACAATCCTGTTCAGCCTACCGACGTGTCTAGCCTTGATCAAGTGAACGGTGATTTGGTAGACATCCCTGAACCGAACTTCAAAAGGAACACTAAACATCCTCTTGAGAACCTTCAGAACCTGTTCGAACTAGGCGTCAAATTCTGGAGGAATATTTTAATTCCACTTTTATATCCCAGATTGAGCCAAAAAGAATAGATGAAGCATTGTCAGATCCGGATTGGATCTTGGGAATGCAAGAAGAGCTAAACCAGTTTGAGAGTAACAAAGTCTGGTACCTAGTCCCTAGACCGAAAGATCAACCGGTCATAGGAACAAGATGGGTATCTAGAAACAAACTCAATGAGGACGGTTTGGTCACGAGGAACAAAGCCAGATTAGTGGCACAAGGTTATAAACAGGAAGAAGGCATTGATTTTGAAGAATCATTTTCCCCTGTAGCTAGGATTGAGGCTATTAGGATCTTTCTAGCTTTTGCTGCATTCAAAAACTTTAAGGTTTTCCAAATGGATGTTAAAAGTGCATTTTTGAATGGTGACCTACGTGAAGAGGTGTATGTTGAACAACCACCCGGTTTCAAAAGTGCTGAGTTTCCAAACCATGTATACCGGTTAAACAAAGCTTTATACGGTCTAAAGCAAGCACCTAGAGCCTGGTGTGACACACTAACTGCATTTTTGATAAAACATGATTTCACAATCGGCTCGGTAGATAAAACGTTATTTAAATTTGACAAGAAGGAACATATCCTACTTGTTCAAATCTATGTAGATGATATCATCTTCGGTTCAACCGATCCCAAGTTATGTGATAAATTTTCAAACCTGATGACTAACAAGTTTGAAATGAGTATGATGGGAGAATTAAGTTTCTTCCTAGGCCTTCAGGTTAAACAACTCGAAGAAGTAACGTTCATAAGCCAACCCAAGTACACCAAGGAGCTCCTAAAGAAATTTGGGATGGACACATGCTCCTCAGCGGCTACTCCAATGAGCTCATCGGTTAAATTGGACAAGGATGATGAAGGACAATCGGTAGATCAGATCGCGTACCGGAGCATCATCGGTTCTCTTCTATACCTGACAACAAGTAGACCGGATATTCTATTTGCGGTCGGTGTGTGTGGAAGATTTCAAGCCAATCCAAAACAATCCCACTACACAACCGCAAAGAGAATATTGAAGTACCTAAAGGGAACACCCGATGTCGGTCTGTGGTATCCAAAGGATTCGTCCTTTAATCTAACAAGTTATTCAGATGCAGACTATGTAGGTTGCAAGATTGATAGAAAAAGCACCAGCGGAACATGTCAGTTCCTAGGTGACCGACTTGTTTCATGGCATAGCAAGACACAGACATCGGTGGCCACATCAACTGCAGAAGCTGAATACCTGGCGGCCGAAAGCTGTTGTTCACAACTCCTTTGGATCCAACAACAACTGACGGACTTCGGTGTCATAGCCGAAGAGTCTCCGATCTTCTGTGACAACACAAGTGCCATAGCAATCACCTACAATCCGGTTCTCCACTCCAGAACCAAGCACATTGACATAAGACACCACTTCATCAGGGAACATGTCATGCTGAAGCATATCCGGCTGGAATACGTACCAACTGATCAACAAGTAGCCGATATCTTCACTAAGCCTCTACAGGAAGCTAAGTTCTCTCAATTCAGACTTACACTCGGTTTAACCGATATTAGTCAGATCCTTCCTAAGGATGCTTAAAGGGAAACCGGTTCGGACAGACAAAACCGGTAGTTCCTCCTAAACTGTTGAACTTCAAATTTTCAAGGTATCAGTGGAAGAACCGTCCGGTTTATCAGACAGAGTAAACCGACCGGTTACTTGGTGCATGCACCAAATAACCGCATCGGGATGAACAACTGATAACTGACCGGTTCAGAAATAGGTTATCTTAGATTATTTGAACTTCAAACAAAAGTGGAATAACTATCAGTGCTTAAAGATATCTGTTCTGAAACTTTACCTTTTCAAAGAAAAATGGTTGCACCTAAAAAGACGTGAAGATCTGATATCTTTCATGGTCCAGGTCTATGACCAACACCCTAGACTGCAAACATGCCTATTTCATGCAATACATTTTATCCTGCAGTTAATAGATATCATCACATGTAATACCTAGACAATAGGATACTCCCCCAACCAGTATTTAAGTCAAGCAAACATTAACCAAAACACTCACAAGACAAAAGCTCATTCTCACACTAAGACAAAATGTCTCAGTTTCCTAACATCTTTCAAGTTGATTTCCAATCTGCCTTGAGCACCGAATACTATGATGTGTACAAAGTGATCAAATCCCTTGAAGACACTAGTCTTCGGTACTTCCTAGATGACAAGCAGACTATCTACTCTGAATCAGTCCTGGAATTTCTTTATAATGCCAGGGTTTTCAGAGGAACTCCTCACTTCGATACTCATATCCAATCGAAAGTGGGAGGTATAGTCTTTGACTTCACCGAGAATGACTTTGCGAGGTGTTTCAGCCTACCAAAGCAAGGCTTAACGGATCTCAATGTCCCGGCCGACTTAAAGGCCGAGATTTCCCTCACCTTTGCACGATCTAACCAACCGGTCGATGATCATGGTACTAAATCACTCTTGAGAGCTGAATATCAGCTCCTCAATGACGTAATCGGTCGAAGTATCTTAGGGAGAGATGTGACGAACACCTACTGTACCGCGACATTCAACATGATGGCTGCTATCACCACCGGGACACCGGTTAATTGGTCAAGAGTATTGTTTGACGTCCTAATCTAGATAATTGGCGTTCGAACAGTCGGCCTCGTTCCCCAACTGAGCTGCCTACTTGTTGAACTTGGAGTACCGACCTGTCCAGGAGAAGGTCTAAACCAAGCTCAAGTGCTAACTAAGGAAATAACCGACTCCTTCTATTAGCGGTTTGAAAGGGCTTGGAGGAGGAGGAACCACCGCAACAACCACAACGGTGTCGTCAACTCCAACGAACACTAAGTTACTCCTTCCTACACCCGGTCATTTTGCTTCACGCACCGGGTGTATCTTTATTCAACCTCTTTATGATCATTTCGGCTTTATCCTTGTTTCCTTCAGTTTTATCTATGTTATTCTCGGTTTCGTTTAATTACTCTCCATTGTGCTGGTGCTTTAATGAAAAAGTAATATTTAATTAATGAGGTAACCCCCAACCACCTGAATAATTACTATCCAACCAACTTGGTTACTCTCTCAACCAAATCCAACCTCGAGCTCCGCAATAAATTAAAAGTAACTCCTTCCCAATGCGTTTTGAAAACATAAATATTCTCTTCCCTAATGAGACAAAACTGACATTCAATGCTAATATTTTCCCTCCAAAACCGATCCTATATAAAGGGTCATCCTCTAATCAACTCAACACATCCTAAAACACAAAATTCTCTTGAAATCTCTTGAACTCTATCTCTTTCTCTCAGCAAAGCCGTAATCATGCCGAGCCGAACATTAGGAAACTTCTTGAGCGTCGATTTTGAATCATGTATGGAACATTGGGACGGAGATCATGGAAAGGATATCATGTTTGAATCTCTGATTGACACCGGCCTTCGAACCTTTCTCGAAGAATCTGGTCCCATACTCATTGAGGATGTCAAGACGTTCTTCAGAAGCGCTTGCATCAGAGGTAACTACATCGTCTCTACGGTGAGAGACCATACTTTCTGGCTTGATGAATCCGAATTTACCCACATGTTCAACTTGCCCACAGAAGGGTTCTTTGACTTTCCAACCCAGGTGGGAAGTGCGGCATATGATCACGCACTATTCTTCTCTGGAACCGATGTTCCGGTGGAAAACTATGGGTTAAAAACCCGCCTCGCTCATCACACCCAACTCCTTCTTGAGATTGTGACTCGGTCTATCATTTGTCAATCTCCAAATCAGCGGTACTCCAAGAATACATACAACATGATGACCCATATTGTTAGCAACACGGCCATCAACTAGTCAACGGTCATCTTTCAAAACCTGAAACCATGGTGCTAACCAAAAAAGGTCTCGGTTATGCTCCTCATATCAGCCGACTTATTCTCAAATACCGCCCAGAGTTTGGACCGGGCACACCGGCATCCCCTTCAAACATTCTTGACATGAATGCGGTGGAAGAAAGGTTTTCTAAAGTAGTTATTACATAAGTTGTATCCTTTCATCTTATGTATGTCTATTTTCACACCGATCTATCTTTCGGTTTCTACTCTGTAATGTTCTTTCAATATAATTCTATTTTAAGTCTAAATGACCGGGTCATCTTAATATTTTGAATATCTATCTAAGTAACCGGTTAACATTGTCAAATAACTGCGCTCCTATCCGGACTCAAAGAAAACCGCTTAAACTCAAAAGATTGCAGATAGTCTGCTTGTTCAAAATAACCGGTTAGCTTTCGATAACCAAACTCTCCGGTTAAATTAAGAAAACCGCAGCATCAAACAGTTTCAAAGGAAAGATTACGTCATCAAAGACGAAATCAATAATTTTGGAGGGAAATTTCCCGCCCAAAACTCCCGCTCAAACTTCCCACCTCCTGGCTTACCGCCAATTGAATTGTCTCCTTTTCGATTGCTGCCATTTCGATTACCGCCTTTTGGCTTCCCGCCCACGGTTTGCCGCCTATTCGGCTTGGAGGGAAAACTCCCGCCAAATGTTGATGGGACGGTTGGGTTTCCAAACCGCATCTATAAAAGGGGCTCTTGGCCATTTCATTTCACTCTCACGCGAAACAGCTTTCTCTCTCTAAGCTATCAAATTCTCTCAGCGGTTATTTACTCTCGTGTTTTTCAAACACATGACTCAGGTGGATTTCGAGGAAATCCGACAAAATGGCACGAATGCAGCAAAATAAGTTATTAACCGGGTAACCGAAGCCGGACTTTAGTACTTTCTCGGCGGTCCCCATGTTCTATACAGAGAAGCGGTTGAAGAATTCTTCAACACCGCAACTCTATCTGGCGACAAGATCACCGCGATTGTCAGCGGTACTGAATTTGAATTAACCGAAGAATCGGTTGCGGAAAGCCTACGCCTTCCAACAGACGGCCAAGATGCCGGGTTGGACCTTGAAATAACAACGTTCGAGGCAGCCTGCCAGATTCTATCAGCAACCAAGGAACCGGTGAAAGTATCCGGTAAGAAAGAGACACTTCGACCGGAGTACATACCGCTTTGTGACATCTTCACAAAGTCGGTTCAGGCGAGAGGCGGAAATTTCAACAGCCTCACCAAGGCCAAGATCGAGATGCTCGTCGGCTTGATAGAAGGTACGAAAGTCAACTGGACAAAGGAAATATTCCACAACTTGAAAGACATGGTGAATCCGGACTCCGTACGGTCATGGGGATACGCCATCCCTATTGGAAAAATCTTGCTCCATCATAACATCAACACCGGTCCTGGTATCATTATCCCATCAGGAAGGTTAATAAGATCCAAACATTTCCTGGAGAGGAAGCAGCCGGCCCCCGGTTCCACAGGTGGACAAAAGAAGAAATCCGCCAAGAAATCGGCCCCGGCAAAAGAAAAGACCAGAAGCAAGGGAAAGGATAAGATAGTGTTCTCGGAACCGCCATCACAAACAAGGGATGAGGAAGAGTCGGCCTCCACGTCTGAACGAACCGATTCTGAGAAAACCGATGAAGAAGGTCCGAATGATGAAGAAAATTCAGGTACGAGTCCCGATAATACCGGTGCAGGCGCAAATATTGAGAACGCCGAGGCCGGTGCAGACAGCAGTGAGGAGGAGGAGGCTTCCCCTGAAGACGACCAGAAGAAGGCCGATATTATAGCGCGCCGAATCCTGAAGGACATTGACCTGCGAGTTCAAGCGGTTGGCGAATTATACCGGGAATGGCGCGAGCACCGATTCAACAAACTTTATAAACACATGTTACCGGCCTAACCGACGAACAATGCTTCAGAATGCTGAAGGAGATAGAGGAAACAGTCATGAGCCTCACGAACGCGGAAATTATTAACGAAGCCTTGGACCGATGCACCATCGTGAGACCGCGAGCTCGGCTACAAAAGCTAACCGGACGTATCCGGAAGATTAAGGAAAGGTACGTTGAGGGAACACCGGAGGCTAACTTACAGCTCTTGGAGTTAGAAAGGCTTGAGATAGCGAAAGGAGAATTCGCTGAAGAATCTGATCGGCTTGAGGCGGTGGTCAGACACCGAGAAAACAGCACTCTCTAGCTCCTGAGACCGATGACGGTCAGACTCATGGTGCAACACCTCCTCGGGCGGATCCGGTGATAAACGAAACCGATTAAAAGACGGAGACTCCTCTCACCGCGCAACTTCAAACTGAACAACCTGGGGTTTCAGAACCGGGCGTCACAGAAGAAAGGGTCAAGGCCCTTATTCAAGAGTTCGCAGACTCAACGGTTCACCCATTAGAGGAGAAAACGAAGAAAACCGTGAGCCTGGCACTCCGGTTCGCCAACAAGACAAGGAATGATCTCGTAAAGGCACGGGACCAGATTACAGATATCGAGGCTGATTACCGGGACAAAACCGTTTTGCGCAACAATCATCTTCGGCGAACTGAGGCCTTGGAAGAAAAGACCTCAGGGATAGTGGATGACTTGGATCGGCTTGAAAGGGAAACCGAACAAGGATTCACAGAGGTAGAAGAGGACCTAGGTTGGAGGGTCACCGATCTGGAAAACAAGAATGCGAGTCTTGAAGACCGCAACGACAAGCTCGAAGCCGATCTCAAGGCGTTGACCGCACAAGTGGATGAATTAATCAAGGCCAAGGTGAATGCGGATATAGCGGTTGTGGAGGCAAACGCCCGAACGGCTAAGGAAGTACAAGACGCGCTAGATGAAGAAGCGCGGATAGCAAAGGAGCCACCGCGACTATCTAAAGAGGACATAGCCGAGCGCGAACGAATCACGGCGGCTGAGTATCCGGACCTTGCAAAGTCCATAGCGGTTCAAGCGGCCAAAGATACAGAGCGGTTAAATGCACAAAAACAAGGGCTCGAAGAATTTGCAACCGCTCACAAGAAGAAGAAAACGGCGGCCCCTTCCTCTTCGGTTCCGGCGAAACGGAAAAAGAAAACATCAAAGAAGGCTCAAGTAGCCGGGCTACTGGAAAGGATCACTGAAAGTCAACCGAACCCGGCTACTCAACCGGTTAAGAGTCCCCGGAAAGGCCCGAAGATGAAGATGAAGAACATCTAGCAGGGCGTTCTATAAGACAAAGAGTCCCCGATACGGCCAGTCAACCGCAACCGGTTAAGAGAAAATGGACCAAGGATATGATGGCCTGCTTCAACTTCTCCGACTCAGAATAGGGGCTCCCTTTTCCTTAACTATGTTTATTTTAGTGTTTATATAATATTTTCCCTTTTTCGGTTTTTCCTTCATATATATATAAAGCTACTTTTGAAACTGGCCTATACTTGCATTTCTACATTGTTTTGATAATTTTAAATAAAATAATCAAAAAGGGAGAAATTGATAAGATAAAAGATAAATTTTTTACAAAATTTTTCTCAAAATTATTCCAAATTTTTCGAAAAATTCTCCCAAGTCAGTTTCAAAAATCCGATCAAATAAAGAACCGGCCTACGTTTACAAACTTACATTGTTTTGATAATTTTAAATAAAATAATCAAAAAGGGAGAAATTGTTAGATAAAATTAGACCGGTTCACAGAACTTAACACAAATAAACCTTCCATGCAGGAACAAGGAACCGGACCGGTCAAAACAAATGAACCGGCTAAGAAGACTAACCGGTCAAGAGAGTAAACCGGTACCAGGAACACTCGAAAAATGACCGCACAAGGAAAGGATCGGCCAAAGCTAAAAACCGGAAACACCAGACAGCCGATCAGCCACAAAGCAAAGGAATAACCGGAAGCTGTCTGGTTAACCAATCACATCGGAAGCCATTCGGTTAAGTCAAATGACCGACCAGTATAAGAAGACAATTCGGGTATCTGTTGAAGATGATACCAAAGGAACAGACTGAACACTTCCATATCCATACAAGTCTGAGAAAAGTCTGCAGGCTGCAGAAGACAGTCCTACAAGATCTTTCCACTTCGGAATAAGTCGGAAAAAAGATTTTCCAAGTACAGACAACTGTCTAACCAACAGTTACAACACTGAGTAAAAGACAAACCTAGCAGGTTTATCTTACACACCGGAAGAACAGACTGCAAAGTCTGTAGAGTTGACCGCCAGGTCTGAAAAGATGACCGTAGAGTCTGTATCAATGAACCGTTGGCATATTTCACCTATAAAAGGAGCAGTTGAAGAAGAGTAAATGCGGGACACACAGCGAGACATAAGTGATACAGCGAGCATTTAATTCACAAGTGATAAGATTGTATTCTATCTCTAAGAGAAAGCCTAAGTGCTAAAGTTGAAATGTGTATTTTACAATTTCGGTGTAAATTGTAAGGGTATTACCGAGCATGAAATAAGTCTCGATCGGATTGTACTTGTATTCCTTAGTGAATATCCTTCTCGCGGTTTCGAGAGGAAGGGGTGACGTAGGAGTTTTATCTCCGAACATCCATAAAATTTGTCTTGTCATTTACTTTCGGCCGGTTCCATTTTCTAACCGACCTGTACTAACTTACCTACACCGCTCTAACCTACTTAACTCTATCCAAACCGGACAGCCAGGTTACAAGAACCGACCCATCAACTTTCAAACCTTCATCATCCGAAACTGGTTCTGCCTATCATACAAGTGTGCTGCTTCAACCTGAAACAAACCTCTTCCGCGCTTGAACCTAGTTCAAGGGTTTGTGACAGTTTGGGTAGTATTGAAACCCCGGTGTTAATCTCTAACCGGATTAATCACCACCCTTTGAGTAAGACGCGCTAACCGGCCCATCCCCGGTCCTCCAGCGGCGACCTAGATCCTAACAGGTCATTAGACCAATTTTGGCATTAGATGCATAGAATTAGACGTGCAGTCTAACTCAGCGGAATTAGACGTGTAGTCTAATGAATGCATAGAATTAGACGTGCAGTCTAACTCAGCGGAGTTAGACGTACAGTCTAATGAATGCATACAATTAGACGTGCAGTCTAACTCAGCGGAGTTAGACGTGTAGTCTAATGAATGCACAAAATTAGACGTGCAGTCTAACTAAGCGGAGTTAGACGTGCACTCTAATATATTGGGAATTAGACGTGCAATCTAACTCAAGCGGAGTTAGACGTGCAGTCTAATAGATTTGGAATTAGACGTGCAGTCTAACTCAACGGAGTTAGACGTGCAGTCTATTGGAATGAGAGAATTAGACGTGTTGTCTAATGTATACGGAATTAGACGTGTAGTCTAATGTATACAGAATTAGACGTGCAGTCTAACTCAATGTAGTTAGACGTGCAATCTAATATATACGGAATTAGAGGTGTAGTCTAACTCAGTGGAGTTAGACGTGCAGTCTAATATATGCGGAATTAGACGTGCAGTCTAACTCAGTGGAGTTAGACATGTTGTCTAATGGTTTGTGAAAGTTAGACGTGAGTCTAACTCCTTCAGACAAGTCTGAGGTAGAATCGAAATTAGACATGTAGTCGAACTTAGTGGAGTTAGACGTGCAGCCTAATGGTTAGTGGATAATTTGACGTGTAGTCTAATTAGTGAAAGTTAGACGTAAGTCTAACTCCTTCAGACAAGTCTGAGGTAGAACCGGAATTAGACGTGCAATCTAACTCAGTGGAGTTAGACGTGCTGTCTAACTCAGTGGAGTTAGACGTGCAGTCTAATAGATTGTGAAAGTTAGACGTGAGTCTAACTCCTTCAGACAAGTCTGAGGTAGAACCGAAATTAGACCTGCAGTCTAACTCAGTGGAGTTAGACGTGTAGTCTAATGGATATTGGATAATTAGACGTGTAGTCTTATTAGTGAAAGTTAGAAGTAAGTCTAACTCCTTCAAACAAGTTTGAGGTAGAACCGGAATTAGACGTGCATTCTAACTTAGTGGAGTTAGACGTGTAGTCTAATGGTTATTGGATAATTAGACGTGTAGTCTAATTAGTGAAAGTTAGACGTAAGTCTAACTCCTTCAGACAAGTCTGAGGTAGAACCAGAATTAGACGTGCAGTCTAACTCAGTGGAGTTAGACGTGCAGTCTAATAGTTATTGGATAATTAGACGTGCAGTCTAATTAAGTGAAAGTTAGACGTAAGTCTAACTCATTCAGATTAGTCTGAAGTGATTGTAATTAGACGTAAGTCTAATTCTATTAGAACAGGCGGTCTAATAGATTCTGTTATTAGACGGAGATGTTTAATTTCATTAGACAGATTTTCACAATCTGTCTAACTGAAATACGTCTAATGCTCAGCTTAAGCAGTATGCTTGAAGCTAGCATCCGCCTACCAACGTGTTATAGCTATACCCTACTCCTGCTCCACTTTCTAGTGAAGATCTGTACAAAACCTATATGCAACCAACCAACGAATGCCACGTAAGAGAATTTTCCTCATATTACTTGTTTTGCAGGTACATCTCTGATGGAATATTCGGCGCACTACCAGTGATGTACGGCCACGATCCTTGTGCTCAGAACCTGCTGTGTACAATGGAGGTTTTCCAATGAAAAAGTGCCACATATCATTCTAAAGATTCGACCGTTAGTCTTTGCCTAGTATTTATCATATCTCAAGGACAACGTACAATCAACCTTACGAACTGCCAGATTTTACAAAGAGTTAATCTACAATTCTGCTTGCTATTCCAGAGAGAGAAATCAAGCCTTTGAATATTCTTACTGTGAAGCTGCTTTCTGATTTTACTGTGTGTGAATCAAGAGAGAGCTAGAATCTAGAATCAAAAACACCTTTAGCTGAGTGATATTCTTCATATTGTATATTGAACAGAGTGTGTTCTGTTCAATAGTGAGCTAAGTGTGTATAAACTGTATTTGATTCTAATCATATTATAGTGAATCATTCCGGTTGTTGGAAGAATGGGTGACACGTAGAAGAGTTTCTCCGAACATCCATAAACAAATTGTTGTGTTCTTCATTTCTGTCATCTTTTCATCTTTCATCTTGATCTTCAAACCCAAGTAAACAATTCTGCCTTGAATCTATTCCAAGTGTTCACAAGTGTTTGCGTAGAATAGAAAGTGAATTAAATCCCTAACATGATTTCTTTCAAACCGTTTTTCATAAGTCTTCATCAATAGCCAGACCCCCGTCTCTATCGATAAAGCCGATCCTATCATATTCTCTATAACTAAAACAAATGTTAGAGTTGTACATTATTCACATTCATTTGGTTTGAAATAGATGATCAACTGTTGCATTATTTGTTCTCTCCCATGATGTGTTTGCTCCATTATACATAAAGTGTTGTTTGTTTTGGATGTATTCTCAATATAATTAATTGTTCCAAAATTTGTTTTGTAACTAAATTGTTCTTCCAATAAATTATAAAATTAACTTGTTCTTTTAAATAGTTTTTGAAATTTATCTAAAATCTAGAGACCATTTTACATGAATATTTTATTACTATTTTTTATCATGCACTACAAAATTTCTTATTTGGAAATCTCAAATCTTACCTACCTAAAAGGTTATGGCCTCTATCTATATGTTACTAGAACTAATTCTGCCCCTGAGACCTTTCTCCAAGCCGATACTACTGACGGATCTAGTGCTTTGGGAGGACACGGTCCTGAATACGAATCTCTCACTATAGTTGTACCCACTCACACTGACCTCATCGCCATCGAAGACCTCCAAGGAATTCTTCTTACACATGAGATTCTCCTTGAATCACTCCACTCTAACTCTCAAAATTCTAATCTTGCTTTTGGATCGAGAAGGATTTCGAAAACATCTCACTTTCAACGATCGAGACTTTCGGTCTCCTTTCCGAGTGATTGTATAAAATGAAACTGTCAATAGATTAAGCTCCCATAATTATAATGGATATCAAATAAATGGGCTTTCAAGTTCATCGAAATTTTCACACTCTGATCAGGCTTCTAATATCGGGTTAGGGTGTCCTTCTACTAATGGGCCTTTTACTTTGGGTCATGGGCCTCGTGGGCCCAATAGTAATAAAATATAATGTCAATTGTGTGATCGTTTTGGTTATGCGGTTAATGTTTGTCGATCGGGTGTGTTTTCTAAGATTTGCAAATTTACAGGTCATTCGTTTGAAACTTGCCGACGTCGTCAGAATCAAAATTCAACGACACACTCTACTATGATTGCTACACCTTCTTCTGTTTATGACTCGCCCTGGTAATCCGACTATTGTGCTACTGACTATCTCACGACGAATCTTGACAATTTTAGTATCACAACTCCATATAATGGTACGTAAACTATTAAAATGGGAGACGTTAGCCCTCTTCCTATTTCTAATATTGGACAATCATTCATTCCATGTTCTAATAAAAACCTTCATCTATGTAATATATTACATGTCCCATTAATAATCAAATATCTTTTAAATGTTTCCAATTTTTTTTTCGATAATAATATCTTTTTTGAATTTCATCCAAATTATTGTATTATCAAGGATTAGGTCACGAAGAGGGAACTCCTTCGCAACACACTTAAAATGGGCTATATCACCTAAACTCAATCGTCAACCCTCCATCCACTCATTAAGCTCTTATTGGAACTCGTTCATCTGCCAACTCTTGGCATCATCGTCTTGGACACCCATCATCATCAATATCAACATTTATTATGTCTTCTTTTAATTTACCTATTATTGGCAACAAGAAATTAAGTTTTTATGAATCTTGTCAATATGGAAAAGTACAAAAAAATCATTTTCCTGTTTCTCAATCTCGTTGTAAGTGTCCATTAAAATTAATACATTCTGACGTTTAGGGTCTTCCTCCTCTTTTTGATATTTTATCCATTTTATCGATGACTACAACCACTTTACTTGGCTATATCCTATCTATAGAAAATTTGATGTCTTGCCAGCTTTTATTAAATTTAAGACACTTGTTGAAAATCAATTCAACACATCTATCAAAGTTGTACAATCTAATTGAGGAGGCGAATATAGGAGTCTGAAATATTATCTTGAAATTCATGCCATCCAACACCGTCTATGATGCCCTTATACAAGTGAACAAAATGGTATTGTTGAATGCAAGATTCTCCACCTTACAAAAATGAGTCTCACTTTTCTTGCTCATGCTTTTATGCCCTTATCGTATTGGGATGATGGATTTTTTACAAGTACGTATCTCATTATTGTCTTCCTTCAAATGGTAAGTCTCGTCAATCTCCCTTTGAAATTCTTTTTAATCGTCCTCCTAACTATCTATTCCATAAAAAAATTGGATGTTCTTTCTTTTCGCTCACTCGATCATATAACTCTCACAAAATTGATTTTTGAACTCTAAAATATATTTTTCTTGGCTAAAGTCCAAATCACAAAGGCTATCGTTACCTAAACCTTCCTTCGGACATAATATATCTCTCATCACGTCACTTTTGATGAACAAACATTTCCATTTAAAAGTACATTATCAGAATCTACCAATCTTTCTACACCATTAGTCTCTTCAACACCGCACTTTCATTTTCTTCCATGTTCATCACCTCCAATATTCCCAATTTTAACATCACAAATCCATGAAGTACCATCTTCTCAAACATTTGAACACTCATCATCATAATAAAACTCCAACCATCCATCTTCACCAAGCAACTCGCCAACATCAAACTCTTATTAACCATCATCAACAACCAACTCATCTTAAATCAATCCTTCTACTCTCATACATGAACATTCCACCGTTATACATGCTCCTGAATGTTCCTTTCATCATATGATCACACATGCCAAAACCCATTCCCTTCACAATGCCAACATTGACAACATCTCCACCTCTCCATTCACATGTTTGTCCACCACCAATAAAGATACTCAATGGCGTTCCGCCATGGCAAATGAGTTTAATGCTCTAATTCAAAATAAGATGTGGTCTCTTATTCCTCGATCCTCGTAGAATATCGTGGGTTGCAAATGAGTTTTTAAAATCAAATATAGAGTCGATGGTTCCATTAAACGTCACAAGGCTTGTTTAGTTGGGATTTCATCAACAAGAAGACACTAACTATCTTGAAACATTCAGCCCAACTTTCAAACATACTACCATCCAAACCATCCTCTTACTTGTCGTCACTCGTTAATGGCCTATTCATCAACTCAATGTTAACAATGCCTTTCTATATGGAACTCTACACGAGGAAGTTTTTATGTCTTAACCGCCTGAGTTCACTCATCCTAATTATCTTAATCATGTATGAAAACTTCAAAAACACTCTATGGACTCAAACAAGTTCCCCGTGAATGATAAACTACCTTGAAATCTGCTTTTCTTTCCATTGGTTTACAAGAATCCAAAAATGATTCTTCTTTATTCCTGGATCACTCTCCACAAATTATATTGTTATTTCTAGTCTGCGCTGATGATATTATATTCACTAGTAATTATTCATCTCACATCTCCCCAATCATCTCTAAACTTAACCACATATTCCTTCTTAAAGATTTAGGTCCACTACACTATTTTCTCGGGATTGAAGCTCATCTATCTACCTTCGGAATTTTTCTCTCTCAATCAAAATATATCAATGACATTCATATCTGAGCCAATATGAGTGACTTAAAACCTCTTAATACTCCAATCTCTTCTGGGTCATCTTTATCTCGCCATGATGGCGACACTCTTCTTGAACAATTTTTGTACCGCAACATTACTAGTGCTCTCCAATACTTTGTTCTTACTCGACTTGAACTAGCATTTGGTTTCAACCGTTCCTGGCAATTCATGTAGTCTCCTACTACCACTCATTAGTCTGCAGTAAAAAGAATACTCCGATACCTTCGTCATACTTCTCATCATGGACTCCTCATTCGTCCAACATCTTCTCTCGATATATCTGCATTTTCTAACTCCAACTGGGATGGATGTCTGGACGATCATCGCTCCACAACTGGCTACTGCATATTTCTTGGTGACAATCTTATCTCTTGGAATTCAAAGAAACAACAAGTTGTTACTTGGTCTAGTATCGAGCTCTAGCTCATGCCACTGCTGAACTCATCTGGCTCCAATCCTTACTACTTGAACTTTGCATCTCCCCACTTTAACCTCCAATCTATGATGTGTCAACATTGGTGCTGCATTTTTATCGGCCAATCCAGTTTTTCATTCTCGTATGAAACATATAGAGATTAATTTTCACATCGTTCGCGAACATGTTTCTTAGAAATCTATTTTCAAACGATGCATACGTATTGATGATCAAATTGCTGACATCCTCGCCAAAGGACTTGCGTCAAACCGATTTAATTTATTACGTAACAAACTAACGGTGTATGCCTCCCCATTTCGTTTGAGGGAAGGTATTAACGACTCTACAATTAAAGAGCAACATACTTAGTCTCTTGGTTGTCATATTCCATCTATTAAATGTATTTAAAATCTTTACATATTCTAACATTTTAGTTTACTTTATTTTTGTAATAACACACATAAATATATTCTTAATCTACAACAAGTTCTTGCTTATTCCTCTTTTGTATCTCTCCCCATTAAGATTAAAGTTATCTTGTTTGTTTAATGAGCTTAAAAGTGAAAACATGACTTGCAATAATTTGATCACAACCCATATTTTACTCATTACTCTTTGCAATTATGTATATATATATATATATATATATTAATTTAGTTATATAAGATAATCATATAGTCACGTTTTTACATTTTTAATTGAGACAATATAATTTATACTTAAAGTTATTTTAATGTATTTTGTTTGAATTATATTTAAATTCATATGTCTGTATTATTTGAATATTAATGGAAGATTTAAAAAAATTATTAAATTAAATTCATCATAATTGAAACAGAATATGATAGGATACGTGCTACCAATAGAGACGGGGGTCTAACTATTGATGACAATTTCGGAAAAAATAGTTTAATAGAAATCTTGTTAGGGATTACTATCACTATCTATTATTCGCAAACCTTCACAAACATTTGAAAGGATTTAAGTGTGGAATTGTTTGTTTGAGTTTGAATCCTTGAACCAATGAATAATGAAAGACAGAAGGAAAGAACACAGAAAGATATTTATGGATGTTCGGAGCTAACTCTCCTATGTCACCCATTCTTCCACAACCGAAAGGATTTCACTAAACTTCTTGAATCAAATACAGTTCACTGAATATATAACACTCTGTTGAATAGAACAGACTTTGTTCAACTTACAATATAATTAAGAATATCTCTCAGCTAAAACAATGTTTTTGATTCTCTCTCCTGAACTTGAATATGATGTACAATCAGTAAGTTCTAGAGTGATTCGTAATGTGAGCAAAGTAACTTCTGATTCTTCTGGAAGATTTGTCCGTTGTCCTTGAGAAGCTAAATATAGTGGAAGGATACCAACGTTGAAATCTTTTGTATGGACATGTGGCACACGCCCATAGGATGGCCGCCTAAAGGACAGAGTACAACAGGCTCCGTGCTTCTAGAATGTGATCGTACTGAACGGTAGTGCGCGAGATATCCTTCTGCAACTATCCGATACTGAAAAAGTAGTGGGAGGAATATTTGTGTACGTGGCGTTCATTCATTTGATGCAGGTAGATGGTGTACTGATCTGCAAGAGAAGTGGAATAGGAGTAGTGTACAACTAGTTAGGGACGGACACACAAAGGGGCTGAGGTGGGCTTAATCCCACCCCTAGCTCATTCAATTTTATTATATATATATATATATATATATATAATTTAGAGGAATGTGCATATTGAGATGCAATTTCAGGTTTTTAAGTCGGGTTGAGAGAGAAAAAAAAAAGTTAGATATATTTATTTTATTTTTTGTTTGATTTGAATGATTATTTAGATTTTAATTATATTTTAGAATTTGTATGATATAAATTTTAGTATTTTATAATTTATGAATAATTTTTATCTTTCAAATTTATTTATTTTCTTTATATTCAAATCATATTTTATAATAATAATTATTTTATTTAAATATTGTATACTATAATAGTCTATTCCAATCTTTCAAAATAATAATATTAATATTTATATAATACCTACTTTTACCTTTTCTAAATTATATCTTATGAATTTTTTCAGTTACATATTATTTATATTTTAATCTTTTTTGTCTTAAATATTATTTTATATTTTTCTATTAATTATTGTTGGAAAGTTTTTTATTATTATTTATTTATCTGTTACAAATTGAAGTTATAATATTTAATTATATTTAATTATATAGAAACTTAATTAAAATTTTGCTTTATTAAATTTATTTAGGTTTCATAATATATTTTTTTAATATTCCCTTATATATAAGAATAATGATTTTTTTTCTCAGGATGGATCTATGCTATAATAAAAAATAATATTTTTTTATAGTATAAAAGGGACATGGTTTTTTCATTTTCTGTTTAATTTTTATTCATTATTTTCTTTTATAAATCTAAAAAAAAGATTAAACTCATTTTCATACTTTGATAAATCTATAATTTTCTCATTATATTATTCAAGCTTATAAAATTTTTTAAACTTATTTTAAATTTTGTTTCAAGCCCAGCCTAACGGTAATTCCTAGATCCGTCCCTACAACTAGTTGATCGTGGGTAGACGCGTGTTAATTTCAGACGGCTGCTAAAGCAAGGAATTAGACGTGCTCCATTAGACCACCAAGTCTAATAGAGTTAGACGTCATCGTCTATTAGAGAGATCCATTAGACTACCATGTTTAATGGAGTTAGACTGCACCGTCTAACTACGCATCCCATTAGACTACCACGTCTAATGGAGTTAGACTACAACGTCTAACCTTACATCACTTCATACTAATCTGAAGGAGTTAGAAGCTAACGTCTAACTTCATGTCTGTTAGACTTGCACGTCTAACTACGTATCTGTTAGACTTGCACGTCTAACTTACGTATCTGTTAGACTTGCACGTCTAACTACGTATTTGTTGGACTGACACGTCTAACTACGTATCTGTTAGACTGGAACGTCTAACTACGTATTTGTTAGACTGACACGTCTAACTACGTCTCTGTTAGACTTGCACGTCTAACTACGTATCTGTTAGACTAACACGTCTAACTATGTATCTGTTAGAATAGCATGTCTAACTATATATATGTTATATTGGCACGTCTTACTACGTATCTGTTAGATTAACACGTTTAACTACGTATCTTTTAGACGGGTACATCTAACTATGTATCTGTTAGACTGACACATCTAACTACGTATCTGTTAAACTAACACGTATAACTACGTCTCTGTTAGACTTGCACGTCTAACTACGTATCACATCTAATTAGTCTGCTTAGACCACGTCTAACTAGACAAATCTGATGCACCCGCATAGAAATAATTAGACGGCTTAACTTTATTCATATCTAAATATCATCAAATCTTAATTGATTAATATTTAGCACTTTTCTGTTAATTCACTTTTTACTTAGTTCTGCAAACAATTTCTTCTAAGTTAATTAAATATTAATTTTTCCTAACAAAATACTAAAAAAAAAGATCAAATAACTTAAATTAAATTACAATTATTATATTGGCAAATTACAAGATGACTAATCTTATTTTGTTTTGATTAATATTATTTTTTTCAATCTGTAATTTTTTATTATAAATTTAACTACAATAATTAAATGGTAATTAAAAACCTAATTATTAATAAAAATCGCAGTTAATACCTTCAAATTTAGGATGGGATAAGACTGCAGTTAAAAGTCACGACGGTTAACATAGTTAATATCATCAATTTTTACGGAATATATAAAATTGTAATAAATGGCTAAAACTTTTAATTGACTATTATAAATGGCCGTTAATAGTAAACTCAACTATTAACAATGATTTATACTGTTAGTGCTTAATACTTTTAAATGCAGTTTTTAAAAGTTGCCATTAATAGGGACTAAAATTAAAAAGTCTTAAAATAAAGTAGAGATTATATATATAAATAAATAAATAAACGTGTATATATAAATGTTATTTTTTATATATTTCATTTATCCCTTTCCGAGCTTAGCGGTAAAAAGAGGTGAATATCTAAGGTCCACAGTCTTTGAGGTTTTGGGTTTGAGTCCGTCAGACGACAAGTTCTGTTCGTATGTTTAAATTGATTGAGTAGATTTGTGAGTTATTTGCTTAATTCGAGAGTATTAGCCGTTCTCCGAAATAGACGCGGAATTCAAAAAATTAAGAAAAAAATTAGTTTTTTTTTTTTAAAGTTGAAATATGAGATAAAGAAAATAATATTAATAAAGTGAATGAATAATTAATAAATTCGATTGAAATTTATTGTTAATGTTTATTATCAAATTTATAAATGTATATATAAAATTTATGATTATATATCAAATTATTATATAAAATAATATATTGATATATAAGGTATAAGACTAACTATTATTGGAAAGATATAAATGTTGACTTCATATTATATATTATTTTAGGTATGTAAATATGATATAAATCATTACTTATTCCTTTGCATTGTTTTTCAAAATTTAATTGGGAATTAAGCTGAAAAGATAATATTGTATAATAATTATAAATATATATTCTCAATTAAATATGTATTTAATATTATATATATCATTTGAATATAATTTTTAGTTATAAAAATTATATTAATGAGACTATTTCGTGTTATATTTCTGTGGATAAATTATTTATAAATATAGTTAAATTATTTACATAATAATTATTTAAATGTAAGTAATATTATAAAATCAAATCTTTAATAAATAATTTATTATCTTTATTAATAGTTATAATGTATATAAAGGACATGTATTAAATATAAATAATATTTTATTATAAATTAATTTTATAAATTAATCATTGATGAATTAGTTTAATACATTTACATAGAATTAAATAATTTATACTTAACTATGAGGGAAAAATATTAATAAGATTTTCCTATTTTATATTTCTAAATAATTATTTTAAATACATATAATCCACTTTGAGAATAATATATATATATATATATATATATATATATTTATAAAAAGGAATTAATATGGATAAATTATTTATAAATATAACTAATATAATGGAGTTAATTTTTTAATAAAATATAATATAACCTAATAAATGTTAGTGATGAATATAACTAATATAATGGAGTTAATACTTTTATTATAAACTTATTTTATAAATTAGTTAGTGATGAATTAGTTCTACTCTAACTAATATAGAACTAATTTACTTATAATCAAATATTTTATATTTAATTAGGACAGAAAAATATTAATTTTAACTATACATAATTATTGATATAAAATTTTTAAATAATTATTTATATATATATATATAATCAATCTTTTTTAATAAATAAAATTTATTTGTAACGACCGGAAATACCGTCGCTATTGAAAATTCCATTGTCACTAAAAATAAAAAGCCTCGCCAGCCATCCCTACATTTTCCATAGCTAAAACATGGATGCAAAAATAGATACCGTTACTAAAATATGACCACATGAATACATTACCGTCGCTAAAGGATACTATGTGATTTTTTTTTTACTAAATCTAATAATAACAAGAAAAAAAAACTAAGAGTAACATTGAAATACAAATTTTAATATAAAAATTGTTACTTGTATTCCTAAATAAGCAAACATTACATTTAACAAATTTAAAAAAAATATATTTAATCAAATTACAATTCCCATATAAATTAGCAAATATTTAAACAAATTACAATAATTAATAAGAATTTTATTTTAAGAAGAACATTATTCCTTACATGTTGAAGCTAAAAGACTCAAGGACCTCTCCAACCATACTTAAGTTATGTGCCCCCATCAATCTTTTACATCAATCTTTTACCCAAATGATATGATTGAATCAATAACTTTTACCTAAACTAATTTTTAACTAATTAACCAGTATAAAAGAAACCCAACTAATTTCTTTCAATTAATTTGTTAGGATCGGGATCGCCGATATGGGACCGAGGTCCGGCTAAAGGAGACCTCTTTAAACACAACACGTACACAACGGTTGACTATAATTCAGTTATGAATTAAAACTTGTCTGAACACTATGTAGGCAGTCACAAACTCTTGAATCGAGTTCAAGGGCGGAATTGTTTGTTTCGGCTTGAAGTAACACACACGGATCAATTGAAGATGAAAGTGGAGAGAATTCGATTAGAGTGAGAGAAACCGGTTCAGTTGATTTGGTGACCGAAAGTAAATAAAGAACACATAACACAAATTTTATGGATGTTCGGAGATAAGCTCCTACGTCACCCCTTCTTCTCAAACCGTGAGAAGGATATTCACTCAGGAATATTCCACAACACAACAATACACAATCGAGTCTTATTTACTGCTCGATGTACACTTTACAATACTCACACCGTATTGCAATACACTTTTACAAATATGTAAATACACAGATTTCTTCAGTTCATTCTTATCACTCAAATAGCTTTTCAGATTTTTCAAAGTATATTCGCAAGTTTTTCGCGCGGAAACTGGAGAGTACCATAGAGCATTTCTTTTGCCTTTATGCTTCCTTTTATAGAGGAAATATGATAACGGTCATATTTCTCTCTCTTCAATGTGATTGGTCAGAACGAGTCGTGCCGGTCAGGAGTAGGTGCCTTGCACGCTTTGTCTTTTGTACACATGGCAGTTGTGCATTTGGCAGTCGCCTTCCCCTTGAAGGTTGCTTGTAGACTTATACAAAATCAGGTAATCATTTGCCTGTATTTTTGTCTTGTTTCAGAACCTTCTTCTTCATATTCCCAAGGAATATTTTATTTATCTTAACACGTTGGAGATGTTTGGTAGCCTTAAGATATTTTAGGAGTTTAAACCATCCAGACAGTTTCGGTTTGCATTTCAACCGGGTTATGTTTAGCCGATCCGTATTTCTTAGAAGTTAGATCAGTTAAGGAGTTCCAGTTTGAGCTCTTTTAGAAGAATCAGTTTGACCAGTCTAGTTAAAGATAAGCACTTGCCATTGTTTGACCGGTTTGGTTGAAGATATGCACCTGCACATAAAATTGAATTTGGTTAAGTTCTTTTCGATAGTTAATTACTTGTTAATTGAATATCTAGTTTTTCTAACAATTTCTACCTTTTTGATTATTTAGAATAAATATTCAAAACTTGTAATTGTTGGTCGGTTTAAAGAAGTTGTATTTATTTGGCCGGTTGAAAAGGGTTGAAGAAAATTCTAACAATTTCTCCCTTTTTGATTATTTAGAATAAATATTCAAAACTTGTAAACGTTGTCCGGTTTCAAAGAATTAGGTTTTGTTTGGCCGATTTTAGAAAAGCGGTTACTTAACAATTTTTCCCTTTTTGATACTTTTAGCATAAGAGTATCAAAACCAGCGACCGAAAAAAGACAAACCGAATACCATAAATTTTTATAAATAGTCATATAATATAGATAATGATATTTTTTTAAAAAACATATACTTATAGATTTCAAAAATATTATAAGTTGGAAAATATATAAGTAGGTGATAAAGCATGAAAGATGGTAAGAGTTTATTGGCCCCCTTGTTCTCTTGATCGTCGGTCTATGTCTTCGAGACATCCGGATAAGAAGCTTGTTCTTGGAGCTGTGCTACCCAGCGATTGGGATCTTCTATTTTACATAAAGTTCCCAATGGATTCGGCTCTAGCGCCGCGATTTGGCTGGACACTTGAATGAGCTGGGTTGATCAATTCTATTCTTGGTCGGCGTCTCCTTGTGTTTAGAGGTGCACCATCTTATTCTTCATCATCAGTAGTCGGATTCTCATATATTAGAATGCATGTGTGTTCAGCTCGGGACATGACTTCGGCTACTTGATCTCGTTTTCGCTTATTTATTTACGACAGTGTCATTCTAGTAGTAGGGGGATCATGTGGAATAATACTAACCGTACCGGTGTTTCCTTGTTCAGTTGTTCTCGAATTAGCTTCTTCTTCGTGAATTCTCTGGGCTAGTGCTTCTTCATTTATTTTAGTTTCCTTAGCACGCCGGCCTTGATCTTTTTCTTCGGCCTGAATCTATTTGGCCGTTTCCTCATCTCTTCGAATTTGTTCCTCGGTAGCTACTGCCATGATTCTTGCTAGTTCATCTACTTGCGCAGACATAGCTTGTACCATTACAAGAATTTGAGATGTAACCTTTTCAACGTTTTCAATCTTTGACTCGGTCGAAGAAGCCCTAACTTCCAAAGATCCATGCCATAAGGACGCCTTATCGTCTAATGATGCCTCCCATCAGACTATAGAGTCCTGAATAATTTTATGAATGGTTTTCAGAATGAAATCTTTCATTTCATCTGAAAAGGCGACAGCCGCTTGACTTGGTGCCTTGTGCGGGGAGTGAACCGATAGAGACATCTCGGATATGTTCTGATTCACAGGATTATCATTAGCTTGAGTAGGAGACTTATCCAGTGGAGTTTTGGTTGGTGATTTGGAGGATGGGGAAGTCGTTCGACCTTCAGGAGGCGTGAGAAGATGTTCTGGTTAACTCTCTTCTTGTTGTCTCCAAGCTTGTCTTAAAGATTGACCGATTTCAAAGTTCGTTATCTCTGGTACTTGTCCGGCATTTCTTTCGGTTTCTTCCGCCATCCTAGTTATTTCGTTCTGAATATTCCTTTCAATCGATGTCAATGTGGTCATTACAATTTTTTCCTCCCCGACTATTTCATCCATAGCACTTTGTTGTTGACGAATGTTTTTCATGGTTGAAGTTAACACCTTCAGTTTCGCACTGAACTCAACCAATTGTCCTCTTGACAAGGCGAGCGGTACGGACGAAGTTTTGGCGAGATCAATCGCCTCTACTTCCACAACTAACAGTATGTCCCTCTTTTCATTTAATTCTAGTCCATCCAGAAACATATCTCTGAATAAAACTTGTGACCTTAATATCCTCCATTCGTGAAAGGAATCAGATAAGTCATAACCTTTGTCGGTAATCATCCTTAGAATATCATCCACGATTTTATCGGCCCTTTGTTTGGCCAACTCGGAATCCGGAATCTCAGTTTCTAGAATAGTTGTATCATGAGCCTCCTCCCCACGAGGAGAGTTGTGATCTGATCCGGTTGAAAGAACTGCTTCAACCGCTGGACCAATGAGTTTTATTTCTACATGGTCACTCTCATGTGCCAGAGGTTGTTCAGTGGGGATTTCTTCTTCGTTCCCTTGGGCCATTTCATCGGTCTGTTCATTTTCGTCTGCCCGGTCAGTTTCACCATTCTGACCGGTCTCAATGAGTTTACTTGTCACATCGGTATTAGCTATCTGATTGACGTCGTGTACTATATTAATAATAATATAAGAGGTCTTCTTTAGAGCCTCTACAGCTGCAGGCCCAACAGTTTGAATAACGGACTCCCTAGATACATTAACGATAGCAGGATTGAGAGTACTTTCCTCATGAGCGGGGGATGTCTTTGTTGTAGATCAGCCAGTTGCACTGGCCGATGATTCCTTGGGCGTAGGATGAATTTCCGGGTTTTGAGCATGTTCGGCGTGAATCTACTCATCAGCGGATTGGGGTTTGAAAGGGGGACCTCCTCAGCCGAATTGGGGTTAGGAAGAGCCGCGAGATTAGCCAACCCGGAGGGTATCCCAGATGGTGTTATTTCGGTGTCGGTTGACTAACTAACTGATTTCTCATTCACCGGCTTCTTTCCTTTCTTCCCTTTTTCCCTTGGTTTCCTTAACCTAGGGCTTCTTAACCTTCAATTCGGTTTCTTTAGGTGCCATCTCTCTTGGCACATTTGTAGCTCTAATCAGGCTTTTCCCGATATTTACTGTATTAACTATTTTGGAGTTTAGAATAAGAGTACCTGATCCGGTTGGGATCTGAAGATGTTGCAGTATCTTGTCGATCTGCATGGCGTATCCTAGAGACCGATCATTCTTTTCGGCCACCATTTCACATAATTCTTCAAATAAGACATCGACTCAGTCGATCTTATCGCCCAAATGATGTCGACCATCATTTCAAACTTGTACCGAGTTAGATTATCAAAATTACCTCATTTCCCTTGAAGGGATTTGGAAACGATATCGCATAGCCACTTGTATTCGAACTTCAGCAAACTCTTCTTTCCGGTGAACTCCACTAGTTCATCCGTATTGGAGATTATTTTCTGAATCTCCACAGCTTCTTCTTCAGGTATGTTTGTAGAGAAATCGCGCCCCTCAATGGGTAGATGGAGAGTCGCGGCAAACGTTTCCTCCGATAGCTGGAACTCGGTACTTCCCACCTTTGAAGAAATAACCCTCTTTTTCAGACTTGCGTTCTCAAAGACTTGCGTAACTTCTTCCTTGTAGACCACGAACGGTCCACCGAGAAAGGATTCCAGACTAGATTGTCTTAACAGATCCATCATCCTTCTGATTTATGTGGTTCCATTGTTGTTGATGTCCTCAAAATCCACCTGCACGATGTGAACAAAGAGTGCATTATCACGTCCCATATTTGAGATTTAGAAAAGAACTTGTGAAGAACGTAGAATAGATTGAAGGCAAGAGAAGTTAGAATGCAAGAGAGAGAATAAGCGTGATTGAAGTAATGAACATGCAACCCTTTATATAGTGAGTGAAGGTGACGGTTACGTAACCAAACCGTCACGATCTTTCAGGAAAAAGGCGCCAAAATTTTCCTCCAAAAGTTACTGCGGTAACTTTTGGCGGTAAACTATGGGCGGTAAGAAATGAGCAGTAAACTGTGGGCGGAAAACTCTGTTCCATTTTAAACTTTAATGTGAAGTAAGCTGTGTTATCTAAGATGCACCGAAGTGTTTGACAAGTTAGCCGAAATTTTTGAAGTTCACCGAAACTGAAAAGTGAACTGAATCTTTTGAGTTGATCGTTTTAAACGGTGAGGTGAATATTCTTTTGAGTTTAACCGAGATTGATAAGTTAAGCGAAATTTTGAAAGTTAACCGAGATTGTTTAAGATTAATCGAATTCTTGAAGTTCATCGAATTTGACAAGTTAATTGAAATTTTGGAAGTTAACCGAGATTTTGAAATGAGTGGTTGAATTTAAATAACAATCAGTCGTACAGCAAAATAACCGGATTGTTTAGAAACTACAAGTGCAGGAAATTGAAAAGCTTAGTCCCTAATTTCCATTCTCTCAATCTAGCCTTCCACCGTTGAACCGGTCCTTGCGTGCAAGGATTTTATCTTAGAGAGAGAAACGCAAACGATGTTTGTGATTTTGATTTGTTGGTGAAGAGTTCCTTAAATAGTTGAACGGTTTTAAAAGTATTTATTATATTCATTTATTGAGAGGATTTATTCGTTATGAGATATCTTATCAATATTCCCAAATTGAATGCTTTTTAGGATTTGAGAAAAGATATTCATTTTTCAAAATGTATCTTGGGGAAGGAGTGATGTAGAATGTCCTGCCTAGGTTGACCGATCATAAATTTTGAAAAACGGTTAAGTGAAGGCTTGTTGCTGGATATCTCGTTCGTACACATCTTCTCCCAAACAGGTCCTCCTCCATCTCTATATAACCGCTGGCTTTTCCGGCGATATGAACATATTTAAGTAATTGTCGTTTTGTAAGACCATAATGAAAACGCATTGTTTTGAACATGTTCGGTTTTTAAGCTTTGGGAACCGGTAGCTTCTCCCTGAGAATGTGCCCGGTTAGAGATTAAGTATTTGAAAAGACAATTTAAACCGAAAATGTTAACACCGAATTGCATTTAAAACCGAAAATTTTCAAAACTCAAAGGACAACAAAATAATTGGTTATGAATTTTAGAATACATTTTAAGTCGATAGATCCTAAAGCTAATAGTGAGATGGACCAATAGCCGGAGTATTTCTGGCTTTTTCTTTGTCCATCCGGTCAAGGTGTGCTTGGATCCTATCCTTTGTCAGCAACTGGTTCGGATAGAGAGTGGCACTTGGGCCGAGATAGACGTTGAGATTAAAGAACATATCGCATAGCTGTGGGGCATATCCGGTTTGTCCTTTGTTGGAAATGATCATATCCTTCAGATTGTTGAATATGATCCAGGACCAGTTCACCGAAGTGCCTTTGGTGATGGCAACCATCATTTCAATGATTTTTTGGGTATATTGTTGAGTGTTTTCCCTTGCAAGAACACTTTTGCTAAAAATTTCACTTAGGATTTGGAACTCGTTTTGAAGAGAGCTCTTGGGTCCCCAAGTGTTGATCGGTGTCATAGAGTCGGAAAAGTGATGACGCATCTCATTGATGACTATTGGAGAGTAGGTAAGAACGGTGAAACATTCAGTGGGTAAACCGCAACTCAATGCAAAATCTATCTCACTGAAGAGGAAGGTTTCACCATGAACTTAAGCGAGGGTAATATCCCCCTCAATGACCTTAGCGGTTCTAAAGAACTCATTGACTAGATTGTAGTCAATGACATATCGGTCCTCCAAAAAATTTCGTAGACCGGTGGTTTTAAGAGATCGGAATAGACATTGAATTTCAACGTCATCAGATTGAGAAGCCTATTCGAAATCGGCGAGAACTTTGTTTGCAAGAAGGCAAGACATTTTGTTTGATGATGTTTGATAGAGATTTTGATTGAACGTGAAGGAGGGATGTGTTACTTAAATAACCAAGGTTCGGTTAGCGTATCTAGGTGGGTTATATTCATATTTAGATATTATGGTTATTTCCATGAAAAGTAATGATGAGATTAGATGTTCAAAGATATTTTGATGAAGTGTTAGTCTTTCTCTTAACAGTGATAGACACGTGTCTTCACGTTGTTTGAGATTTAGACTATTTTCTTTTTCAAGTGATTATTTTCAAGCATGCATGACAACCAATTTTCAGCTATCCCATATTGACCGAAAAATGAACTAACCGAAACTAGGATGTACATAATCGGTTGATTTTTCATGACCAGTATTTGGAGGTAGATTATTTTATTTTGAATAAGTACTTCCTGGTTAAGCAGTAGTTATTCAAGTTAGAAAATAATTTCATCTGTTTTATCTGAATCATTTGGACCGCTTGATTTGTGTACAGATAATTTGGTAGGTAAATTTATCCAATCTCAACTGGAGACAGCTGTCCAGTTTAACATACTTGACTTATTATCCCATTGATTTTTCATGCATATGATGAATAATTTTCCAATCGTTTTTTTAATTAAATAGAATGCAGGTTTTCAAAACATATCCGATCAGTTTTTCAAAGAGTTCCAAAAGCATGATTTGAGAAGCGTAAGCTTCTCCCTGAGACTATGCCCCGGATTTTCATGAGTAAAATATTTTAGAACATCCAGAAGTATCTAAGACAAAAGTTGACTGGTATCAGCATGTCCTAAAATGTTTATAAAGAAAGAAAACTTAGCTTCTGGTAGTGGCTTAGTGAAGATATCGACTACTTGTTGATCGGTATCAACTACTCTCGGATGAAATGATGTCTGATGTCGATATGTTTTATTCTTGACTGCAACACTGGATTATATGTGATAGCTATCACACTTGTGTTGTCACAAAAGATCGGTGATTCTTCAGTAGTAATACCAAAATCCTTTAGTTCCTGTTGGATTTAGAGTAGTTGAGCACAAAAGCTTCCAGCTGTAAGGTACTCCGCCTCTACGGTTGAGGTGGCTACTGAAATTTGTTTCTTGCTATACCATGACAAAAGCCGGTCCCCAAGGAACTGGCATGTACCATTGGTACTCTTTCGGTCTATTTTACAACCCGCGTAGTCTACATCAAAGTAGTTGATTAGATTAAAGCTTGAGTCCTTTGGATACCACAATCCCACATCTATGGTGCCATTTCGATATTTTAGAATTCATTTGGCCACTGTATAGTTTGATTGCTTTGGATTGGCCTAAAATCTTCCGCATACTCCGACCGCAAACAGTATATCTGGTCGACTTGCTGTCAGGTATAATAGTGAATCGATAATCCCTCGGTAAGCCGTAATGTCTACTCCTTGACCGTCATCATCTTTGTCTAACTTAATAGATGAGCTCATAGGAGTGGCGGCTGAAGAGAAGGTGTCCATTCCGAATTTCTTTAGTAATTCGGTTGTGTATTTGGATTGGTTGATAAATGTTCCTCCCTCGATATGCCGAACCTGGAGACCTAGAAAGAAACTCAACTCCCCTATCATACTCATTTCAAATTTGTCAGTCATTAACTTTGAAAATTTGTCACATAGTTTAGAATCGGTTGATCCGAAAATTATATCATCCACATAGATTTGAACCAGTAAAATATGTCCCTTTTTCACAAATTTAAATAAGGTTTTATCTACCGAGCCTATGGTAAAATCATGATTAAATAGAAATTTTGTTAGTGTATCATACCATGATCTAGGAGCTTGTTTTAAACCGTAAAAAACTTTATCCAGCCGATACACATGACTCATTAATTCTGGATTTTTAAAGTTAGGAGGTTGTTCGACATAAACCTCTTCACTTAACTCACCGTTTAAAAATGCACTTTTAACATCCATTTGAAATATTTTGAAGTTTTTTTAAATCCGAAAATGCAAGAAAAATTCTAATGGCTTCAAGTCTAGCCACAGGAGAAAAAGATTCTTCAAAATCAATGCCTTCTTCCTATTTATATCCTTGAGCCACTAATCTGGCTTTGTTCCTCGTAACCAAACTGTTTTCATTGAGTTTATTTCTGAACACCCATCTTGTTCCTATAACTAATTGATGTTTCGATCTTGGAACTAGATGCCAAACTTTATTACTCTCAAACTGGTTCAGCTCCTCTTGCATTGCTAAGATCCAATCGGGATCTAAAAATGTTTCATCCACCTTTTTCGGCTCAATTTGTGATATGAAAGCCGAATTTTCATATTCTTCCAAAAGTTGATGCCTAATTCGGATGGGTGATGTGGGGTTACCTAATATGAGCTTAGGAGGATGATCTTTATTCCTTTTAAGGTTCGGTCCAGTTATGTCTCCCAAGTGACCGGTTATCTAATCAACGTTAGACATACCGAGAGGCTGAACATAGTCAAGCCAACTAGTTTCCTTAGTGCACTCTGAGTTGTCAATTTCCCGTCGTGGAGCAGCTTGATCCGATTGAGTTTTAGTATTAACCGTTTGATCATAGACAAACCTTCTAAAAACAGGAACCTCATCTTCATCGTCGGATTGAATATTTAAGTTTTCCAACCGATTATGTAGATCAAAGGATGAAGCAATATTGCTTTCAACCGATTCATCAAAAACAACATGTGAGTATTCTTCAAAAGTTAAGGTCCTAGTATTATATACTCTATATGCATTACTAACTGTTGAATAACTCAGCATTATACCTATATCGGATTTATCATCAAATGCGGTCAAATAATGTTTGTCGTTGATATGAATGTAACATTTATAGCCAAATATCCTAAGATACCGAATATTAGGAACTCTGTCATAGTATACTTCAAATTGTGTTTTATTTAGCCGTTTGTTGATCATAGATCGGTTTGTGTATGACATGCAGTGTTGATAGCTTCAGCCCAAAACTTTTGAGCGACACCCGAATCGACTATCATGGACCTTGTGTCTTCTTTGAGAGTTCGATTTCTTCTCTCAGCCAGTCCGTTTTGTTGAGGAGTTCTAGCACTAGACAACTCGTGCCTAATACTGGAATCATTAAGAAATGCAGTTAACGTACTATTTGTGAATTCGGTTCCTCTATCACTTCTAATCTTATTGATTCGTATTGATTTCTGATTTTGTAATCTTCTAAGCGGTTTAATCAAATTTGGAGTAGCTTCATTTTTGGAAACCAAAAATATCACCTAAGTAAACCAAGAGTAGTCATCAATAACAAACATAGTATAATGCATGCCGCCTAGGCTTGTGACCTTAACCGGTCCAAATATATCCATATGAAGTAATTCTAAGCATTAGATTGATTGAAAATTTCATTTACTTTTAAAAATTGCCTTTATTTGTTTCCCCATTTGACATGCAGAACATACTTTATCTTTTGCAAATTTCATGTTAGGCATTTCTTGAACTAACTCTTTGGCGCAAATAACATTATTATTTTTAAAGTTCTAGTGGTTTAGCCGTTTTGTACCAGAGCCAGTTCAAATAATTCTTAGCTATCATGCAAACCTAGTTTTAAGTTTTCATTTTCCAATCCACTTTGTAAATGTTTCCTAACCTATTTCCGGTTAATAGAACGCTACCCTAAGTGTTCTTAACTAAACATGCATGTTTGTGGAATTCAACCGTGTATCCTGCATCACACATTTGACTTATGCTTAACATTTTAAAGTGCAGATTTTCAACAAGAATTACATTGCTTATAGTTAGATTGTCATGGACAATCTTACCCTTTCCCACGACTCTACCTTTAGAGTTATCACCGAAAGTGATCATTGCACCAGTTTCCTGAATGATATCGGTTAGCAACCCACTGTTTTGGTTATGTGTCTACAGCAACCACTGTCCAAATATCATTCTAAGTTCCCTAGCCCCTTTTTCTTCTTAATCTGCAAAAATAAATATTTACACCTATTTGGTACCCACATTTACTTGGGTCTGTGGTTGATTAGTCCCTTGGGAATCCAAACTTTAATTAGTCGGATGACTTTCCCATTAGTAGTGTTAATTATCTCACCGTTACCTGGCTTGACATCTCTCTGTCATCCGATTGGTGTTTCATTGTGTTGTGGTTGTGAACGTTGACAAGTTATATAAGAACGTCTATCGGTTTCGTTTCTTACCGGCCGATTGACTTTTTTTCTCTTAGGATGAAGTCATTTAGCTGTGTCGGTTGGACTCACATATTTAATTTCCTTAGCTAGCGGTATGTTATGGTCTTCCTCGGTATCGGTTGAACTGCTCTTAACAAAGATTATGAACGTAAGTTTGTTCTTGCTGAGGTTCAACTCTTTGAATGTTTCCGGATAGCCGATTTTCTGCCTTTGTATCCAAGGTCAAACTTGCATTTGGTGTGTTTGGTAGGTAGACATCTGGTTTACAACTTCACTGGATTTCTTCCAAGCAGCCATGACATAGTTAGATCTTTCATTTTCTTCGGTTAACGATTGAACTATCTCTACTTGAGCTTCCCATTCTCATAGGATAGTTCAATCGGTTCATTGGTCTTGGTTCCACTTGATTCACCGGTTTGGAAGTTGCTCGATTGATTAGTATGAATATTCAGTCGGGTAGGTACAAGGGAAGATAAGTTCTTGAACTCAATGACCATGTCATTGAGAGCAGTAACTAAATCTTCCTTGTTGAACTCTTCAGAAGAGAAGTCAAATACCTCTTCTTCCTTAGCCATGAGACAAGGAAATTCGTTGCCATCGTTCTCCGTGTCAGAATAAGCCCAATAGCTTCCACCGTCATCGGCTAATAATTCCTTCTAAACTTCTTTTCCTTCACCAGATTGATGATATTCACCTCTCTGGTTGTTGTCAGCCGGTCTACGATCATCTGGCCTTCGGTCGTCTCTCCTTGGTCTTCTGCACTCCGACCTGTAATGACCTAAAGCGTTACAATTATAACATATAACATTAGATTTATCACCGTAGTTGTAGTTGTAGTTGTTCGATAGTTGACTCTTCTTTATGAATCTTTCGAATTTTCTTGCAAGCATGGCCATCGCATCCTCGGTAAACTGTTTAGCGGTCTTGACTAGTGTCGAAATGGTTGGCTCCACTGATGTCATCAAAGCTTTGGTTGCGTTTGATGTTGAGGATTCATCTTCGATCCGAGATCTCATCTTGAACTCATATGCCTTCTAATCCTCAAACACATCATGCAGTTTCATTTGCCCGAGACTGTTAGATTCTCGCATCACCATTGTTTTTATATCCCAAGCACTAGGAAGAGACCTCAATGATTTGACAATGGTTTCTTTGTTGTCATACTTCTTTCCGAGAGTAGACAACTCATTCACCACATTTTTGAACCGATCACCGAACTCCTTCATGGTTTCACCCGGTTTCATCTTAATGTTTTCAAACTTCTGAGTCACCACCAGTATCTTATTCTCTTTTGTTCTTTCAATTCCCTCGTAAAGCTGAATCACCATTTCACAGGCTTCCTTTGTAGTAGCGCAATCTCAGACTTTTTCAAACGTGTTTCTGTCTAGAGATTTGAAGATATGTCTCCTGCAATGGTTGTCTAGGTTATTCCTTCGCCTATCTTCGGCTGTCCATTCACCTTTCTCCTCCTCAATCTTTATCGGACCTTCGTTAAGAATGGTCGCCATTTCATCATCCATGGGAATCAAATGTAGATACATTTGAACCTTCCAATCAACAAACGCCTCACTTTCTAGCATCGGGGGCTTCTCATTGTGAGTCGTGTTTTCCAGCTTCGTGTTACTTGAGTGTTGAGACTAGCTGCTCTGATACCACTTGTTAGGATTAGGATCGCCGAAAGGGTACCGAAGTCCGGCTAAAGGAGACATCTTTAAACAAAACACACACACAACGGTTGGCTCTAATTCGATTAAGAATTAAAACCTGTCTGAACACTACGCAAGCAGTCACAAACTCTTGAACCGAGTTCAAGGGCGGAATTGTTTGTTTCGGCCTGAAGTAACACACACGGATCGGTTAAAGATGAGAGTGGAAAGAATTCGGTTAGAGTGAGAGAAACCGGTTCGATTGATTTGGTGACCGAAAATAAATAAAGAACACAAAACACAGATTTTATAGATGTTCGAAGATAAAGCTCCTACGTCACCCCTTCTTCTCAAACCGTGAGAAGAATATTCACTATGGAATATTCCACAACATAATACAACACACAATCGAGTCTTATTTACTGCTCGATTTACACTTTACAATATTGGAGAGAACTAGAGAGCATGTGTTTGCCTTTGTGCTTCCTTTTATAGAGGAAATATGACAACGGTCATATTTCTCTCTCTTCAATGTCATTGGTCAGAAGAAGTCGTGCCGATACGGATTAGGTGTCTTGCACGCTTTGTCTTTTGTACACATGGCAGTTGTGCATTTGGCAGCCGCCTGCCCCTTGAAGGTTGCTTGTAGACTTGTACAATATCATGTAATCATTTGCCTATTTTTTTTTTGTGTCAGAATCTTCTTCTTCATATTCCCAATGAATATTTTGTTTATCTTAACATGTTATCATCATTTCATATCTTTTTTTGAATCATTTGTCCGTTGGAGATGTCTGGTAGCCTTAGGATTTTTCAGAAGTTTAAACCATCCAAATAGTTTCGGTTTTCATTTCAACGGGTTTTGATGTTTAACCGATTCACGTTTATTAGAAGATTAATCAGTTAAGGAGTTCCGGTTTGTGCTCTTTCTGAAGAATCGGTTTGACCGGACTGGTTAAAGATAAGAACTTGCCATTGTTTGACCGATTTGGTTGAAGATATGCACCTGCACATAAAATTGAATTTGGTTAACTTTTTTTAGATAGTTAACTACTTGTTAATTGACTATCTAGTTTTTCTAACAATTTCTCCCTTTTTAATTATTTAGAATAAATATTCAAAACTTGTAATTGTTGGCCGGTTTAAAGAAGTTGTATTTATTTGGCCGGTTGAAAAGGGTTGAAGAAAATTCTAACAATTTCTCTCTTTTGATTATTTAGAATAAATATTCAAAACCTGTAAACGTTGGCTGGTTTCAAAGACTTAGTTTTTGTTTGGCCAAGTTCAGAAAAGCGGTTAATTAACACAATTCTTGGATGATTATAAAATTTCTTATATACATATTTCAATGTACCATCACAAAATAAGAAGAATTACAAATCAACTTACCTTCATCACAAAAATCAAGTTGCCACGTTCATATAGACCACGTTTCTCCGTTGTCTACAAAACAATAAATTATAAGTTTTTCTAAATATTTTAAATAACAGAAACTTCAATATGTAAGATATATGTAAGATATATATAAGATGATAAATGTATTATCTTAAAAAAAAAGAACAAAATGAAGAAGGAATGGTAATTGAAGACAATAAGTACATAAATATTTATATTACCAAGGAATAGTAGTCTTATATAAAGACAATACTTGTAAATATATATATATATAACTTCAACCAATTTTTGCATCTTAAAAATTGAGGATATAGGATCAAGTTTAAAAATTAAAAGCAAATTATGATGATTTTATTAGCGAATATCTACAGAAACAAATAATTCATTACAGTATTACATAGTTTTTCTCCAGAATCATCCAGTTATATTAAAACTAAGTAATATATAATAACATCTAGCAAAATTGTGAAAGCAGTAAATATTTATTACTCATTTCTATATAAAATTATAAAGGATTATTCACTAACCTGTCAAGTTAAAAATTAATACGAAATTATGTTATATACTGCACAAGTGGAGTTAATGTTGATTGCATCAAGATAGTCATACTCTTCTTTAAAAAGAACATTTGTTCGAGTACTCCCGGCGCTCAAGAGTTCAGTAACATTAGTCACGTTTACTAAAATGAAAACATAATTTGAGAAAAATTAAGGTTGATAATTTTGGACACAACACGAAAGCAATACCTGAACCGAACACAAAAAAATCAGGTTAGGATCATGTATTTTTTGTTTGGGTCAAAATCAGGTTACCTGATTAATAAACATGTCAAAATTGGGTTGAACAAAAATGACCCAAAGTAGACACGATAACCCATTTATAAATTTCTTTTGTTGAGTTTTAACTATTTTATGTTATTCTTTCCTATTCACTCACTCATTTTCTTTTTTAAAATTGTTATAAATGAATTTATAATTTAACTTTATTTTTATTATATGTTGATGTCATTTTAATTTGAAAAAGAGAGATGTGAATTAATTATATTGAGTTTGGTTCGAGTTGAGTTAGGTAAATCGGGTGAAACAAGTCAGGTTCGTGTCAATCATAAATAAACAGGTCAGGTTCGGATAAATCACAAATAAATAGGTCAAGTTCAGTTTAGAGATTTTGATCTAAATTACTAAAAATGTCAAGTTCAGGTCAGTATTGTTTAACCCGTCAACCCGCCAACTCGAACCTGCAACCTGAAAGTGACCAAATTGACACCCCTAAGGAAAAATGTTGATGATATATGTTTATATATAGAAGACACTAACTAAAATAATTTAAGATGTAATTAAACTATTCAATCATACAAATAAAATAACTAACCTGAACCAAATGATCTTGAACATTCTGCTCAAACAAACTAACAATAAAAATCAACCAAGTGTAATGGCTAAAACAAAAAATATAAACATATCTTCTAATACATCCTTCGTCCCTGCATTTTCTCTAAGAATACATATTAAACATATCTTCAGGTGAAAAAGAAATTTGCCTCAAACTTCAAATATTTCTGAGTGAGGTTGTACATGTTTTCTAAACCCTAACAAAGGAATATATAAATTAAGAGATAGTCATCTAAGTTTCCTTTCCATGAAAAAAACATGTTTGATAGTTTATAATCAATGAATTAAATTTTAATAAAATAGTTTTATAGTATTAAATAATTGTATAGAATAAATTTTAATAATTATATTTTTTGATGAACCAAATTAATCGTTATCAGCTCAAAGAACCGTTATACTTCCTCATGAAAATCATGAAAATATTACTGTTAGTTTTATTAATTAAATATAAATGATATTTAGGAAAATAAAATTCACATAAAATTCAAATGTGAATTAATTGTGCAAGTGTGAAATTTGTGTTGAATCGAAATTGACGAGATCATCCTTTCGAAATGTTGAAAGAAATAATAGACCACTTCATTTCATTCATACAGACGTGTATATTCTTGTTATGTGTATATTCTTAAAAGGAACACCAACACATGGAAATAATATTAAAGACACAAAAATGGTTAAATCCACTAAAGATATGTTAAATTTAAAATTTGACATGAAAGATACGAAATTTTATTCTTGTTATACAAATGTATTTATATTAAAGACACAAAAATGGTTACAACATTTTATGTATTTATGTAGATGACATACTTATCATTGGAAATAATGATAAAATGGTTAAATCCACTAAAGATATGTTAAATTTAAAATTTAACATTAAAGATATGAAATTGAATGATGTGATTCTTAGAATCAAAGTGATTAGAACATCAAAAGGGATAGTTCAAAGTCAATCGCAGTATGTGGATAAGATTCTTAAAAAAATTAACAAGGATGATTCTACATTGGCTAAAACTCCGATAGATATGTGTCAACATCTATCTAAAAATTATGAAGAGAATGTTTCACAATTAAAATATTCTCGAATAATAGAGAGTCTAATGTACTTAATGAGTTGTACAAGACCAGATATAAACTATACAGTAAGGAAACTAAGTAGATACACGAGTAATCCGGGTAATAAACATTAGAAAGACATTGTACGATTATTTAGGTATTTGAGAAATACTCGTGATTATGGTCTACATGACACGAGACATCATTTTATTATCGAAGGCTACACTAATGCTAATTGGATTTCAGATATAAAAGATTATAAGTCAATAAGTGGATATGTATTTACACTCGGAGGTACAACTATATCTTGGAAATATTCTAAAAAACTGTTATTGCTAGATCCACGATGAAATTTGAATTTATAGTCTTGACAAGTGTGGTGAAAAATCTGAATGGCTATATTTATTTTTAGAAGAGATTCCAATGTGGTCTAAGCATATACCAACATTGTCTATTCATTGTGATAGTCAATCCGCGATCGGACGAGTTAAGAGTAATATGTATAATGATAAATATAAACATATACGTCATATACATAATACCATTAGACAATTACCCTCTACTAGAACTATCTCAATTAATTACGTTAAATCTAAAGATAATATCATAGATCTGCTAACCAAAGGGTTAAATAGAGAGTTGGTATTAAAGTCCTCACAAGGAATGTGACTTAAACCTAAAATAAGTTAGTATGAAGGGAAACCCAGCCTATGAGGACTGGAGATCCCAAGAACTAGGTTAAATAGGACAACTTAACTATACTAAACTTGGTAGATTTCTATTGGTGAAAAATCCCTACAATAAAATAACATTTCGGAAAACGATAAGCACACAGACTTTTAATGATTTTTTTGTGAACAAAGAGATCACCTATGTGATAGAGAAGTGGGGCCCTTTTGAAAGTATTGCACGAATAAATTCTAGACCCTCTCACTAGACCAGGCGAGTGTTCACGGCCAAAACGAACACAATCATGAGAAATGACATGTATCAAAAATAATTCTATGTGAAAGTGTGTAATCGTTTACACAAAAAGCGGAATAGTTCAAGGACATCGATTCTACTAATCAACTAGTAAGGTTATATACCTTCATAAGGGAAGGTTCAAAAGGTTACACATGCCTAATTTATGTAGGATTCAACTATTGAATCTTTCACCGGGTTAATCTTTCAATTTTCATTAATGTAGGGAATTGTTGGAATTAAACAAATCCATTAATTTAATGGAAATGATATTTGTGATGAAATTCACACAAAATTCAAATGTGAATTAATTGTGATATTTAATCCAAATAAAATTCACACCTAAATCAAATTTGAATTAATTATGAAATTTAATCCAAATGAAATTCACACCAAATTAAAATGTGAATTAAGGTGAAATTAAATCCAAATAAAAATGAATTTTTTAATTATTACAATTAACATTAATACCTTGATTGAGGTAATTAACAAATGTTTTTAATTGCAATTGTAACTATAAAATACTTATTAATGGATGTACTTGCAAGGATAATGAAAAGACAAACAAGGATAACCATTAGATGGATGGATGATGGATTAGTGGTAGTTGAATTAGAGAATTGATTAATGGTTTTAGAGTTTAATTTCAACTATAAATATTCCTTCACTTTGTATTCCTCTAAATACATCATCTTATCATTACTCATTATAGAATTCCAAAAGACTTTTCTATTCTTTGTGAGTGTTCTTTGTGAGCGTTCTTCGAGTTCTTGACTCGACTAGTTCTCTTGAAACTCGGTGATTATGATTTAGATAATTTGTCTAGTTCGTTGTTATAGTGGTTTTTTGTGCTAAACAAATTGCAGGTTCTGTTGTACCCTGTGAAACAACCACTGACGAAACTCTCCAGAACATATGAAGACGGTAAAACTGTTATAAGGGAATAGTGATTTCACATGACTTAGAGAAAATGGGAAGACTTTTCTTCATTTTATTACATAATCTATTTTATTTTTTTCTATTATCATTGTCTGTATTCAATAATATTTACGTGTAATTGTTATGAGATAAGATTACCAACAATTACTATTATTGATGAAGCCATCAAAATTACCAAGAAGAAAGATAGTTATTCCCTTCAGGTCAGAAGATATCTCTGTTGCCTTCTTCTGAATCAAGACTAAATTGTTAAACCAACACTTATGATTGATTTGTTTACCATCCCCATTATTCATAGACTAATTACAATGGTGGAAATAAACTAGTTAAAGTGTTAAACAATCTCATCTTCACTAAATGATTAACTAGCGTGTCATATATATATATATATATATATATATATATATATATATATATATATATATATATATATATATATATATATATATATATATATATATATATATATATATATATATATATATATATATATATATATATATATATATATATATATCTCAGACTGAAAATTATAGTCCAATATAAATCTGAAAATTATAGTCTAATATAAATCTATTATCAAGATGATTATAGAACCATTAAAGGTTTTGAACAAGATTTTTTCCTTCCTTAGGATATAATCAGATCACCAAACAAAATTCTTTTGTGAATAATCAAAGATGAAGATCATAACTATCTATCCTACTTTCTTACATTACTTCTCCAACCCATGAGTTTGCCTATAAATATAGAAACGAATATATGTTTTAACCAAATGTAGAGAGATAAACAAAAGAGAGATCTATTTGGTAGCAGACAAACCTGGTTGCTTAATAGAGGGTCCTATCTCAGATGGAATAGAGTCTTCAAACAAATGTGGTATGCAATTATATATAAATATATTTAAATATCATTTTTTCACTTTTTTATTTTAGTATTAAATAAATACATATAATTTTTTGGAGGGCTACGGACATAACATGAAATTGGGTTTCAATCAATGAACGAAATATCTTGGAAACATGAAAAATTCCTGAATCAACCCAAGAAAATTATAAAGCTACTAACATTAATGTCAAACCTTTATTTATGGGTTGGTAGGCTTTCAACTCTTTCCAATGATGTTGCTCAAGATTGGCTCTTGGGAGGTGAGGGTTTGTATTGGATCACAATATATTGTTCTCCGTTCTTTTTACTTTCATCTAAACCATTTACAAAATTTTGACAATTTTTTTTTATAATGGAGGTTATTGGATTAAATCAAAAGATTGGATATAGTGAAGTAGTTGATTTTATAATCCTTCTTTTATTTTTTAGATGATATTTTAAATTGCACTAATAATAATTAATTTAAATTAATGATTATGTAGAAAGTTTAATGATACGAAGGTGAATTGGAGGCCAAATGTTACTATTCAACTAAGAAGATCTTGTGAGAAGTTTTGAAAAATTATATTTAAGTTATTTTAATGAGTTTTGTTTCAATTATAATTAAATTCATATGTCTGTTGATAGGATCGGCGTAATCGATAGAGATGGGGTCTGGCTATTGATAAAGGCTTAATAAAAATGGTTTGATAGAAATCATGTTAAGGATTTAATCACTTTCTATTCTGTACAAACCCTTTCAAACTCTTGAACGATTCAAGTGTGGAAATGTTTGCTCAGGTTTGAAACTAAGAACTAAGAATGAGAAAATGACATAATGTAAATGACACAGCGGTTTGTTTATGCATGTTCAGAGTAAACTTTCTTATGTCACCCCTTCTTCCAACCACCGGAAGGATTCACTATAAGTTTCTTAGAATCAAATACAGTCGCATGATTAGCTCACTATTGAATAGAACATACTCTATTCAACTTACAATATGATGAAGTATATCACTCAGCTAAAACAACGCTTTGATTCTAACTCTCTCTTGATAACACACAGTAAAACAAGAAAGAAGCTCTTAAGATCATAAATATAGTAGATCTCTCGTATGGGTATTTCTCAGTGTTTAGGTGTAGTTTTTGGCAATAGTTGTGGTAGTTCTTCCGTTGTTCTTGAAGATCTTTAAATAGGGAACAAATACCAACGGTCAAATATTCCATAATGACACATGGCGAGCTTCCATTGGGATGCCTCCATAGTACACAGCAGACTCTGAGCACCAGGATCGTGGTTGTACCAATCTGGTAGTGCACCAAACATTCTTCTAGGATATTCCTACAAAAACAAATAGTGGGGAGAATATTTGCTTACGTGTCATTAATCAATTGGTTATAACTAGTTGTCGTACTGATCTTCATTAGAAAGTAGAGCAGGAGTAGCGTACAACTAGTTGATCGTGGGTAGTCGTGTGCTAGCTTCAAGCAACTACTTAAAGCATGGCATTAAATGTATTTCACTTAGACGACCTCGTCTAATAAAATTAGACGCCCACGTCTTATAGTAGAATTGATAGGATCAGCGTTATCGATAGAGACGGCGGTCTGGCTAAGGATGAAAGCTTACGAAAAATGGTTTGAAAGAAATCCTGTTAGAGATTTAATTCGCTTTCTATTCTATGCAAACTTGTGTAAACACTTGAAACGGATTCAAAGCAGAATTGTTTACTTGGGTTTGAAGCACAAGATGAAATATGAAAAGATGACAGAAAAGAAGAACACAGCAGTTTGTTTATGGATGTTCGGCGAAACTCTCCTACGTCACCCCTTCTTCCAACCAACGGAAGGATTCACTATAATATGGTTCGAATCAAATACAGTTTACACACACACTTAGCTCACTATTGAAAAGAACACTTTTTGTTCAGTTACAAGATAAAGAATATCACTTAGCTAACAGTGTTTTTATTCTAGCTCTCTCTTGATTCACACACAGTACAATTAGAATGCAGCTTCACAGTATAAGTTTTGTAAGAAAGATGATTGAGTAGTTTCTCTCTCTGCAAAATCAGATTGCTTGTTTGTTAGGCTAATTCGTAAAGCTCAAGTCACTACTTCGTCCGTTGTCCTTGAGATTTGTTAAATACTAAGCAGGAGCTAACGGTCGAATCTTCAAGAATGATACGTGGCACTCTTCCATTGGAAAGCCTCTATTGTACACAGCAGGATCTGAGCACAAGGATCGTGGCCGTACATCACTGGTAGTGCGCCGAATATTCCATCAGGGATGTACCTGCAAAACAAGTAATATGAGGAAAATTCTCTTACGTGGCATTCCTTGATTGGATGCATATAGCTGTTGTACTAATCTTCAATAGAAAGTGGAGCAGAAGTAGGGTACAACTATAGCACGTGGGTAGGTGAAATGTTAAATTCAAGCGTACTGCTTAAACTGAGCATTAGACGTATTTCAGTTAGACGGATTGTGAAAATAAGTCTAATGAAATAAAACATCTCCTTCTAATAGAAAAACGTCTATTAGATTGCATGGTCTAATAGAATTAGACTCGCGTCTAATTACCATAATCATTAGACTGCACGTCTAACTCCACTGAGTTAGACTGCACGTCTAATTCCGGTTCTACCTCAGACTTGTCTAAAGGAGTTAGACGCACGTCTAACTTTCACTAATTAGACTACACGTCTAATTATCCAATAACCTTTTGAATGCACGTCTAACTCCACTGAGTTAGACTGCACGCCTAATTCAGGTTCTACCTCAGACTTGTCTGAAGGAGTTAGACGCACGTCTAACTTTCACTAATTAGACTACACGTTTAATTATACAATAACTATTAGACTACACGTCTAACTCCACTGAGTTAGACTGTACGTCTAATTCCGGTTCTACCTCAGACTTGTTTGAAGCAGTTAGACGCACATCTAACTTTCACTAATTAAACTACACGTCTAATTATCCAATAACCATTAGACTGCACGTCTAACTCCACTAAGTTGGACTGCACGTCTAATTCCGGTTCTACCCCAGACTTGTCTGAAGGAGTTAGACGCATGTCTAACTATCACTTTCTATTAGACTACACGTCTAACTCCACTAAGTTAGACTGCACGTCTAATTCTGCATAATTTAGACTACCCATCTAATTCCAAATACATTAGAATACACGTCTAACTCCGGTGAGTTAGACTGTACGTCTAATTACAAACATTTTAGACTTACGTATAATTTCGTGTATTCATTAGACTTACGTCTAATTCTTTACATTCATTAGACTACACGTCTAACTCCGGTGAGTTAGACTGTACGTCTAATTTCGTGCATTCATTAGACTACACCTCTAACTCTGGTGAGTTACACTATACGTCTAATTCTATGAATTAGACTTACGTCTAATTCCATGATTCTATTATACCATCTGTTTAATTACACGTCTATTAGACTACACGTCTAACTCTGATGAGTTAGACTGTACGTCTAATTTTATGCATTGAAAGCCAAAATCGGTCTAATGACCCTCATTAGATCCAAGTCTTATGAAATATTGTTTCAATACACCTGTATTAAAACCCATAAGTCATTTCATCATGAAAATCTCAGTGGTTAAATTATTTAAACACCCAGTCAAAATAATTTGACCCAACAATTTCCCCTTTTTTATGAAGAAATTGCAAACCTGCATACATATATCAAAACATGTATTCATTGTATAAATAAACAAAGCCATTTTCATGCAAGTAAATCATTCAAAAGTATCCAAGTTAATCACATATGAGATTTTTCATAAGAACAACACAAAACATTGTTCAATATAACCAAAATAAGTTTACCAAAAACATCATGAGAACATTCAAAATAACTTCCAAAAATACATTTAATCTCTATTCTTTTTCTTCTTCTTCCTATTCATAAATCCTGGAAAGGACAAACTTCAACCTAAAAAATCTCTAAGACTGCGGTTAGAGGGGAGTTGGAGTCTTCTCTTTTCATTTTCTTTGACTTAAGCGTCTCCACCCTTTGAATGTAATCTACCACTTTCTGGTAGTTCAAGATCTTAGAAGGAAGGGGAAAGCTCTTACCGGGTTCATTCGGAAGGAAACAAAGAAGAGAGCTGAGAGGACCGTCAAATCCAAAGATTTTCTTCCTAGCGACAATCATTCTGACAAAATTTCCGAAGAGGAAGCTTGTCCAATTGACAGGAACACCTCTGGTGATGGCCACCATTATCTGAAAAACCTTCGTACAGTACTTGTAAGAAGTTTCTTTAGACAGAAGGGATTTTGATACGATATCGCTTAAGAGAGCATATTCAACCTTCAGAATGTTTTTCTTTCCATGAATGTCTACTAGAGGAGAATCTGAAAAGACTTTCATCATCGTAATCATTAGATTAGGAGGAGTGGTTGAGAAATCATCAATACCTTCTTTTGGGAGATGGAAAAATGCACCAAAATATTCTTTTGTGATATAGACCATCTGACCCATTACGGCTCCAGCAATAACTTTATCCTGAAAGAATCCGGCGGTTTCGAAAAATTCGTTAACTAACTATTCGTGATAGGTTTCATGAGGGGTGAGGAATCTTCTCAGCCCAGAATCTTTTAACGATTCGAACATCCTATACATTCCCGGAGATTGTAAAGTGGATACGGATTGAAAGTCCACTTGAATCGATTTTGGACGGAAAGGCAACATTATGATTTGATGAACAAGGGTTAGAATGATTCGAATTCTAAAGAGAGAAATTGATTTCAAGGATCTTCTATCTTTTAGAGTGAATGATCCTATCAATATCAGGGTTTTTAATCAAATAGAAGACAACTAATGATTATTCCTAACGTCAAGAACTTCAAAAGTCAGTTCCCAATAAACACAGCATTTGATGTTAGCATGAAACAGAACGTTTAATACTAAGTGTACAAGCAAAAGTTGTCAGAAATATTAGTCATTTCTTGTATATTGAGAGACACGTGTTTTCAATTCTTTTGAGGAATGACTGATTTAATTTTCGGCGGGAAAATAAACTTGATCAGAAATCATTAAAAGACAGCTGTCCAAATAACCAGAAGATGAAGAGTCCAATTACACCAGTAGTTAGACGTTTATTTTCCTTTTCACATTTTCAACTTCTTTTTGAAAATCAGTCTATTAGACGTGTACATCTAATTATGCAATAACATCACGTGAGACACGTGTGTTTGGTTAGACGTGAGCATCCTCTTGCTCAAGACGTAAAAACGTCTAACGTCTATTAGACGTGTTCGTCTATTAGACGCTTCCGTCTAACCAAGCAGGTTAGAATTACCAAGACAATGATTTCATATGAAGATGAAACTGCTAAGGTAGACGTTCGTCTAAGTAGTTGTGTTTCTCAAGCTCTGAATCCTTAGGACAAATCAAGACCTCTGTCTTTCACGTCTGTTTAGTTGATCTTTGAAAAATACATTTCCCCTTAGTTTATGTACGTAATCACATCAATCAAGATTAACAAGACCTAGTATGTTTCTAAAGTGAGAAAACTTAGCTTCCGGTAGGGGTTTCGTGAAAATGTCCGCAGTTTGTTAATCTGTAGGAACATGTTCAAGACGAATTTGCTTCTGATTGACGTGTTCTCGGATGAAATGATGCCTGATTTCAATATGCTTTTTCCGAGAATGCAGAACTGGGTTGTAGGAGATTGCAATAGCACTTGTGTTGTCGCAGAAAATTAGAGATTCATCAGCCTCAATCCCATAGTCTCTAAGCTGTTGTTGAATCCAAAAAACCTGAGAACAACAACTTCCAGCTACAAGATACTCTGCTTCAGTTGTAGACGTCGCGAGTGAAGTCTTCTTCTTACTAAACCAAGTAATTAGACGATCTCCAAGGAACTAACAAGTTCCACTTGTGCTTTTTCTATCAATTTTGCATCCTGTATAATCTGCATCAAAGAAACTAATTAAATTGAAACTGGAATCCTTCGAATACCACAGTCCCACATTTTGAGTTCCCTTTAGGTATTTAAGAATACGTTTAGCAGCAGTAAAATGAGAGGGTTTAGGATCAGCCTGAAATCTGCCACAGACACCAACAGCAAATTGAATGTCTGGCCTGCTAGCAGTTACATACAGCAAAGAACCGATGAGTCCTCTATATGCTGTTACATCAACACTTTGTCCACCTTCATCTTTATCCAATTTAACTGAAGAACTCATTGAAGTGGATTCTGCAGAATAGTTCTCCAAACCAAACTTCTTTAGCAATTCTTTGGTGTATTTGGCTTAGTTGATAAGAGTTCCGTTTTCTAGCTGACGGATCTGAAGCCCAAGCAAGAATGTAAGTTCTACCATCATGCTCATTTCAAACCTGTCCTGCATCATCTTGGCAAATTTCTCACACAGTTTGGGGTTAGTTGAGCCAAAAATAATGTCATCAACATATATCTGAACAAGTAGTATGTGAGAATCTTTATTAAATCTAAATAGTGTTTTATCCACTGTTCCAACAACAAAATCATGATCAAATAAGAAGTTGGTTAAAGTGTCATACCAAGCTCTAGGAGCTTGTTTCAGACCATAAAATGTTTTGTTAAGCCTATAAACATGATTTGGCAAAACATGATCTACAAAACTAGGGGGTTGCTCGACATATACTTCTTCACTTAATTTTCCATTTAAGAATGCACTTTTCACATGCATTTGAAAGACTTTAAAGTTCTTAAATGATGCATATGCTAGGAAGATTCCGATTGCTTCTAGTCTTGCAACCTGTCAAAAGAATCATCAAACTCAATATCTTCCTCTTGTTTGTATCCTTGAGCAACTAAACGAGCTTTGTTTCTAATGACTAAACCATCTTCACTAAGCTTGTTTCTAAAGACCCATCTTGTTCCTATGACTGACTTGTCAGTTGGTCTAGGAGTAATATACCACACTTTATTTCTAGAAAATTGGTTTAACTCCTCTTGCATAGCATTGATCCAATCTGGATCAACTATAGCTTCACCAATTTTCTTAGGTTCAATTTGAGAAATAAATGCAGAATTGGCCATTTCATCCATCAGTTGACGTCTTATCCTTCGAGGAGAAAAAGGGTTTCCGATTATCAGTTCTGGTGGATGATTTTTGTTCCATCTGAAGTTGGATCCAAGGGGATTGGTCATCTGAACTGGTGATACCGTGACAACCAAACTCTCAACTTCTTGTTGAATAGGAGTTTGCACGTCTGGTTGAATTTCAACCGGATCAGCCACTGGATTAGATATAGCCATCCGCTTGTCCAATGTTTCTTCTTCTTCACTTACAGACTCAAGACTAGTCGCTTTTAGTCTGTCAGCAAGATCAATGGGTTCATTAGATTTTCTCTCAACAGGCTCATCAAACACTACATGGAGGGATTCTTCAACAGTCTGTGTTCTTTTGTTGTATACTCTGTAAGCTTTGCTTACTGATGAGTATCCCAACATGAATCCCTCATCTTCTTTAGCATCAAAAGCAGTCAAATAAACCTTTCCATTGTTATTGATAAAATATTTACACCCAAATATCTTAAAATAAGAAACTGTGGGAATTCTCCCATAGTACAGTTCATAGGGAGTTTTGTTAAATCGTTTGTTGATTATTGACCAATTTTGTGTATAGCAAGCAGTACTAATGGCTTTCGCCCAGAACCTCTGAGCTACATCTAATTCAGCAAGCATAGATCTCGTTGCTTCCTTTAGAGTTCTCACACTTCTCTCAGCAATGTCGTTTTGCTGTGGAGTTCTTGCACTAGACAAATCGTGCCTAATTCCAGTCTCCTCGAGATAAGATGATAGGTATCTGTTAGTGAATTCAGTTCCCTGATCACTTCTGATGCATGTGATATTTAAAGATTTCTGATTCTGAATCCCTTTAAGTATCCTAATCAAGTTTTCATCAGTTTTATCTTTCGATGGTAAAAATGCAACCCATGTAAAACGAGAAAAGTCATCGATATTAATTAAGGAAAATCTCATTCCTCCTATACTTTTTACAGGAATTGAACCAAAAAGATCCATATGTAAAAGTTCTAGGATACGCTGGATTTGATTTCCCTTTGCTTTTGAGCGATGATCTGCCATGTTTGCCTAACTGGAAAGTAGTGCATATCTTGTCCTTTGAAAACTGAAGTTTGGACAAACCAATAACTAAATTTTTTGAACAAATGTTGTTGATGGTTTTAAAATTTAAATGGTTCAAACGTTTATGCCATAACCATTTCTGGTCATTCTTGGCAATCATGCACATAGGATCAGAAGTTTCTTTTTGCTAATTCATTTTATATGAATTTCCTACTCTACTGCACATCTAATTCCGCATAAATTAGACTACCCGTCTAATTGCAAATACATTAGACTATATGTCTAACTCCGGTGAGTTAGACTGTACGTCTAATTTCAAACATATTAGACTTACGTCTAATTCCGTGTATTAATTAGACTTACGTCTAATTCTTTACATTCATTAGACTACACGTCTAACTCCGGTGAGTTAGACTGTACGTCTAATTCCGTGCATTCATTAGACTACACGTCTAACTCCGGTGAGTTAGACTGTACATCTAATTCTATGCATTAGACTTACGTCTAATTCTGTGTATCTATTAGACCATTCGTCTATTTACACGTCTATTAGACTACACGTCTAACTCCGATGAGTTAGACTGTACGTCTAATTTTATGCATTGAAAGCCAAAATCGGTCTAATGATCCTCATTAGATCCAAGTCTTATGAAATATTGTTTCAATACACCTGTATTAAAACCCATAAGTCATTTCATCATCAAAATCTCAGTGGTTAAATTATTTCAACACTCAGTCAAAATATTTTGACCCAACAAAGATCCATTAGACCACCTGGTCTAATGGGATTAGACGACACGTCTAATTACGGTTCCCTTCAGACTAATCTAAAGGAGTTAGATTGCACGTCTAACTCTCATACGTTAGACTGCACGTCTAACTCTCATACGTTAGACTACATGTCTAACTCTCATCCATTAGACTACACATCTAACTCTCATCCGTTAGACTACACGTCTAACTACGCATCCCTTCAGACTAATCTGAAGGAGTTAGACTACACGTCTAACTCTCATTTGTTAGACTGCACGTATAACTACGTCTGTTAGACTGCACGTATAACTACGTCTGTTAGACTACACGACTAACTACGTCTGTTAAACTGCACGTCTAACTACTTCTATTAGACTGTCCGTCTAACTATGTATTCGTTAGACTGCACGTCTAACTACGTCCGTTAGACTGTACGTTTAACTACGTCTGTTAGACTACACGTCTAACTACGTTCATTAGACTGCACGTCTAACTATATTTGTTAGACTACACGTCTAACTATGTATCTTTTAGACTGCACGTCTAACTACGTATCTGTTAAACTGCACGTCTAACTACGTATCCGTTAGACTGCACGTCTAACTACGTCTGTTAGACTACACGTCTAACTCAATGTATCTAATGATCAATCAATCTAATGATCCACATTAAGACTTAGTCTAATATAACATGTTTTCAAAACACCTGCACCAAAAACGATTAGACGACTTAAATTAAGTTTTATACACACTCATCATCAAAATTCCAATAGTGAAAATACTTTGACACTTAGTCAAAATAATTTGACCAAACAATTTTTCCCTTTTTGATGATGATGTTAAAACTTTGAATAGGTAACAAAATAAAAATTCATCATATAAGTAATGCAATAAATACCATAATCAGATAAATGAAAAATCAAGAATGTTTAAAAGTACAAAAACACCATTAAAAAACAACAAGACGAAATAAGTTCAGAACAACACAAGACAACCCAAAAAAAAATTATATCCTCCTTTCTCTCTTCCCCCTTTTTAACATCATCTAGGAAGAGAATCAACAGAGGACTGTAGGGCTAAGGATAAAACCGAGTTAAGCTTGTCCCTGTTTCTCTTCTTCGATCTGTGCCTGTTCACCCTAAGAACATAAGAGAGAACGGTCTCACTGTTCAAGATTTTGGAAGAGGAATGGAACCCGTGACCAGGTTCATCAAGATTAAGACAAAGGAAAGGGCAAAGAGGCTGTCATACCCGAAGATCTTCTTCCGGGCGGAAATCATTCTTACTAGGTTGTTGAAGAGGAATTTTAAGCAGTTGATGGATACACCCCTTGTGATGGCCACCATTATTTCAAAAACCTTCGTACAATAGATGTGGAAAGAGACTTTTGCTAGGAGGGATTTCGAGATAATTTCGTTGAGTAGGGCATACTCAACTTTCAGGCAGTTACTCTTCCCGTGATACTCAAAATGGAGGGTTTCTCCTTCGACATTTTCATCTGAAAAGACATTCATCATTTTAGACATGATCTCGTTGGAGGAAGAAGGAAACTCATGGATTCTTTCGAAGCAGATTAATCTTCCAAGAATAGTCGCACAGATGTATTTTCTGTTATAGAAGCTGGCGGTTTCGAAAAACTCACGAACAACTTGTTCGTGATAAATGTAGTGAGGGCGAAGGAATCTCTTCGACCTAGAGGCTTTCAATGATTCAAACATTTGAACCATTCCAGGATTCGTCAGAGTAGAGATCGATTTGAAATCTACTTGGGATTTTGTGGGGAAGAAAGACATTTTTGCAAGATGAACGAATGAGCAAAAAAGTTTGACGATTCGAATTCTAAAGAGAGAGAGAGACGGAGATTTAGGAGTACTCATCCATCTGAGTAACGCCATTCATTAAATATTGCGAAGCTAACGAATAGCAATAAATATTTAATGATCATTTCAACCGTCAAAACTCTCAGAAACCTATTCTCCCAAGGGACACAACTATCAATTAAGTTAATCATGAAACTGCACAACTAATATTAGACATATAGAAGAAATAATCAGAAATATCAGTCACTTTTGACAAATTGAGAGACACGTGTCTTCAATTTATTTGAGAAGTGACTGGTTTACTTTTAGCGGGTAAAAGGTACATGAATAGATTCATATGCATATGACAGTTGTCCAGATAGCCATAAGATGAAAAGTCTATGTTGGGTGAAATTATATTGACTAAGTGTTAAAAAAATTAACCACTGATATTTTGATGATGAAATGACTTATGAGTTTTGATGTAGGTGTATTGAAACAATATTTCATAAGACTTGGCTCTAATGAGGGTCATTAGACTGATTTTGGCATTCAATGCATAGAATTAGACGTACAGTCTAACTCACCGGAGTTAGACGTGTAGTCTAATGAATGTAAAGAATTAGACGTAAGTCTAATGAATACACAGAATTAGACGTAAGTCTAATGCGTAGAATTAGACGTACAGTCTAACTCACCGGAGTTAGACGTGTAGTCTAATGAAAGTAAAGAATTAGACGTAAGTCTAATGAATACACGAAATAGTGTAGTCTAATAGACTTGTAATTAGACGGATGGTCTAATAGAAATTCGAAATTAGACGTATAGTCTAACTCAGTGGAGTTAGACGTACAATCTAATGGTTATTGGATAATTAGACGTGTAATCTAATTAATAAAAGTTAGACGTGCGTCTAACTCCTTCAGACAAGTCTGAGGTAGAACCGGAATTAGACGTGCAGTCTAACTCAGTGGAGTTAGACGTGCAGTCTAATGGTTATTGTAATTAGACGTAGGTCTAATTCTATTAGACCAGGAGGTCTAATAGATGTTATTATTAAAAGGAGATGTGTGATTTCATTAGACTGATTTTACAATCCGTCTAACTGAAATACGTCTAATGCTCAGTTTAAGCAGTATGCTTGAAGCTAGCATTTCACCTACCCGCGTGCTATAGTTGTACCCTACCCCTGCTCCACTTTCTAGTGAAGATTTGTACAACAACTATATGCAACCAACAAAGGAATGCCACGTAAGAGAATTTTCCTCACATTACTTGTTTTGAAGGTACATCCCTGATGGAATATTCGGCACACTACCAGTGATGTACGGCCACGATCCTTGTGCTCAGAACCTGCTGTGTACAATGGAGGCTTTCCAATAGAAGAGTATCACGTATCATTCTAAAAGATTCCACTGTTAGCTCCCGCTCAGTATTTAACAAATTTAAAGGACAACGGACAATCTGCCTCACGAATTTTGCCTTAGAGAACAAACAAGCAATCTGATTTTGCAGAGAGAGAAACTACTCAATCATCTTGCTTACTGAATTCATAACTGTAAATGGTGGGTGATTCCATCGTAGCAACCGTCAACGGAATGGAGTTCTCATTCGATGAAGTAGTTTATGCGGAGTTCTTTGAACTTCCGACGGAGGGACATTTATTCGACTTGATCCTATCTTCAGAAATCATGAAGAAGATGAAGAGAACATTTTCTACCGATGGTTCGATAATCCATGTAAATGGACTCAAGAAGGCATTCAAACCGCATTTCATTCTACTAAACGACGTGGTAGCAAAAGCACTACAAGGGAAATCTGGCTCTTTCCATCTCTATAGTCAAGACCGTTTTGACTATATGTGTGCTATCTCAAAGGGAATCTAGGTAAACTGGGCTCATACCCTTTTTCCAGAACTAGTGCTTTTCTATATGTAAGACGAACAAGGAAAGTATAAAATATGCGGCTCAGCTGAGTCATCTTTTGAAACATTTGGGGGTTCCTGTTGGTGAACCGGTGTAGATCAACTCTCCAAGAGTATTTACTGCTCTTACAGTGGCTAACACACTGATGAGATTGAAGAACAACCTTGAATCTGCATCTGGTGCTTCTAGTTACCAAACTGGTGGAAAGCCTTCTACCCGATCCAAGCCTTCTGCTTCTGTTATGTCAACAGGGGCAAAGAGAACGAAAACGGTGAATGAATCGGAGGCCAATTACACCAGTCTGAAGAGTCCAAACAAGAAGGATTCTGAATCTGTCGATTCAAAGTTGAGGCAAGGTCCAGGAGTACTTGTTGCAACTCCAATGTCCTCATTATCCACTCCCTCAACCATTTTGAGGAAACCTTCGAGATCCTGTGTCTCAAAGGAGAAGAAAACAAAGGCGCCCCGCGCGTCTAAATCTGTAAAGCTAAAGTCTTCCAAATTTTTTGCCGTTATGCCCAAGTTTAATGTTCCCGTAGTGGAACAAGCTGAATCTGTATTCTCTCCCTTAAGGAAATGTGCTGAATGGCCTGCTGTTGAGTCAGCCGGTCCAAATGATGAAACTGTTGACAGGATTGAGTCTCCTGTTGTTCAAACTAATCTTGTAGCCGCCGGTGCTACAGAGTCATCTCAACCAGAACAAGGTATTGTTCTTACCCTTGTTGCTGGTCAATCTGTTCAACGAGAAGTTTCTGTTCCTGCTCCTAAAGATTCATTGGTAGCTGGGAAAGTTGTTCATATGGAGCTTCCTACTGAGCTCTGTAAGAAACCTCAATTAGCATTCAAACTGATGCGTTACAGAAGACAAACAGGTGGAATCGTGATCGGTGAACCCAGACCTGCTCCAAAACCCGTAGAGGTTGTTGGAAAAGGTAAAGATATTGATTCTCCAGTTCATGAAAAGGTATCGGAGGCAACATGGATTGTTGACCTCATTTTTGAGCAAGTTAAAGTTATTACGGTTGAGAAACTGGAGATTTATGAATCTTGGTCCATGGAGAGACTGTCATCTAAGTATAATGAATCTTTGTCAAACTCTGCTATAACGAAAGAATGGAAGAAGCGGGTGGCAAACAAAAAGAAAGTTTAGAAATGGGCAAGAACTTCAGAGGTTGTTGAGGGTCTTAAGAGAAAAGATTTAGTGGAAGCTTGTCTATATGGAAAATCTCTTTTCCCAATCTTCGAAGCCAGGAAAACTAATTTCAATCCTGTTGAGAAATGATCTGAAGTAGAAAGAAGGTTTTAAAGAAGCTAAACGATATCCTGGACAGTTACGTCTGTGTAGCTTCTCGACACATTCATGGCGCTGATTGCTCTGGAGCAGAACCTCTCAATGATGATGAAGCTATGGATACTCCAGATGCTGAGAATGATGCTGATGAGCTAGATGCTTCTCTCTTGATCGAATTCGGGAATCTTTCTGCCGAAGAGAGACGCATTCTAGATCAACCTATTCAATAGATTCCGAATGAAGAAGAAGTGATTGTCTAAGAGCCTGAACAAGCTCTTGAGATAAATGAAGAAGAAGTTCTTATAGAATATGTGATTGAGGAGTCTGTTCAAGCTCCTATTGAAGAAGATGAGATGATAACCCATGTTGCGAGAACAGAGGTTGTTCAAGAGAAAGTGGCCGAGGTTACTCAGCCAGAAACTGTCAGATCTGAGGGGGAACCCTCCAAATAGAAGAATGTTGAAGAAGGGAGTTCCTCATCTGAGGAGGAGCAGAATAAAAATGCTACATATAAGAAGCCCCGTCTATTCCCGACACCATTGTGGGAAATGTTCACGAAAACATCAATATTCTCATTCACTACTCTGGAAATCTGTTTGAGAGATTTCAGAGAGCTGAAGAAGATATAGAAGAAGAAGAGCGAGATGAAGCTACTAGGAAAGCCGAAATGAATCAACCGGATCAATCCTTGCAGATTCACACAAACTTTGAGCCAATTCAGAGCATGGCAGCAGAGTCTGAAGAGATCTCATCTCATGAAGAGTCCTCTGCCGGAGGAAATAAGGTGTTAAGATCTATGAGGTCTATGCTCTCATCTATTCAGAAGACCATGACACAGGCCATGAACTCGAAGGAAGAAGAAAGAGAGGGCTTTAGCAAGATTATCAAGGTTCTTACTGAATAGGACAACACTTCGAAGAAGAACAATTATGAGACTCATGTCGCAAATCTAAACTTCTCAAAGTTTGAAAAGCAACTCTTTAGCCGTCAAACTGAATTACTGGACATTGAAAGGCAATTCAATGATGAACGTCACAAGGACACCTTAGAAGAATTCTGTCTAGTGAAAAATCAGATTGTGGAAATTCAGGGTTGTTTGAGTAGAAATGACAATGAACGACAAGAATTTGCTGACTCCATTGCAAGGAAGTTTCAAGTAAAGGAGGACGCAAAGGCCAATGCTGAAGGTGCCCAATCTCGACCCGCTCAAGGCGAGTCAAGTAGAAGAAATGATGGTGTGTCAACCTGCACTAGATCCAGGCGAGCCTCAAGCAACGATGACAATCCCAGGCCAACCAAGAGAGGTGGAGGTCGAAGCGGTGGTGAGGGTGGAGGTCGAAGTGGTGGTGGCCGGAGTAGGCTATCCAATGTTGATCAAGGTGGACGTGCTAGTGGTGGTGAACACGGTGGAAGATCAAGTGGAGGCAATCGTGGTGGTCGCGGCTATCCTCCTTATCTCAACATGTTTCCCGGTCAAGAAATGAGTCCAACCGATCCTTGAGTTAAAAGGGAAGAACAATGATCTCTTTTCTTCTACTTTATTTAACTTTATCAAACAATATTTCTTTGATGGTTTTTCGAATACTGGTTTTGAATGTATGATGTAAGTGAACAAGGGTTTTGTTTATTTATATGATGAATGCATATTTTGGTATATGTATGCTGGTTTGCAATTTCTTCATCAAAAAGGGGGAAATTATTGGGTCAAATTATTTTGACTAAGTGTTAAAATAATTTAACCACTGAGATTTTGATGATGAAATGACTTATGAGTTTTGATGCAGGTGTATTGAAACAATATTTCATAAGACTTGGCTCTAATGAGGGTCATTAGACCGATTTTGGCATTCAATGCATAGAATTAGACGTACAGTCTAACTCACCGGAGTTAGACGTGTAGTCTAATGAATGTAAAGAATTAGACGAAAGTCTAATGAATACACGGAATTAGACGTGAGTCTAACGCATAGAATTAGACGTACAGTCTAACTCATCGGAGTTACACGTGTAGTCTAATAGACTTGTAATTAGACGGATGGTCTAATAGAAATTTGGAATTAGACGTACACTCTAACTCAGTGGAGTTAGACGTATAGTCTAACTCAGTGGAGTTAGACGTGCAGTCTAATGGTTATTGGATAATTAGACGTGTAGTCTAATTAATGAAAGTTAGACGTGCGTCTAACTCCTTCAGACAAGTCTGAGGTAGAACCAGAATTAGACATGCAGTCTAACTCATTGGAGTTAGACGTGCAGTTTAATGGTTATTGTAATTAGACGTAAGTCTAATTCTATTAGACTAGGCGGTCTAATAGACGTTATTATTAAAAGGATATGTGTGATTTCATTAGACTGATTTTACAATCCGTCTAACTGAAATACGTCTAATGCTCAATTTAAGCAGTATGATTGAAGCTAGCATTTTACCTAACCACGTGTTATAGCTGTAACCTACTCCTGCTCCACTTTCTAGTGAAGATTAGTAAAACATCTATATGCAACCAACCAAGGAATGCCACGTAAGAGAATTTTCCTCATATTACTTGTTTTGCAGGTACATCCCTGATGAATATTCGGCGCACTACCAGTGATGTACCTCCACGATCCTTTTGCTCAGAACCTGCTGTGTACAATGGAGGCTTTCCAATAGAAGAGTGCCACGTATCATTCTAAAAGATTCGACCGTTAGCTCCCGCTTAGTATTTAACAAATCTAAAGGACAACGGACAATCTGCCTCACGAATATTGTCTTAGAGAACGAACAAGCAATCTGATTTTACAGAGAGAAACTACTCAATCATCTTGCTTACTGAATTCATATTATGAATCTGCTTTCTGATTGTACTGTGTGTGAATCAAGAGAGAGCTAGAATCAAAACACCTTTAGCTGAGTGATATTCTTCATCTTGTAATTGAACAGAAAGTGTTCTGTTCAATAGTGAGCTAAGTGTGTGTAAACTGTATTTGATTCGAATCATATTATAGTGAATCTTTTCGATGGTTGGAAGAAGGGGTGACGTAGGAGAGTTTCTCCGAACATTCATAAGCAAACTGCTGTGTTCTTTAATTTCTGTCATCTTTTCATATTTATCTTGTGCTTCAAACCAAGTAAACACTTCCACCTTGAATCTGTTTCAAGTGTTTACAAGTGTTTGCGTAGAATAGAAAGCAAATTAAATCCCTAACAAGATTTCTTTCAAACCGTTTTTCATAAGCCTTCATCCTTAGCCAGACCCCCGTCTCTATCGATAAAGTCGATCCTATCAGTCTAAGTACACAAGTAGTTAGACGTTTATTCTACTTTTCACATTCTAAAACCGTCTATTAGACCTTGTCGTATAATCAAGTTTGTCTTATAGATGTCTAAACGTCTATTAAACGCAGACGTCTAACTACGCATAAACACCACGTGTTGCACGTGTGTTTGGTTAGACGTGAGCATCCACTACTCTTGTCATAAAAACGTCTAACGTCTATTAAACGTATACGTCTAACCGCGCAGGTTAAATAATCAAGACAAGAGTTCCCAAAAGAAGATAAAGTTGCTTGAGTATACGTACGTCTATGTAATTATACTTCTTAAACTTTTAGTCCATTGGAAGTATTAAGACCTCTGTCATCTTGTTTGTCCAGTTACGTTTGAACAACATGGTCCCCCTTAATTTATGCATATAACAACATCAATCAAGATCAACAAGTCCTAAAATGTTTCTAAAGTGAGAAAACTTAGCTTCGTGTAGAGGCTTCATAAAAATGTCTGCAGTTTATTGATCTGTTGGGATGTATTCAAGACGAATCTTCTTCTGATTGACATGCTCTCAGATAAAGTGATGCCTGATTTCGATATACTTTGTCCGAGAATGCAGAACTGGATTGTAGGTGATTATGATAGCACTTGTATTGTCGTAGAAAATTGGAGATTCTGCAGCCTCAATCCCATAGTCGCTAAATTGTTGTTGGACCCACAAAACTTGTGACCAACAACTGCCAGCAGCAAGGTACTCTTCTTGATAAACCATGAGATAAGACGATCTCCAAAAAACTGACAAGTTCTACTCGTGCTCTCTCTATCAATTTTGCATCCTGCATAATCTGTATCTGATAAACTAGTTAAATTGAAACTGGAATCCTTCAAATACCACAGTCCATCATTTTGAGTTCCCTTTAAATACTTCAGAATGCGTTTAGCAGTAGTAAAATGAGAGAGTTTAGGATTAGCCTGAAATCTTCCACAGGCACCAACAACAAATTGAATATCTAGTCTACTAGTAGTAACATAGAGCAATGACCCGATTAGACCTCTATAGGCTGTGACATCTATACTTTGGTCACCTTCATCTATGTCCAATTTACTAGAGGAGCTCATTGGAGTGGCTGCAGTTGAGAAGTTTTCCATCCCAAACTTTTTTAGTAACTCTTTGGTATACTTGGCCTAATTGATGAAGGTTCCTTTCTCCAGCTGACGATCTTGAAGACCGAGAAAGAAAGTTAATTCTCTCATCATGCTCATTTCAAATCTGTCATGCATCAGCTTGTCAAATTTCTCACACAACTTGGGGTTAGTTGATCCAAATATAATATCATCAACATATATTTGAACAAGCAGAATGTGAGAGTCATTAGTGAATCTAAACAATGTTTTATCCACAGTTCCAATAACAAAGTCATGATCACACAGAAATTCATTCAAAGTGTCATACCAAGCTGTAGGAGCTTGTTTCAGACCATACAAAGCTTTGTCATGTTTATAAACATGATTTGGTAAAGTATGATATACAAATCAGGGGGTTGCTCAACATAGACATCTTCATTTAATTTACCATTTAAAAATGCACTTTTCACATCCATTTGAAAGACTTTAAAGTTCTTAAATGATATATATGCCTGGAAGATTCTAATTGCCTCAAGTCTTGTTACAGGTGCATAAGACTCATCAAAGTCGATATCTTCCTCTTGTCTGTATCCTTGAGCAACTAAACGAGCTTAATTTCTAATAAATAATCCATCTTCACTAAGCTTTTTTCTAAAGACCCATCTTGTTCCTATGAATAACTGGTTGGTCGGTCTAGGAGTTAGATGCCACACTTTATTTCTCATAAATTGGTTTAACCCCTCCTGCATGGCATTGATCCAATCTAGATCAACCACGGCTTCACCAATTTTCTTAGGTTCAATTTGATAAATAAAGGCAGAATTGGCCATTTCATCCATCAATTGATGTCTTGTCCTTCGAGGAGAGAAAGGATTTCCGATGATCAATTATGGTGGATGATTCTTGTTCCATCTGAAGTTCGATCCAAAGGGATTGGTCATCTGAACAGGTGACTCCGCGACGTCCGTACTCTCAACAGTTTGTTGAATAGAAGTTTGTACGTCTGGTTGAATTTCAATCGTATCAGCCACGGGGTCAGTCAACGAAATCCGTTTATCCAGAACTTCTTCCTCACTTACAGACTCAAGACTCGTCGCTTCTAGTCTGTTAGCATGGTCAATGGGATCAATGAATTTGCTCTTAAAAGACTCATCAAACACTACATGAAGGAATTCCTCAACAGTTTGTGTTCTGTTATTGTATACTCTGTAAGCCTTGCTTATTGAGGAATATCCCAGCATGAATCTAGTATCTTCTTTAGCATCAAAAGTGGTCAAATAAACCTTTCCATTGTTATGAATAAAACATTTAAACCCAAATACTTTGAAGTATGAAATTGTGGGAATTCTTCCATAATACAATTCATAAGGAGTTTTATCAAAACATTTGTTAATTATTGACCGATTTTGTGTATAGCAAGCTGTGTTTATGGCTTCTGCCCAGAACCTCTGAGGTATGTCTGAATCAGCTAGCATGGATCTCGCTGCTTCCTTTAGAATCCTCACTCTTCTCTCAGCAATGTCATTCTGCTATGGAGTTCTGGAACTAAACAACTCGTGTCTAATCCCTAACTCCTCGAGATAAGATAAGAGGTATCTGTTAGTGAACTCAGTTCCCTAGTTACTTCTAATACAAGCAATATTCAAATATTTCTGATTCTGAATTCTTTTAAATATTCTAATCAAGTTTTCAGCAGTTTTATCCTTTGATAGTAAAAATGCTACCCATATAAATCGCGAAAAATCATCAATAACAATTAGGGCAAATCTCAGTCCTCCTAGGCTCTTTACAGGAATTGGACCAAACAGATCCATATGTAACAATTTTAAGCAACGACTGGATTGAGATTTCCCTTTACTTTTGAACGATGATCTACCCTATTTTCCTAACTAGCAAGCATAACATACCTTGTCCTTAGAAAACTGAAGTTTAGGTAAACCAATAACTAAGTTGTTTGAACAAATGTTGTTGATGGTTTTAAAATTCAGATGGTTTAACCTTTTATGCCATAACCATTTCTGGTCGTTCTTGGAAATCATGCACATAGGATCAGAAGATTCTTTTTGCCAATTCATTTTTTATGAGTTTCCTACTCTACTACCAGTTAATAACGTATTACCATGTTGATCCTTAACTAGGCATGCATGAGTTTGAAAGTCAACGGATACACCATTATCACATAACTGACTAATACTAACCAAGTTATAGCACAGATTGTCAATAAGTAGCACATCATTAATGGTTAGATTACCATGGATAATCTTACCCTTACCTATGGTCTTAACCTTCTTGTTCTCACCAAAAGTGATCTTAGGTCCAGAACAATCTGCTATATCAGTGAGAAGTCGTCTGTTTCCTATAATATGCCTGGAACAACCGCTATTCAGATACCACACAGATTCCTCGAGAGAATCATTCACTTATACCTACACAAAACAATATTTAGAATCTTTTGGTACCCACATTCAATTGGGTCCTCGGTCAATCAGTCCCTTAGGAATCCATATTTGACAAGTTTTGGATTGCCAGACTTACTAGCGGCTTCTAACTTATTTTTCAGCCAGCTAACAATCGGCGGAACATAAGTTATTTCAATCTTCAAAGCAACTTCTTCATGAGCTGGATCAGATTCACTGTCAGTTAAACTCCTTTCACAAAGTTTATAGGCTTAAACTTGTCATTTGCTGAGTTTGACTCTTTGCATTACTGGTTTGGGTCATTGCCATCAAATCCTTTCATGTGAAGAAGAATTGTTGGCCTCATATTTTACTTTCATTTCATAAAATGAATCTGATAACTTCTTGTACTCAATGTCCATTTCATTGAGTGTAGTAGTTAACTCTTTGTTTGTAAATTATGGTGTAGAAACATCATTTACCTTGGATTGATCGTATGTCATTAAGCATGTTACAGTTTCAGTCTCTTTTTCTGCAAGAGAATCCTCTAAATCGTTGTCGGCCCATTTGGATTTATTTTCAACACACATGAAAACTTTCTGATCCTTCTAATTCTTCTTTGCTTTAACATTTCGACCATAGATTTGAGTTAGCTTCTCCCATATTTCTTTAGCAAAGGAACATGACTTGATCTCGTAGAATATGTTCATGTTGATTGATTGATACAGAATATTTTTGGCCACATTGTCCAAATTGTTGGTCATCTTATCTTCAGTAGTCCACTCACATCTTGGCTTCGAAATCTTTATGGGGCCATCGGTAATGACGCTCCACATATCATAATCAAGAGCAGCCAAGTGAGCTTGCATTCTCATCATCCAATATTCGCAGTTGTCCCTTGACAGAATAGGGATCTCGTTGATGATACACATGATTCACGTTCTTGATGCTTGAGAATAGAAAACAGAGCTCTGATACTAATTGATAGGATCGGCTTAATCGATAGAAACGGGGTCTGGATATTGATGGTGGCTTAATAAAAACGGTTTGATAGAAATCCTGTTAAGGATTTAAATCACTTTCTATTCTGCACAAACCCTTGCAAACTCTTGAACGATTCAAGTGTGGAAACGTTTGCTCAGGTTTGAAGATAAGAACTAACAATGAGAAGATAACAGAATGTAAATGACACAACAATTTGTTTATGGATGTTCGGAGCAAACTCTCCTACCTCACCCCTTCTTCCAACCACTGGAAGGATTCACTATAAGTTTCTTAGAATCAAATATAGTCGCACGATTAGCTCAATGTTGAACAGAAAACACTCTATTCAACTTACAATATGATGAAGAATATCACTCAGCTAAAACAACGCTTTGCCTCTTATTCTCTCTTGATAACACACAATAAAACAAGAAAGAAGCTCTTAAGATCGTAAAAACAGTAGATCTCTCGTATGCGTATTTCTCAGTGTTCGGCAATAGTTTTTTCGGCAATAGTTATGGAAGTTCTTCTATTGTCCTTGAGATCTTTAAATTGGGAACATGTACCAACGGTCGAATCTTCCATAATGACACATGGCGAGCTTCCATTGGAATGCCTCCATAGTACACAGTAGACTCTGATCACCAGGATTGTGGCCGTACCAATCTGGTAGTGCGCCAAATATTCTTCTAGGATATTCCTGCAAAAACAAGTAGTGGGAAGAATATTTGCTTATGTGGCATTAATCAATTGGGAACTGGCTGCTGTACTGATCTTCACTGGAAAGTTGAGTAGGAGTAGCGTACAGCTAGTTGATCGTGGGTAGACGTGTGCTAGCTTCAAGCAACTACTTTAAGCATGGCATTAGACGTATTTCACTTAGACGACCTCGTCTAATGAAATTAGACGCCCACGTCTAATAGCAGGATCCATTAGACCACATGGTCTAATGGGATTAGACAACACGTCTAATTACGGTTCTCTTCAAACTAATCTGAAGGAGTTAGATTGCACGTAAAACTCTCATACGTTAGACTGCACGTCTAACTTTCATACGTTAGACTACACGTCTAACTCTCATCCGTTAGACTACACGTCTAACTCTCTTCCGTTAGAGTGCACGTCTAACTATCATCTGTTAGACTGCACGTCTAACTATCATCCGTTACACTACACGTCTAACTACGCATCCCTTCAGACTAATCTAAAGGAGTTAGACTACACGTTTAACTCTCATTTGTTAGACTGCACGTCTAACTACGTCTGTTAGACTGCACGTCTAACTATGTTTGTTAGACTGCACGTCTAACTACGTCTGTTAGACTGCACGTCTAACTACATCTGTTAGACTACACGTCTAACTATATATTCGTTAGACTACACGTCTAACTACATATCCGTTAAACTGCACGTCTAACTACATATCCGTTAGACTACACGTCTAACTATATATCTGTTAGACTGCACGTCTAACTACATCTGTTAGACTGCACGTCTAACTACGTATCTGTTAGACTACACGTCTAACTACGTATCTGTTAATCTGTACGTCTAACTACATTTATTAGACTGGATGTCTAACTATGTCTGTTAGACTACACGTCTAACTACGTCTATTAGACTGCACGTCTAACTCAATGCATCTAATGACTAATTAATCTAATGATCCTCATTAAGACTTAGTCTAATATAACATGTTTTCGATACACCTGCACCAAAATCGATTAACCGGCTTAAATTAAGTTTTATACACACTCATCATCAAAATTCCAATAGTCAAAATACTTTGATACTTAGTCAAAATAATTTAACCCAACATATAAATTATTTGAATATTAATGGAAGACTTAAAAAATATTTAGTAAATTAAGTACATCATAATTGAATGGAATAGTAAAAAAAACTGAAAAAAACTGAAATCAAATTACAATTATTATATTGGCAAATTATAAGATGGATGAAAGAGACTAATCATATTTGGTTTGATTAATGTTTTTTCTTTCATCAATAAAAAAATGTTATTATTTTTAAAATTTAGCTACAATATTTAAAATTGAAATTAAAAAGCTCACTATTAATGATTTATAAAAATCGCAATTAATCTATTCAATTATACCGTGATATATAAATTTGTAATTAAAAATTTATTAATAACAGTTAACCGTCAATTTTATGACATATAAAACCGCAATTATGGCTAAAACATTTATTATACCGCCGTTAAAAGTAAACCCTACTATTAGCAACATTTTATATAAATCACATTTAATGCTCAAAACTTTTAATTGCAGTTTATATATATAAACATTTACATATAAATGTTTACAAATTTATTATTAACATTTATTATTAAAATTATAATTATATATTAAATTATTATATAAATTAAATATATTAGTATAATAAATAATAAGATAGAAGACTAACTATTATATACTAATAAATATATATATATATATATATAATTTTTTTAAAAGTTCAATATATATTTTGTTTGAATTATATAGAATTAACATAACACCCCAATCATGATTTTAAATCAATTCTGGATGACAAACTACTTATTGAAATGACATTCTGATGTTAGATTTTGTAAATGGATGACAAAAGAAATATTCTTCAATAAAAGACTTGGAAAAAAAGTAGTACACACTTGAATTAAGATCTATAGTGATAAATCCAAAATACTTCTTAGATTAAGTCAATGAACCTATATAGATAAGATTCTTGATAGATTCAAGATGAAAGATTATAAAAAAATTATTCAACACGACGTATATCTCGACAAGATGCAGTGTTCTACAACACAAGCTGAGCTTGAAAATATAAACAAGATTTCATAGATTATGTTGTAGGATTTATCATGTATACCATTATATGTACACGTTTAGATGTTGCAGTTATTTTGAACATTTATCACATATAACAATCAATGTTTGTAGAAACATAGTGGAGTACATATAAGATTATCGTGAAGTACTTGAGAAAAACCAATAATGATATCTTAATATATGGAAATTTGATCGTATAAGACTATAGTGATGCAAACTTTTAGACTTAAAGTCTCAATTGAGTTATGTCTTCATCCTTAATAGATGAACTATGAGTTGAAAGAGTCTCATGTAGTAAATATTAAATTCTACAACAGACACTTAGTACATACTAGTATAGATATAAATGAGACCGTTCGGATGAGAAAGTTCCTAGATGAACATTGTGATGTTCCTAAAATTTTATTATCTATTGACATCTATATATTTTGAAAACAATGATGTCATAGCCTATACAAAGGAACCGACTTCGAACTCCAAATATAGACATATTATGAAGAATTGTCAGCTTAAGACACATCATCACTATAAGTGAAATTAAGATGTAATATGTATATATTGATGATAGGATTACAGATCTATTAACAAAGTTTAAGCTTAGGCCCTGACGTGAGAGTCACACTAGACCTAAGGATCTCAAATGCATTGGAGAATGTCCTAGAGTTTGTTTTTTATTTATGAGTGTTAGACACTAATTTTAAATTTGACTTGATGGTTTTATGATATGATATTTCATCCTTATTTATTATTGAATGGATATTAAATAATATATCTAAATAATTCATTATTAACCAATGGGATAACTTTAAATGATCTGGGGAATGAAATCCCATTAAATGAATTAATTTTTTTATTATATAATGTTTATAGTCACCCTATCATTTGCACATTAAATAAGATATTAAGAAATAGTTGTATTTGCACATTTGTTTAATGACAAATGAGAGATGGAAGGAATTGTCTTCTTTAATTTAATGTGTTTTAATGTGTAATGACTAATTTTGGATAAAACAATTATTAAAAATATTTTAATTTAATTATTTTAAGAGTTGTAGTGCTTTATTAGAAGCCAAATACAGTAAGGTAAGAACCTCCAACTAATAGAATTGAGTTTATTGAGGTTACACACTAAGAATTGAGTATTATATCAAAGTAAATAATGATTGATTATTAATAAATATATCATATATAATTAATTATAAATATATTATTTATTTATGAAATAAATTAATATATATAATTTACAGGGTTAAATTATACCATTAAGATTTTAAAATAATATTATTTATTTATGAAATAAATAATATATAATTAAATAGTTTAATTAATGTGTTAAAATTGTAAAGAATATATTAACTATTTATAAAATAATATAATATAATCAAAAGGTAATTAAGGAAGATTTGTAATATTTTTAATATTCTCTTTTTAAATATTCTATGACCTATTTAATAAGTCAAAACCTTGTGAGGGACTCAAAATAATTAAAAACCTTGCGAGGGACTCAACATAATTACTTCAAGAGTTGTAAAATATATATGTATAATCACTTTTCTTAAAAAAGATTGTAAGTTACATGAGATTACCATCTTTTGAATTAAACAATAGTGAGTATTACCCTTGTTCATTCGTTTAAGGAGTCGAAGGTAAGAAGGTTTAACCGAGCTTGTGTGAACCAATGAACAACACGTGAGGTTCTTATCTCCTTCGGTACCAATAGGACTGAACTAGTTCAGACATTAACATGAATTTTCTAATAACAATACGCATTAATGATCTTATCAATTTAACATATAGATCACGATACACTAGTGAAAAGGAAGGCAATAGCAACAGGAAACACTGTTGTTATTGGACACTTTACCGTCGCTAAAGGTCAATAGCCACAGTGAATGACCCTGTCGCCAACCGACGCTATTGGTTCTGTAGCTAAAAATATGGCTACAGGAATAACTACTGTTGCTAAAGAGTGGCTATGGTAGTAAATTACTGTCACTATAGGATGACAACTGGAACAAATTAATGTCGCTAAAATGTTAAATACAAAAATTTAAAACCGCTGTCAAATGTCTACTCTATCTATAATGAGCAAAAATAAATGTTAAAACTATCTTGAAATAAAATTTTCTAATACTAAAATTAAATATTTATATTACCCAAACAAACATAATAATATATCTATAATACAAATTTTGTTTAAAATCTAAATTTGAATTCTTATAACATGTTGCATTCAATCCAGTTCTCAAAATCTCTTTTTACTATTGTAATTCATCATCATCAATAATGTAATCCCTGCCAAAAATCAATAAAATTAATACGATCATCATCCGAGAAAAGTTAAGCTAATCTAAAATATTCACAAAGATTACCAAAGTAAATTCGCAAACATTTTAAATGCAAATTCAATCAAAGAATAATGTTTTTAAATCTATATATTGCATTTAGTTGATAACTATGAAAACAAATTCAATAAAGAAACAAACAACTATTTCATACCTCTCATAGTTATAACAAGATCTAAAAACAGGGGATTCCATTTTTTGTTCTCTGTTTGCTTGACTAGAGAATATAGATGAACTAAACTTAGTTCAGAACAATTAAGATCTTAAAACCTGTAAAAAATAAATAATTTTCATTAAAGCTGAACACATCTATAAGATATACATGCATAATCTATGTCATAACTCATACCCTTCATTTAGTTCAGGATTACATAAAAAAAAAAATTGGAGAATTCCATTATCATTCATTACCTGCAATTTTAAAATTTCCATACACTAATATACTAAATGGTAGGTTGAAAGTAAATTAAAGAAATATTTACTATGTTATTATGTATGTTCAAATGTACGTCATGATCAATATTGAATTAGCTACTTGAAGTAAAACTTACCTTATAATGACATTTCCTTATATTGTTGTCAAGGTGTTACTAGTCAATTATTATATTGAATTACCACTACTAATATTATTTTCTGCAAAATAATAAAAATATTATTTAAGAATATCAAATTCTGATGACATGAAAATGCATATATGAAAGTATATAATCTCGAACGATTTGATCATCACCAAGAAAATAAGATTAAGTTCTTAAAATGAACTGTGAGAAGTGAAGTCCGTTTGAAATTTGATGAAAACAAAAAATCTCAAGAATATTAGTAAGTAAATAACAAGGCCTTGTTAATTAAACAATAAAAGTATAAATAGTTATACAACAACTCTTCTAAACTTTGACACTAATAAGCAATATGATATAAGCATATAATCAAATTTCAAAAGTCAGGATGAGAAAGATTTTTTTGCTTTTCAGAGAATTGTGGAGAACTTGTAATTATTGAGAATTGATGGGTAGTTACTTAACCTGTAAAAGTACAACTTCTAAGATCTTGCTCACGGGTCTTGTTTGATGTATGGGTTATTTGGATAAATCCTGGGTTTTTTCCAAATAACCCTTGTGTGATGAAAATAATAAAAAATTAAGTTTTTTTAATTTTATTCTTATTATATCCTCTCTCCCTCTCTCCCTCTCTCTCCCTCTCTCCCTATATATATATATAATAAAATAATATTATATTAAATAAAATTTTAAATATAATAAAATAAATATTAAAAAACTATATATATATATATTAATATTAACTTTTATTAATATATAAACAATTTTTTTATAAATACTTATAAATAACTACTATTATAATTCAAATATTACATAAAATAATATAATAGATTATAATTTTATTTATATTGTGTATTTATTTTTATTTAATATAATTAATATAATTTTTTTTACATAAAATTAATGTTATAAATATTTTTATTTAAATATATATCATTTTATTTTCTAACATAATTATTTATTTACACTATTTAAAATTTAAATGGTATATTAGATAATATAGAATGTTATAATTTTATTTATATTTTAAATTTATTTATATTTAATATAATTTTTTAAAATAAAATAATTTATTAATTTAATTTATATGAAAATAAATTTTATAATGTAATAAAATAATATATATATATATATTTATTAATATAAAATAAAATATTTAAGTAAGGATAATATAAGTATTTTAATTAATAAAAATGTTGATTTGATTGATGATGAGATTGTTGGGTTTTGAGATAAAACCTGAGTTTTATCACAAAAACCCAAAAATCAAACGAGGCCTAGGGATGGGATTGATGGTCTTATTGAGGTATGTGTTCCTCATGTCTTGACTAACCAAACGAATCATAACTTGCTCTCTTTCTGTTTATATGACAGAGAAATAATGGAGCTCAAATCCCAACAAACTTAAAAGAAAGACATAATTAATTACTCCCAATTAATAATTGTTGACATCCACTACTTCATCAAGCTTCACAGCTACCTCACAATTAATTTCACAAATTTTCGCAGCATGATATTTTAAAACTTCCATTCTCATCTACTCATTTATAAAGAAATCTCAATTTCTTATAAAGCCTATCAAACCGAAGGAGTGCATAATCAAATTTTCCATTGTCAACTATCTATTATATCTTAAGAGACCCTCAAATATAAGAACAATTGAAGGACAATATTATATATATTTTTTTTTGGAAAAAATATCATATATTTTATATAGTCATATTTAAGTTTATATTGTCATAGTAAAGTTGTTGTTACCTGATTGTATGCCAACATCATTAAGTTGCCCTGCCGCTATTAAACAAGACCTTCTCTAGTCCACTAGATGATCCAAACTCTAATGATGAACACTAACAAGTAATGACTAAGTATTGAAGTTAATACAAGAGTCTATCAAGAATTTATCCATGGGCATCCCACAAATAAGCCTAAGTAATTATATAATCTATATATATATATAATGATACTTAATTTTTATAAAGTGTCCGGATTGCCGGGTCGAGAACTGTGGTTAATTTGGATACTTAGGTCGGATTGTGGGTTAACCCGCCTTTAAATTTAAAACAATTAAAATTAAAATTAAAAATGGTAGAGTTATGTTTCGAACTTGCAACCTAACAAAACAAGTACAACTGTTTAACCAACTAGGCTACTAAGACTTTATATTTTAAATTCAACACCAAATTTGATAAATGGGGGACGTTTTAATATTAATATAAATTCAACTTTTTGACTAACTAATCTATATATATATATATATATATAATGATGCTTAATTTTTAAAGTGTCCGAATTGCCGAGTCGAGAGCTGTGGTTAATTTGGATACTTGGGTCAGATTGTGGGTTGACCCGTTTTTAAATTTAAAACGGTTAAAAATAAAATTAAAAATGTTAGAGTTATGTTTCGAACTTGCAACCTAACAAAAATAAGTAAAACATTTTACCAACTAGGCTACTAAGACTTTATATTTTAAATTCAACACCAAATTTGATTAACGCGGGACGTTTTAACATTAATATAAATTCAATTTTTTAACTAATTAATATATAATGATGTTGAGTAAATGGATACTTGGGTCGGATTATGGATTGACCCATCCATATACTTAAAACGGTTAAAAATAAAATTAAAAATGTTATCCGGAATTTTTTTTTCACGGTTTTTTATATTATTACTCGTGCAAATGCACGGCTAAATACTAGTTTTAATAATTCCATTAAATAAACATAAAACAATGAAATGTGAACCAAATACTTACTCTCATATAAATGGAAAACAAATCCCCTCAATTTCTTTTTCTATCTCATCTTGATACTTTGTAGCTCTGCATATAACAAAAAAATGTTTAATTTCATAGGAAGAGAAAATCGAGGCTAAAAGACTCTTTTTGATGGCTTCCTTGCATAGGGATCACTCTTGAAGCGACTTCAAATAGACTAACAAAACAAAAAAGAAATGAGAGTCTCAATCAAATGAAACAAACCAAGGCCCTGAAGTATTGTATTAATTGCTTTAGATACTGCAGGATTCAAATCATCCATATGCAAATTCTTATTTTCATACTCTGCTACTAATTCTTCAATTCTCTTTATAGATCTGTCTAGAAAACATAAAATAAAATAACATTTTCAATTTAAAAAAGCTTATAAAACCGATATTACATTTTCACATAAAATGACTATGTGAAAGAGAAATGACTCACTTTTCACCATCGTTATAAAACCCGTATATTACTAATTCTTCAAACCATCTTATTTGACATTGTGTTTAACCTTGAACTCATGAAACCAGAGGAAAATTATGTAGTTGATGTATTCCAAACAAGAATTTCATACAAATTTTTTAGAGGACAGTATACCTATATTTAAACTTACTTGAGCTTGCAACAAATTATTCCTTCATCCATTTTCTTCTTCTATTTCAACAAATATATAACTCAGTATTGCAATACCTAGTCATCTAATGAAAAACTTTCATTAATAAAGCATGATAAATTAAAAACAGGTTAAGATCAACAGGTGACCAATAAACTGGAAAAACTAATCAAACTACAGGTGATGAAGAAGAAAACCTAGAGATCCAGTAAGCCACTTCGAGGAGACTTCAATCGTATATCTAAAATGATGAGAAACAGGAAACACGCAATTCTTTCATTTCTTCTGTGTCTCAAAATAAGTAACAGATTAAGTTTAATAGTTTAGGAGAAACATATACAAATTGCTGCTCACCTGATCAAGACGCCATTGGCGTGAGATTGGAACTAGAATCTTAGATCGGAGATCAAAAGAGGTAGAAAAGTGTTTGACTGCTAACGAATGAAATGGTAAGAGGGTTTATTTAAAATATCTATTAATAATTTATCTTTATAAAAGGATATAATTTGGCAAAATAACCGTTGATATGGATAAATAGTTATTGTATACCTTTTATTTATTTATTATTTTTTTTTTCAACAGCCACTATAATCTTATAGCCTCGCTAAATTCAGTCGCTATTGCCAGATATTTTATTAGTGATATTAGGGGTTAGATTTTGATATTAAATTCCACTTAAAACCTAATAATCACAATATATGATTGAATCAAACTTTATGATGCATACATTAGTTACTTAAACACAACATGTATTCCTTCTTACAAAATGTAAATAACTTGTTTCAAAGTATTAAATGGTATGACTAAGGGTAGGTTGGTACGATATACTTTCATTTATTATACATACCTTATATGATTATATCTTATCGAAAGTTTCAGTATAAAAAAAAATCATACATTTATCTTACCTGAATTTTAGTATACCTTAATTTCGGTACGATATCGATACTATAATTTTAAAAAAATAATTTATTATAGTTACTAAATAAACGTTACACAGAATTCAAAATTAAAGTTATTTATTATAAATAAAATATTCATTTTTAAAAACTAGACAATATTTAAAATTAAATTTAATTATAAAAATTAAAATTATCAAGAATAAATATAAGTGTATAGTATTTAAGTTAGGCTAAAGTGTATAGTATTTAAGTTAGTCGTTTTCTACCTTTTAACCGCAATACGCTATTTCAAATAAATGTAGTATGCCGTAAATAAAAATATGATTGAAAGACTTCTCTTTTAAATAATAAAAGGCACGTGTATGAGCTAAAACGACATAATTTTCTTTAGAGTATATCTTGCATTCAATTTGTGCACATATAAATATATATAACTCCTCTAAATAAATAAAATTTAGAAGAAGACGTTGCGATATGAATCAAGTTACTTATGCAGAGAGTAAAGGCGTCTCTATTTTATAAATGGCGGCATCGGTGCGAGGTTAATGACCAGATGTCTATCGGTAATCCCTACTTCTTCCCCTTCCTTTTTTTATTTTCATTTAGCCCAGAGCAATGTGATAGGTTAATTGTTTATGTCAAGGATTAGCTAGGATCTAAGGTCTCGCGTACAATTGTGCGTTTATATTATTTTTTTCTAAATAAATAATATTTTTTTGCTATATTATCATGATTCTAATTTTAAAAAGATGGAATATCGATTTTAGTTATTTAATGTTACCAATATAACCATGCAATATATTGGTATCAAGATTTCAATAGTCAACAACATGACCATGTAATATGGAATGTTACCAATGTTGAGAGTAATGTCTATAAGTAATCCTACTTCTCTCTTATTCCCATTTTCTTTTTCATTTAAAAACAAAAATTGAAGCCAATTGTGATAGATTAATTATTTACCAACATGGAAGGACTAACTTGATTTAAAAACAGTTTATTTGAAATAGATCTTGCATTTATTTTATATATATATATATATATATATATATATATAAAACTTAGAAAGTTCTTTAGTCAAATTTATATAATAATATTTTTATCTCTATTTATAAAACAAATGGTAGCTATTTTTTTTAATATATATATATATATAGCCAATTGTGATAGATTAATTATTAAACACAAATATAATATATATTTTGTTTATGGAATGTATATTATATTATAATTAACCAAACACAAATATAATATATATTTTGTTTGAATTAAAAAAATTAATAACAGACACTCTTCAACGGATCCTCCTTGAATCAACTAGTAGATCACCTTTTTTAAGGTTTCGTACTACTGTGATAGGTGAATTGCTCAGGAGAGGTTTAGCTAACCGGAAGGGAATCGTGATATCACTTTCTACCGTCATGGTTATGGTATGGTCATAGTATAGTCATGGACTTCATTTCAAATTAAAACATTTGAAATAACAATCAAAATCGTGATATAAAAATTAAGTTGGTATATTTATTAAATTTTTTTTGTTAATCATAACATTAATTACTATATTTTGAGTGTGGATCGAATTGATTCGGTTATATGGATAGATTTTATATATGATCTTAATATTATTGATTTTGTCAAAAATTATATAATTGACCGATTCAAATAAATCAAATCTTGACTCTTAATTGTACATAAGTAAATGATAATGTATGGTGGGATATTCACTTAATTATGAATGTATAAATAAATCTATATTTAGCTCAAACATGGAGCATTTATGATCACCAATAGGTATTGGTTTCACATGTTCCCTTGTCCCATATTAATTTGTTTAATACATTCTTTGCATTTATTTATAATTTTATCATTTTTATATATAACTTTTGTATATCAAAAGATTTTGTTATTTTTTTGTTGTGCAAGTTATATTGTTACTATAGATTTTATGATATTAATAAATGTCCAAGTCTATACGTACTCTACTCATCGACGGGTGGAGTCGGGCTGTCCCAATCCAAATATATATACATATATAATATATATATATATATATATATATATATATATATAATATAAATATATATTTACATAAATAATATATATATAATATAAATATATAGGAAAATTTGATAATATAACCCTCAAAACACTTTAATTTTGATATTTAATTTCCATAAAAAACATTTTAATTTTAACTTTTTTTTTAAATTTTTTCCAATTTTACCCTTAATAACGTTTTTACTTCTTTTTTTCTTATCTTTTTTATTTTCTTTTTCTTCCTTTTCTTTTTTTTTTCTTCTTCCCCGCTTTCCCTTTCCTCCCGACCGTTACACTTCTTCTTCCCCCTAGATGCTAAGCCCGAACTCCGCCAACCACCATCCCCGACGTTCGCCAAGAAGCCCAACCCCTCGAGCCCCGACGAGATAGCCTAGACGCTTCCAGCCAGCCTCTTCGACGATCGCCAAGCCTCAAACGCGTCTAGCCCGACGATCTGAGGTTAGTTTAGGTTTATTGTTTAGGTAATCTCTATGGATTGGGGGTAATGAATGATGAGAATGATATAGGGTTTTAGTTTAGGTTTATTGTTTGATATAGTTTGAAATGCTGAGAATGTTTGTGAATGGTTTGTGAATATTTGGTATATGTTTTGCTTATTATGAATGCTCAGAATGGTATATTTGCATGTTGAGTAAGAGTAAGAAATGTTTTAGGGTTTTAGTTTAGGTTTAGGGCTTGGTCGTGTGGCGTGGGGGTTGGGCGTTTGGCATGGAAGATGGGCGTGGGGCTTGGGCGTGGGGCTTGGGCATGGGGCGTGGAAGGTGGGCGTGGGGCTTGGGCGTTGGGAGTGGGGGTGGGGCGTGGGGGTTGGGGGTTGGGCATTGGGCGTGGGGCGTGGGGGTTGGGCGTAGGGCTTGGGCGTGGAGCGTGGGCTTGGGCGTACCACACAATATGTAAAACTAATTTAATAAGTTTATTAATAAGCGTGGATAGCTCAGTTTGGAGATTGTCAGGCTGAAGATCTGAAGGTCAGGTGTTTGATCCACCTTCACCGCAAAAGTTTTTTTTTCTTTGCTTTTTACTTTATAATTAATGAAACAGTCAATCAGAACTTACAAAATTAGAATTGAAAATGGGAAAAATACCCAACATTTTGATTATCTCCAATGTGAACTTAAGTTTCTAATATGAGCTAAGAAGGTAATTTTAATCTAGGATGAACCTTGCTAAATCTATATTCTTGTTTTTGTGCTTGCATTAATCGACTATAACAGCTTTTATTATACATATCTATGTAACAACAGCACATGTACAAAGTCTTCTGGTTTTTGGCAAAAAGAAAGAGGCATTACAGTGTGCAATTGAGGGTTAGTTATGAAGCTTTGTTGTTGTACTTGCAGCATAAATCGGAGCTTTATGAAGTAGAAATTTGAACAAATTACTAGTTGTTGTGTAATATATATGTTGTACTATATGCTGCACTTGAGAAAAGCCTCCAGTGTGTAATGGAAGGTGGGATTATAAGTAAGTCATGTTCTTATTTTCTCAGTTGTCTTTTTCTCTCAACAATTTGTAAATTGAATCCACTGATGGGATTGTGCAAATCATATACATACATTCTTATTCTTGTAAAGGAATCTCAATTCTTTCGTTTATATCTTATAAATCTTGTATTTTTTGTATATATATAAAGATTGTTTACTTAGAAATTATTGAGAGCACAAAGCAACAAATAAGTTGTCTTTTTACCCAAAGGAAAACAACAAGTGCGTAACATAAACAAAATTCATCATTAACCAAAACATAGACAGAAGAAATATGTTTGAAACTTAGAAACTAATTATTCATCCTCTCAATATTGATGTTAAAAACTTCAAAACTAGAGACATTTCACCTTGTCCCTAAAGCTCTTTTGCCAATAAAAAATATCCCAAAAACGCTAAAATCAAGAATCAAATTTATTAAATGGATTGTTTAATAACTTTCTATTTGAATGACTTTGAGAAGATTATAATGTAATTTTTATAAGTCACACAAACACCATTCATTTCTATTTATACTAATTCAACATCTATGAAAGAATCAATGAAACAAATAAATGACTACACAATAAATAATGAAATTGAATTAATTATTTGCTATATTAAGCATCTAATGGTGCAATCAAGTGCCTTCCATTGACAAAGCTCTTGGCCAGAAATGGATGAGCCAATTCATAGTCCAATTCTCTAGCCAAAGACACTCCACGGACCGCTTTCGCCCCAAAACCATAACACTTGTACACCTCGAAAAAGGCAGTCCTATATAGAAAATTCAACAATTAATATAGTATGCATCAAAAGTACATGAATTTTTAAGATTTGTATATTAAAGATGCATACTTGTTCTTGTTACTGATGTGGTCCCAATCATCACAACCACCATGAGACACAATATTATCGAAATAAGTATGAGCGTAAACAATTCTAGAGTATTGGCCCAAGAAAAATTGCACACACAACCCTTTTGAAAGAATAATTCATACATATCAAAATCATTTCAATGCTTATATATATCATCACCCTGTTTAAAATTTCCAATAAAAAAAAACTTTATCAAAATTATTTCAATGCTTATATATATCATCACTTTGTTTAAAATTTCCAATAGAAAAAAAAAAAACTTTTGCAATGAAGGTGAATTGAACACATGACCTTCATATCTTAAGCTTGACTATCTCCCAACTGAGCTATCCACACTTATTAATAATCTTATTAAATTAGTTTTACATATTGCGTGGTACGCCCAAGCCCACGCTCCACGCCCAAGCCCAAGCCCATGCTCCACGCCCAATCCCACGCTCCACGCACAAGACCTACGCCCCACGCCCACCTTCCATGCCCCACGCCTAAGCCCCACGCCCCACGCCCAACTCCCACGCCCACCTTCCACGCCCCACGCCCAACCCCCACGCCACACGACCAAGCCCTAAACCTAAACTAAAACCCTAAAACCCTAAAACATTTCTTACTCTTACTCAACATGCAAATATACCATTCTCAGCATTCATAATAAGCAAAACATATACCAAATATTCACAAACCATTCACAAACATTCTTAGCATTTCAAACTATATCAAACAATAAACCTAAACTAAAATCCTGTATCATTCTCATCATTCATTACCCCCAATCCATAGAGATTACCTAAACAATAAACATAAACTAACCTCAGATCGTCGAGCTAGAAGCGTCCGAGGCTTGGCGATCGTCGAAGAGGCTGGCTGGAAGCGTCTTGGCTATCTCGTCGGGGCTCGAGGGGTTGGGCTTCTTGACGAACGTCGGGGATGGTGGTTGGCGGAGTTCGGGCTTGGCGTCTAGGGCTGGACGGAAGAGAAACCGGATGGGGAGAAAGCGGGGGAAGAAGAAGTGTAACGGTCGGGGGGAAAGGAAAAGCGGGGAAGAAGAAAAGAAAAGAAAAGGAAGAAAAAGAAAAGAAAAAAGAAAAAGAAGAAGTAAAATGTTATTAAGGGTAAAATTAGAAAATATTTTAAAAAAAAATTAAAAATCAAAATGTTTTTTTATGGAGGTTAAATATCAAAATTAGAGTCTTTTGAGGGTTATATTATCAAATTTCCCTATATATATACATATATAATGTATATATATATAATATAAATATATATATATATATATATATAATATATAAAGAACATCAATATCTTTATATAATATAAATATATATATATTTATATAATATATATATATATATAATATATATATATATTATATAAATATATATAATATAAATATATATTCTTTTATTATTTTTAACTCAAGAAAAGTAGAAATTGACAACAGCAACAAATTAAAAATGAGAGTCAGTCAAGATGGTGATGTAAGAAAAGTAATTATTTTAATGAGTTAAATTAAAAATATATTAATATTTTAATCTATGGCTATGCATTGAATTAACTTAGGTGATAAAAGTAAAAATAAAAGGAACTTATATATATATATATATATATATATATATATATATATATATATATATATATATATATATATATATATATATATATATATATATATATATATATATATATATCCGATCGATAAGGTTGTGAAGAAAAGAATAGTAGTAGAAATGTCTGGTGGTTTTTGCAGGAGGATGTCTAGGTGGTTCGTGGCGGTGGTAGCCCTAATAATAATTCACTCTTTTGCATTGACAGTGCTTAATGTTAATGTTGTTGAAGGGAAGAGGACCATTGGTGTTGTTGAGAAGAAAGAAACGGTTCCAAATGGTTTCTTTGACCCTATACCTCCCATCCCTTTCTTGCCTGCGCCGTCTCTAATTCCTCCTGTTCTGCCCTCGCCGCCTTCTCTCATTCCTCCCGTTCTGCCCTCGCCGCCTTCTCTCATTCCTCCCGTTCTTCCATTGCCGCCTTCTTTCCAGCTTCCTCCAAACCCCTTCTTCAACCCACCATCGCCGCCTTCTCTCCTTCCTCCAAACCCTTTTAAGCCACCCTCACCACCGTCGACGCTCTTTCCTCCCATCCCAGTACTTCCGGCGCCCTTGATTCCGGGTCTGCTCCCATCCCCGTCACCCCCTGCTTTCCCGATTCCTCTCCCTCTCCCCCTCCCTCTCCCTCTCCCTCTCCCTCCACTAATCCCAATTCCTCATTTCCCTGGAATCCCACCAGCTTCTTCTTCTTCAACAAAGACCTCTCCATCAAATTAAATAAATAAAATTAATTACATTATCATGATGTATTTCTTCAAGCAATGTGATGATCAATTTATAAGATCTTAATTAAATGTTTATGTAACCTTAGTTACATTTTGTTTCACATTCCATAAATAAAATATAAAAATATAATCTAAATCCTCTTGTTTGTTTGTTTGGTTAATTACTTTCGTTTGGAAGAGTTAAATCCAATGTTTCTAGATTTGTTTTTTAAACATGTTTATTTAAAAGGTTATAAGTTTGGTAATTTTGAAGACTTGGAGATTTGTTTTTAGTATAAAACTTAAATAGTTTTAATATATAATAACAAAATAAAAAATAATAATAAAAATAAATATATTATAATATTTTAGTTAATAAATTGACGAGATAAGATATATTTTTAAATTTAATTATTTAAATAACTCAAACCTCTTTAATTTGTTATTGTAATGAATCTCCTAGTTTAGTTTTATACTATTTAAGTTAATATATTGTACATCTTATTATATTTTATTCTCTATAATTATTTTGAATTAAAATGGTCTTTGATTTAAATGATTAATTTATAGTTATACAAACAAAAAATAATTTAATTTATTACTGTAATTAAAACTCATTTCTTAAATTTAAAATATGCATTAAATTTATATTATATATATATATATATATATATATTATAAATATGATAATTTAAAATATGATTTAAAATATATTTTTTATCTCGTTAATTTATTGTTGTCTCTTAAACTTATCTCAACAAATTTATAACTCCTAAAATAGTTTTTTTGCGTAAGATATGCTGCTCATAAATGAATGATTTTGTTGATTTGTTTTAAAAAAATGTTTATTAAGGAACATAAATAGAAAATAGTCATGTTAAAACCATTCTGCAAAATATTTTAATTTTGTGTTTATCTTGATTAGTTTCACATTTTTATGAGTTAAATAAGTCATTCCTTAAATTAAAATATGCATAAAATCTAAATCAAATATACATGTATAAATATTAGACAATTGAAGTCTTATCTCTTTACTAAAATGTAACATCTTATTCATATCTTTCTCATCTCATATCTTTCTCATCTCGTTAGATATCTATTTTATCTCTTAAATTTCATCACTATAAATCTACTTTAAGTATTTTCTTGTGTGTGATATGTTATTCATAAATTTAAAATTGTGATAGATTTGCTTGTATTAAAAAAAGTATACTTAAAGTTCTTAAAGTAACATAAATGAAAGATAATCAAATTTAAATAAAAATATTTCTACAAAATATATATTTTTTTTTATCGTTGTATCTCCACATTTATATAAACTATAAATGTATTTATTTCTCAAAATCAATCGATAATTATACTTACACGCAATTGCACCTATAAATTAATTAAAAATATTATTTTTAAATAATCATTTTGTCAATCCTCATAAAAAAGAACATAATAATATTGATGGTTTAGGATTATTTGCAAAAGAAAATTTAAAATTGTTTAAGAGTTTAAGTTATAAATAATATTATTTAAGTGTGTATATATCAAGTTAAAAAAAAATAGGAAAAGAAACATCAAAACATAATAAACCATATTCTTCATGCATAAAATTTATAAATATATGTTAAATTTAAATTAGCATCTTCACCCATTAATTATGAATAATATTAATTAATCATAAATAACTTTTACATTTTAAACTTTTAAACTTTGCAAATTATTCCAACGAACATTTCCGTGCGATACATCATCCAATATTCACAGTTATCTCTTGACAAAATAGAAATCTCGTTGATGATAGACATGATTCAGGATCTTTGAGCTTGAGAATAGAAACAGAGCTCTGATACTAATTGATATGACCGGCTTTATCAATAGAGAAGGGGGTCTAGCGATTGATGAAGGCTTATGAAAAACGGTTTGAAAGAAATATTATTAGGGATTTAATTCACTTTCTATTCTACGCAAACTCTTGCAAACACTTGATTCTACGCAAACTCTTGCAAACACTTGAAACAGAATCAAGTGCGGAAATATTTACATAGATTTGAAGCTTAGGATCAAGAATGAGATGATGACAGAAATGAACAACACAGCAATTTGTTTATGGATGTTCAGAGCAAACTCTCCTACGTCACCCCTTCTTCCAAGCACTAGAAAGATTCACTATAATATGCTTTAAATCAAATACAGTTTGCACGAATAGCTCACTGTTGAACATAACAGACTTTGTTCAACTTACAATATGATGAATACCACTCAGCTAAAACGATGCTTTGATTCTAACTCTCTCTTGATTAACACACAGTACAATTAGGAAAGCAACTAATAGTTTGAATGTTCAAGAGCTTGATTTTTCAGTAATCTAGAGATTCTTCTTTGAGTGAAAGCGAAAAGATCGAGTGATTGTCCGTTGTCCTTTAGATTCTTTAAATAAGGCACAGGGTACCAACGGTCGAATCTTCATACTGATACGTGACACTCTTCCATTGGAACGCCTCCATAATACACAGCAGACTCTGAATACAAGGATCGTGGTCGTACACAACAGGTAGTGCGCCGAATATTCTTCAGAGATTTACCTACAAAACAAGTAGTGAGAAGGATATTCTCTTACTTGTCATTAGTTGATTGGTTGTGTCTGGTTGTCGTACTGATCTTCGCTAGAAAGTGGAACAGGAGTAGCGTACAGCTATAGCACGTGGGTAGGAGGGTGCTAGCTTCAAGCAACTTCTTAAGCAAGGCATTAGACGTATTTCAATTAGATAACCTCGTCTAATGAAATCAAACGTCCCCATCTAATAACAGAATCCATTAGACCACCTGGTCTAATGGGATTAGACCACCTGGTCTAATGGGATTAGACTTACGTCTAATTACAATCACTTTAGACTAATCTGAAGGAGTTGGACTGCATGTCTAACTTTCACAAGTTAGACTACACGTCTAACTTTCTCTTTCCATTAGACTGCACGTCTAACTCCATGAGTTAGACTGCACGTCTAATTACGGTTCTACTTCAGACTAGTCTGAAGGAGTTAGATTACACGTCTAACTTTCATAATTCATTAGACTACACATCTAACTCCACGAGTTAGACTACACGTCTAATTACAGTTCTTTTAGACTGCACGTCTAACTCCACGAGTTAGACTGCATGTCTAATTACGAGTCCATTAGACTGCACGTCTAACTCCACAAGTTAGACTGTACGTCTAATTACGAGTCCATTAGATTGTACGTCTAGCTCCACGAGTTAGACTGCACGTCTAATTGCGAGTCCATTAGACTGCACGTCTAACTCCACGAGTTAGACTGCACGTCTAAGTTCTTTAGTTAGACTGCACGTCTAACACCGCTTAGTTAGACTACGCGTCTAACTTCGCTAGTTAGACTGCACGTCTAACTCCACGAGTTAGACTGCACGTCTAACTCTGTGCATCTAAAGCTAAATGAGTCTAATGAACCTTATTAGAACCAAGTCTAATAAAGACTAATTTCGATACACCTGCATCAAAATCAATTAGACGCATAGATAATCCATTCATCATCAAAATTACAATAGCCAAACTATTTCAACACTTAGTCAAAATAATTTGACCCAACAATTTCCACCTTTTTGATGATGAGATTTAAATCCTGCATAGGTAACAGATTAGCGTATTCATTATATAAATGTAAACAGACTCTTGTTTACATACAAACATTTTTATCTACAGTTCCAATAACAAAGTCATGATCACACAGAAATTCAGTCAAAGTGTCATACCAAGCTCTAGGAGCTTGTTTCAGACCATACAAAGCTTTGTCAAGTTTATAAACATGATTTGGTAAAGTATGATATACAAACCAGGGGGTTGCTCAACATAGACATCTTCATTTAATTTACCATTTAAAAATGTACTTTTCACATCCATTTGAAAGACTTTAAAATTCTTAAATGATACATACGCTAGGAAAATTATAATTGCCTCAAGTCTTGCTACAGGTGCAAAAGATTCATCAAAGTCGATACCTTCCTCTTGTATGTATCCTTGAGCAACTAAACGAGCTTTGTTTTAAATAACTAAGCCATCTTCACTAAGCTTGTTTCTAAAGACCCATCTTTTTCCTATGAATGACTGGTCAGTTGGTCTAGGAGTTAGATGCCACACATTATTTCTCATAAATTGGTTTAACTCCTCCTACATGGCATTGATCCAATCTGGATCAACCACTTCTTCAACAATTTTCTTAGGTTCAATTTGATAAATAAAGGAAGAATTCGCCATTTCATCCATCAATTGACGTCTTGTCCTTCGAGGAGAGAAAGGATTTCCGATGATTAATTCTGGTGGATGATTCTTGTTCCATCTGAAGTTGGATCCAAATGGATTGGTCATCTGAAAAGGTGACTCTGCGACGTCCGTACTCTCAGCAGTTTGTTGAACAGGAGTTTGTACGTCTGGTTGAATTTCAACCGTATCAGCCACGGGGTCAGTCAACAAAATCCGTTTATCTAGAGCTTCTTCCTCACTTACAGACTCAAGACTCGTCGCTTCTAGTCTGTTTGGTCAATGGGATCAATGAATTTGCTCTTAACAGACTCATCAAACACTATATGAAGGGATTCCTCAACAGTTTGTGTTCTATTGATGTATACTCTGTAAGCCTTGCTTACTGAGGAATATCCCAGCATGAATCCAGTATCTTCTTTAGCATCAAAAGTGGTCAAATAAACCTTTCCATTATTATGAATAAAACATTTACACCCAAATACTTCGAAGTATGAAACTGTGGGAATTCTTCTGTAATACAGTTCATAAGGAGTTTTATCAAAACGTTTGTTAATTATTGACCGATTTTGTGTATAGCAAGCTGTGTTTATGGCTTCTGCCCAGAACCTCTAAGGTATGTCTAATTCAGCTAGCATGGATCTCACTGCTTCCTTTATAGTCCTCACTCTTATCTCAGCAATGTCATTCTTCTATGGAGTTCTGGCACTAAACAACTCGTGCCTAATCCCTAACTCCTCGAGATAAGATGAGAGGTATCTGTTAGTGAACTCACCTCCCTAGTCACTTCTAATACAAGCAATATTCAAATATTTCTGATTTTGAATTCTTTAAAATATTCTAATCAAGTTTTCAGAAGTTTTATCCTTTGATAGTAAAAATGCTACCCATGTAAATCGCAAAAAATCATTAATAACAATTAGGGTAAATCTCAGTCCTCCTAGGCTCTTTACAGGAATTGGACCAAACAGATCCATATGTAACAATTTTAAGCAACGGTTGGATTGAGATGTCCCTTTACTTTTGAACGATGATATGCCCTATTTTCCTAACTAGCAAGAAGAACATACCTTGTCCTTAGAAAACTGAAGCTTAGGTAAACCAATAACTAAGTTGTTTGAACAAATGTTGTTGATGGTTTTAAAATTCAGATGGTTTAACCTTTTATGCCATAACCATTTCTGGTCGTTCTTGGCAATCATGCACATAGGATCAGAATATTCTTTTTTCCAATTCAATTTATATGAGTTTCCTACTCTACTACCAGTTAATAACATATTACGATGTTGATCCTTAACTAGGAATGCATGAGTTTGAAAGTCAATGGATACACCATTATCACATAACTGACTAATACTAATCAAGTTATAGCACATATTTTCAATTAGTAGCACATCATTAATGGTTAGATTACTATGGATAATCTTACCCTTACCCATGGTCTTACCCTTCTTGTTCTCACCAAAAGTGATCTTAGGTCCAGAATAATCTGCTATATCAGTGAGAAGCCGTCTGTTTCCTATCATATGCCTGGAACAACCGCTATCCAGATATCACACAGATTCCTCGAGACCATCATTCACTTGTACCTACACAAAACAATATTTACAATCTTTTGGTACCCACATTCAATTGAGTCCTCGGTCAATCAGTCCCTTAGGAATCCATATTTGAGTTATTCTGATGGATTTTCCATTTTGTGCTGTAAATAATGTGTATAATTTCGACATAGCAGACGTCTTCCTGCTAGACACTAATCTCTTAGTCTTTGAAGATGATTTTCTTTTAAAAATTCTTGACTTCTTGTCAAGTTTTAGATTGCCAAACTTGCTAGCTGCTTCTAACTTATTTTTCTGCCAGCTAATAGTCGGCGGAACATAAGTTATTTCAATCTTCCAAGCAACTTCTTCATGAGATGGATCAGATTCACTGTTAGTTTATAGGCTTAAACTTGTCATTTGCTGAGTTTGACTCTTTGCATGACAGGTTTGGGTCATTGCCATCAAATTCTAAACTGGTCTAAATCTAGCAGGTTTAAACATATTAATCATATGTTTGACAGCTTCTTCAGACCTTGTCCAAGCACTTACGATATAGTTTAACCGTTTGTTTTTAGCAGAAAGAGTTTGAATCTGTTCTTTGAGCATCTCATTCTCAGATGAGATCTCTACTACTTTCTTTTCAAAAACATTTGTTTCATAAGTTTTATGTGAAGAAGAAATGTTGGCCTCATATTTTACTTTCATTTCATAAAATGAATCTGATAACTTCTTGTACTCAATGTCCATTTCATTGAGTGTAGTAGTTAACTCTTTGTTTATAAATTCTGGTGTAGAAACATCATTTACCTTGGATTGATCGTCTATCATTAAGCATGTTACAGTTTCAGTCTCTTTTTCTGCAAGAGAATCCCTAAATCGTTGTCGGCCCATTTGGATTTATTTTCAACACACATGAAAACTTTTTGATTCTTCTAATTCTTCTTTGCTTTAACATTTCGACCATAAATTTGAGTTAGCTTCTCCCATATTTCTTTAGTAGAGGAACATGACTTGATCTCGTAGAATATGTTCATATTGATTGATTGATACAGAATATTTTTGGTCACATTGTCCAAATTGTTGGTCATCTTATCTTCAGTAGTCCACTCACATCTTGGCTTCAAAATCTTTATGAGGCCATCGGTAATGACGCTCCACATATCACAATCAAGAGCAGACAAGTGAGATTGCATTCTCATCATCCAATATTTGCAGTTGTCCCTTGAAAGAATAGGGATCTCATTGATGATAGACATGATTCACGTTCTTGATGCTTAAGAATAGAAAACAGAGCTCTGATACCAATTGATAGGATCGGCGTAATTAATAGAAACGGGGTCTGGCTATTGATGACGGCTTAATAAAAACGGTTTGATAGAAATCCCGTTAAGGATTTAAATCACTTTCTATTCTGCACAAACCCTTGCAAACTCTTGAACGATTCAAGTGTGGAAACGTTTGCTCAAGTTTGAAGATAAGAACTAAGAATGAGAAGATAAAAGAATGTAAATGACAAAGCAATTTGTTTATGGATGTTCGGAGAAAACTCTCCTACCTCACCCCTTCTTCCAACCACCGGAAGGATTCACTATAAGTTTCTTAGAATCAAATACAGTCGCACGATTAGCTCACTGTTGAACAGAACACACTCTATTCAACTTACAATATGATAAAGAATATCACTCAACTAAAACATCGCTTTTCTTCTTATTCTCTCTTGATAACACACAATAAAACAAGAAAGAAGCTCTTAAGATCATAAAAACAATAGATCTCTCGTATGCGTATTTCTCAGTGTTCAACAGTAGTTTTTCGGCAATAGTTGTGGCAGTTCTTTCGTTGTCCTTGAAGATTTTTAAATAGGGAACAGGTACCAACGGTCGAATCTTCCATAATGACACATGGCGAGCTTCCATTGAAACGCCTCCATAGTACACAGTAGACTCTGCGCACTAGGATCGTGGCCGTAGCAATCTGGTAGTGCGCCAAATATTCTTCTAGAATATTCCTGCAAAAACAAGTAGGGAGAAGAATATTTGCTTACGTGGCATTAATCAATTGGTGGCAACTGGCTGTTGTACTGATCTTCACTGGAAAGTGGAGTAGGAGTAGTGTACAACTAGTTGATTGTGGGTAGACGTGTGCTAGCTTCAAGCAACTACTTTAAACATGGCATTAGACATATTTCACTTAGACGACCTCGTCTAATGAAATTAGACGCCCACGTTTAATAGCAGGATCCATTAGACCACCTAATCTAATGGAATTAGACGACACGTCTAATTACGGTTCCCTTCAAACTAATCTGAAGGAGTTAGATTTCACATAAAACTCTCATACGTTAGACTGCACGTCTAAATCTCATCCGTTAGACTACACGTCTAACTATCATCAGTTAGACTACACGTCTAACTACGTATCCCTACAGACTAAACTGAAGGAGTTAGACTACACGTCTAACTCTCATTTGTTAGACTGCACGTCTAACTACGTCTGTTAGACTGCGCGTCTAACTACATATCCGTTATACCGCACGTCTAACTACGTTTGGTAGATTGCACATCTAACTACATATCCGTTAGACTACACGTCTAACTACATATCTGTTAGACGTGGTCTATCTACATATTCGTTAGACGTGGTCTAACTACATATCCGTTAGACTGCACGTCTAACTACATATCTATTAGATTGCACGTCTAACTACGTCTGTTAGACTGCACGTCTAACTACGTATCTGTTAGACTACACATCTAACTACGTATCCGTTAGTCTGCACGTCTAACTACATTTGTTAGACTGCATGTCTAACTATGTCTATTAGACTGCACGTCTAACTACGTCTATTAGACTGCACGTCTAACTCAATGCATTTAATGACTAACGAATCTAATGATCCTCATTAAGACTTAGTCTAATATAACCTGTTTTCGATACACTTGTACCAAAAACGATTAGACGGCTTAAATTAAGTTTTATACACACTCATCATCAAAATTCCAATAGTCAAAATACTTTGACACTTAGTCAAAATAATTTGACCCAACATCTGTATTATTTGAATATTAATGGAAGACTTAAAAAAATATTTAGTAAATTAAGTCCATCATAATTAAATGGAATAGTAAAAAAAAACTGAAAAAAACTGAAATCAAATTACAATTATTATATTGGCAAATTATAAGATGGATGAAAGAGACTAATCATATTTGGTTTGATTAATGTTTTTTCTTTCATCAATAAAAAAAATGTTATTATTTTTAAAATTTAGCGACAATATTTAAAATTGGAATTAAAAAGCTCACTATTAATGATTTATAAAAATCGCAATTAATCTATTCAATTATACCGTGATATATAAATTTGTAATTAAAAATTTATTAATAACAGTTAACCGTCAATTTTATGACATTATATAAAACCGCAATTATGGCTAAAACATTTATAATATCGCAGTTAAAAGTAAACCCTACTATTAGCAACATTTTATATATATCACATTTTGTGCTCAAAACTTTTAATTGCAGTTTATATATATAAACATTTACATATAAATGTTTACAAATTTATTATTAATGTTTATTATTAAATTTATAATTATATATTAAATTATTATATAAATTAAATATGTTAGTATAATAAATAATAAGATAGAAGACTAACTATTATATACCAAAATATATATATATATATATATATATATATATAATTTTTTAAAAAGTTAAATATATATTTTGTTTGAATTAAATAGAATTAACATAACACCCCTCAATCATGATTTTTAATCAATTCTGGATGACAAACTACTTATTGAAATGACATTCTGATGTTAAATTTTGTAAAGGGATGACAAAAGAAATATTCTTCAATAAAAGACTTGGAAAAAAACTAGTACACGTTGAATTAAGATCTATAGTGATAAATCTAAAAGACTTCTTAGATGAAGTCAATGAACCTATATAGATAAGATTCTTGATAGATTCAAGATGAAAGATTATAAAAAAATTTATTCAACATGACGTATATCTCGACAAGATGCAGTGTTCTACAACACATGTTGAGCTTGAAAATATAAACAAGATTTCATAGCTTATGTTGTAGGATTTATCATGTATACCATTATATGTACACGTTTAGATGTTGCAGATATTTTGAACATTTATCACATATAACAATCAATGTTTGTAGAAACATAATGGAGTACATATAAAATTATCGTGAAGTACTTGAGAAAAACCAATAATGATATCTTAATATATGGAAATTTGATCGTATAAGACTATATTGATGCAAACTTTTAGATTTAAAGTCTCAATCGAGTTATGTCTTCATCCTTAATAGAGGAACTATGAGCTGAAAGAGTCTCATGTAGTAAATATTAAATTCTACAACAGACACTTAGTACATACTAGTATAGCAATAAATGAGACCGTTCGGATGAGAAAGTTCCTAGATGAACATTGTGATGTTCCTAAAATTTTAGTATCTATTGACATCTATATATTTTGAAAACAATGATGTTATAGCCTATACAAAGGAACTGATTTCGAACTCCAAATATAGACATATTATGAAGAATTGTCAACTTAAGACACATCATCACTATAAGTGAAATTAAGATGTAATATGTATATATTGATGATAGGATTACAGATCTATTAACAAAGTTTAAGCTTAGGCCCTGACGTGAGAGTCACACTAGACCTAAGGATCTCAAACGCATTAGAGAATGTCCTAGAGTTTGTTTTTTATTTATGAGTGTTAGACACTAATTTTAAATTTGACTTGATGGTTTTATGATATGATATTTCATCCTTATTTATTATTTAATGGATATTAAATAATATATCTAAATAATTCATTATTAACCAATGGGATAACTTTAAATGATCTGGGGAATGAAACCCCATTAAATGAATTGATTTTTTTTATTATATAATGTTTATAGTGACCATATCATCAAATAAGATATTAAAAAATAGCTGTATTTGCACATTTGTTTAATGACAAATGAGAGATGGAAGGAATTGTCTCCTTTAATTTAATTTGTAATGACTAATTTTGGATAAAACAATTATTAAAAATATTTTAATTTAATTATTTTAAGAGTTGCAGTGCTTTATTAGAAGCCAAATACAATAAGGTAAGAACCTCCAACTAATAGAATTGAGGTTATTGAGGTTACACACTAAGAATTGAGTATTAGATCAAAGTAAATAATGATTGATTATTAATAAATATATCAGATATAATTAATTATAAATAAATTATTTATTTATGAAATAAATTAATATATATAATTTAAAGGGTTAAATTATACCATTAAGATTTTAAAATAATATTATTTATTTATGAAATAAATAATATATAATTAAATAGTTTAATTATTGTGTTAAAATTGTAAAGAATATATTAACTATTTATAAAATAATATAATACAATCAAAAGGTAATTAAGGAAGAATTGTAATATTTTTAATATTCTCTTTTTAAATATTCTATGACCTATTTAATAAGTCAAAACCTTGTGAGGGACTCAAAATAATTAAAAACCTTGTGAGGGACTCAACATAATTACTTACTTGTAGTAGTTGTAAAATATACATGTATAATCAATTTTCTTCAAAAAGATTGTAAGTTACATGAGATTACCATCTTTTGAATTAAACAATAGTTAGTATTACCCTTGTTCATTCGTTTAAGGAGTCGAAGGTAAGAAGGTTTAACCGAGCTTGTTTGAACCAATGAACAACACGTGAGGTTCTTATCTCTTTCGAGACCAATAGGACTGAACCAGTTCACACATGAACATGAATTTTCTAATAACAATACACATTAACGATCTTATCAATTTAACATATAGATCACCATATTAGGTGTTAGATTTTGATATGAAATTCCACTTAAAACCTAATAATCACAATATATGATTGAATCAAACTTTATAATGCATACATTAGTTACTTAAACACAACATGTATTCCTTCTTACAAAATGTAAATAACTTGTTTCAAAGTATTAAATGGTATGATTAAGGGTAGGTCGGTACGATATACTTTCATTTATTATACATACCTTATATTTTATCGAAAGTTTCAGTATAAAAAAAATCATACATTTATCTCACCTGAATTATGGTATACCTTAATTTCGGTACGATATCCATACTATACATTTCATACCTAAAAAAACATAATAACTTTAAAAAAATAATTTAATATAGTTACTAAATAAACGTTACACAAAATTAAAAATTAAAGTTATTTATTATAAAATAAAATATTCTAGACATTGATTCTAGACATTTATTTTATATTATTTGATTTTATTAAATAAATAATAATTTTATAAGTAGTTAGTATAGTCAATTACCGAAATAAAATTATGAAGGATTTATTAAGAGAACAAATATTGAAGCGTCCAGCAATAATGAATAATTGTTTTATGACATCAATCATAAATGGCTTACTACTATTTAAATATCACAAACATTTTTTTTATGTATTAATAAGTGTTATTACATATTAAATATATAAAAAAGAGTTCACATAAAATTTTTAAACTAAAGAAAATGTCATATTAATTTTTAAAACAATAAATTTAAATATATTATGTAAAAAAGAGACTCATTTAAGTATCATTTAATCATCTCACTTAATATACTCAGTTAAATTTTGGGTGCACACTAATTCAAGTATTCATTGTCATGAGTTAGAGATTTACACCAGTATAATTAAAAAAAAGTATATCAACACTAGTTTTAGATAGGGTTTAATGAGTGGTGATACATGTGAAATGACTGTAGGTCTAAAACTAGGCTCAAAGTTTCTTTAATTTTTTATAGTTACTATTTGGGCTACATCGAAATAAGCCCATATAAATATTGTATCCCTAACATAAGTGGGTTTTGACACGCGCATATTTGTGACATTAATCGTTTTCTACCTTTTAACCGCAATACGTTATTTCAAATAAATGTAGTATGCCGTAAATAAAAATATGATGGAAAGACTTCTCTTTTAAACAATAAAAGGCACGTGTATGAGCTAAAACGACAGAATTTTCTTTAGAGTATATCTTGCATTCAATTTGTGCATATATATAAATATATATAACTCCTCTAAATAAATAAAATTTAGAAGAAGACATTGCGATCTGAATCAAGTTACTTATGCAGAGAGTAAAGGCGTCTCTATTCTATAAATGGCGGCATAGGCGCGAGGTTAATGACCAGATGTCTATCGGTAATCCCTATTTCTTTCTCTTCCTTTTTTTTTTTTTTCATTTAGCCCATAACAATGTGATATGTTAATTGTTTATGTCAAGGATTAGCTAGGATATAAGGTCTCGTGTACAATTGTGCATTTATATTGTTTTTTCTAAATAAATAATATTTTTTGGTATATTATCGTGATTCTAATTTTAAAAAGATGGAATATCGATTTTAGTTATTTATATATATATATTTACAGTGGTTGTCATCAAGATTTCAATAGTCAACAACATGACCATGCAATATGGAATGTTACCAATGTTAAGAGTAATGTCAATTAGTAATCCTACTTCTCTCTCATTCCTATTTTTTTTTTTTCATTTTTTTTAAATGAAGCCAATTGTGATTGATTAATTATTTACCAACATGGAAGGGACTAGCTTGATTTAAGTTGAATTAGATCTTGCATTTATTTTATATATATATATATATATAAAACATAGAAAGTTCTTTAGTCAAATTTATATAATAATATTTTTATCTCTATTTATATATATATATATATATATATATATATATATATATATATATATATATATATATATATATATATATATATATATATATATATAATATATAACCAATTGTGATAGATTAATTATTAAACACAAATATAATATATATTTTGTTTATGGAATGTATATTATATTATATTATATTATTTTGTTTAAATTTAGAAAATTAATATCACTCTCTACCGTCATCTACCGTCATGGTCATGGTTATGGTATGGTTTTATAGTCATGAACTTCATTTCAAATTAAAGCATTTGAAATAACAATCAAAATCGTGATATAAAAATTAAGTTGGTATATTTATTAAATTTCTTTGTTAATCATAACATTAATTACTATATTTTGAGTGTGGATCGAATTGATTCGGTTATTTGGATAGATTTTATATATGATCTTAATATTATTGATTTTATAGATTTTATATATGATCTTAATATTATTGATTTTATAAAAAATTATATAATTGACCGATTCAAATAAATCAAATCTTCACTCTTAATTGTACATAAGTAAATGATAATGTATGGTGGGATATTCATTTAATTATGAATGTATAAATAAATCTATATTTAGCTCAAACATGGAGCATTTATGATCACCAATAGGTAATGGTTTCACATGTTCCCTTGTCCCATATTAATTTGTTTAATACATTCTTTGCATTTATTTATAATTTTATCATTTTTATATATAACTTTTGTATATCAAAAGATTTTGTTATTTTTTGTTGTGCAAGTTATATTGTTACTATAGATTTTGAGATATTAATAAATGTTCAAGTCTATACGTACTCTACTCATCGACGGGTGGAGCCGGGCTGTCCCAATCCAAATATATATTTATATATATAATATAAATATACAATATATATATAATATAAATATATATATATTTATATTATATATATATATATATAATATTATATATATTATATAAATATATATATAATATAAATATATATATATTTATATTATATATATATATATAATATAAATATATATTCTTTTATTATTTTTAACTCAAGAAAAGTAGAAATTTACAGCAGCAACAAATTAAAAATGAGTCAGTAAAGATGGTGATGTAAGAAAAGTAATTATTTTAATGAGTTAAATTAAAAATATATTAATATTTTAATCTATGGTGATAAAAGTAAAAATAAAAGGAACTTTTGTGTGTATATATATATATATCCGATCGATAAGGTTATGAAGAAAAGAATAGTAGTAGTAATGTCTGGTGGTTTTTGCAGGAGGATGTCTAGGTGGTTCGTGGCGGTGGTAGCCCTAATAATAATTCACTCTTTTGCATTGACAGTGCTTAATGTTAATGTTGTTGAAGGGAAGAGGACCATTGGTGTTGTTGAGAAGAAAGAAACGGTTCCAAATGGTTTCTTTGACCCTATACCTCCCATCCCTTTCTTGCCTTCGCCTTCTCTAATTCCTCCTGTTCTGCCCTCGCCGCCTTCTCTCATTCCTCCCGTTCTTCCATTGCCGCCTTCTTTCCAGCTTCCTCCAAACCCCTTCTTCAACCCACCATCGCCGCCTTCTCTCCTTCCTCCAAACCCTTTTAAGCCACCCTCACCACCGTCGACGCTCTTTCCTCCCATCCCAGTACTTCCGGCGCCCTTGATTCCGGGTCTGCTCCCATCCCCGTCACCCCCTGCTTTCCCGATTCCTCTCCCTCTCCCTCTCCCTCTCCCTCTCCCTCCACTAATCCCAATTCCTCATTTCCCTGGAATCCCACCAGCTTCTTCTTCTTCAACAAAGACCTCTCCATCAAATTAAATAAATAAAATTAATTACATTATCATGATGTATTGTCTTCAAGCAATGTGATGATCAATTTATAAGATCTTAATTAAATGTTTATGTAACCTTAGTTACATTTTGTTTCACATTCCATAAATAAAATACAAAAATATAATCCAAATCCTCTTGTCTGTTTGTTTGGTTAATTATTTTGGTTTGGAAGAGTTAAATCCAAAGTTTGTAGATTTTTTTTTTTTTTTTTAAACATGTTTATTTAAAAGGTTACAAGGGTCGGGTAATTTTGAATACTTGAAGATTTGTTTTAGTATAAAACTTAAATGGTTTTAATATATAATATCAAAATAAAAAATAATAATAAAAAATAAATATATTTTAATATTTTAGTTAATAAATTGAGTGATATTACGAGATAAGATATATTTTTAAATTTAGTTATTTAAATAACTCAAACCTCTTTAAATTTGTTATTTTGATGAATCTCCTCGTTTAGTCTGATACTATTTAGGTTAATATATTGCACATCTTATTATATTTTATTCTCTATAATTATTTTGAATTAAAATTTGGTCTTTGATTTAAATGATTAATTTATAGTTATACAAACAAAAAATAATTTAATTTATTTCTGTATTTAAAAGTCATTTCTTAAATTTAAAATATGCATTAAATATATTATATATATATATATATATATATATATATATATATATATATATTATAAATATGATAATTTAAAATATGATTTTAAATATATTTTTTATCTCGTTAATTTATTGTTGTCTCTTAAACTTATCCCAACAAATTTATAACTCATAAAATAGTTTTTTTGCATAAGATATGCTGCTCATAAATCAATGATTTTGTTGATTTGTTTTAAAAAAATGTTTATTAAGGAACATAAATAGAAAATAGTCATGTTAAAACCATTCTGCAAAATATTTCATTTTTGTATTTAGCTTGATTAGTTTCACATTTCTATGAGTTAAATAAGTCATTCCTTAAATTAAAATACGCATAAAGTCTGAATCATATATACATGTATTAATATTAGACAATTGAAGTCTTATCTCTTCACTAAATTGTAACATCTTATTAATATCTTTCACATCTCGTTAGATATCTATTTTATCTCTTAAATTTCATCACTATAAATCTATTTTAAATATTTTCTTGTGTGTGATATGTTATTCATAAATTTAAAATTGTGTTAGATTTGCTTGTATTAAAAAAGTATACTTAAAGTTCTTAAAGTAAAATAAATGAAAGATAATCAAATTTAAATAAAAATATTTCTACAAAATATATATTTTTTTTATGGTTGTATCTCCACATTTATATAAAATATAAATGTATTTATTTCTCAAAATCAATCGATAATTATACTTACACACAATTGCACCTATAAATTAATTAAAAATATTATTTCTAAATAATCATTTTGTCAATCCTCATAAAAAGAACATAATAATATTGATGGTTTAGGGTTATTTGCAAAAGAAAATTTAAAATTGTTTAAGAGTTTAAGTTATAAATAATATTATTTAAGTGTGTATAAGTTAAAAAAAAAAATAGGAAAAGAAACATCAAAACATAATAAACCATATTCTTCATGCTTAAAATTTATAATTATATGTTAAATTTAAATTAACATCTTCACCCATTAATTATGAATAATATTAATTTTAAACTTTTAAACTTTGCAAATTATTCCAACGAACATTTCCGTGCGATACATATAAACAAAAATATAAACTAAAAAAATTTAATAAAAAAATTATAATAATATATATTATTTAATTTTTTTAATAAATCACAAATAATACATTAAAATAAAACATTTTTATTTCACATTTTATTCATTTCGATAAAACAACTTATCTTCTCACATGTTATTTTTCTCAATGAACCTCTTATCTATTTACCATACACTTTTACTTTGATTAATCAAATATTTGATTCATATTTTTTAATATTTAGCATCATAATCTCATAATTTGGTTAATCAAATATTTGTTCATATTTTTTTAACCACTTTGAATTGTTACAAGCCTATTATTCATCGGCAAATCACATCTCAATCACACTTAGTTAAAGTGTTATACTTGTTTTTGTTATGTTGCAAGTTCGAAACATACATATATCATTTTTCATTTTATTTTTAGCCGTTTTAAATTTATGGGTGGGTCAACCACAATCTGACCCAAGTATAAATTTACTCTCACATATATATCTAAATTAACTACAACACTCGACCCATCAATCCAGACAATAAAATTAAGCATCAATATATATATATATATATTAATTAGATAAAAAATTGAACTTATATCGTTAAGAATGTCCCGCGATCATCAAATTTAGTTAGCTTAGTTGGTTAAAGAGTTGTACTTGTTTTTGTTAGGTTTCAAGTTTGAAACATACCTATAGCATTTTTAATCATTTTAAGTTTATGGGCAGGTCTACCCACAATCCGACTCGGATATCCATTTACTCTCACATATATATCTAAATTAACTACAAGTCTCGACCCAGCAATCCAGATATTTTGAAATTAAGCATCATTATGTATATATAGAGATGTGAAGTTGAGTATAAAATCCTTTACTAATAAATAATTTATTAATTTTTTTTTGAAGAAATAAGTAGTAGTCTTCAACATAACATGGTTATATGTGACAATAATTAAATTGTTCAATTAATATATTAAATTATTCAAATAAAAATTTATAAAATGTTTCAAAGTTAAATTTAGTATTTTTAATATATATATTTTTAATCTTGAAAACTAATTCAACTAAATATATTTTTATTAATAAAAATTGAACTCATAAACTTCATTATTTTAAAAAAGATTCTTATCACTTGATCCATTAATTCAATTTTACTATATATTAATTAAAAAACAATCAAAAATATTTATTTTGTTGGCTCTTAAAATAAATTCAAATAAATATTGTACTCTTAATAAAATTTAATTTTTCTTATCAAACATAGTGAAATATCTAATTTTAAATAAATTTATTTGAATATTTTTAACTTAAAAATAAAATCAAAATGATTATTACTTGGGGCATAAGCTAGCCATTCTACTTAAAAATGATTATTACTGGCGGCACGGGCTAACCATTCTAAAACATAAATTCGAATAAAAAAACTTTAAGTAGTTGATTTCAAAATAATTTACAAAATAGTTTGTTTTAAACAAAATCTTAATTAATTATCTATCCTCTTCTCTTTCGCATTAAATTTGAACCCATCAATAAATAAAGTGTTTTGAAGAAAAATCTCAACTTGCTATCCTTCTTTTTCACGTTATTCTCTAACCCATGAGCTTACCCTATAAATATAGTGTTGGGTCAAATTATTTTGACTGTGTGCTGAAATAATTTAACCATTGAGATTTTGATGATGAAATAACTTATGAGTTTTTATGTAGGTCTATTGAAACAATATTTCATTAGACTTGGCTCTAATGAGGATCATTAGACCGATTTTGGGAATTGAATGCATAGAATTAGACGTACAGTTTAACTCATCGGAGTTAGACGTGTAGTCTAATGAATGCATAGAATTAGACGTACAGTCTAACTCATCGGAGTTAGACGTGTAGTCTAATGAATGCATAGAATTAAACGTACAGTCTAACTCATCGGAGTTAGACGTGTAGTCTAATGTACACGGAATTAGACGTAAGTCTAATGTATTCGAAATTAGACGTGTAGTCTAATAGACTTGTAATTAGACGTATGGTCTAATAGATATTCGGAATTAGACGTACAGTCTAACTCATCGGAGTTAGACGTGTAGTCTAACTCAATGGAGTTAGACGTGCAGTCTAATAGAAATTGAAAGTTAGACGTGAGTCTGACTCCTTCAGACAAGTCTGAGGTAGAACCGGAATTAGACGTGCAGTCTAACTCAGTGGAGGTAGACGTGCAGTCTAATGGTTGTTGGATAATGTTGTCTAATTAGTGAAAGTTAGACGTGAGTCTAACTCCTTCAGACAAGTCTGAGGTAGAACCGGAATTAGACGTGTAGTCTAACTCAGTGGAGTTAGACGTGCAATCTAATGGTTGTTGGATAATTAGACGCGTAGTCTAATTAGTGAAAGTTAGACATGAGTCTAACTTCTTCAGACAAGTCTGAGGTAGAACCGGAATTAGACGTGCAGTCTAACTCAATGGAGTTAGACGTGCAGTCTAATGGTTATTGTAATTAAACGTGTAGTCTAATTCTATTAGACCAGTCGGTCTAATAGACTCGGTTATTAAAAGGAGATGTTTTATTTCATTAGACTGATTTTCACAATTCGTCTAATTAAAATACGTCTAATGCTCAGTTTAAGTAGTATGCTTGAAGCTATCATTTCACCTACCAACGTGCTATAGCTGTACCCTACTCCTGCTCCACTTTCTAGTGAAGATTAGTACAACAACTATATGCAACCAACCAAGGAATGCCACGTAAGAAAATTTTCCTCACATTACTTGTTTTGTAGATACATCCTTGATGGAATATTCGGTGCACTACCAGTGATGTACGACCACGATCCTTGTGCTCAGAACCTGCGGTGTACAATAGAGGCTTTCCAATAGAAGAGTGCCACGTATCATTCTTAAAGATTCGACCGTTAGCTCTTGCTCAGTATTTAACAAATCTAAAGGACAACGAACAATCTGCCTAACGAACAAGCATCATACAACGAACAAGCATTCTGAATTTTCAGAGAGAGAAACTACTATATCATCTTGCTTACTAAATTCATACTGTGAAGCTGCTTTCTGATTGTACTGTGTGTGAATCAAGAGAGAGCTAGAATTAAAACACCTTTAGCTGAGTGATATTCTTCATCTTGTAATTGAACAGAAAGTGTTTTGTTCAATAGTGAGCTAAGTGTGTGTGTAAACTGTATTTGATTCGAATCATATCATAGTGAATCCTTCCGGTGGTTGGAAGAAGAGGTGACGTAGAAGAGTTTCTCCGAACATCCATAAATAAACTGCTGTGCTCTTCATTTCTGTCATCTTTTCATATTTCATTCAGTGCTTCAAACCCAAGTAAACAATTCCGCCTTGAATCCGTTTCAAGTGTTTACAAGTGTTTGCGTAGAATAGAAAGCGAATTAAATCCCTAACAAGATTTCTTTCAAACCGTTTTTCATAAGCCTTCATCCTTAGCTAGACCCTAGTCTCTATCGATAAAGCCGATCCTATCAATTGGTATCAGAGCCCTGTTTCTATTCTCAAGCCTTTCCTGAAATATGTCGACCATAACCAAAGATGCCAGTGCTACAGCCATTCCAACTTTCTCTCGAGAAAACTACATTGTTTGGAAGAAAAGAGTTCGTACTCATCTCTCTTCTCTTCATGATGACATGTGGAGCGTTGTCACAGAAGGTCCTATGAAGATTGATACGGAGAAGTCTGACTGGAACGCTGATGAAAAGAGGCAGAACAACCTCAACAACATGGCTCTTAATGTTCTGTACAGATCTCTCGATGACAGCATGTTCAACTACATTATCGAATGCGACACTACCAAAGAGGTCTGGGACAGACTCACTCAACTGTGCGAGGGAAACGAGCATACCAAGGAAAACAAGATCATGGTTGCCACTCAACAGTTCGACAGCTTCAAAATGCATCTTGGTAAAACAATGAACGATTTCGACACCAGATTCAGCAAGATCGTCTCCTCTCTGTCCATCCTAGGCAAGACCTATAGCAACCGGGATCTTGCTATCAAGGTCATGCGTGCTCTTCCAAGGGAATGGAACATAAAGACTATGGCGATAAGAGAATCCAAAGATCTTAACAAGATCTCTCTCTTTGATCTATTTGCTGACCTGAAGGCCTATGAGTTCGAGCTGAACTGTAGGATGGAAGAAGATCAACCCACGTCCGTTATCATTGCCAAGGCGCTGGTGACTGCTGAAGAGCCACCAACCGCTCAGGACGTGAAGATGGCAGTTCAACAGCTGAGCAGCGATGCCATGTCTCTCTTTGTGAAGAAGTTTGGCGTATTCATGAAGAAGAGACACTCTAACTCAAACTCTTCAAATTCTAATGATAATAGGAAATCTAAAGCTAATGTTACTTGTTTTCACTGTGGTATTAAAGGTCATTATGCATCGGAATGCTGGAAGCCAAAGCGTGAAGATTCCAAGGATGATGGAAAAGAGTTGAAAGCTCTTATTGCAGGTGACGGAAAGAACAGATGAAGCAGTCGTGGCTCTTATTTTTCATCCAGTGAAAGTGATGAAGAAGAGGTGGCGTGCTTCATGGCAAGATAAGATGAAGAAGGAACTCAGGAGACTGAGGTATTTGACTTCTCTTCCGAAAGGTTTTCAAGGGAACAACTGGTAGCTGCACTAGATGACATGGTCATCGAGTACAGAAAGCTAGTAGAATCCCTAAATGAAACTAAATCTTCATCAGATGTAAACAAACCAAATTTGTCTCAAGCTGAAAAGTCAAATCTTTTTGAAAAGAAGATTGAAGAGATCTCATCTGAGAATGAGATGCTCAAGGAACAGATTCAAACCCTTTCATTTGAAAACAAAAGGTTAAACTATGTTGTCTGTGCATGGACAAGGTCTGGAGATGTTGTCAAATATCAGATCAGCATGTTGAAACCTGCTGGATCTAGATCCGGATTGGGATTTGATAGCAATGACCCTAACCTGTCATGCAAAAAGTCAAAACCATATGACAAACTTAAGCCTATAAGTTTTGTCAAAGGAAGTATGACTGACATTGAATCTAATCATATTCATGAAGAAGTTGTTTTCAAAAATGAAATAGTTTATGTTCCCCCGACTGTTAGCTGGCTTAAGAATAAGCTAGAAGCAGCTAACAAGTCTGGCAATCTAAAACCCGACTCTAAGTCAAGGAGTTTTAAAAGAAAATCTTCTTCAAAAGTTAAAGGATAAGTGGCTAGCAGGAAGTCATTTGCTAAGTCAAAATCCTATGCATTAATCACAACACAAAATGGGAAGTCCATCAGAATAACTCAAATATGGATTCCTAAGGGACTAATTGATCGAGGACCCAATTGAGTATGGGTACCAAAGTGTGTAAATAGTTTCTTTTGTAGGTGATGCAGGAGGATTGTAGGAAGGAATCTAGAAGAGTACTCTTCTAAGTACACAGCCCATAAGATCAACAATGACATTTTCCATTATAGAAGAATAAATGTCTTTATTTGTTAAAAATGTTTTTGGTCTTTGGACCACAAAAATTATCTATCACATTTTTATGTCCATAATGAGAGAGAAAATTACTTTGGAAGTAAAGATACTCTATAGACGAATATTCTTAATCGGTCTAATTAGACAAGTATGTCTAAAAGAAACAGTGTGTTCTTAGACGTATTTTTGCTCAAAATCTATTCATCTAAGTCTACATGCTGAGGTGTTATACCTACGCGATTAGACGGACACGTCTAATAGACGTTAGACGTTTTTACGTCATGAGCAAGTGGATGCTCACGTCTAATCAAACATACGTCTAACACATGGTGTTTATGCAGAATAGACGTACACGTCAAATAGACATTAAACGGATTTTCAAAACACAGAATTAGACGTATGCGTCTAATAGACTCATCCGTCTAATAGATGTTTTGTTATATGAATTTGTGAAGTAAGAGAAACGTCTAACTACGTACTGATTAGACTAATCAATGACAGCTGTCCCACGATTGAGAGCTATTTGTTTTTCCCGCTCAAAATATCAAACAGTCATCTCTTAATAACATGAAGACATGTGTCTCTCAAGTTTAGAGAAAATGACTGATATACCCTCATTTGTAATGATGACTCCTTGAAAAAGGACGTCTAACATTTATTGATGGGCCATACCCTTGAGAAAAAATTTGTTTCAGAAAATTTATGTGAAGAAGAAATGTTGGCCTCATATTTTACTTTCATTTCATAAAATGAATCTAATAACTTCTTTTACTCAATATCCATTTCATTGAGTGTAGTAGTTAACTCTTTGTTTGTAAATTCTGGTGTAGAAACATCATTTACCTTGGATTGATCGTCTGTCATTAAGCATGTTACAGTTTCAGTCTCTTTTTCTGCAAGAGAATCCTCTGAATCGTTGTCGGCCCATTTAGATTTATTTTCAACACACATGAAAACTTTATGATCCTTCTAATTCTACTTTGCTTTAACATTTCGACCATAGATTTGAGTTAGCTTCTCCCATATTTCTTTAGCAGAGGAACATGACTTGATCTCGTAGAATATGTTCATGTTGATTGATTGATACAGAATATTTTTGGCCACATTGTCCAAATTGTTGGTCATCTTATCTTCAGTAGTCCACATCTTGGCTTCGAAATCTTTATGGGGTCATCGGTAATGACGCTGCACATATCACAATCAAGAGCAACCAAGTGAGCTTGCATTCTCATCATCCAATATTCACAGTTGTCCCTTGACAGAATAGGGATTTCGTTTATGATAGACATGATTCACGTTCTTGATGCTTGAGAATAGAAAACAGAGCTCTGATACCAATTGATAGGATCGGCTTAATCGATAGAAATGGTGTCTGGCTATTGATGACGGCTTAATATAAATGGTTTGATGGAAATCCTGTTAAGGATTTAAATCACTTTCTATTCTACACAAACCCTTGAAAACTCTTGAACGATTCAACCGTGGAAACGTTTGCTCAAGTTTGAAGATAAGAACTAACAATGAGAAGATAACAGAATGTAAATGACACAGCAATTTGTTTATGAATGTTCGGAGCAAACTCTCCTACCTCACCCCTTCTTCCAACCACCGGAAGGATTCACTATAAGATTCTTAGAATCAAATATAGTCGCACGATTAGCTCACTGTTGAACAAAACACACTCTATTCAACTTACAATATGATGAAGAATATCACTCAGCTAAAATAACGCTTTGCCTCTTATTCTCTCTTGATAACACACAATAAAACAAGAAAGAAGCTCTTAAGATCGTAAAAACAGTAGATCTCTCGTATGCGTATTTCTCAGTGTTCAGTAGTAGTTTTTCAGCAATAGTTGTGGCAGTTCTTCCGTTGTCCTTGAAGATCTTTAAATTGGGAACAGGTACCAACGGTCGAATCTTCCATAATGACACATGGCGAGCTTCCAATGGAATGCCTCCATAGTACACAGTAGACTCTGAGCACCATGATCGTGGTCGTACCAATCTGGTAGTGCGCCAAATATTCTTCTAGGATATTACTGCAAAAATAATATTTGGGAAGAATATTTGCTTACGTGGCATTAATCAATTGTTGGCAACTGGCTGCTGCACTGATTTTCACTAGAAAGTGGAGTAGGAGTAGCGTACAGCTAGTTGATCGTGGGTAGACGTGTGCTAGCTTCAAGCACCTACTTTAAGCATGGCATTAGATGTATTTCACTTAGACGACCTCGTCTAATGAAATTAGACGCCCACGTCTAATAGCAGGATCCATTAGACCATATGGTCTAATGGGATTAGACAACACGTCTAATTACGGTTCCCTTCAAACTAATCTGAAGGTGTTAGATTGCACGTAAAACTCTCATAAGTTAGACTGCACGTCTAACTCTCATACGTTAGACTGCACGTCTAACTCTCATACGTTAGACTGCACGTCTAACTATCATCCGTTAGACTACACGTATAACTATCATCTGTTAGACTACACGTCTAACTACGCATCCCTTCAGACTAATCTGAAGGAGTTAGACTACACGTCTAACTCTCATTTGTTAGACTGCATGTCTAACTACGTCTGTTAGACTGCACGTCTAACTACGTCTGTTAGACTGCCGTCTAACTATATATCCGTTAGACTACACGTCTAACAACATATCCGTTAAACTGCACGTTTAAATACATATCCGTTAGACTGCACGTCTAACTACATATCTGTTAGACTGCACGTCTAACTACGTTTGTTAGACTACACGTCTAACTACGTATCTGTTAGACTACACGTCTAACTACGTATCTGTTAGTCTGCACGTCTAACTACATTTCTTAGACTGCATGTCTAACTACGTCTGTTAGACTACACGTCTAACTACGTCTATTAGACTGCACGTCTAACTCAATGCATCTAATGACCAATCAATCTAATGATCCTCATTAAGACTTAGTCTAATATAATCTGATTTCTATACACTTGTACCAAAAACGATTAACCGGCTTAAATTAAGTTTTATACACACTCATCATCAAAATTCCAATAGTCAAAATACTTTGACACTTAGTCAAAATAATTTGACCCAACATATATACTATTTGAATATTAATGGAAGACTTAAAAAATATTTAGTAAATTAAGTCCATAATAATTGAATGGAATAGTAAAAAAAAACTGAAATAACTTAAATCAAATTACAATTATTATATTGGCAAATTATAAGATGGATGAAAGAGACTAATTATATTTGGTTTGATTAATGTTTTTTCTTTTATCAATAAAAAAATGTTATTATTTTTAAAATTTAGCGACAATATTTAAAATTGGAATTAAAAAGCTCACTATTAATGATTTATAAAAATCGCAATTAATCTATTCAATTATACCGTGATATATAAATTTGTAATTAAAAATTTATTAATAACAGTTAACCGTCAATTTTAAGACATTATATAAAACCACAATTATGGCTAAAACATTTATAATACCGTCGTTAAAAGTAAACCCTACTATTAGCAACCTTTTATATAAATCACATTTAGTGCTTAAAACTTTTAATTGCAGTTTATATATATAAACATTTACATATAAATGTTTACAAATTTATTATTAATGTTTATTATTAAATTTATAATTATATATTAAATTATTATATAAATTAAATATATTAGTATAATAAATAATAAGATAGAAGACTAACTATTATATACTAATATATATATATATATATTTATATATATATAATTTTTTAAAAAGTTCAATATATATTTTGTTTGAATTAAATAGAATTAACATAAGACCCCTCAATCATGATTTTAAATCAATTCTGGATGACAAACTACTTATTGAAATGACATTCTGATGTTAGATTTTATTAATGGATGACAAAATAAATATTCTTCAATAAAAGACTTGGAAAAAAAACTAGTACACACTTGAATTAAGATCTATAGTGATAAATCCAAAACACTTCTTAGTTTAAGTCAATGAACCTATATAGATAAGATTCTTGATAGATTCAAGATGAAAGATTATAAAAAATTTTATTCAACATGACGTATATCTCGACAAGATACAGTGTTCTACAACACATGCTGAGCTTGAAAATATAAACAAGATTTCATAGCTTATATTGTATGATTTATCATGTATACCATTATATGTACACGTTTAGATGTTGCAGATATTTCGAACATTTATCACATATAAGATTATCGTGAAGTACTTGAGAAAAACGGATAATGATATTTTAATATATGGAAATTTGATCGTATAAGACTATATTGATGCAAAATTTTAGACTTACAGTCTCAATCGAGTTATGTCTTCATCCTTAATAGAGGAACTATGAGTTGAAAGAGTCTCATGTAGTAAATATTAAATTCTACAACAGACACTTAGTACATACTAGTATAACAATAAATGAGACCGTTCGGATGAGAAAGTTCCTAGATGAACATTGTGATGTTCCTAAAACTTTAGTATCTATTGACATCTATATATTTTGAAAACAATGATGTCATAGCCTATACAAAGGAACCGACTTCGAACTCCAAATATTGACATATTATGAAGAATTGTCAGCTTAAGACACATCATCACTATAAGTGAAATTAAGATGTAATATGTATATATTGATGAAAGGATGACAGATCTATTAACAAAGTTTAAGCTTAGGCCCTAACGTGAGAGTCACACTAGACCTAAGGATCTCAAATGCATTGGAGAATGTCCTAGAGTTTGTTTTTTATTTATGAGTGTTAGACACTAATTTTAAATTTGACTTGATGGTTTTATGATATGATATTTCATCCTTATTTATTATTGAATGAATATTAAATAATATATCTAAATAATTCATTATTAACCAATGGGATAACTTTAAATGATCTGGGGAATGAAACCTCATTAAATGAATTGATTTTTTTATTATATAATGTTTATAGTCACCATATCATCAAATAAGATATTAAGAAATAGTTGTATTTGCACATTTGTTTAATGACAAATGAGAGATGAAAGGAATTGTCTCCTTTAATTTAATGTGTAATGACTAATTTTAGATAAAACAATTATTAAAAATATTTTAATTTAATTATTTTAAAAGTTGTAGTGCTTTATTAGAAGCCAAATACAATAAGGTAAGAACCTCCAACTAATAGAATTGAGTTTATTGAGGTTACACACTAAGAATTGAGTATTAGATCAAAGTAAATAATGATTGATATTAATAAATATATCAGATATAATTAATTATAAATATATTATTTATTTATGAAATAAATTAATATAAATAATTTAAAGGGTTAAATTATACCATTAAGATTTTAAAATAATATTATTTATTTATAAAATAAATAATATATAATTAAATAGTTTAATTATTGTGTTAAAATTGTAAAGAATATATTAACTATTTATAAAATAATATAATATAATCAAAAGGTAATTAAGGAAGATTTGTAATATTTTTAATATTCTCTTTTTAAATATTTTATGACCTATTTAATAAGTCAAAACCTTGTGAGGAACTCAAAATAATTAAAAACCTTGCGAGGGACTCGACATAATTACTTACTTGAAGTAGTTGTAAAATATACATGTATAATCACTTTTCTTAAAAAAAGATTGTAAGTTACATGAGATTACCATCTTTTGAATTAAATAATAGTGAATATTACCCTTGTTCATTCGTTTAAGGAGTCGAAGGTAAGAAGGTTTAACCGAGCTTGTGTGAACCAATGAACAACACGTGAGGTTCTTATCTCCTTCGGTACCAATAGGACTGAACCAGTTCAGAAATTAACATGAATTTTCTAATAACAATACGCATTAACGATCTTATCAATTTAACATATATATCACGATATTAGGTGTTAGATTTTGATATAAAATTCCACTTAAAACCTAATAATCACAATATATGATTGAATCAAACTTTATGATGCATACATTAGTTACTTAAACACAACATGTATTCCTTCTTACAAAATGTAAATAACTTGTTTCAAAGTATTAAATGGTATGATTAAGGGTAGGTCGATACGATATACTTTCATTTATTATACATACCTTATATCTTATCGAAAGTTTCAGTATAAAAAAAAATCATATATTTATCTTACCTGAATTTTGGTATACCTTAATTTCGATACGATATCGATACTATACATTTCATACCTAAAAAAACATAATAACTTTAAAAAAATAATTTAATATAGTTACTAAATAAACGTCACACTGAATAAAAAATTAAAGTTATTTAATATAAAATAAAATATTCATTTTTAAATCTAACATTTTTAAAAACTAGACAATGTTTAAAATTAAATTTAATTATAAAAATTGAAATTATCAAGAATAAATATAAGTGTACAGTATTTAAATTAGGCTAAAGTGGATAGAGATTCCGAATTGTATTCAAGCACATTTGTATCTATAATTTGTTTTATAAATTAATAATACAATTCATGTTAGATAATAATAATAATAATAATAATAATAATAATAATAATAATAATAAATATTAGTTAATTTAGACTTAATTAATAAAAATCTCTCACTTTTTTTTTCGTTTTCATTTAACAATTCAAGTTCATCGTATTTAAAGTCTTTTCCTAAGTTGAATTCATCTCTTTTATCCCATTTGTGCAAATCAATGCCTCCACCATTTTAAGACTAAAATTACTCCTAAAAATATCAAATATCATTTACATAAGTTAAAAGAAAACTCACTAGCAACCGTGGAGGATGAAATTGCAAAAGTACCCTTGACAATAATTGAAAGGATTGAGTACTTAGTTTCACTCCTTTTCACCGCTCCAAAAGATTAAAAATTTGATTGAATCTTTATTCAATCTTATCGTTAAGGTATATATAACATATATTGAATAATAATACAGTATAATTATATTTTAATTTAATTTTTAAAAATGGTATTTCTTAAATTAAATTAATATTAAATTTATTTCTTCATAACTATTATATATATATATATATATATATATTAATTAATAAATATTATTTCGGTATATCGATATACAAAAAATTTCAAAATCTCATACCTTTACCGTACAAACAATTTTGGTATTGGTATCATACATTACATTTTTTCGGTATATCTTAAAATTGATACTTTTGATATGATCTTGTGGTACAATATTTTTGATATACTTATACTATCGTAATTCCCTTCTTAGGTATGATCCTTACATAAGATAATTGATGTTAACATTAAAAAACAATTAGTTCACATCTAAAAACAATAAACAATTATTAGTCTTAGACTAGCCGCAGCAGGGGAGTAAATTAGGTGTTATTGGGGTGTCAAAAGAGGAGGGTGGGAGGCAGCAGGGGGGCAAAACTGGGGATCAAATTTTGGGTGTCAAAATTTGATACGGGTGTCAAATTTTGTTTGGCCAATGAGACGCTGCCATGTGGCAGTTTAATATTTACTTTTGATTTTAATTTTCTTATTTTAAAAATACATTTTAATAATAATTGATCAATAAAAAAAAAAAAAAAATTATATCAATATTTTTTATTTTTCACGATCTATAAATAGAGACTTGGTTTGTGTCATTTGGACACCAAAAAATTTCAGAAATTTTCTACCATATTATCATCCTTGTTTGTATCACCTTTCTTTTGAAATCTTCAAACTCTTTCATGGATCCTTCACAAAACCACAACTTCTTTCCAAATTACTTCCCAAATCAAGCTCAAAACCCAAATATACAACCTTCGAACCAAAACATTGAACGTCCGGAAGATCCCATGAATACCGGAATCCATCCTAATATTCCACAACAATATATGATGCCACCCAACTTTGGCATGCAATACCCGTATAACCATCATTATATGCCTTATGGCTATCCACCTATCTCTGGAAATAACTTTCATGTCGCTCATACCAACTATCCAAACAGTGAACAACCAAATAATTTAAACACACAACGTTTCAGTAGTGGTTCAACTGATATTCCCGAATTTTCTACACAAATATCTCCAGGGGATGTTGATGGGAATACCCAAACCACTTTTCTTGCTCCAACCCAACAATCAACCCGAAAATCATACGATCCTTGGAGCACGGAGGACAACAAAGCTTTACTAAATGGTTATTTCCATTTTAGTAATGATAGTGAATTGGGGAGGAACCAAAAGGGCGACACTTTTTGGGGTAAAATTGCAGAATTTGTAAATGACAAGTTTGAAGGTGAGAAACCAAGGAGTGTAATACAATGCAAAAGTCATTTTCGATCCATCAATAAAAAAATCGCAAGTTTTATTGGTTATTATAGTTCAGCATGCAGAACTAAGTGTAGTGGTTGGTCCGATGATAACTACGTGGAAAAGGCTTTAGAGTTGTACCGCGATAATGAAAAGCAAAGGTTTTCCTTGTTGGAAGAGTGGAAGATGGTCCGTGACCAACCAAGATATATGGTAGGAGCAAATGAATCTGGAAGTAGTGGATCAAAGAGAAAAAGTGGAGGTGATGAAGTTGAATCCTCAGCTCCATCCATCATACGTCCAGAAGGTAGGGACGCAACAAAGAAGAAAGCCAGAAAAACATCAACTTCGAGAAAATCAAAGGCTGAAATTAATGAGGAGTTATCTAATGTATCCTCCACTCTTGAAAAATTTGAAGAAAGGAGGGCTAGTACTGCTTCAGCTATGTTGGAGTATGCCCGTGTTAGGAAGTTGGAGATGTTGATGTCCTTGAAGAATAAAGAAGAGCGTGATGTTGTGGACGAGAATACTTATCAGATGTTATTGAGGGAATTGTTCCCAAACTAATTTGAGTGTTCTGTACTTTCAAAGTGTGTGTTCTTCAAATTATGTGTCAAATGTATGTTTTTCAAATTATGTGTCAAATGTTTGTTCTTCAAATTATGTGTCAAATGTATGTTCTTCAAATTATGTGTCAAATGTGTGTTCTTCAAATTATGTGTCAAATGTGTATTCTTCAAATTATGTGTCAAATGTGTGTTCTTCAAATTATGTGTCAAATGTGTGTTCTTCAAATTATGTGTCAAATGTGTGTTCTTCAAATTATGTGTCAAATGTGTGTTCTTCAAATTATGTGTCAAATGTGTGTTCTTCAAATTATGTGTCAAATGTGTGTTCTTCAAATTATGTGTCAAATGTGTGTTCTTCAAATTATGTCCAAATTGATAAGAACGTCCCCACCCTCACTACCTTCTGACTCAATAATGACAACACCCATACATAGAGATTCCAAATTGATAAGAACGTCCCCACCCCCACTACCTTCTGACTCAATAATGACAACACCCATACATAGAGATTCCAAATTGATAAGAACGTCCCCACCCTCACTACCTTCTGACTCAATAATGACAACACCCATACATAGAGATTCCAAATTGATAAGAACGTCCCCACCCCCACTACCTTCTGACTCAATAATGACAACACCCATACATAGAGATTCCAAATTGATAAGAACGTCCCCACCCCCACTACCTTCTGACTCAATAATGACAACACCCATACATAGAGATTCCAAATTGATAAGAACGTCCCCACCCCCACTACCTTCTGACTCAATAATGACAACACCCATACATAGAGATTCCAAATTGATAAGAACGTCCCCACCCCCACTACCTTCTGACTCAATAATGACAACACCCATACATAGAGATTCCAAATTGATAAGAACGTCCCCACCCCCACTACCTTCTGACTCAATAATGACAACACCTATATTGAGAGATTTTCAATATAAAAATGGTATGCACATCGTATGCTTTCTCACTTCAAACTTTTCAACTTTAATCTTCTTCTTCATATCATTATATGGATATTCCCCCAGACCCTTTTAATCTCGAAGAGATTCAACAACAATGGGAGTTGGAGGAATCTTTACTCAAAAGGCAAAAAGAACTTCTCGAAGAGCTTCAAAGGCGAAACAATCGATCACGTAAAAGAAATTCTATAAATAGGGACCATGGAGCTGCCCATCAGAGGCTCATGGCCGACTATTTCGATGAGCCATGCACTTATACTGAAATGCAATTTAGACGTAGATTTCGAATGAGAAGGCAATTGTTTCTCCGAATTGTAGAAGCCGTAACAAATTACAACCATTACTTCACCCAAAGGCGGAATAATGCAGGAAAGCTTGGATTGACACCGATCCAGAAGTGTACAGTTGCCATGCGCATGCTTGCATATGGAGTAGCCGCGGATGCCTGTGATGAATATGTGAAAATTGGAGAAACCACTACACTTGAGTGCACTCGTATTTTTTGCGAAACAATAATTGTCTTGTTTCAAGATGAATACTTAAGACGACCAAATGAGGAAGACTTGCAGAGGTTACTCCAAGTTGGACAAGAGCGCGGTTTTCCTGGAATGATTGGAAGTATTGATTGCATGCACTGGGAGTGGAAGAATTGTCCTAAGGCTTGGCAAGGACAGTTTACTAATGGACACAAGGGCACAGCAACAATTATCCTCGAGGCAGTGGCATCTTATGATTTGTGGATATGGCATGCTTTTTTTGGCATGCCCGGAACATTGAACGATATTAATGTATTAGACAGGTCACCAATTTTTGACGACATTGAGTCTGGTGAAGCTCCTACTGTGAACTTCACTGTGAATGGTCGACAATACAATCTTGCCTACTATCTTGCTGATGGAATCTATCCTAAATGGCCCGTCTTTGTCCAATCAATTCAAATGCCCCAAGGAGACAAAGCGCAGTTGTTTGCAAAACAACAAGAAGCATGCAGGAAAGATGTAGAACGTGCATTTGGGGTACTCCAAGCACGGTTTGCTATTATTCGCCAACCAGCTAGGATATGGAATATTGATGTCCTAGGTAAAATAATGAGGGCATGCATAATTTTACATAATATGATTGTGGAGGATGAACGAGATTCGTATTCACGAAATTGGGAAAATATCGACTTCGAACTTTCGAATAATTCCGGGTCTAGTTCCTCAGGTAATGTCCAAAGAGAAGTGCTACCTCAATTTCAAGTGCATGTTGAAGGCCGATCTGAATCAAATATTCATACTAGGGCCGATCTACGTGACAAAGCACAACATATTCAATTGAAGAAAGATCTTGTCATGCACATTTGGAATAAATTTGGAACAACTCTCGATTAGAGTTTTAAAAACACTATTTAAAAAATTACCAATGTTTAGAGTGTTTGTTTTCTTCTTCGTTTTAAATAATATTTGTATGTTTGATTTATCAAGTGATGAATAATATTGTTTGTGGTTAAAAAAAATAAAATTATGTATATGTTTAAATGATGTGGAAGTGAGAGAAAGTGAAAAAGTAATTTTGATACCTTGAATAACACGCTGCTGTATGACATGTTAAAAAGTGGGTGTTAAAAGAGGTGTTAAGCTGACGTGGCAGGGTGTTAAATGAAAAAATTTGACACCCTGCTGTGGGTAGTCTTATGATCATGAGACTAGTCATCATTGATTCAAGACATTTATTTTATATTATTTGATTTTATTAATAAATAATAATTTTATAAGTAGTTAGTATAGTCAATTACCGAAATAAAATTATGAATGATTTATTAAGAAAACAAATATTGAAGTGTCCAGCAATAATGAATAATGACATCAATCATAAATGGCTTACTACTATTTAAATATCACAAACATTTTTTTTATGTATTAATAAGTGTTATTACATATTAAATATATAAAAAAGAGTTCACATAAAATGTTTAAACTAAAGAAAATATCATATTAATTTTTAAAACAATAAATTTAAATATATTATGTAAAAAAGAGACTCATTTAAGTATCATTTAATCATCTCACTTTATATACTCAGTTAAATTTTGGGTGCACACTAATTCAAGTCTTCATTGTCATGATTTAGAAATTTACACCAGTATAATTAAAAAAAAGTATATCAATTGTGATAGATTAATTATTTACCAACATGGAAGGACTAGCTTGATTTAAAAACAGTTTATTTGAATTAGATCTTGCATTTATTTTATATATAAAACTTAGAAAGTTCTTTAGTCAAATTTATATAAAACTTAGAAAGTTCTTTAGTCAAATTTATATAATAATATTTTTATCTCTATTTATAAAACTAACGGTAGCTAATTTTTTAATATATATATATATATATATATAAAAGAATTATATAGCCAATTGTGATAGATTAATTATTAAACACAAATATAATATATATTTTGTTTATGGAAGGTATATTATATTATATTATATTATATTATATTATATTATATTATATTATATTATATTATATTATATTATATTATATTATTTTTTTTGAATTTAGAAAATTAATATCACTTTCTACCGTCATGGTCATGGTTATGGTATGGTTTATGGTATGGTTGTATAAGTCAAGGACTTCATTTCAAATTAAAACATTTGAAATAACGATCAAAATCGTGATATAAAAATTAAGTTATTATATTTATTAAATTTCTTTGTTAATCATAACATTAATTACTATATTTTTAGTGTGGATCGAATTGATTCGGTTATTTGGATAGATTTTATACATGATCTTAATATTATTGATTTTATCAAAAATTATATAATTGATCGATTCAAATAAATCAAATGTTCACTCTTAATTGTACATAAGTAAATGATAATGTATGGTGGGATATTCACTTAATTATGAATGTATAAATAAATCTATATTTAGCTCAAACATGGAGCATTTATGATCACCAATAGGTATTGGTTTCACATGTTCCCTTGTCCCATATTAATTTGTTTAATACATTCTTTGCATTTATTTATAATTTTATCATTTTTTTATATAACTTTTGTATATCAAAAGATTTTGTTATTTTTTGTTGTGCAAGTTATATTGTTACTATAGATTTTATGATATTAATAAATGTCCAAGTCTATACGTACTCTACTCATCGACGGGTGGAGCCGGGCTGTCCCAATCCAAATATATATTTATATATATAATATAAATATACAATATATATATAATATAAATATATATATATTTATATTATATATATATATATATAATATAAATATATATTCTTTTATTATTTTTAACTCAAGAAAAGTAGAAATTTACAGCAGCAACAAATTAAAAATGAGTCAGTAAAGATGGTGATGTAAGAAAAGTAATTATTTTAATGAGTTAAATTAAAAATATATTAATATTTTAATCTATGGTGATTGTCGTGGGGGTTTTGGTTTGGGAAAAAATAAAACGTTTCATTAACAGAAGAAGTCTTACCATTTCGATCGATCGGAAGAGAAGTCGGTGAAAATGAAAGAAGAGAATCGCCAGTGGGTTTAGGAAAAATGAAACAAAAGAGAAAGAGAGAGAATGAAACAAAAGAGAGAGAAAGAATAAGATTTTGGTTTTGGGGGGAAATAGAAATATAGAAATAATAGGATTTTTGGTTTTGGGGGGAAATAGAAAATTTTAATTTTTTTTAATTTTTTTTCTCTCTCCTAGCTGGCAAGGCCACGTACTTGCTTTCGCTATCTTGTCGTTGAGAATATCATTTCTCTTATTTTAATGAGTTAAATTAAAAATATATTAATATTTTAATCTATGGTGATAAAAGTAAAAATAAAAGGAACTTTTGTGTGTGTATATATATATATATATCCGATCGATAAGGTTATGAAGAAAAGAATAGTAGTAGTAATGTCTGGTGGTTTTTGCAGGAGGATGTCTAGGTGGTTCGTGGCGGTGGTAGCCCTAATAATAATTCACTCTTTTGCATTGACAGTGTTTAATGTTAATGTTGTTGAAGGGAAGAGGACCATTGGTGTTGTTGAGAAGAAAGAAACGGTTCCAAATGGTTTCTTTGACCCTATACCTCCCATCCCTTTCTTGCCTGCGCCGTCTCTAATTCCTCCTGTTCTGCCCTCGCCGCCTTCTCTCATTCCTCCCGTTCTGCCCTCGCCGCCTTCTCTCATTCCTCCCGTTCTTCCATTGCCGCCTTCTTTCCAGCTTCCTCCAAACCCCTTCTTCAACCCACCATCGCCGCCTTCTCTCCTTCCTCCAAACCCTTTTAAGCCACCCTCACCACCGTCGACGCTCTTTCCTCCCATCCCAGTACTTCCGGCGCCCTTGATTCCGGGTCTGCTCCCATCCCCGTCACCCCCTCCTCCTCTTGCTTTCCCGATTCCTCTCCCTCTCCCCCTCCCTCTCCCTCTCCCTCTCCCTCTCCCTCCACTAATCCCAATTCCTCATTTCCCTGGAATCCCACCAGCTTCTTCTTCTTCAACAAAGACCTCTCCATCAAATTAAATAAATAAAATTAATTACATTATCATGATGTATTGTCTTCAAGCAATGTGATGATCAATTTATAAGATCTTAATTAAATGTTTATGTAACGTTAGTTACATTTTGTTTCACATTCCATAAATAAAATACAAAAATATAATCCAAATCCTCTTGTCTGTTTGTTTGGTTAATTATTTTGGTTTGGAAGAGTTAAATCCAAAGTTTGTAGATTTATTTATTTTTTTTTTAAACATGTTTATTTAAAAGGTTACAAGGGTCGGGTAATTTTGAATACTTGAAGATTTGTTTTAGTATAAAACTTAAATGGTTTTAATATATAATATCAAAATAAAAAATAATAATAAAAAATAAATATATTTTAATATTTTAGTTAATAAATTGAGTGATATTACGAGATAAGATATATTTTTAAATTTAGTTATTTAAATAACTCAAACCTCTTTAAATTTGTTATTTTGATGAATCTCTTCGTTTAGTCTGATACTATTTAGGTTAATATATTGCACATCTTATTATATTTTATTCTCTATAATTATTTTGAATTAAAATTTGGTCTTTGATTTAAATGATTAATTTATAGTTATACAAACAAAAAATAATTTAATTTATTTCTGTATTTAAAAGTCATTTCTTAAATTTAAAATATGCATTAAATTTATATTATATATATATATATATTGTAAATATGATAATTTAAAATATGATTTTAAATATATTTTTTATCTCGTTAATTTATTATTGTCTCTTAAACTTATCCCAACAAATTTATAACTCATAAAATAGTTTTTTTGCATAAGATATGCTGCTCATAAATTAATGATTTTGTTGATTTGTTTTAAAAAAATGTTTATTAAGGAACATAAATAGAAAATAGTCATGCCATTCTACAAATTATTTCATTTATGAGTTAAATAAGTCATTCCTTAAATTAAAATATGCATAAAATTTGAATCATATATACATGTATTAATATTAGACAATTGAAGTCTTATCTCTTTACTAAAATGTAACATCTTATTCATATCTTTCTCATCTCGTTAAATATCTATTTTATCTCTTAAATTTCATCACTATAAATCTACTTTAAGTATTTTCTTGATATGTTATTCATAAATTTAAAATTGTGTTAGATTTGCTTGTATTAAAAAAGTATACTTAAAGTTCTTAAAGTAACATAAATGAAAGATAATCAAATTTAAATAAAAATATTTCTACAAAATATATATTTTTTTTATCGTTGTATCTCCACATTTATATAAAATATAAATGTATTTATTTCTCAAAATCAATCGATAATTATACTTACACACAATTGCACCTATAAATTAATTAAAAATATTCTTTCTAAATAATCATTTTGTCAATTCTCATAAAAAAAACATAATAATATTGATGGTTTAGGGTTATTTGCAAAAGAAAATTTAAAATTATTTAAGAGTTTAAGTTACAAATAATATTATTTAAGTGTGTGTATATATATGTATAAGTTAAAAAAATAATAGGAAAAGAAACATCAAAACATTATAAACCATATTCTTCATGCATAAAATTTATAATTATATGTTAAATTTAAATTAACATCTTCACCCATTAATTATGAATAATATTAATTTTAAACTTTTAAACTTTGCAAATTATTCCAACGAACATTTCCGTGCGATACATAGACAAAAACATAAACTAAAAAATTTTTTAAAAAAAATTATAATAATATATATATATATATTTTTTTTAATAAATCACAAATAATACATAAAAATAAAACACTTTTATTTCACATTTTATTCATTTCGATAAAACAACTTATCTTCTCACATGTTATTTTTCTCAATGAATTACCTCTTATATATTTACCATACACTTTTACTTTGATTAATCGAATATTTGATTCATATTTTTTAACATTTAGCATCATAATCTCACAATTTGGTTAATCAAATATTTGTTTATATTTTTTTAACCACTTTGAATTGTTACAAGCCTATTATTCATCGACAAATCACATCTCAATTACACTTAGTTAAAGTGTTATACTTGTTTTTGTTATGTTGCAAGTTCGAAACATATATATATTATTTTTCATTTTATTTTTAACCGTTTTAAATTTATGGGTGGGTCAACCACAATCTGACCCAAGTATAAATTTACTCTAACATATATATCTAAATTAACTACAACACTCGACCCATCAATCTAGACATTAAAATTAAGCATCAATATATATATATATATATATATATTAATTAGATAAAAAATTGAACTTATATCGTTAAGAATGTCCCGCGATCATCAAATTTAATTAGCCTAGTTGGTTAAAGAGTTGTACTTGTTTTTGTTAGGTTTCAAGTTTGAAACATACCTATAGTATTTTTAATCATTTTAAGTTTATGGGCAGGTCTACCCACAATCCGACTCGGATATCCATTTACTCTCACATATATATCTAAATTAACTACAAGTCTCGACCCAGCAATCCAGATATTTTGAAATTAAGCATCATTATGTATATATAGAGATGTGAAGTTGAGTATAAAATCCTTTGCTAATAAATAATTTATTAAATTTTTTTTTGAAGAAATAAGTAGTAGTCTTCAACATAACATGGTTATATGTGACAATAATTAAATTGTTCAATTAATATATTAAATTATTCAAATAAAAAATTGATAAAATGTTTCAAAGTTAAATTTAGTATTTTTAATATATATATTTTTAATCTTGAAAACTAATTCAACTAAATATATTTTTATTAATAAAAATTGAACTCATAAACTTCATTATTTTAAAAAAGATTATTATCACTTGATCTATTAATTCAATTTTACTATATATTAATTATAAAACAACCAAAAATATTTATTTTGTTGGCTCTTAAAATAAATTCAAATAAATATTGTACTCTTAATAAAATTTAATTTTTCTTATCAAACATAGTAAAATATCTAATTTTAAATAAATTTAATAGAATATTTTTACTTAAAAATAAAATCAAAATGATTATTACTTGCGGCATAGGCTAGTCATTCTACTTAAAAATGATTATTACTGGCGGCACAGGCTAACCATTCTAAAACATAAATTCGAATAAAAAAACATTAAGTAGTTGATTTCAAAATAATTTACAAAATAGTTTGTTTTAAACAAAAACTTAATTAATTATCTATCCTCTTCTCTTTCGCATTAAATTTGAACCCATCAAAAAATAAAGTGTTTTGAAGAAAAATCTATTTACTTTCTATCCTTCTTTTTCACGTTATTCTCTAACCCATGAGCTTGCCCTATAAATATAGTGTGGGGTCAAATTATTTTGACTGTGTGCTGAAATAATTTAACCATTGAGATTTTGATGATGAAATAACTTATGAGTTTTGATGTAGATGTATTGAAACAATATTTCATTAGACTTGGCTCTAATGAGGATCATTAGACCGATTTTGGGAATTGAAGTTAGACGTGTAGTCTAATGAATGCATAGAATTAGACGTACAGTCTAACTCATCGGAGTTAGACGTGTAGTCTAATGAATGCATAGAATTAGACGTACAGTCTAACTCATCGGAATTAGACGTGTAGTATAATGTACACGAAATTAGACGTAAGTCTAATGTATTCGGAATTAGACGTACAGTCTAACTCATCGGAGTTAGACGTGTAGTCTAATAGACTTGTAATTAGACGGATGGTCTAATAGATATTCGGAATTAGACGTACAGTCTAACTCATCGGAGTTAGACGTGTAGTCTAATATATTTGCAATTAGAAGGATGGTCTAAGATATGCGGAATTAGACGTGTAGTCTAACTCAATGGAGTTAGACGTGCAGTCTAATAGAAAGTGAAAGTTAGACGTGAGTCTAACTCCTTCAGACAAGTCTGAGGTAGAACGAGAATTAGACGTGCATTCTAACTCAGTGGAGTTAGACGTGCAGTCTAATGGTTGTTGGATAATTAGACGCATAGTCTAATTAGTGAAAGTTAGACATGAGTCTAACTCCTTCAGACAAGTATGAGGTAGAACCGGAATTAGACGTGCAATCTAACTCAGTGGAGTTAGACGTGCAGTCTAATGGTTGTTGGATAATTAGACGCGTAGTCTAATTAGTGAAAGTTAGACGTGAGTCTAACTCCTTCAGACAAGTCTGAGGTAGAACCGGAATTAGACGTGCAGTCTAACTCAGCGGAGTTAGACGTGTAGTCTAATGGTTATTGTAATTAGACGTGTAGTCTAATTCTATTAGACCAGTCGGTCTAATACACTCGGTTATTAAAAGGAGATGTTTTATTTCATTAGACTGATTTTCACAATTCGTCTAACTGGAATACGTCTAATGCTCAGTTTAAGTAGTATGCTTGAAGCTAACATTTCACCTACCCACGTGCTATAGCTGTACCCTACTCTTACTCCACTTTCTAGTGAAGATTAGTACAACAGCTATATACAACCAACCAAGGAATGCCACGTAAGAGAATTTTCCTCACATTACTTGTTTTGCAGATACATCCCTGATGGAATATTCGGCGCACTACCAGTTAAGTACGGCCACGATCCTTGTGCTCAGAACCTGCTGTGTACAATGGAGGCTTTCCAATAGAAGAGTGCCACGTATCATTCTTAAAGATTCGACCGTTAGCTCCTTCTCAGTATTTAACAAATCCAAAGGACAACGGACAATCTGCTTAACGAACAAGCATCATACAACGAACAAGCAATATGAATTTTCAGAGAGAGAAACTACTATATCATCTTGCTTACTAAATTCATACTGTGAAGCTGCTTTTTGATTGTATTGTGTGTGAATCAAGAAAGAGCAAGAATCAAAACACCTTTAGCTGAGTGATATTCTTCATCTTGTAATTGAACAGAAAGTGTTTTGTTCAATAGTTAGCTAAGTGTGTGTATAAACTGTATTTGATTCGAATCATATCATAGTGAATCCTTCCGGTAGTTGGAAGAAGAGGTGACGTAGAAGAGTTTCTCCGAACATCCATAAACAAACTGCTGTATTCTTCATTTCTGTCATGTTTTCATATTTCATTCAGTGCTTCAAAACCAAGTAAACAATTCCTCTTTGAATCCGTTTCAAGTGTTTACAAGTGTTTGCGTAGAATAGAAAGAGAATTAAATCCCTAACAAGATTTCTTTCAAACCGTTTTTCACAAGCCTTCATCCTTAGCCAGACCCTAGTCTCTATCGATAAAGCCGATCCTATCAATTGGTATCAGAGCCCTATTTCTATTCTCAAGCCTTTCCTGAAATATGTCGACCATAACCAAAGATGCCAGTGCTACAGCCATTCCAACTTTCTCTTGAGAAAACTACATTGTTTGGAAGAAAAGAGTTCATACTCATCTCTCTTCTCTTCATGATGACATGTGGAGCGTTGTCACAGAAGGTCCTATCAAGATTGATAAGGAGAAGCTCAACTGGAACGCTGATGAAAACATGCAGAACAACCTCAACAACATGGCTCTTGATGTTTTGTACAGATCTCTCGATGACATCATGTTCAACTACATTATCGAATGTGACACTACCAAAGAGGTCTGGGACAGACTCACTCAACTGTGCGAGGGAAACGAGCAAACCAAGGAAAACAATATACTGGTTGCCACTCAACAGTTCGACAGCTTCAAAATGCGTCTTGGTGAAACAATGAACGATTTCGACGCCAGATTCAGCAAGATCGTCTCCTCTCTGTCCATCCTAGGCAAGACCTATAACAACTGGGAGCTTGCTATCAAGGTCATACGTGCTCTTCCAAGGGAATGGGACATAAAGACTATGGCGATGAGAGAATCCAAAGATCTTAACAAAATCTCTCTCTTTGATCTATTTGCTGACCTCAAGGCCTATGAGTTCGAGCTGAACTGTAGGATGGAAGAAGATCAACCCACATCCGTTATCATTGCCAAGGCGTTGGTGACTGCTGAAGAGCCACCAACCTCTCTGGACGTGAAGATGGCAGTTCAACAGCTGAGCAACGATGCCATGTCTCTCTTTGTGAAAAAGTTTGGCGACTTCATGAAGAAGAGTAACTCTAACTCAAACTCTTCAAATTCTAATGATTATAGGAAATCTAAAGCTAATGTTACTTGTTTTCAATGTGGTATTAAAGGTCATTATGCATCGGAATGCTGGAAGCCAAAGCGTGAAGATGCCAAGGATGATGGAAAAGAGTTGAAGACTCTTATTGCAGGTGACGGGAAGAACAGAAGAAGCAGCCGCAGCTCTTATTTTTCATTCAGTGAAAGTGATGAAGAAGAGGTGGCGTGCTTCATGGAAAGAGAAGATGAAGAAGGAACTCAGGAGACTGAGGTATTTGACTTCTCTTCCGAAAGGTTTTCAAGGGAACAACTGGTAGCTGCACTAGATGACATGGTCATCGAATACAGAAAGCTAGTAGAATCCCTAAATGAAACTAAATCTTCATCAGATGTAAACAAACCAAACTGTCTCAAGCTGAAATGTCAAATCTTTTTGAAAAAAAATTGAAGAGATCTCATCTGAGAATGAGAAGCTCAAGGAACAGATTCAAACCCTTTCATCTGAAAATAAAAGGTTAAACTATGTTGTCTGTGCATGGACAAGGTCTGGAGATGCTGTCAAATATCAGATCAGCATGTTGAAACCTAATGGATCTAGATCCGGATTGGGATTTGATAGCAATGACCCTAACCTGTCATGCAAAAAGTCAAAACCATATGACAAACTTAAGATAATAAGTTTTGTCAAAGGAAGTATGACTGACATTGAATCTGATCCTATTCATGAAGAAGTTGTTTTCAAAAATGAAATAGTTTATGTTCCACCGACTGTTAGCTGGCTTAAGAATAAGCTAAAAGCAGCTAACAAGTCTGACAATCTAAAACCCGACTCTAAGTCAAGGAGTTTTAAAAGAAAATCTTCTTCAAAAGTTAAAGGATCAGTGGCTAGCAGGAAGTCATCTGCTAAGTTAAAATCCTATGCATTAATCACAACACAAAATGGGAAGTCCATCAGAATAACTCAAATATGGATTCCTAAGGGACTAATTGATCGAGGACCCAATTGAGTATGGGTACCAAAGTGTGTAAATAGTTTCTTTTGTAGGTGATGCAGGAGGATTGCAGTAAGGAATCTAGAAGAGTACTCTTCTGAGTACACAGCCCGTAAGATCAACAATGGCATTTTCCATTATAGAAGAATAAATGTCTTTATTTGTTAAAAATGTTTTTGGTCTTTGGACAACAAAAATTATCTATCACATTTTTATGTCCATAATGAGAGGGAAAATTACTTTGGAAGTAAAGATACTCTATAGACGAATATTTTTAATCGGTCTAATTAGACAAGTATGTCTAAAAGAAACAGTGTTTTCTTAGACGTATTTTTGCTCAAAATCTATTCATCTAAGTCTACATGTTGAGGTGTTATACCTACACGATTAGACGGACACGTCTAATAGACGTTAGACGTTTTTACTTCATGAGCAAGTGGATGCTCACGTCTAATCAAACATACGTCTAACACATGGTGTTTATGCGGAATAGACGTACACGTCTAATAGAGATTAGACGGATTTTTAAAACACAGAATTAGACGTATGCGTCTAATAGACTCATCCGTCTAATAGATGTTTTGTTATATGGATTTGTGAAGTAAGAAAAACGTCTAACTACGTGCTGATTAGACTGATCAAGGACATCTGTCCCACGATTGAGAGCTATTTATTTTTCCCGCTCAAAATATCAAACAGTCATCTCTTAATAACATGAAGACATGTGTCTCTTAAGTTTAGAGAAAATGACTGATATACCCTCATTTGTAATGATGACTCCTTGAAAAAGGACGTCTAACATTTATTGATGGGCCATACCCTTGAGAAAAGACGGTTATTCTGTATTTCCCTCTTCTGTCTATATAAGGATATTAGTGCATGAGTTTGAAAGCTTTCAATCTATCGAAATCCTTAAGAACCCTAGCTTTCTTTGCATTTCTCTCTCTTAATCTCTCTGAAATATTGTGTCGTTTCATATTCTTTCGAAAATGGTGAAGAAAATCACTTTGGGTCACTGTACTTTGCAGGTGGATTTTCCATCGGTGTATACTTTTGATCAACCGGAGGTGGTGGAGATGTTCCGAACCTCAGAATATTCTAGGTTAAGGAAGTATCTTGGCGGTCCGTTCGTATTCTATGAAAAAGAAGTTCGTGAGTTCTTCAAAACGACAACTATGGTGGGTGAATCCATTGTAGCAACCGTCAACGGAATGGAGTTCTCATTCGATGAAGCAGTTTATGGGGAGTTCTTTGAACTTCCAACGGAGGGGCACTCATTCAACTTGATCCTCTCACCAGAAATCATGGAGGAGATGAAGAGAACCTTCTCTGTCGATGGTTCAATGATCCATGTTAATGGACCCAAACAGGTGTTCAAACCGCATTTCATTCTGCTGAATGACGTGGTGGCAAAGGCGCTACAAGGGAAAGCTGGTTCTTTCCATCTCTATAGTCAAGACCGTTTTGACTATATGTGTGCTATCTCAAAGGGAATCCAGGTAAACTGGGCTCACACCCTTTTCCAGAACTTGTGCTTCTCGATCTATCAAACAAACAAGGAAAGCATAACGTTTGCAGCTCAACTAAGTCATCTGTTGAAGCATTTGAAGGTTCTTGTTGGTGAACCTGTGTAGATCAACTCTCCAAGAGTTTATACTTCCCTTACAATGGCTACTACACTGATGAGGATGAAGAACAATCTTGAATCTGCATCTGGTGCATCTAGTTACCAAACCGGTGGAAAGCCTTCTACCCGATCCAAGCAACTGTCTGCTTCTGTGATGTCAACAGGGGCAAAGAGAACAAAAACGGTAAATGAATCGGAGGACAGTTCCTCCAGTTTGAAGAGTTCAAACAAGAAGGACTCTGAATCTGTCGATTCAAGGTTAAGGCAAGGTCCAGGCGTACTTGCTGCAACTCCGATGTCCTCACTATCCACTCCCTCAACCATTTTGAGGAAACCTTTGAGATCCTGTGTCTCAAAGGAGAAAAAGACAAAGGCGCCCCGCGTGTCTAAATCTGTAAAGGTAACCTCTTCCAAATCTTTGGCCGTTGTGCCGAAGTTTGATGTTCCTATTGTGGAACAAGCTGAATCTGTATTTTCTCCGTTGAGAGAATCTGCTAAAGGGCCTGTTGTTGAGTCAGCCGGTCCAAATGTTGAAAATGTTAACAAGAATGTGTCTCCTATTGTTCAAACTGATCTAGTAGCCGCCGATGCTACAGAGTCATCTCAACCAGAACAAGGTGCTATTCTTACCCTTATGGCTGGTGAATCCACTGTTCCCGCTCCTAAAGATTCATTGGTAGCAGGGAAAGTTACTCGTGTGGAGCTCCCGGCTGAACTCTGTAAGAAACCCCGATCAGCGTTTGAACTGATGCGTTCCAAAAGACAGACCGGTGGAATCGTGATCGGTAAGCCCAGACCTATTCCAAAACCCGTAGAGGTTATTGGAAAAGGTAAGAAAACTGCAACTCAAGCTCCCGAAAAAGTATCGGAGGCAACAAGGATTCTTGACCTCATTTTAGATCAAGTTAAAGTTATTACGGTTGAGAAACTAGAGATTTTTGAATCTTGGTCTCTGGAGAGACTGTCATCCAAGTACAACGATTCTTTGTCAAACTCTGCTATAACGAAAGAATGGAAGAAGCGAGTGGCAAACGAAAAGAAAGTTCTGAAATGGGCTAGAACTTCAGAGGTTGCTGAGGCTCTGAAGAGAAAAGATTTACTAGAAGCGTGTCTGTATGGAAAAGCTCTTTTCCCAATCTTCGAAGCTAGAAAGCAAACTTCAATCCTGCCGAAAAAGGATCTGAAGTGGAAATGAAGGTTTCGAAGAAGCTTAACGACATCTTAGATGGCTACGTCTCAGTAGCTTCTCGACACATTCATGGCGCCGATTGTTCTGGCGCAGAACCTCTAAATGATGATGAAGCTATGGATATTCTTGATGCTGAGAAAGACGCTGATGAGCTAGATACCGCTCTCTTGATCGAATTCGGGAATCTTTCTGCCGAAGAGAGATGCATCATGGATCAACCTATTCAAGATTTTCTGAATGAAGAAGAAGAAGTGATTGTCCAAGAGACTAAAAAAGCTCTTGAGACAAATGAAGAAGAATTTCTTATGGAAGATGTGATTGAGGAAGCTGTTCAAGCTCCTCTTGAAGAAAATGTGATGCTAACCCCTGTTGTGAGAACAGAGGTTGTTCAAGAGAAAGTGGCCGAGGTAACTCAGTCAGAAACTGTCAGATCTGAGGGGGAACCCTCCAAAGAGAAGGCCGATGAAGAAGAAAGTTCCTCATCTGAGGAGGAACACGATCAACAAGCAACGTTTATCAAGCCCCGTCTATTTCCCGATACTATTGTGGGAAATGTTCATGAAAATATCAACATTCCTCTTCATTACACTGGAAATCTTTATGAGAGATTTCAGAGAGCTGAAGAAGAACTGGTAGAAGAAGAGCAGGATGAAGCTGCTAAAAAGGCCGAAAAGAATCAACAGGAGCAATCCTTGCAGATTCACACAAACTTTGAGCCAATTCAGAGCATGGCAGTAGAGTCTGAAGAGATTTCATCACATGAAGAATCTTCTGCTGTGGGAAACAAAATGTTGAGTTCTATGAAGTCTATGATCTCATCTCTTCAGAAGACCATGACACAGGCCATGAACACGAAGGAAGAAGAAAGAGAGGGCTTTAGCAAGATTATCAAGGTTCTTACTGAGTTGGACAACACTTTGAAGAAGAACACATATGAGACTCATGTCGCAAAGAATTATTGGACATTGAAAGGCAATTCATTGATGAACGCCACAAGGAGACCTTAGAAGAATTCAGTCTCGTGAAGAATCAGATGGTGGAAATTCAGGGCTGTTTGAGTAGAAATGATAATTAACGACAGGAATTTGCTGACTCCATTGCAAGGAAGTTTCAAGCTAAGGAGACCTCAAAGGCCAATGCTGAAGGTGCTCAATCTCGAGCCGCTCAAGGCGAGTCAAGTAGAAGAAATGATGACGTGTCAACCGGCACTAAATCCAGGAGAGCTCCTAGCACTGATGACAATCCTAGGCCAACCAAGAGAGGTGGAGGTCGAAGCGGTGGTGAGCGTGGAGGTCGAAGCAGTGGTGGTCGTAGTAGGCTAGCCAATGTTGATCAAGGGGGTCGTAGCAGCGACAATGAACGTGGTGGCAGATCAAGTGGAGGCGATCGTGGTGGTCGCGGCTATCCTTCCTTCTTCAACATGTTTCCCGGTCAAGACATGAGTCCAACTGATCCTCGAGTTAAAAGGGAAGAACAATAAATTCTTTTCTTATACTCTATTTAAGTCTTTCAAATAATATTTCTTTGATGGTTCTCTGAATATTGGTTTTTGGAATATGTGATGTAAGTGAACAAGGGTTTTAGTTTATTTATATGATGAATGCATGTGTTGATATATATGCAGGTTTGCAATTTCTTCATCAAAAATGGGGAAATTGTTGGGTCAAATTATTTTGACTGTGTGATAAAATAATTTAACCATTGAGATTTTGATGATGAAATAACTTATGAGTTTTGATGCAGGTGTATTGAAACAATATTTCATAAGACTTGCCTCTAATGAGGATCATTAGACCGATTTTGGGAATTGAATGCATAGAATTAGACGTACTGTCTAACTCATTGGAGTTAGACGTGTAGTCTAATGAATGCATAGAATTAGACGTGTAGTCTAATGAATGCATAGAATTAGACGTACAGTGTAACTCATCGGAGTTAGACGTGTAGTCTAATGAATGCATAGAAATAGACGTACAGTCTAACTCATCGGAATTAGACGTGTAGTCTAATGTACACGAAATTAGACGTATGTCTAATGTATTCGGAATTAGACGTACAGTCTAACTCATCGGAGTTAGACGTGTAGTCTAATAGACTTGTAATTAGACGGATGGTCTAATAGATATTCGGAATTAGACGTACAGTCTAACTCTTCAGAGTTAGACGTGTCGTATAATATATTTGCAATTAGACGGATGGTCTAATATATGCGGAATTAGACGTGCAGTCTAACTCAAGGGAGTTAGATGTGCAGTCTAATAGAAAGTGAAAGTTAGACGTGAGTCTAACTCCTTCAGACAAGTCCGAGGTAGAACCGGAATTAGACGTGTAGTCTAACTCAGTGGAGTTAGACATGCAGTCTATTGGTTGTTGGATAATTAGACGCGTAGTCTAATTAGTGAAAGTTAGACGTATGTCTAATTCCTTCAGAAAAATCTGAGGTAGAACCAGAATTAGACGTGCAGTCTAACTTAGTGGAGTTAGACGTGCAGTCTAATGGTTGTTGGATAATTAGACGCATAGTCTAATTAGTGAAAGTTAGACGTGAGTCTAACTCCTTCAGACAAGTCTGAGGTAGAACCGGAATTAGACGTGCAGTCTAACTCAGTGGAGTTAGACGTGCAGTCTAATGGTTGTTGGATAATTAGACGCATAGTCTAATTAGTGAAAGTTAGACGAGAGTCTAACTCCTTTAGACAAGTCTGAGGTAGAACCGGAATTAGACGTGCAGTCTAACTCAATGGAGTTAGACGTGCAGTCTAATAGTTATTGTAATTAGACGTGTAGTCTAATTCTATTAGACCAGTCGGTCTAATAGACTCGGTTATTAAAAGGAGATGTTTTATTTCATTAGACTGATTTTCACAATCCGTCTAACTGAAATACGTCTAATGCTCAGTTTAAGCAGTATGCTTGAAGCTAGCATTTCACCTACCCACGTGCTATAGCTGTACCCTACTCCTGCTCCACTTTCTAGTGAGGATTAGTACAACAACTATATGCAACCAACCAAGGAATGCCACGTAAGAGAATTTTCCTCACAATACTTGTTTTGCAGGTACATCCCTCATGGAATATATTCGGCGCACTACTAGTGATGTACGGCCACGATCCTTGTGCTCAGATCCTGATGTGTACAATGGAGGCTTTCCAATGGAAGAGTGCCACGTATCATTCTTAAAGATTCGACCGTTAGCCCCTTCTCAGTATTTAACAAATCTAAAGGACAACGTACAATCTTCCTAACGAAAAAGCATCATACAACGAACAAGAAATCTGATTTTGCAGAGAGAGAAACTACTCAATCATCTTTCTTACTGAATTCATATTGTGAAGATGCTTTCTGATTGTACTGTGTGCGAATCAAGAGAGATCTAGAATCAAAACACCTTTAGCTGAGTGATATTCTTCATCTTGTAATTGAACAGAAAGTGTTTTGTTCAATAGTGAGCTAAGTGTGTGTGTAAACTGTATTTGATTCAAATCATATTATAGTGAATCCTTCCGGTGGTTGGAAGTAGGGGTGACGTAGAAGAGTTTCTCCGAACATCCATAAACAAACTGTTGTGTTCTTCATTTCTGTCATCTTTTCATATTTCATCTTGTGCTTCAAACCGAAGTAAACAATTCCGCCTTGAATCCGTTTCAAATGTTTACAAGTGTTTGCGTAGAATAGAAAGCGAATTAAATCCCTAACAGGATTTCTTTCAAACCGTTTTTCATAAGCCTTCATCCTTAGCCAGGCCCCAGTCTCTATCGATAAAGCCGATCCTATCATATGATTTAAGCATATGTAGATCAGAGATAACAAAAGAGAAATATATTTGGTCTAATGGAGGATGGAATAGATTCTTCAAACATGATAGTGGTATGCAATTATAAATATTATTTGTCCACACTTCTTTTTATTTTAATGTTTAATAAATACATTTCGATCGAATCGGCTTTATCAATAGAGAAGGGGTCTGGCGATTTATGAAGGCTTATGAAAAACGGTTTGAAAGAAATCTTGTTAGAGATTTAATTCACTTTCTATTTTACGCAAATCCTTGCAAACACTTGAAACAGAATCAAGTGCGAAAATGTTTACATAGATTTGTAGCTTAGGATCAAGAATGAGATGATGACAGAAATGAACAACACATCAGTTTGTTTATGGATGTTCGGAGCAAATTCTCCTACGTCACCCCTTCTTCCAACCACCAGAAGGATTCACTATAATGTGCTTTGAATCAAATACAATTTGCACGAATAGCTCACTGTTGAACAGAACAGACTTTTTTCAACTTACAATATGATGAATATCACTCATCTAAAACGATGCTTTCATTCTAACTCTCTCTTGATTAACACTCAGTACAATCAGGAAAGCAACTAACAGTTTGAATGTTCAAGAGCTTGATTTTTCAGTAATCCAGAGATTCTTCTTTGAGTGCAAGCGAAAAGATCGAGTTATTGTCGGTTGTCCTTTAGATTCTTTAAAAAAGGCATAGGGTACCAACGGTCAAATCTTCATACTGATACGTGACATTCTTCCATTGGAACGCCTCCACAGTACACAACAAACTCTGAATACAAGGATCGTGGCCATACACAACAGGTAGTGCGCCGAATATTCTTCAGAGATTTACCTACAAAACAAGTAGTGAGAAGGATATTCTCTTACGTATCATTGGTTGATTGGTTGCGTCTGGTTGTCGTACTAATCTTCACTAGAAAGTGGAGAAGGAATAGCGTACAACTATAGCACATGGGTAGGCGGGTGCTAGCTTCAAGCAACTACTTAAGCAAGGCATTAGACGTATTTCAATTAGACGACCTCGTCTAATGAAATCACACGTCCCCATCTAATAACTGAATCCATTAGACCACCTGGTCTAATGGGATTAGACATACGTCTAATTACAATCACTTCAGACTAATCTGAAAGAGTTGGACTGCACGTCTAAGTTTCACAAGTTAGACTGTACGTCTAACTTTCTCTTTTCATTAGACTGCACGTCTAATTACGGTTCTACTTCAGACTAGTCTAAAGGAGTTAGATTGCACGTCTGACTTTCATAATTCATTAGACTGCACGTCTAACTCCACGAGTTAGACTGTACGTCTAATTACGGTCCTTTTAGACTGCACATCTAACTCCACGAGTTAGACTACACGTCTAATTACGAGTCCATTAGACTGCACATCTAACTCCACGAGTTAGACTACACGTCTAATTACGAGTCCATTAGATTGCACGTCTAACTCCACGAGTTAGACTGCACGTCTAATTACGAGTCCATTAGACTGCATGTCTAACTTCACGAGTTAGACTGCACGTCTAACACCGCTTAGTTAGATTACACGTCTAACTTCGCTAGTTAGACTGCACGTCTAACTCCACGAGTTAGACTGCACGTCTAACTCTGTGCATCTAAAGCCAAATCAGTCTAATGAACCTTATTAGAACCAAGTCTAATAAAGACTAATTTCGATACAACTGCATCAAAATCAATTAGACGCATAGATAATCCATTCATCATCAAAATTACAATAGTCAAACTATTGCAACACTTAGTCAAAATAATTTGACCCAACAATTTCCCCCTTTTTGATTATGAGATTGAAATCCTGCATAGGTAACAGATTAGCGTATTCATCATATAAATGTGAACAGACTCCTGTTTACATACAAACATTTTCAAGCACACAACATTCAAAATATAAAATTTATAAGAACATAAATACGAGTGTTTTCAGGAGAAATACACAAACATTCTTCCAAAAATTACCAAAATAAGTTCAAAACACAACGACATCAAAAGATCTTTTAAAAACTTCATCTTAAATAAAAATCAAGTCTATTCTAATCTTCTTCTTCTTCTGCTTCTTAATCATTTTTCTGGAAAGGATAGTCTTCAACCTAAGAACTCTCTAAGACTTCGGTAGAGGAGGGTTGGAAACATCTCTTTTCCTTTTCTTAGACTTGAGCCTCTTCACCCTAAGAACATATTCAACAATCTTCTGGTTGTTCAAAGTCTTAAAAGAAAGGTGATATCCTTTACCGAGTTCATCGAGGAGGAAGCAAAGGAAAGCACCAAGAGGACCATCAAAGCCAAAGATTGTCTTCCGAGCGCAAATTATTCTGACCAGATTTCCGAAGAGAAAACTGGTCCAGTTGACAGGCACTCCTCTGGTGATAGCCACCCTTATCTCAAAAAGCTTCATACAATACTTATAGGAGGATTCTTTGGCGAGAAGAGATTTTGAAATGATGTCGTTGAGAAGAACAAACTCATCTTTCAGGAAGCTTTTCTTCCCGTGAATATCCATAAGAGAGGAATCAAAGAAGACATTCATCATCTTGAACATTATTTCATAAGGGGAAGGAGAAAACTCATGAATACCTTTAGTGGGAAGTTGGAAGAACATACCAAATGAGCTTTCGGAGATACAGATCATCCTGCCCTGGACGATCCCGAAAATAATTTTATCTTGATAGAAACCAACCGTTTCAGAGAAATCATAGAGGATTTATTCGTGATAAACATAGTGAGGGTAAGGAACTTCCGCAGCTTGGAGGCTTTCCGAGATTCGAACATTTTGACCATTCCATGATGTTGTAAAGTGGATACAGATTGAAAATCCACTTGTAACAATTTCGGAGAGAAAGAAGTCATTTCGACTGAATGAGCAAAAACTAGTCGATTCGAATTCTAGAGAGAGACACGGATTTGGATGTACTCAGCCATTTGAGTAATTCCACTCATTAAATATCAAAGAATAACGTGTGGAGAATATCTAATGATCATACCGACCGTCAAAAATTTAGAAGTCTATTCCCAAGAAACATTGCATGTAATATTAATCATGAAAACGCACAGTTAATACTAAACGTACAGACTAAAGTCATCAGAAATATTAGTCATTTTTCATGTATTGAAATACACGTGTCTTCAATCCTTTTGAGGAATGAATGATTTGATTTTTGGCTGGAATAAGTACATGAGCAGATACATAATCAAATGACCGCTGTCCAAATATTCAGAAGATTAAAAGTCCAATTACACAAGTAGTTAGACGTTTATTCTACTTTTCACATTTTCAACTTCTACTTGGAAATCTGTCTATTAGACGTATATGTCTAATTATTCAAGAACAACACGTGATGCACGTGTGTCTAATTAGACGTAAGCATACTCTTGCTCATGACGTAAAAACGTCTAAAGTCTATTAGACGTATGCGTCTAACCACGCAAGTTCAATAACCAAAACAAATATTCCAAATGAAGATTAAACTACTATAGTAGACGTACGTCTAAGTAGTTGTGTTTCTCAAACCCCTATTCCTTAGGACGTATTAACACCTCTGTCTTCATGTCTGTTTAGTTACGTTTTGAACAATACGTTCCACCTCAATTTATGCACGTAATCACTTATCAATCAAGATCAACAAGACCTAAAATGTTTCTAAAATGAGAAAACTTAACTTCGGGGAGAGGCTTCGTGAAGATGTCTGCCGTTTGTTAATCTGGGGGAACATATTCAAGACGAATCTGCTTCTGATTGACGTGTTCTCGGATAAAATGATGCCTGATTTCAATATTTTTTGTCCGAGAATGCAGAAAAGGATTGTAGGTGATTGCGATAGCACTTGTGTTGTCTCGGAAAATTGGAGATTCTTCAGCCTAAATTCCATAGTCCTTGAGCTGTTGTTGGATCCACAAAAGCTGAGAACAACAACTGCCAGCTGTAAGATACTCTACTTCTGCTGTAGACGTGGCAACTGACGTCTGTTTCTTGCTAAACCACGAGATTAAACGATCTCCACGGAACTGACAAGTTCCACTCGTGTTTTTTCTATCAATTTTGCACCATTCATAATCTGCATCTGAGAAACTGGTCAAATTGAAACTGGAATCCTTCGGATACCACAGTCCCACATTTTGAGTTCCCTTCAAGTATTTAAGAATACGTTTAGCAGCAGTAAAGTGAGAAAGTTTAGGATTACCCTGAAATCTGCCACAAACTCCAACGACAAACTGAATGTCTAGCCTGCTAGTAGTCACATATAACAGTGACCCGATGAGTCCTCTATATGCTGTTACATCAACACTTTGGCCACCTTCATCTTTATCCAGTTTACTAGAGGAGCTCATTGGAGTGGCTTCGGCAGAGCAGTTCCCCATTCCAAACTTCTTTAGCAATTCTTTGGTGTATTTTGCCTGATTGATAAGGGTTCCTTTTTCCAACTGACGGACTTGAAGCCCAAGAAAAAACGTTAGTTCTCCCATCATTCTCATCTCAAATCTGTCCTTCATCAGCTTAGAAAATTTCTCACACAATTTGGGGTTAGTTAAGCCAAAAATAATGTCATGAACATATATTTGAACAAGTAGAATGTGAGAGTCTTTAGTGAATCTAAACAAGGTTTTATCCACAGTTCCAATAATAAAATCATGATCGAACAAAAATTCAGTTAAAGTGTCATACCAAGCTCTAGGAGCTTATTTCAAACCATACAATGCTTTATCAAGCTTATAAACATGATTAGGTAACACATGATCTATAAATCTAGGGGGTTGCTCAACATATACTTCTTCACTCAATTTCCCATTTAAAAATGCACTTTTCACATCCATTTGAAAGACTTTAAAGTTCTTAAATGATGTATATGATAGGAAGATTCTAATTGCCCTAAGTCTTGCTACAAGTGCAAAAGACTCATCAAAGTCGATACCTTCCTCTTGTCTGTATCCTTGAGCAACTAAACGAGATTTGTTTCTAATGACTAACCTATCTTCACTAAGCTTGTTTCTAAACACCCATCTTGTTCCTATAACTGACTTATCAGTTAGTCTAGGGGTAGGATGCCACACTTTATTTCTCACAAATTGGTTTAACTCCTCCTACATAGCATTGATCCAATCTGAATCAACAACGGCTTCACCAACTTTCTTGGGATCAATCTGAGAAATAAATGCAGAATTGGTCATTTCATCCATCAACTGACGTCTTGTCCTTTGAGGAGAGAAGGGATTTCCGATGATCAATTCTGGTGGATGATTTTTGTTCCATCTGAAGTTGGATCCAAGGGGATTGTTCATCTTAACGGGTGACTCCGCAACGTCTAAACTCTCAACATCTTGTTGAACAGGAGTTTGTACGTCTGGTTGAACCTCAACCGGATCAGCCACTAGATCAGATAACTCAAGACTAGTCGATTTTAGTCTGTCAGCAAGATCAATGGGTTCAATGGATTTTCTCTCAACAGGCTCATCAAAAACTACATGGAGGGATTCCTCAACGGTATGCGTTCTTTTGTTGTATACTCTATAAGCCTTGCTTACTGAAGAGTATCCCAACATGAATCCCTCATCTGCTTTAGCATCAAAAGCGGTCAGATAAACCTTTCCATTGTTTTGAATAAAACATTTACACCCAAATATCTTAAAGTAAGAAACTGTGGGAATTCTCCCATAATACAGTTCATAGGGAGTTTTATCAAAACGTTTGTTGACTATTGACCGATCTTGTGTATAGAAAGAAGAGTTTATGGTTTCCGCCCAATACCTCTGAGGCACGTCTGATTCAGCTAGCATAGATCTCGCGACTTCCTTCATAGTCCTCACTCTTCTCTATGCAATGCCGTTTTGCTGTGGAGTTCTGGAACTAGACAACTCGTGCCTAATTCCAGTCTACTCGAGATAAGATGTTAGGTATCTGTTAGTGAACTCAGTTCCTTGGTCACTTCTAATGCATGCAATATTCAAAGATTTCTGATACTGAATTCTTTTAAATATTCTAATCAAGTTTTCAGCAGTTTTATCTTTTGATGGCAAGAATACAACCCATGTAAATCGTGAAAAGTCATCAATAATAATTAGAGAAAATCTCATTCCTCCTAAACTCTTTACAGGAATTGGACCAAATAGATCCATTTGTAACAGTTCTAGGCAACGGCTGGATTGAGATTTCACTTTACTTTTGAACGATGATCTGCCCTGTTTGCCTAACTGGCAAGTAGGACATACCTTGTCCTTCGAACACTGCAATTTAGGTAATCTAATAACTAAGTTGTTTGAACAAATGTTGTTAATGGTTTTGAAATTCAAATGGTTCAACCTTTTATGCCATAACCATTTCTGGTCATTCTTGGCAATTATCCACATAGGATCAGAAGATTCTTTTTGCCAATTCATTTTGTATGAGTTTCTTACTCTACTACCACTTAACAGAGTATTTCCATCTTGATCCTTGACTAGACATGCATGAGTTTGAAAATCAACTGACAGGCCATTATCACATAACTGACCGATACTAATCAAGTTATAGCATAAATTATCTACTAGTAACACGTCATTAATGGTTAGGTTACCATGGATAATATTACCTTTACCCATGGTCTTACCCTTCTTGTTGTCACCAAAGGTAATCTTATGTCTAGAACAATCTGCTATATCAGTAAGGAGACATCTGTTTCCTGTCATATACCTGGAACAACCGCTATCTAGATACTATATAGATTCCTCTAGCCCATTGTTTATTTGTACATACAAAAAGGAATATTTACAATCTTTTGGTACCCACTTTTAATTGGGTCATCGGTCAATCAGTCCCTTAGGAATCCATATTTGACATATTCTAATGGATTTCCCATTTTGTGTTGTGATTAATGCGTATGATTTTGACTTAGCAGACGACTTTCTGCTAGTCATTGATCCCTTAGCTTTTGAATAAGACTTTCTTTTAAAAGTTCTTGACTTTGAGTCAGGTTTTAGATTGCCAGACTTGCTAGCTGCTTCTAATTTATTCTTCAGCCAGCTAACAGTCGGCTAAACATAAATAATTTCATTCTTAAAAGCTATTTCTTCATGAATGGAATCAGATTCACTGTCAGTCAGACCTCCTTTAACAAAACGTATTGGCTTAAGCTTGTCATTTACCGAGTTTGAATTTTTGCAGGACAGGTTAGGGTTATTGTTGTCAAATCCTAGACCGGATCTAGATTTAGCAGGTTTAAACATACTGATCTGATGTTTGACATCATCTCTGGACCTTGTCCATGCACTGACAACATAGTTTAACCTCTTATTTTCAGATGAAAGAGTTTGAATTTGTTCTTTTAGCATCTCATTCTCAGATGAGATCTCTGATATGTTTTCGTCAAAAATATTTGATTCAGAATTTTTGTTAGAAGAGAGAGAATAGTTGATTCATATTTCACTTTTATTTCATAAAAAGAATCAGTTAACTTTTTGTACTCAATAGCCAGTTCATTGAGTGCATTAGTTAACTCTTCGTTTGTAAATTCTGGTGTAGAGACATCATTTACCTTGGATTGGTCATCTTCCATCAAGCATGTAACAAGTTTAGTCTTTCTTTCAGCAGGAGACTCCTCTGAGTCGCTATCAGCCCATTTGGATTTGTTTTCAACACACATGAAAACTTTTTGATCCCTCTTTGCTTGAGCGTTTCTACCATAGATCTGAGTAAGCTTATCCCATATCTCTTTAGCAGAGGAACATGACTTGATTTCATATAAAACATTCATGTTGATCGACTGATACAGAATATTCCTAGCAACATTATCCAGGTTGTTGATCATCTTGTCTTCAGTAGTCCACTCACTTCTTGGCTTCGAAATCTTTATGGGGCCATCAGTAATGACGCTCCACATATCACAATCAAGGGCAGCCAAGTGAGCTTGCATTCTCATCATCCAATATTCACAGTTATCTCTTGACAGAATAGGGATCTCGTTGATGATAGACATGATTCAGGATCTTTGAGCTTGAGAATAGAAACAGAGCTATGATACCAATTGATAGGATCGACTTTATCAATAGAGAAGGGGGTCTGGCGATTGATGAAGGCTTATGAAAAACGATTTGAAAGAAAACTTGTTAAGGATTTAATTCATTTTGTATTCTACGCAAATCCTTGCAAACACTTGAAACAGAATCAAGTGCGGAAATGTTTACTTAGGTTTGAAGCTTAGGATCAAGAATGAGATGATGACAGAAATGAATAACACAACAGTTTGTTTATGGATGTTCGGAGAAAACTCTCCTACGTCACCCCTTCTTCCAACCACCGGAAGGATTCACTATAATATGCTTTGAATCAAATACAGTTTGCACGAATAGCTCACTGTTGAATAAAACAGTACAGTCACGATACTTTCATTCTAACTCTCTCTTGATTAACACACAGTACAATCAGGAAAGCAGCTAACAGTTTGAATGTTCAAGAACTTGATTTTTCAGTAATCCAAAGATTCTTCTTTGAGTGCAAGCGAAAAGATCGAGAGATTGTCCATTGTCCTTTAGATTCTTTAAATAAGGCACATGGTACCAATAGTCGAATCTTCATACTGATACGTGGCACTCTTCCATTGGAACGCCTCGATAGTACACAACAAACTTTGAATACAAGGATCGTGGCCGTACAGAACAGGTAGTGCGCCGAATATTCTTCAGAGATTTACCTGCAAAACAAGTAGTGGGAAAGATATTCTCTTACGTGTCATTGGTTGATTGGTTGCGTCTGGTTGTCATACTGATCTTCACTAGAAAGTGGAGCATGAGTAGCGTACAACTATAGCACGTGGGTAGGCGGGTGCTAGCTCAAGCAACTGCTTAAGCAAGGCATTAGACATATTTCAATTAGACGACCTCTTCTAATGAAATCAAACGTTCCCGTTTAATAAAAGAATCCATTAGACCACCTAGTCTAATGGAATTAGACTTATGTCTAATTACAATCACTTCAGACTAATCTGAAGGAGTTAGACTGCACGTTTAACTTTCACAAGTTAGACTGTATGTCTAACTTTCACAAGTTAGAATGCACGTCTAACTTTCTCTTTCCATTAGACTGCACGTCTAACTCCATGAGTTAAACTACACGTCTAATTACGGTTCTACTTCAGACTAGTCTGAAGGAGTTAGACTGCACGTCTAACTTTCATAATTCATTAGACTACACGTCTAACTCCACGAGTTAGACATCACATCTAATTACGGTTCTTTTAGATTGCACATCAAATTCCACGAGTTAGACTGCACGTCTAGTTACGAGTCCATTAGACTGCACGTCTAACTCCACGAGTTAGACTGCACGTCTAATTACGAGTCCATTAGACTGCACGTCTAACTCCACGAGTTAGACTGCACGTCTAAGTTCTTTAGTTACACTGCACATCTAACACCGCTTAGTTAGACTGCACGTCTAACTTTGTGCATTTAAAGCCAAATCGGTCTAATGAACCTTATTAGAACCAAGTTTAATAAAGACTGTTTTCGATACACCTACATCAAAATCAATTAGACGCATAGATAATCCATTCATCATCAAAATTACAATAGTCAAACTATTTCAACACTTAGTCAAAATAATTTGACCCAACACATTTACTTTTTTTGGAGGGCTACGGACATAACATGGAATTGGGTATCAATGAACTACATTTCCTGGAAAGATTCGAAATGCTCAAATCAACCCAAGAAAAGTATAAAGCTACCAATTTTCCAATAATATTGCTCAAGATTGGCACTTGGGAGGTGAGGGTTTTTGTTGGATCAAAAAATCTTGTTCTCCATTGACTATGTTGTTGTGTTTAGTTATATTTGCTTTCTTCTAAACCATTTACAATTTTTTGACAATTTGTTATAATAGTTATTGGTTAAAACAAAAGATTGACTCTCGTTAAGTGGTTGATCATATAATCCTTTTTTTAAATAATATTTGTAATTGCACTAATACTAATTAACTTAAATTAATGATTATGCAGAAACTTTTAAGATACGAAGGTGAGTTGAAGGCAAAATGTTACTATTCAACTAAGAAAATCGTGTGGGAAATTTTGGAAAATAACTTAAAAAATAAGATCGAGATTCATTTTAGTGACATCGATGCTATGAGGGCCACTATGATTGAGAATCAACCCGGAACTTTAGAATTATTGGTTAGAGGCACCATTCCATTCTTTATTTTTTAATAGGCTCCATTTGATGGTTTAATTAATCATCACAAAGAATTATAAAAATAAATATAAACTTGAAACATGATTTGATTGATAAGGTGAGATTTTATGATAAGATGTCTTTTATTTTTTAGTTGATCAAATCTCTTCTATTCTTTCGAGAGCGTGATCCAGTACCGATGAGGAAAACAGTTTGGGACGAGTCATTTGATTTCACACAAGGTTTTAGGTAAATTTAGTTCTTATTAAAAAAAAAAAGAATGTACTTTATACCAAGAATAGTGTAACAAAAGTGGAATGATGTCTCATTTCATATTTGTTATACATATTTAATATCAACTTATTATTTCATAGTAATGATTGAGCTTCAAATCCCATGAAAAATTGGGTCAATTAAGATACATCAATTTTTTCTTTATCAAATTTTGTTTTTTTATGATTCATCATGTCACGTTTCCTCCTGGCGCACTTGATAAACACTATGAGACGCTCTTGCAAAGTGATTCTCGTTTGATGGATATTAGTAAAAATTTGTTTCCCGTGATAGAATTTCCGTACTTCCAACCCAACAGTTCAAATACTTCCAACATCAAATTTGGTATGGGAATATTTTCCCAATCTCTACCCTCTATAGAGATGTCACATCCATTTCCCCAAATGTTACCTCTACAATACGACCAGACCAACTACAACCTACATTCGATGCATTTGAACTCTATTCAGATGCATGATCACCCAAACTCTATTCAGATACATGACTCATCATTAAAAAATCTAGGTAACTTATTACTCATATATGCAATAAACAGAACTATGATTTGCTTATTTTGTTTCTTCTATTAGTTGTTGGTATGCATTACCAACAAAGTAACAATGTTTCCACTGTCAACAATTTCGGTCATACAATAGAAACATATGGTGCACCTAACACCCTTCCAATGAATAACCAAATTACATTCATGTCAAATGTTATGCCTTTTATACAATAGGAAAATATACAATTCAATGAGACAGTAAACAACAACGATGAAATATTACAAAACATTGAGAAACACCTATTTAGTGACGAGTCACCAGTGGTAGACTTTAGTGACAATTCACTTCTTCACAATCAAGTATCTCACAACCAACATAGTTATGTTAATAACACATTTGACGGTGATCATGTTCTTCTTGAACGTTTTAATCATTAATACCCTCAGACAATGACGTAATTAATGATACAACATTTGCAGTACAATGACATATAATATTTTAATATTTTATTATGATATAACTTTATTTTTGTTTATAAAGATACCCAATATTGATATGATTATATATATATGAATTTTATAAATTATAAGTCAATAATTATATATGAAATTTAGTTTACTCAAAAATATTTTGTGTGTTTGTATATATTAATATTTTTTATTTAAAAATTATATATTATTTATGAATTATAAATTTATAGAAATGTCTTAAATAGTATTGAAGCATAAAAAATTAATTGTGATTATATTTTGGACTCAATGAAATAAATTAGACATCATTATGTTTTTTTTTCATTTGACATTTTTCTATTATTTAAGTGTAATTTTTTTGTTCTTCAATGAACTTTATATTCAATGAATTTTAACAAAGAAAAAAGTTCCAATTACAAGGGTCAAAAATATTCTCTATAACTAAAAGAAATGTTAGAGTTGTACATTATTCACATTCATTTGGTTTGAAATAGATAATCAACTGTTGCATTATTTGTTCTCTCCCATGATGTGTTTGCTCTATTATACATAAAGTATTATTTGTTTTGGATGTATTCTCAATATAATTAGTTGTTCCAAAATTTGTTTTGTAACTAAATTATTCTTTCAATAAATTATAAAGTTAACTTGTTCTTTTAAAAAGTTTTTGAAATTCATCTTTAATCTAGAGATCATTTTACATGTATCTTTCAATAATATTTTTGATAATACATTACAAAAAAATTGCTCATTTGCAACAGGTACACCGTAACTATCTTGGCATTAAAAACTGTTTTTAGCATTTGTCTTAGACTATACACAATCGGAAAGTATGAGAAGCAAACAACCCACCGATGATTGAAAGTATTATTTAGATTATAAAAATCCGAGACGAAAAACCGATCCGGCTAAATTGATGTCGGGTCGAACAAAACGCAACATTAACTCATAACTATGTGATAAAAAGGAAAATAATGCACCCCCTGATACTAAAAAGACCATCGAAGGGAAAAAGATTTGAAGACAAATTAAGTTTATTTTTAACTGTTAGACATTGAGATATAGAAATGGAAAAGATGGAAACCACTTAAACTACCTCCTAAATAACTTAATGAGTTAAGAGCTAACTTTTTTAAATAAGGAATTTTTATCTTTTTAAATAACCTTACAACCTCAAACAAGCTCTCAAACCTTTTAAACTTAAAAATAATACCACCTTCAAATTTTATTCTCCATTATTATTAAACATATATTAATTATAGTATTTTGAACAAAATGACAATTAATATTTACTAACTTATGTTTAAATATATTTTATATTGTATATCTTATAGTACTCTTACCAAACTCCCTATTAAAGACTCTACAATTAAAGAGTAACGCACTTAGTCTCTTGGTTTTCTTATTTCATCTATTAAGTGTACTTAAAATCTTTACATATTCTAACCTTTTAGTTTCCCTTATTTTTGTATAAATTCATACTCTTGTAATTGTAATAACACACAAAAATACATTCTTAATCTACATCAAGTTCTTGTTTACTTATCTTTTCTAACTTAGTATCAGAGCCATTATTCGGTTAAACAAACCTCTATATCCATGGCCTCTTCTTCATCTTTTTTTCTCTTCAACCACTCATCTCTATCACAATCTCACATCCATTAAACTCGATCATAAAAACTTTTCTTATTTGGAAATCTCAAATCTTACCTACCTAAAAGGTTATGGCCTCTATCTATATGTTACTAGAACTAATTCTGCCCCTAGACCTTTCTCCAAGCCGATACTACTAACAGATCTAGTATTCTCACTCTAAATCTTGCTTTTACAATCCGGGAGGAACAAGATTAGAGGATCCTTTCATGGCTTCTCTCCACGTTTTCAGAATCCATCCTAGCCCAAGTGGTTGGTGAATCATGCACTACATCTAAAGCCCTTTGGTCAACTTTAGAACGCACATTCGCCTCTCAAGTTCGTCTAATGTAGCTTCGTCTTCAACTTCAGATGGTAAAGAAGGGCTCACTCCCGATGGCCGAATATTTATAAAAAATAAAATCAATCATTGATAGTCTCTCTAGTGCTGGGCAAAACTTATCTCCACAAGATTTCATCCTTTATTCTTTGGGAGGACTCAGTACTAAATATGAATCTCTCACTATAGAAGTAACTACTCACACTGACCTCATCGTCATCGAAGACTTCCAATGAATTCTTCTTACACATGATATTTGCCTTGAATCACTCTACTCTAACTCTCAAACTACTAATCTTGCTTTTGGATCGAGAAGGATTTCGAAACCATCTAAATTCCAATGATCGCGACTTTCGGTCTCCTTTTCGAGTGATTATAGTGTATAAAATGAAACTGTCAATAGATTAAGCTCCCATAATTCTGATGGATATCAAATAAATGGGCCTTCAAGTTCATCGAAATTTTCAAACTCTGATTGGGCTTCTACTATCGGATTAGGGTTCCTTCTACTAATGGGCCTTTTACTTTGGGTCATAAGCCTCGTGGGCCCAATAGAAATAAAATATAATGTCAATTGTGTGATTGTTTTGGTTATGCGGTTAATGTTTGTCGATCTGGTCTGTTTTGTAAGATTTGCAACTTTACAGGTCATTCGTTTGAAACTTGCCGACGTTGTCAGAATCAAAATTCAACGACACACTCTACTATGATGGTTACACTTTCTTCTATTTATGACTCGGCCTGGTATCCCGACTATGGTGCTACTAACTATCTCACGATAAATCTTGACAATTTTGGTATCTCAACTCCATATAATGGTACATAAACTATTAAAATGGGAGACGATAACCCTCTTCCTATTTCTAATATTGGGCAATCATTCATTCCATGTTCTAATAAAAAACATTCATCAATTTAATATATTACATTTCCCATTAATAATAAAAAAACTTTTAAGTGTTTCAAAAAATTTTGTCGATAATAATATCTTTTTTGAATTTCATTCAAATTATTGTATTGTCAAGGATCAGGTCACGAAGAGGAAACTCCTTCGCGACACACTTAAAATGGGCTATATCTCCTAAACTCAATCGTCAACCCTCCGTCCACTCATTAAGCTCTTATTGGAACTCGTTCATTTGCCAACTCTTGGCATCATCGTCTTGGACACCCTTCATCATCAACATCAACCTTTATTATGTCTTCTTTTCATTTACCTATGATTGACAACAAGAAATTATGTTTTTGTGAATCTTGTCAATATGGAAAAGCACAAAAATTCATTTTCCTATTTCTCAATCTCGTTGTAAGTCTCCATTAAAATTAATACATTCTTACATTTAGGGTCTTGCTCCTCTTTTTTCTACTAACAATTTTTGATATTTTGTCCATTTTATCGATGACTACAGCCGCTTTACTTGGCTATATCCTATATATAAAAAATCTAATGTCTTTCCAGCTTTTATTAAATTTAAGACGGTTATTGCAGATCAATTTAACACATCTATCTAAGCTGTACAATCTGATTGAGGAGGCAAATAAAGGAGTCTGAAATATTATCTTGAAATTCATGGCATCCAACACCGTCTATGATGCTCTTATACAAGTGAACAAAATGGTATTGTTGAACACAAGATTCTCCACCTTACAAAAATGAGCCTCACTCTTATTGTTCACGCTTTTATGCCCTTATCGTATTGGGATGATGGATTTTTGACGAGTACATATCTCATTATCGTCTTCCTTCAAATGGTAAGCCTCATCAATCTCCCTTTGAAATTCTTTTAAATCGTCCTCCTAACTATCTATTCCATAAAAAATATGGATGTTCTTTCTTTCCGCTCACTCGATCGTATAACTCTCACAAATCTGATCTTCGAACTTTAAATATATTTTTCTTGGCTATAGTCCAAATCACAAAGGATATCATTCCCTACACCTTCCATCTGACATAATATATCTCTCATCACGTCACTTTAATGAACAAACATTTCCATTTAAAAGTACATTATCAAAATCTACCAATCTTTCTACACCATTAGTCTCTCCAACACCGCACTTTCCTTTTCTTCCACGTTCATCACCTCCAATATCCCCAATTTTAACATCACAAATCCATGAAGTACCATCTTATCAAACATTTGAACACTCATCATCATCATCAAACTCCAACCATCCATCTTCACCAACCAACTCGCCAACATCAAACTCCTATCAACCATCATCAATAACTAACTCATCTTAAATCAATCCTTCTACTCTCATACATGAACTTTCCACCGTTATACATGCTCCTGAATGTTCCTCTCATCATATGATCACACGTGCCAAAACTCGTTCCCTTCACAATGCCAACATTAACACCATCTCTACCTCTCCATCCACATGTTTCTCCACCGCCAATAAAGATACTCAATGGCGTTCCACCATGGTAAATTAGGTTAATGCTCTAATTCAACATAAGACGTGGTCTCTTATTCCTCGATCCTCGTAGAATATCGTTGTTTGCAAATGAGTTTTCAAAATCAAATAAAGAGTCGATGGTTCCATTAAACGTCACAAGGCTAGTTTAGTTGGGATTTCATAACCAAGAAGACACTAACTAATTGTGAAACATACTACCATCCAAACCATCCTCTCACTTATCGTCACTCGTTAATGGCCTATTCATTAACTCGAAGTTAACAATGCCTTTCTACTTGGAAGTCTACACGAGGATGTTTTTATGTCTTAACCGCCTAAGTTCACTCATCCTGATTATCTTAATCATGTATGAAAACTTCACAAAGCACTTTATGGACTCAAACAAGCTCCCCGTGAATGGTATACTACATTGAAATCTACTTTTCTTTCCATTGGTTTTCAAGAATCCAAAAATGATTCTTCTTTATTCATGGATCACTCTCCACAAATTACATCGTTATTTCTAGTCTACGTAGATGATATTATATTCAATAGTAATTATTCCTCTCATATCTCCTCAATCATCTCTCAACTTGACACCCTTTCTCCTCTTCAAGATTTAGGTCCACTACACTATTTTCTCTAGATTGAAGCTCATCTATCTACCTTCGGCATTTTTCTCTATAAATCAAAATATATCAATGACATTCTTATCTGAGCCAATATGAGTGACTCAAAACCTCTTAATACTCCAATCTTTTTTGGGTCATCTTTATCTCGCCATGATGGAGACACTTTTCCTGAACCATTTTTGTACCGCAACATTATTGGTGCTCTCTAATACTTGGTTCTTACTCGACTTGAACTAGCATTTGGTTTCAACCGTGCCTTCCAATTCATGCACTCTCCTACTACCACTCATTGGTCTGTAGTAAAAGGAATACTCTGCTATCTTCGTCATACTCCTCATCATGGACTTTTCATTCGTCCAACATCTTCTCTCGATATATCTGCATTTTCTAACTCCAACTAAGATGGTTGTCCGGATGATCATCGCTCCATAACTAGCTACTGCATATTTCTCGGTGACAATCTTATCTTTTGGAATTCAAAGAAACAACAAGTTGTTACTTGGTCTAGTACTGAGTCTGAGTATCGAGCTCTAGCTCATGCCATTACTGAACTCATCTGGCTCCAATCCTTACTACGTGAACTTTGAATCTCCCCACTTCAACCTCCCACTCTATGGTGTGGCAACATTGGTGCTGCATTTTTATCGGCCAATCTAGTTTTTCATGCTCGTACGAAACATATAGAGATTAATTTTAACTTCGTTCACGAACATGTTGCTCAGAAATCTATTTTCAACCGATGCATACCTACTGATGATCAAATTGATAACATCCTCGCCAAAGGACTTGCGTCAAACCGATTTGATTTATTACGTAACAAACTCACGGTATGTGCCTCCCCATTTCGTTTGAGGGAAGGTAATAACGACTCTACAATTAAATAGGAATATACTTAGTCTCTTGGTTTTCATATTCCATCTATTAAGTATATTTAAAATCTTTATATATTCTAAAGTTTTAGTTTACTTTATTTTTGTATAAATTCACACTCTTGTAATTGTAATAATACATATAAATATATTTTTAATCTACAAAAATTCTTGCTTATTTCTCTTTTTTAACTCTCCCCATTAAGATTAAAGTTATCTTGTTTAATGAGCTTAAAAGTGAAAACATGAGTTGCAATAATTTGATCACTACCCATATTTTACTCATTGCTCTTTGCAATTATATATATATATATATATATATTATTTTACTTATATAATATAATCCTATAGTCACGATTTTTCATTTTTAATTGAGACAATATAATTTATACTAAAAGTTATTTTAATGTGTTTTGTTTGAATTATATTTAAATTCATATGTCTGTATTATTTGAATATTAATGGAAAATTTAAAAAAAAAAATAGTAAATAAAATTCATCCTAATTGAAATGGAATATCATAGGATCGATTCTACCAATAGAGACGGGGGTCTGACTATTGATGACAACTTGGGAAAAACGGTTTGATAGAATTCTTGTTAGGGATTACAATCACTTTCTATTATTCACAAACCTTCACAAACACTTTAAACGATTCAAGTGTGAAATTGTCTGATTGGGTTTGAAGCCTTGAACCAATGAATAATGAAAGACAGAAGGAAAAAACACAGAAAGATGTTTATAGATATTCAGAGTTAACTCTCCTACGTCACCCTTCTTCCATGGCTGGAAGGATTTCACTAAACTTCTAGAATCAAATACAGTTCACTGAATAGCTAACACTCTGTTGAACAGAACAAAATCTGTTAAATTTACAATATAATTAAGAATATCTCTCAGCTAAAACAGTGTTTTTGATTCTCTCTCTTGAATTTGAATATGATGTACAATTAGTAAGTGCTAAAGTGATTCGTAATGTGAGCAGAGTAACATCTGAATCTTTTAGAAGATTTGTCCGTTGTGCTTGAGCAGCTAAATATAGTGGAAGGACACCAACGGTCAAATATTCTATATGGATACGTGGCACACGCCCATAGGATAGCCGCCTAAAGGACAAAGTACAACAGGCTATGTGCTTCTGGAACGTGGCCGTACTGAACGGTAGTGCGCGAGATATCCTTTTGCAACTATCCAGTACTAAACAAATAGTGGGATGAATATTTGCGTACGTGGCGTTCATTCATTTGATGCACGTAGCTGGCGTACTGATCTGCCAGAGAAAGTAGAGTAGGAGTAGCGTATAAGTAGTTCATCATGGGTAGACGTATGTTAACTTTAGACGACTGCTGAAGTGAGGCATTAAATGTGCTCCATAGACCACCAAGTCTAATAGAGTTAGACGCCAATGTCTATCATAGAGATCCATTAGACTACCACGTCTAATGGAGTTAGACTGTACCGTCTAACTACGCATCCCATTAGACTACCACATCTAATGAAGTTAGACTACAACGTCTAACCTTACATCACTTCAGACTAATCTGAAGGAGTTAGACGCTAACGTCTAACTTCATGTCTGTTAAATTTGCACGTTTAACTATGTATCTATTAGACGTGCACGTCTAACTACGTATTTGTTAGACTTGCACGTCTAACTACGTATCTATTAGACTTACACGTCTAACTACGTATCTATTAGACTGTCACGTCTAACTACGTATCTGTTAGACTGACACATCTAACTACGTATCTGTTAGACTGACACGTCTAACTATGTCTCTGTTAGACTTGCACGTCTAACTACGTATCTGTTAGACTGACACGTCTAACTACGTATTTGTTAGACTGACACATCTAACTATGTATCTGTTAGACTAACACGTCTAACTACGTATCTGTTAGACTTTCAAATCTAACTACGTATCTTTTAGACTGACATGTCTAACTACGTATCTGTTAGACTGGCACGTCTAACTACGTGTCTATTAGACTTGCACGTCTAACTACGTATAACGTCTAATTAGTTTGTTTAGACCACGTCTAACTAGCCAAATCTGATGCACCTATATAGAAATAATTAGACGGCTAAACTTTATTCATATCTAAACATCATCAAAGATTAATTGATTAATATTTAACACTTTTCTGTTAATTAACTTTTTACTTAGTTTTCCAAAGAATTTTTTCTAAGTTAATTAACTCTCAATTTTTCCTAACAGAATACTACAATCAAAAAGCTGAAATAACTTAAATTAAATCACAATTATTATATTGGCAAATTACAAGATGGATGAAGGAGACTAATCTTATTTTATTTTGTTTAATATTATTTTTTTCAATTAGTAATTTTTTATTTTAAATTTAACTACAATAATTAAATTGTAATTAAAAACTTCATTATGAATAAAAATCGCAGTTAATACCTTCAAATTTAGGATGGGATAAAACTGTAGTTAAAAGTCACGACGGTTAACATAGTTAATATCATCAATTTTACGTAATATATAAAATCGTAATAAATGGCTAAAAATTTTAACTGCAGTTTTATGAATGACCGTTAATAGTAAACTCAACTATTAACAACGATTTATACTGTTAGTGCTTAATACTTTTAATTAAAAAGTCTTAAAATCAAGTAGAGATTATATATATAAATAAATAAATAAACGTGTATATATAAATGTTATTTTTTTATATAATTCATTTATCCCTTTTCGAGGTTAGCGGTAAAAAGAGGTGAATATCTAAGGTCCACAATCTTTGAAGTTTTGGGTTCGAGTCCGTCATACGACAAATTCTGTTCGTATGTTTAAATTGATTGAGTAGATTTGCGAGTTATTTGCATAATCCACGAAGATTAGTCGATCTCCGAAATAGAAGCGAAAATTCAAAATTAAAAAAAAAATTAGTTAATTTTTTTTTTAAAGTTGAAATATGAGATAAAGAAAATAATATTAATAAAGTGAGTGATTAATTATTAATAAATTTGATTGAAATTTATTTTTAATGTTTGTTATCAAATTTATAAATGTATATATATAATTTATGATTATATATCAAATTATTATATAAAATAATATATTGATATATAAGGTAGAAAACTAAATATAATTTGAAAGATATACATTTTGACTTCATATTATATATTATTTTAGGTATGTAAATATGATATAAATCATTAATTCTTCATTTGCATTATTTTTCAAAATTTAAATGGGAATTAAGCATAAAAGATAATATTGTATAATAATTATAAATGTAAATTCTCAATTAAATAATGTATAAAAATTATTATTAATATTATATATATAAAAATTATTGTATAATATAATTTTTTGTCATAAAAATTATATTAATGAGACAATTTCGTGTTATATTTCTTTAAATGTGGATAAATTATTTATAAATATAGTTAAATTATTTACATAATAATTATTTAAATGTAACTAATATAATAAAATCAAATCTTTAATAAATAATTTAATATCTTTATTAATAGTTATTTATTAATAGTTATAATGTATATAAAAGAAATGTATTATATATAAATAATATTTTATTATAAATTTATTTTATAAATTAATCAGTGATGAATTAGTTTAATACATTTACTAAGAATTAAATAATTTATACTTAACTATGAGAGAAAAATATTAATAAGATTTTCCTATTTTATATTTCTAAATAATTATTTTAAATACATATAATCGACTTTGTGAAATAAAATATTTATATATATATATATATATATAAATGAATTAATGTGGATAAATTATTTATAAATGTAACTAATATAATGAATGGAGTTAATTTTTTAATAAAATATAATATGACATAATAAATGTGTACTTTTATTATAGACTTATTTTATAAATTAGTTAGTGATGAATTAGTTCTCCTCTAACTAATATATAACTAATTTACTTATAATTAAATAATTTATATTTAATTAAGACAGAAAAATATTAATTTGAACTATACATAATTATTGATATAATATTTTTAAATAATTATTTTAAACATATATAATCAATTTTTTTAATAAATAAAATTTATTTGTAACGACCGAAAATACCGTCTCTATTGAGAATTTCACGTCACTAAAAATAAAAAGCCTCACCCGCCATCTCTACATTTTCTGTAGCTAAAACATGTATGCAAAAATAGATACAATTGCTAAAATATGACCACATGAATACATTACCATCGCTAAAGGATACTATGTAATTTTTTTTACTAAATCTAATAATAACAAGAAAAAAAACTAAGAGTGACATTGAAATACAAATTTTTAATATAAAAATTCTTACCTGTATTCGTAAATAAGCAAACATTACATTTAACAAATTTAAAAAAATATATTTAATCAAATTACAATTCCCATATAAATTAGCAAATATTTAATCAAATTACAATAATTAATAATTATTTTTTTTAAGAAGAACATTATTCCTTACATATTGAAGCTAAAAGACTCAAGGACCTCTCTAACCATACTTAAGTTATGTGCCCATCAATCTTTTATCCAAAAGATATGATTGAATCAATAAATTTTACCTAAACTAATATTTAACTAATTAACTAGTATAAAAAAACCCAACTAATTTCTTTCAATCAATTCTTGTATGATTATAAAATTTCTTTTATATATATTTCAATGTACCATCACAAAATAAGAAGAATTATAAATCAACTTACTTTCATCACAGAACTCATGTTGCCTAGTTCATATAGATCACGTTTCTCCATTGTCTAAAAAACAATAAATTGTAAGTTTTTCTAAATATTTTAAATAACAGAGTCTTCAATACGTAAGATATATATAAGATGATAAATGTATTATCTTAAAAAAAAGAACAAAATGAAGAAGGAATGGTAATTGAAGACAATAAGTACATAAATATTTATATTACTAAGGAATAGTAGTCTTATATAAAGACAATACTTGTCAATATATTTATATAACTTCAATCAAATTTTTGCAACTAAAAAATTGAGGATATAAGATCAAGATTAAAAATAAAAAAAAATTATTAGTGAATAACTACACAAACACATAATTCATTACAGTATTACATACTTTTTTTTTCAGAATCATCCAGTTATACTAAAACTAAGTAATATATAATAAGATCTAGCAAGCAAAATTGTGAAAGCGGTAAATATTTATTACTCATTCCTGTCAAGTTAAAAATGAGTACGAAATTATGTTATATACTGCACAAGTGGAGTTAATGCTGATTCCATCAAGATAGTCATACTCTTCCTTAAAAAGAACATTTGTTGGAGTACTCCCGACGCTCAAAAGTTCAATAACATTAGTCACGTCAACTAAAATGAAAACATAATTTGAGAAAAATGAAGGCCGGTAATTTTGAACCCAACATGAAAGCAAGACCTAAACCGAACACGAAAAAATCAGGTTAGAATCATGTATTTTTTTTGTTCGGGTCAAAATCAGGTTATCTAATTAATAAACATGTCAAAATTGGGTTGAACTAAAATGACCCAAAGTAGACACGATAACCCGTTTATAAATTTCTTTTGTTGAGTTTTAACTATTTTATGTTATTATTTCCTATTCACTCACTCATTTTCTTTTGTAAAATTGTTATAAATGAATTTATGATTTAAATTCATTTTTATTTTATGTTGATGTCATTTGAATTTGAAAAAGAGAGATGTGAATTAATTATATTGAGTTTGGTTCGAGTCGAGTTAGGTAAATCGGGTGAAACAAGTCAGGTTCGGGTCAATCATAAATAAACAAGTCAGGTTAGGATAAATCACAAATAAATAGGTCAAGTTCAGTTTAGAGACTTTGATCTTAATTATTAAACAGGTCAAGTTCAGGTTAGTATTGTTAACCCGTTAACCTGCCAACTCGAACCTACAACTTTAAAGTGACAAAATTGACACCCCCTAAGAAAAATGTTGAAGATGTATGTTTATATATAGAAGACACTAACTAAAACTATTTAAGATATAATTAAACTATTCAATCATACAAATAAAATAACTAACCTGGACCGGTCCAAATGATTTTGAACATTCTGCTCAAACAAACTAACAATAAAAATCAACCAAGTGTAATGGCTAAAACAAAAAATATAATAATTAAGTTGGTTTCTTCTAATACATCCTTCGCCTCTGCATTTTCTCTAAGAATACATATTAAACATATCTTCAGGTGAAAAAGAAATTTTCTTCAAACTTCAAATATTTCTAAGTGAGGTTGTACCTGTTTTCTAAACCCTAACAAAGGAATATATAAATTAAGAGATAGTTATCTAAGTTTCCTTTTTATGAAAAAAACATGTTTGATAGTTTCTAATCAATGAATTACATTTTAATAAAATAGTTTGATAGTATTAAATAATTGTATAGAATAAATTTTAATAATTATATTTAGAAATGTAGATAAGAAAACAGAACTATATAGACCAAACCTACAAGAACTAGAATAATGCCTTTCTCTCATGGAAAATGGGCTAGAATAATCTCTAGGTATATTTTCAAGAGCTACAAGATATAAATAAACCATATATTACATGTTAGTTAATCATTTAGTTTACAAATAACTTGACAATTGAAATAAATACAGAAAATACCTCTGATTCGCTAAATACTTCTTAAAAGAGTCACCACAAATTGCTTGCTCCACTAAATTATCACTATACATGGATTCATCGAGATAGAACAATAATCAAGTGAATTCAGAACGTACATCTCTTAATTTCACATTAAATTTAACTAAACACATTCTTGTCGAACTATGTTCTCAATATGGTATAATCTATGAGACAACAACACCGTATTCTCCTCAACAAAATGATACGACTGAGTGGAAAATAAAACATTAAAAGAATTGATGAACTCACTTCTATTAAGTTCTGGTCTATCATAGTCTAGCTAAGGTAGTTGTACCATTAACTACAAAGGTAAAAGTTGGACCAATAACTGTTGATAGTATATTTATTGGATATACACATAACAGTAGTTCTTATCGTTTTCTTGTATTTAAACCGGACATTCCAGATATTCATAAGAATACGATAATGGAATCAAGAAATGCATCGTTCTTTGAAGATGTACTTCCATATAAGTCCAATGAAGAAAAACGTTCTCCAAAAATATTTCTTGAACTAGATGAACAAAAAAAAGAAAATGAAGTTGAGGTTGAACTTAGACGAAGTAAACGAGCTAGAATAGAAAAATCATTTGGTCCAAATTTTATTACTTTCATGATGAAAAGTAAACCTCAAACATATAATAAGGCAATTCCTCCGTCTGAAGGGCCTCAATGGAAAGAGGCAATTAATAGTGAGATATAATCTATCTTGCAAAACTATACGTGGGAACTAGTGGATCTACCTCCAGGAAATAAAACACTAATTTGCCGATGAAATTTCAAAAGGAAAATGAAAGGTGATGGATCAATTGATAAATATAAGGCAAGATTGGTGGTAAGAGGATATCGCCAACGAGAAGATCTTGATTATTTTGATTCATATTATCCGGTTACGAGAATAACTTATATTCGATTGATTCTTGTGATTGCCTCTTTGCGTAATCTAGAAGTTCATCAAATGGACGTAAAAACTATTGTTTTAAATGGAGATTTGGAAGAAGAAGTTTACATAGATCACCTAAAGGATTTTCTACTCAAGGGCAAGAAAATAAAGTTTGTAAACTTATTAAGTATTTGTATTGCTTAAAACAAGCTCCAATACAATGACAAGAAAAATTTAACCATGTTATGATCTCAAGTGGATTCAAGATCAGTGAATATAAGAAATATATTTATATTAAAGACACAAAAATGGTTACGACATTTTATGTCTTTATATAGATGACATACTTATCATTGGAAATAATGATAAAATGGTTAAATCCAATAAAGATATGTTAAATTTAAAATTGGACATGAAAGATATGAAATTGAATAATGTGATTCTTAGAATCAAAGTTATTAAAACATCAAAGGGATAGTTCAAAGTCAATCGCATTATGAGGATAAGATTCTTAAAAAAATTAAAAAGGATGATTCTGCATTGGCTAAAACTCCGATAGATACGAGTCAACATCTATCTAAAAAATGTGGAGAGAGTGTGTCACAATTAAAATATTCTCGAATAATTGAGAGTCTAATGTACTTAATGAGTTGCACAAGACCAGACATTGACTATACAGTAAGCAAACTAAGTAGATACACGAGTAATTCAGGTGATATGGTCTGCACTAAGCGAATATTATTGTAATCCGGGTAAACTTAGAAAACATTAGAAAGCCATTGTACGATTATTTAGGTATTTGAGAAATACTCGTGATTATGATCTGCACTACACGAGACATCATTGTATTATCGAAGGCTACAATAATGCTAATTGGATTTCAGATATAAAAGATTATAAGTTAATAAGTGGGTATGTATTTACACTTGGAGGTGCAACTATATCTTTGAAATATTCTAAAAAACTGTTATTGCTAGATCCACGATAAATTTTAATTTATAGCTCATGACAAGTGTGGTGAAAAATCTGAATGACTATATTTATTCTTAGAAGATATTCCAATGTGGTCTAAGAATATACCAACATTTTCTATTCATTGTGATAGTCAATCTGCGATCGGACGAGTTAAGAGTCATATGTATAATGATAAATATAAACATATATGTCATATACATAATACCATTAGACAATTACCCTCTACTGGAATTATCTCAATTAATTACGTTAAATCTAAAGATAATATCACGGATCTGTTAACCAAAGGGTTAAACAGAGAGTTGGTATTAAAGTCCTCACAAGGAATGTGACTTAAACCTAAAATAATTTAGTATGAAAGAAAACTCAGCCTATGATGACTGGAGATCCCAAGAACTAGGTTCAATGAGATAACTTAACTATACTAAACTTGGTAGATTGTTATTGGTGAAAAATCCCTACGGTAAAATAACATTTTGGAAAAGGATAAGCACACACTTTTAATGATTCTTTGTGAATAAAGAGATCACCTATGTGATAGAGAAGTGGGGCCCTTTTGAAAGTATTGCACGAATCAATTCTAGACCCTCTCACTAAACCAGGCGAGTGTTCACGGCCAAAACGAACACAATCATGAGAAATGACATGTAAAAATAATTCTATGTGAAAGTGTGTAATCGTTTACACAAAAGGCGGAATAGTTCAAGGACATCGAGTCTACTAATCGACTAGTAAATTTATATACCTCCCTAAGGGAAGGTTCAAAAGTTTACACATGCCTAATTTATGTAGGATTCAACTATTGAATCTTTCACCGGGTTAATCATTCAATTTTTATTAATGTAGGAAAATGTTGGAATTAAACTAATTCTATTAATTCAATGGAAATGATATTTGTGATGAAATTCACACAAAATTCAAATGTGAATTAATTGTGATATTTAATCTAAATAAAATTCACACCTAATTCAAATTTGAATTAATTATGAAATTTAATCCAAATGAAATTCACACCAAATTAAAATGTGAATTAAGGTAAAATTAATCCAAATGAAATTCACATTTAATTCAATGTGAATTAAGGTGAAATTAAATCCAAATAAAAATAAATTTGTTAATTGTTACAGTTAACACTAATACCTTGAATGAGGCAATTAACAAATGTTGTTAATTGCAATTGTAACTATAAAATACATATTGATGGATGTAACTTGCAAGGATAATGAAAAGACAAACAAGGATAACCATTAGATGGATGGATGATGGATTAGTGGTAGTTGAATTAAAGAATTGATTAATGGTTTTAAATATTCCTTCACTTTGTATTCCTCTAAATACATCATCTTATCATTTCTCATTCTAGAATTCCAAAAGTATATTCTATTCTTTGTGAGTGTTCTTTGTGAGCGTTCTTCGAGTTCTTGACTCGACTAGTTCTTTTGAAACTCGGTGATTGTGATTCAAATAATTTGTCTAGTTCGCTGTTATAGTGTTTTTTTATGCTAAACAAATTGCAGGTTCCGTTGTACCCTGTGAAGAAACCACTCATGAAACTCTCCAGAACATACGAAGACGGTGAAACTGTTTTAAAAGAATTGTGATTTCACATGACTCAGAGAAAACGAGAAGACTTTTCTTCATTTTATTAGATAATCTATTTTATTTTTTTCTATTATCATTGTTTGTATTCAATAATATTTACGTTTAATTTTTACAAGATAACATTACCAACAATTACTATTATTGATGAAGCCATCAAAATTACCAAGAAGAAAGATAGTTTTTCGCTTTAGGTCAGAAGATATCTTTGTTGTCTTCTTCTGAATCAAGACTGAATTGTTAAACCAGCACTTATGATTGATTTGTTTACCATCCCCATTATTCATAGACTAATTACAATGGTGGAAATAAACTAGTTAAAGTGTTAAACAGTCTCACCTTCACTAAATGATTAACTAACATGTAATATATATATCAGACTGAAAATTATAGTCCAATATAAATCTGAAAATTATAGTCCAATATAAATCTATTATCAAGATGATTATAGAACCATTAAAGGTTTTGAACAAGATTTGTTCCTTTCTTCTGAAGATATAATCAGATCACCAAACAAAATCCCGATGTGAATAATCAAAGATGAAGATCATATCTATCTATCCTTCTTTTTCACATTACTTCTCCAACCCATGAGTTTGCTTATAAATATAACAACGAATATATGTTTTAACCACATGTAGAGAGATAAACAAAAGATAGATCTATTTGGTAGCTGACAAACCTGGTTTCTTAACATAGGGTCCTTTCTCAGATGGAATAGAGTCTTCAAATAAATGTGGTATGCAATTATATATAAATATATATAAATATCATTTTTCCACTTTTTAATTTTAGTTTTAAATATATACATATAATTTTTTGGAGTGCTCTGGACATAACATGAAATTGGGTTTCAATCAATGAACGAAATTTCTTGGAAACGTTCAAAATGCATGAATCAACCAAAGAAAATTATAAAGCTACTAACACTAATGTAAAATCTTTATTTATGGGTTGGTAGGCTTTCTACTCATTCCAATGATGTTGCTCAAGATTGGCTCTTGGGAGGTGAGGGTTTGTATTGGATCACAAAATATTGTTCTCCGTTCTTTTTACTTTCATCTAAACCATTTACAAAATTTTGACAATTTTTTTTATAATGGAGGTTATTGTGTTAAATAAAAGATTGAATCTGGTGAAGTAGTTGATTTTATAATTCTTCTTTTATATTTTAGATAATATTTTAAATTGTACTAATAATAATTAATTTAAATCAATGATTATGAAAGAAAATTTCAAGACACAAGGTGAATTGGAGGCCAAATCTTACTATTCAACTAAGAAGATCTTGTGAGAAGTTTTGAAAAATTATATTTAAGTTATTTTAATGAGTTTTGTATCGATTATAATTAAATTCATATGTCTATATTATTTGAATATTAATGGAAGACTTAAAAAATATTTAGTAAATTAAGTTCATCATAATTGAATGGAATAGTAAAAAAACTAAAATAACCGAAATCAAATTACAATTATTATATTGGCAAATTATAAGATATTTGGTTTGATTAATGTTTTTTCTTTCATCAATAAAAAAAATGTTATTGTTGTTAAAATTTAGCGACAATATTTAAAATTGGAATTAAAAAGCTCATTATTAATGATGATTTATAAAAATCGCAATTAATCTATTCAATTATACCGTGATATATAAATTTGTAATTAAAAATTTATTAATAATAGGTAACCGTCAATTTTATGATATTATATAAAACCACAATTATGGCTAAAACATTTAACACACAGAGTTAGACGTGCAGTCTAACTAGTTGAATTAGATGTGGAGTCTAATGGAAAGAGAAAGTTAGACGTACAGTCTAACTCCTTCAGACTAGTTTGAAGGAAACTTTAATTAGACGTGGAGTCTAATGGAATTTGAAAGTTAGACGTGCAGTCTAACTAGTGAAAGTTAGACGTGCAGTCTAACTCCTTCAGATTAGTCTGAAGTTAACTGTAATTAGACGTGAAGTCTAATCCCATTAGACCAGGTGGTCTGATAGATCCTGTTATTAGACGGGGACGTCTGATTTCATTAGAAGAGGTCGTCTAATTGAAATACGTCTAATGCCATGCTTAAGCACCGCCTACCCACGTGTTCTAGCTGTACGCTACTCCTGCTCCACTATCTAGTGATGATCAGTACGACAACCAGCTGCAACCAATAAACCAATATCACGTAAGCGAATATCCTTCACACTACTTGTTTTGCAGGTATATCTCTGAAGAATATTCGGCGCACTACCAGTTGTGTACGATCACAATCCTTGTATTCAGAGTCTGATGTGTACTATGGAGGCGTTCCAATGGAAGCTCTCCACGTGTCATTATGAAGATGCGACCGTTAGTACCTATTCTTTATTTAAAAAATCTCAAGGACAACGGACAAACTGCTAGAACTTTGAGTGAACAAGCCGGACAATTAATCGATCCATTGATACTATTGAAACTGTTAGCTGCTTTCTTGCTTTACTGTGTGTTAATCAAGAGAGATTTAGAATCAAAGTATCGTTTTAGCTGAGTGATATTCTTCATTATATTGTAAGTTGAATAAAGTCTGTTCTGTTCAACAGTGAGCTATTCGTGTAAACTGTATTTGATTTAAAGCATATTATAGTGAATCCTTATGGTGGTTAAAAGAAGGGGTGATGAGGAGAGTTTGCTCCGAACATCCATAAACAAACTGTTGTGTTGTTCCTTTCTGTCATCTTTTCATTCTTGATTCCCAGCTTCAAACCTAAGTAAACATTTCCGCGCTTGATTCTGTTTCAAGTGTTTACAAGGGTTTGCGTATAATAGAAAGTGATTTAAATCCTTAACAAGATTTATATCAAACCGTTTTTCCTAAGCCTTCATCAATAGCCTTACTCACTCCTCTATTGATTAAGCCGATCCTATCAATATGTATGAGAGCTCTGTTTTCTATTCTCAAGCTTAAAGAACCTGAATCATGTCTATCATCAACGAGATCCCTATTCTGTGAAGAGACAACTGTGAATATTGGATTATGAGAATGCACGCTCACTTGGTTTCTCTTGATTGCGATATGTGGAGCGTCATTATTGATGGCCCCATAAAGATTTCTAAGTCAAGAAGTGAGTGGACCATTGAAGACAAGATGACCAACAACCTGGATAATATGGCCAGGAACATTCTGTACCAATCGATCAACATGAATGTATTCTACGAAATCAAGTCATGTTGCTCTGCTAAATAAATATGGGATAAGCTGACTCAGATCTATGGTAGAAAGGCTCAAGCAAAGAAGGACCATAAAGTTTTCATGTGTGTTGAAAATAAATCCAAATGGGCTGACAGTGATTCAGAGGAGTCTTTTGTTGAAAGAGAGACTGAAGCTGTTACATGCTTGATGGCAGACGACCAATCCAAGGTAAATGATGTTTTTACACTAGAATTTACCAACAAAGAGTTAACTACTGCACTCAATGAAATGGCCATTGAGTACAAGAAGTTATCAGACTTATTTTATGAGATGAAAGTGAAATATGAGGCAAATATTCCTTCCTCTCATAAAACTTCTGAAACAAACGATTTTGAAAAGAAAGAAGTAGAGATCCATCTGAGAATGAGATGCTCAAAGAACAGATTCAAACTCTTTTTGCTGAAAACAAAAGGATAAATAATATAGTTAGTGCATGGACAAGGTCTGGAGATGCTGTCAAATATCAGATCAGCATGTTAAAACCTGCTAGATCTAGATGTGGTTTAGGATTTGATGGAAATGACTTAAACTAGTCATGCAAAAAGTCAAACTCTTCAAACGACAAGCTTAAGCCAATAAACATTGTTAAAGGAAGTTTGACTGATATTGAATCTGATCCCATTCATGAAGAAGTAAATTTTAAGAATGAAATAACTTATGTTCCACCTACTGTTAGCTGGTTGAAAAATAAGTTAGAAGCAGCCAGCAAGTCTGGCAATCTAAATCTGACTCAATTTAAGGAGTTTTAAAAGAAAATCGTTTTCAAAAGTTAAGGGATCAGTGGCTAGAAGGAAGGCGTCTGCTATGTCAAAATCATACGCATTAATCACAGCACAAAATGGGAAATCCATCAAAATAACTCAAATATGGATTCCTAAGGGACTGATTGACCGAGGACCCAATTAAAAGTGGGTACCAAAAGTTTGTAAATATTCTTCTATGTAGGTACAAATGAACGATGGGCTGAAGGAATCTGTATGGTATCTTGATAGCGGTTGTTCTAGGCATATGACAGGAAACAGACGGCTTCTTACTGATATAGCAAAGTGCTCTGGACTTAAGATTACTTTTGGTGACAACAAGAAGGGTAGGACCATGGGTAAGGGTAAGATTATTCATTGTAACCTACCCATTAATGACTTGTTACTTGTAGACAATTTGTGTTATAACTTGATAATTATCAGTCAGTTATGTGATATTGTTTTGTTAGTTGATTTTCAAACTCATGCATATTTAGTTAAGGATCAAGATGGAAATACTTTGTTAACTGGTAGTAGAGTAGGAAACTCATATAAAATGAATTGGCAAAAAGAATCTTCTGATCCTATGTGCATGATTGCCAAGAATAACTAGAAATGGTTACGGCATAAAAGGTTGAACCACTTGAATTTCAAAACCATTAACAACATTTGTTCAAACAATTTAGTGATTGGATTACCTAACTTACAATTTGTTAAGGACAAGGTATGTCTTGCTTGCCAGTTAGGCAAACAGGGCTGATCATCGTTCAAAAGTAAAGGGAAATCTCAATCCAACCGTTGCCTAGAACTTTTATATATAGATCTGTTTGGTCCAATTCCAGTAAAGAGTCTAGGAGGAATGAGATTTGCTCTAATTGTTATTGATGACTTTTCTCGATTTATATGGGTTGCATTTTTGTCATCAAAAGATAAAACTGCTGAAAACTTGATTAGAATATTTAAAAGAAATCAAAATAAAAATTCTTTGAATATTGCATGCATTAGAAGTGACCAGGGAAGTGAGTTCACTAACAGATCCCTAACATCTTATCTCGAGGATACTGGAATTAAGCACGAAATGTCTAGTGCTAGAACTCCACAGAAAAATGGCATTACTGAGAGAAGAGTGATGACTCTAAAGGAAGCAACGAGATCCATGCTAGCTGAATCAGACGTGCCTCAAAGATTCTTGGCAGAAGCCATAAGCACTACTTGCTATACACAAAATCGGTCAATAATCAACAAACATTTTGATAAAACTCCCTATGAACTGTATTATGGGAGAATTCTCATAGTTTCTTGTTTTAAGATATTTGGGTGTAAATGTTTTATTCATAACAATGGAAAGGTTTATCTGACCACTTTTGATACTAAAGCAGATGAGGGATTCATGTTGGGATACTCTTCAGTAAGCAAGGCTTAAAGAGTGTACAACAACAGAACGTAAACCGTTGAGGAATCCCTCCATGTAGTTTTTGATGAGCCTGTTGAGAGCAAATCCATTGACTCCATTCATCTTGCTGACAGACTAAAAGAAACAAGTCTTGAGTCTGTGAGTCTGTGAGTGAAGAAGAAGTTCTGGATAAACGAATTTTGTTGTCTGACCTAGTGGCTGATCTGGTTGAGGTTCAACCAGACATACAAACTCCTGTTCAACAAGATGTTGAGAGTTTAAAGGTCGCAAAGTCACCCGTTCAGATGACCAATCCCTTTCGATCCAGCTTCAGATGGAACAGAAATCATCCACCAGAATTGATCATTGGAAATCCCTTCTCTCCTCGAAGGACAAGACGTCAATTGATGGATGAAATGGCCAATTCTGCCTTTATTTCTCAGATTGAACCCAAGAAAGTTGGTGAAACCGTAGTTGATTAAAATTGGATCAATGCCATGCAGGAGGAGTTAAACCAATTTGTGAGAAATAAAGTGTGGCATCTAACTCCTAGACCAACTGATAAGTCAGTTATAGGAGTAAGATGGGTTTTTAGAAAAAAAGCTTAGTGAAGATGGTCTAGTCATTAGAAACAAAGCTCGTTTAGTTGCTCAAGGATACGGACATGAGGAAGGTATCGACTTTGATGAGTCTTTTGCACCGGTAGCAAGACTTGACGCAATTAGAATCTTCCCAGCATATGCATCATTTAAGAATATTAAGGTCTTTCAAATGGATGTGAAAAGTGCATTTTTAAATGGCAAATTGAGTGAAAAAGTGTATGTTGAGCAACCCCCTGGATCTGTAGATCATGCGTTACCTAATCATGTATATATGCTTGACTAATCATTGAATGGTCTGAAACAAGCTCCTAGAGCTTGGTATGACACCTTAACTAAATTTTTGTTTGATCATGATTTTGTTATTGGAATTGTGGATAAAACTTTGTTTAGATTCACTAAAGACTCTCAGATTCTGCTTGTTCAAATATATGTTGATGACATTATTTTTGGCTCAACTAACCCCAAATTGTGTGAGAAATTCTCTAAGCTGATGTAGGACAGATTTGAAATGAGCATGATGGGAGAATTAACGTTCTTCCTTGGGCTTCAAGTCCGTCAACTGGAAAAAGGAACCTTCATCAATCAGGGCAAGTATACCAAAGAACTGCTAAAAATGTTTGGAATGGAGAATTGCTCTACCGTAGCTACTCCAATGAGCTCCTCCAGTAAATTGGATAAAGATGAAGGTGGCCAAAGTGTCGATATAACAGCCTATAGAGGACTTATCAGATCATTGCTATATGTGACTACTAGTAGACCAGATATCCAATTTGTTGTTGGTGTCGGTGGAAGATTTCAGGCTAATCCTAAACTATCTCATTTTACTACTACTAAATGTATTCTTAAATACTTGAAGGGAAATCAAAATGTGGGACTGTGGTATCCGAAGGATTCAAGTTTCAATTTGACTAGTTTCTCAGATGTTGATTATGCAGGGTGCAAAATTGATAGAAAAAGCACGAATAGAACTTGCCAGTTCCTTGGAGATCATCTAATCTCATGGTTCAGTAAGAAGCAGACTTCGGTTGCCACGTCTACAACAGAAGTAGAGTACCTCGCAACTGGCAGTTGTTGCTCTCATCTTTTGTGGGTTCAACAACAGCTCAGAGATTATGGGATCGAGGCTGAAGAATCTCCAATTTTCAGCGACAACACTAGTGCCATCGCAATCACCTATAATCCAGTTCTGCATTCTCGGACAAAGCATATCGAAATCAGGCATCATTTTATCCGAGAACACGTCAATCAGAAGCAGATTCATCTTGAATATGTTCCTACAGATCAAAAAATGGCAGATATCTTCACAAAGCCTCTGCCTGAAGCTAAGTTTTCTCATTTTAGAAACAATTTAGGTCTTATTGATCTCGATTGATGTGATTATGTGCATAAATTGAGGGGGAACGTATTGTTCAAAACGTAACTGAACAGACATGAAGACAGAGGTCTTAATACGTCCAAAGAATTAGAAGTTTAAGAAACATAACTACTTACACGTACGTCTACTCTAGCAGTTTAATCTTCCTTTGGGAATATATGTCTTGGTTCTTTAACCTGCGTGGCTAGACGCATACGTCTAATAGACGTTAGACGTTTTTACGTTTAAGAGCAAGTGGATGCTCACGTCTAACCAGACACACGTGCAACACGTGTTGTTTTCGCATAATTAGACGTATACGTCTAATAGACGGATTTCCAAGTAGAAGTGGAAAATGTGAAAAGTAGAATAAACGTCTAATTACTTGTGTAATTAGACCTTTCATCTTCTGGCTATTTGGACAGCTATTATCTGATTATGTATCTGTTTATGTACTTGTTCCCGCCAAAAATTAAATCAGTCACTTCTCGAAAGGATTGAAGACACGTGTCTTTCAATACATAAAGAATGACTAAAATTTCTGACGACTTTATCTTGTACGTTTAGTATTAACTCTGCGTTTTCATGATTAATATTAAATGTTATGTTCCTTGGGAACATATTTCTGAGTTTTTGACGCTCGGTATAATCATTAGATATTTTCTACACGTTAGTCTTTGATATTTAATGAGTGGGATTACTCAAATGGTTGAGTACTTCCAAATCCGTGTCTCTCTCCCTAGAATTCGAATCGACCAGTTCTTGTTCATCTAGTCGAAATGACATCTTTCTCTCCAAAATCGTTACAAGTGGATTTCCAATTTGTATCCACTTTACAACATCCTGGAATGGTTAAAATGTTCGAATCTTTGAAAGCTTACGGGCTGCAAAAATTTCTTACCCCTCACTGTGTTTATCACGAACAAATCATTCGTGAGTTCTTTGAAACAACTGATTTCTATCAAGACAAAATTATTGTCGGGATTGTCCAGGGCAGGATGATCTGTATCTCCGAAAACTCTTTCGGCATGTTCTTCCAACTCCCTATCGAAGGAATCCATGAGTTTCAGCCTCCCCTTTATGAAATCATGTTCAAAATGATGAATGTCTTCTCTGATTCGCCTCTTATGGATATTCACAGAAAAAGCATTCTCCTGAAAGATGAGTACGCGTTACTTAGCGATATCATTTCCAAATCTCTCCTTTCCAAAGAATCATCCTACAAGTTTTGTACGAAGATTTTGAGATAATGGTGGCTATCACAATGGGTGTACCCATCAACTAGACAAGTTTTCTCTTCGGAAATCTTGTTAGAATGGTGTGTGCCGGAAGACGATCTTTGGTTTTTGACAGTCCTCTTGGCGCTTTCCTTAGCTTTGTACTTGATGATCCTAGTAACGGGTATCATCTAACTTCCAAAAATCTGAACAACCAGAAAGTTGTTGATTATATTCTCAGGGTAAAGAGACTAAAATCAAAGAAAAGGAAAAGAGATGTCTCCAACCCCCCTCTAACCGCAGTCTTAAAGATTCCATAGGTTGTAGATTCTCCGTTCCAAATGATGATTAAGGGAAAAGGAAGAAGAAGAAAAGCTCTTTTGATGTTGTTTTGTTTTGAACTTATTTCTGTTATTTTTGGAAAATGTTTTGTATGTTTCTCCTAAAAACATTTCTGACTATGTGCTTAATCTGTCAATAGTACTTTGTGTTTATGGATTTAAATTTTTGAATGCTGTGTGTTTTGAAAAAGTTTGTGGATAAACAGGGTTTTTCTTTATTTATATGATGAATGTTTAACTTGTTATCTATGCAAGGGTTTCAATCTCATCATCAAAAAGGGGGAAATTGTTGGGTCAAATTATTTTGACTATTGGAATTTTGATGATGAATGGATATATATGCGTCTAATTGTCTTTGGTGCAGGTGTATCAAAATCAAACTTTATTAGACGTGGTCTTAATGAGGTTCATTAGACCGATTTGGCATTAGATGCACGGAGTTAGACGTGCAGTCTAACTAGTTGAGTTAAACGTGCAGTCTAACTAGTTGAGTTAGACGTGCAGTCTAACTTGCGGAGTTAGACGTGTAGTCTAACTAGCGGAGTTAGACGTGCAGTCTAACTAGTTGAATTAGATGTGGAGTCTAATGGAAAGAGAAAGTTAGATGTGCAGTCTAACTCCTTCAGACTAGTCTGAAGGGAACCGTAATTGGACGTGGAGTTTAATGGAATGTGAAAGTTAGACGTGTAGTCTAAGTCCTTTAGACTAGGTGGTCTAATGGATCCTGTTATTAGACGGGGACGTCTGATTTCATTAGACGAGGTCGTCTAATTGAAATACGTCTAATGCCATGTTTAAGCAGTTGCTTGAAGCTAGCACCCGTCTACCCACGTGCTCTAGCTGTACGCTACTCCTGCTCCACTTTCTAGTAAAGATCAGTATGACAGCTAGCTGCAACCAAATAACCAATGATACGTAAGCGAATATCCTTCACACTACTTGTTTTGCAGGTACATCTCTGAAGAATATTCGGCGCACTACCAGTTGTGTACGGCCACGATCCTTGTATTCAAAGTCTGTTGTGTACTATGGAGGCGTTCCAATGGAAGCTCGCCACGTGTCATTATGAAGATTTGACTGTTAGTATTTGTTCCTTATTTAAAAAATCTCAAGGACAACAGATGAACTGCCAAAACATTGAATGAACAAACCGGACAATTAATCGATCCATTGATACTATTGAAACGGTTATCTGTTTTCTTGCTTTACTGTGTGTTAATCAAGAGAGAGTTAGAATCAAAGCATCGTTTTAGCTGAGTGATATTCTTCATCATATTGTAAGTTGAACAGAGTTTGTTCTGTTCAACAGTGAGCTATTCGTGCAAACTGTATTTGATTCAAAGCATATTATAGTGAATCCTTCCGGTGGTTGGAAGAAGGGGTGACGTATGAGAGTTTGCTCCGAACATCGATAAAGAAATTGTCGTGTTTTTCCTTTCTGTCATCTTTTCATTCTTTGTTCCCAGCTTCAAACTTAAGTAAACATTTCCGCGCTTGATTCTGTTTCAAGTGTTTACAAGAGTTTCCGTAGAATAGAAAGTGATTTAAATCCTTAACAAGATTTATATCAATCCGTTTTTCCTAAGCCTTCATCAATAGCCTTACTCCCGCCTCTATTGATTAAACCGATCCTATTATAATAAATAATAAGATAGAAGACTAACTATTATATTCTAATATATATATATATATAATTTTTTTAAAAGTTCAATATATATTTTGTTTGAATTAAATAGAATTAACATAACACCCCTCAATCATGATTTTAAATCAATTATGGTGTGTATCCCCGGAAAAACCTCTTGCGTAGGTTCTTGTGAAAAGCTTGAGATTCGAGAAATTTAATATCGATTTACGTGTTAAAAATTTTCTTTTAAATTAAAATATTATTGTAAAAGATGTCACTAATTCCTGACAGTTTTTTAAATTATTTAAAATTAATTAATATCGTAGTTAAATTTTAAATAATCCAAGGATTAAGGTAATCAAATCACAGTTTAATTTTTTAGAAAATCATTTAGTTTAATCCAGGGATCGTGTGACGGTTTAGTGACTCAACCATCATACTCATCCTATATCAAGGCACATGTACATGTTTTTAATCACAGCTTATCACTTTTCTTGAAATCTCTCTGCCTTTGCACACTCTCTACAAAATCTCTTACTCTTCAAGATTTAATCATGGCAAGAGATAATGCGTTATTTACTCATATCATTCAGGTTGACTTCGAAGAAATTAAGAACGCAGGATCAACCGAAGTTCAGAATATCATGGACAGCATCAAGGAATCAGGGTTGGAGAACTTCCTCGATGGCCCGTTCATATGCTTTGAAGGTGCTATTCGGGTGTTATTTAATACAACAAAAATAAAGAAGAAGATCATCCATGCTGAAGTGGGCAGTGCAAAATTTGAGATATCTGAACAGGTTTTTGTCGAATCCCTTCATCTTCCAACAGAGGGGCGTGACTTTTCAATCGACCTTTTAGAGGCTTCAACTCTAAATATCCAAATGATTCTTTCCAATACCGGTGAACCGGTGCATCTGAACGGAAAGAAAAGTTCCATGGGTTTTGAATATTGGATCCTCTGCGATATCGTATCGAAGGCTCTTCAAGCCAGAGGGGGAAATTTCGATACATCACTCGGTCGAAAATCGAAATGATGGCTGACATTCTATCGGGTGACCGGATAAACCGGACGGGCATTCTATTCAAAATTCTGTGCGAGATAGTGTCTCCTAAGACCAACCGGTGCTTAGGTTACGCCATGCAAATCGGAAAGATTCTGCTCCATCTCAACATTCCTACCGGGCCAGGTATCATTCTCTCAAACAACAAGATTCTGAATTCTGGAAACATTGAGAAAAGTTGTGTTAGATCCAGCAAGGATAAACAAACCAAGGATAAAGAACTCATGGTGAAGGAACCCAAAGTGAAAGAAACAAAGTTGAAAGAAGAAAAAGGAACGGACAAAAAGGGTAAAAAACAAGTCGTTGAAGAAACCGACAGAGAGGAAACCGAATCCGCTCCCATACCCACCACTCCTGAAAACCGCATGACCTCTCCCATCAACATTCAGACTCGTGCCGAGTCTAATGTTAGTGCGGCAAGCCGTTCTAGATCAAAGGGGACTTCTATACCAGAATAATCCATCCACCCTGAGTTAAATATTCCTATTTCCTCTCCTATTCCTGTTGTCAAGGACACTACAGCCATGTCGGTTGAGCTTGCGGCCTTAGAGGTTCAACCGATAGTGTCGGATATAATTAATAACGTTGTGGAAGGAGTCAATTGGATGAAAGAAACCAATGTGACTAGTAATGTTTATGCGACCGGTTAGAATGTTGAAACTGATCGAACAAGTTCTGAAGGTGATCAGCAAACCGACCTTGAGCAAGAAAAAGCCGAGGATCCGACAAAATCAAATAAAGATCAAGAAATGACTCAAATCAAAACCGGAGTCAATCCAAGTCCTCGTGAGGAGGAAGTCATTACTGAGGATTCTGTTGAAACACCGGACCCACAAGGAAACGAGCAAGCGGCCGAAAATATTGTGACTGACATCCTTAAGGAGGTTGATGAAAGGGCATTGCACACTTCCAACATGTTCTATACATGGGACAATGCAAGAATGGAGCTTAGTTTCAAAGATGTTCTCCCCGAGGTACCGAAGAAGAAGAAATGGTCAAAGCTCCTAGTTTTGGAAGAAGTGGCCTTCGATTTGGCAAAAACCACATCTGTCCACGAAGCCCTGTAAAGATATAATTTCGCCGAAGCTAATGCAAAACGGAATGAATTGCTACTAATTGTTGCGAAGAGGGAGGAGGACTTCAAGTTAAATGAATATATATTACCGGAGTGAACGGTATTGTCCTCTCACTACTGAAAAATATAATGAAAGATCTTAATGCAATGATTTACAAGAATAACGAAAAACCGGCTGAAGAAGAAGAAGATGTTCAACAAGATGAAGACCACGCCAAGAAATCACAATTTGAGGTCGGTCAATCCTCCAAACTGGTGGAACAAGAAATGTTCAATGAAACCGAAACTAGGGATTAATGCCATGGGTCAGAAAACAAGCATTCCTCCGGTAAACCGAACTCTCCCATCAATACTCCGGAAAACGAAGAAGAACAAGACAAGGAAACCACCAATCTGTCTCCCTCTAAATCGGTCAAAGCTTCATCGAGTAAGTCTTCTAACTAAAACAAGTGTAGATAATCGAGTGTTGACAGACCAGCTGGAACATAAATTTCTCTTCACGCTTATTCTCATGGCATGACTCCGGTGCAACACCAGTCGGTCGGTTCACTAATCCCAATTTCCAAAGACCAACTGAAGATGCTGATTGAGGATATGATCAAGAAGTCAATGACCCCATGGTAGGAATCCATGGAGGCTCAAGTAAATGAAATTCAGAGAGAACAAGCCTCATCATCTCAATCCCATGATATCAAACTAGAGCAAGTCCAAGAGGTAGCCTCTCAAAACATAGCATCAATTCAAGCTATTTCAATACAGCTCGTAGAGCTAGCAAAGAATCAAGGTGTGGTCCACGCCGAAAAACTGAGATTGAATGAAGAGGCTTCTCGGCGATTTCAAGATGAAGTAGATGCCTGAGCCAGAGCGGCCGAGCTAGCAAATGAGAATGCGGCTCGGATTATTTAGGATCACTCAAAAAAAAAGAGGTATCTCCTCCAATTGTTAAAAAGATGAGAGCGGCGTCTAAGAGAAAGAGGGCTCAACATGCGACAACAACAAACACCGGACCAGAAAATGCGGCACCAGTGAAAAAATCCTAATTTTGAAAATCCGACCGGTGAAGAAGAAGATGAGCATCCATTAAATCGTAGACGAAGGGCAAGGTCTCAACCTATTGAGGTTATCCCGATTCGAACTATTCCTCCTAATGCCCGGTCAGATCAGCGAATGCACAGAGAAGAAAGTTGGGTTGGCTATGATGTTCAAAGTCAAAGAAATCCTGGGTTTAGTATTCATGATAAAATAGGAAGGGGCTCTTGGTCAGCCGGCGTTTCTGGCCAACCGGGAAGTGGTTTCATAAACGGTTTCTTCAACGAAATGATCAACAAACTGGATTGAGGGAGCCATTAACCACTACTCTTTAGTTTATGCTTATTTTATTATTTATTAAAGATACTATTTTAGGAAATTATGAATATTTTTGGGAACTTAATAATATGGTTTTAATTTCAAAAATGATGATTTTGATAATTTTTAATTAAAAATATAAAAAAGGGAGAAATTTGCTAATGAAACCAAAACTTTTTCAAATTTTCTTAAATTTTCAAATCGAACCATTTTTAACCTGCCAATAAATATAAGTTCTTTAAACCGGTCAACGATTTCAGGGTTTTGAATACTTAACTTAAATAATCAAAAAGGGAGAAATTGTTAGATAAATTAGATAGTTAATTAAAAAATAATTAACTATCTAAAGAACTTAACAAAACTCATAGAAGCAGAACAAACTGGAACTCCCTAACTAATCTATCTTTGCAGCAAAAGTATTAATAGATGATCGGTTCGGCTCAACTTCAGGATCAGTGAAACCTTTCACTTAGAGATCGGTAGTTACTCATTAGTAGTAAGACCGGTCAACCGATGTTAAAACAACAAACCGGTACGAAGTCCGGTCGGTTCAAATTATTGGCTCAATCCTAAGCGATCGTACAAAATTAACGGGAAGTGCAACAGATCAAATCAAAGATATGGAACTGCTGGAAGTTTCCATTTTGATGCAATAGGTTCACTTTGGGAATATTCAGAAGGAGATCTTCAAATATGCAGACTATGTTATTTTCTCTTTGATACAAGTCTGTTGATAGACTGCAGAAAAGCAGAAGACTGCCAAGTGATCAGATACCTATTTTGATATAAGTCTAAAATAAACCCAATTAGATTCAAGGATTACCAATTAATATACTTGTTTTAATTGGGTGACTCTTGAAAATTATGAATATTCTAACACCTTACTCCAATTTAACCTACACCAACCAAACAAAGATTAATTTATTACCATATTAAAATCATAAGTTAAAAAGTTCAAGATCAATATACCTCTAGTGTGTCTCAACTATTAGTCACTTACTTGTCCTCAATGTTTACTAATATAACGTGCGTTAATCCCAATAAGTGTTTTCTTAACAAGTCACACTTATAATCTCCACTTTAATTTAAAATATTTAAGTAAGAATTAAATTTGTAATATTTTATTTCTTAAGTAACAACTCTTATTATACAAACTACTCTAAGTAGGTTAAATGTAGGATTTGAGAAAGAATATTTAGATAAAAATGGCATGTGGTCGACTTCTAATTGATCAGTGTTACGCAATCTTAATTTTATCATAATTTCTCTTGTTGCAATAATTGTTGACAATTCCATTGGTAATTTATAAATATATAACTTTTGAAATATTAAGAAGTTTATAGAAATTTCTTATCTATTAACGTGTATTTTATCTTTTGTAAATTCAAAATCCATAAATTCAAATAAGAATGATATTGGAAGTAGAATTTTGGCAATAATATCTTTGATAGTATTTGTTTGTATATCTTTTAAACATGAGTGATGTCTTCTTTATTAGACACTTTTGATCTTTTACATATATACAATTAAAAAAATTATTGTCTTTAGTCTATATTTTATATGCATAAAGATTATATCTTTAATTTAATGTGTCATGACAAATTTTAGATAAGACAATTATTTGAGATAATTTAATCAAATTATTTTAAAAATCGTAATAGTTTACTAGAAAAAAATTATTAATAAGATAAAATCTATAACTATTATAATTGGGTCATATTTATCTCATAAGAAGAAATAACGTATTAGATTAAAGAAAGTGATGGTTTAATATTAATTAATATATTATTTATTTATATAATAATATATATATATATATATATTATATTAAATGAGGTTATTATTGATTTAAGGTTTTAAAAGAATATTATTTATTTATAATAAATAATATATAATTAAACAGTTTAATTATAGGGTTAAGATACTAAAAAATTATTATTTATTTATAAAATAATATATAATTAAATAATTTTAATTAAGGAAGGATTAACCTATTTTGGATCTTCTATCCTTAAATATTCTTTAGCCTATTCATATATTGAAAAGGTTAAAACCAGGTGACGATGTGAGACGAAGAAAAAGTGAGACTCGACACAATTACTTATTTTAAATATGTGTGAAGTACAAATATAATAACTTTTCTTCAAAAATGTTTTAATTTACTTGATAATACCATATTTCCAACTAAGCAATAGTGATTGTTACTTTTTTCATTCGTTGTAGCAGTCGCAGACAAGAAGGTCTAACCGAGCTCATGTGAACTAATTAGAGGAGCAGCATGTGAGGTTCTTATCTTCTTCGGTACCAATATACTGAACTAATTCATGCATCAACATTTATTGTCTATGAACAATACACATTAACGATCATATAAATTTAGCATAGAGATCATATGATTAAGTGTTAGATTTAGATCTAAAATTCCGCTTAAAACCTAATAAATTCCAACAATTTGTACGAGGCTAATCTTGCATAAATCATAAATTAATCGTTAATTTGATACATCTTGAATTTAAAATTGATATAAATTTTTATATGATAAAATTGTAAAATTAATATAAAGATTTTGATTTACTATAATATAATTTTAAATTTTAAGTTTAGAAAAATTATATGCTTGTTTGTATATTATTTAATATTGAATGCATAAGATGATTATTTGTATGGTCTAGAAATATGATATGTGTATCGTTATTTTTTTAAAAGATATGCGTATCAAATATATTTTAGTTATTTTAATAATTAAATTATTATAAATTAATTTTATAATGCAAATAAGAGAAGTACCATAAAGTTCAAGGATGGAGATCCATCAACGGTGCAAGGGCCGAGACCAAAAGAATGTTTTGGATATTATTTATATATTTGAAATTTATATTATCTTTTTGAAAAGATAGTTCTTTTTAACAAGTTAAGTAGGAGAAATATTCATTTTAAAACAGTTCAAGATGATGAAGAACAACAAACTCAACAAGAACGTATGGATGATGTCAATGATGAGATAATTATGTATGGACTAGGGCTTTAGATCATCCAAGGGATTTAGATCATCCAAGGGCTTTAGATTATCCAATAGACAGAATACGAAGATCTATAAATAATTGTGGATAATGTCCCGGATTACGTTTTGAACCCATTCGTAGATCGAAAAGGTCAAGGGTACAATGAAGAAATTTTGATGATTTCAAAATGAATGTAAGTCTTGATGTTCTTGACTTTATATCTCTAAGAAATGAGTGAAATGTCTAGAATCCAATAAATGGTTTAATGCTGTTAAGTCTGAAATGGATTTGATGTTTGAAAATCAAGTATGAGACTTGATAAATTTGCAAGATGGGATTAAACCCATATAAAATAAATATTTTCAAACTCATTACTAACCAGAATAAAAATATATATGTCTACAAGGAAATGATAGTTGTCATATACAAATTCATAATATATACTAGCTATTGTGATATTAGATAACTACTTTTACTAGTTTTTATGATTAGATATATTATGATATTTTTAGCTATTGTGACTATATGATAGGGAAAATGAATATCAAAACATATTTCCTAAATGTTTTTGGGAGGAGGATGTGTACATGATACAAATTGAATGTTTTAAAGTTTAAAATGATGCTCGAATGGTATACAAGCTTCATTAGTCCATTTATAGACTTGAGTAAACATCAAGGAGTTGAATCTTTTGATTTGATGAATAGATCAAAGGGTCCTTATACATGTAAATGAATGACTTATAAACAAGAGGATCCTTGTGTTCACAAGAAGTTTAATGGTAGTAAGTTAGTCTTCTTTGTCATGTATGTGGATGACAAACTACTTATTGGAATGACATTCTGATGTTATATTTTGTAAATGGATGATAAAAGAAATATTCTTCAATAAAAGACTTGGAAAAAAAACTAGTACACAAAAGACTTCTTAAATTAAGTCAATGAACCTATATTGATAAGATTCTTGATAGATTCAAGATGAAAGATTATAAAAAAAATTTATTCAACATGACGTATATCTCGACAAGATGTAGTGTTCTACAACACATGATTAGCTTGAAATATAAACAAGATTTCATAGCTTATGTTGTAGGATTATCATGTATACCATGGTATGTCCATATTTAGATGTTGCAGATATTTTAAACATTTATCACATATAACAATCAATGTTTTTAGAAACATAGTGGAGTACATATAAGATTATCATAAAGTACTTGAGAAAAACCAAGAATGATATCTTAATATATGGAAATTTGATTGTATAAGACTATATTGATACAAACTTTTAGACTTAAAGTCTCAATCGAGTTATGTCTTCATCCTTAATAGAGGAATTATAAGCTGAAAGAGTCTCATGTAGTATATATTAGATTCTACAAAAGACACTTAGTACATACAATTGTAGCAATAAATGAGACCATTCAGATGAAAAGGTTCCTAGATGAACATTGTGATGTTCCTAGAATTTTAGTATTTATTGACATCTATATATTTTGAAAATAATGATGTCATAGCCTATACAAAGGAACCGACTTCGAACTCCAAATATAGACATATGATGAATAATTATCAGCTTAAGACACATCATCACTATAAGTGAAATTAAGATGTAATATATATATATATTGATGACAGGATTACAGATCTATTGACAAAGTTTAAGTTTAGGCCCTAACATGAGAGTCACACTAGACCTAAGGGTCTCAAATGCGTTGGAGAATGTCCTAAAGTTTGTTTTTTATTTATGAGTGTTAGACACTAATTTTATATTTCACTTGATGGTTTTATGATATGATATTTTATCCTTATTTATTATTGAATGGATATTATATAATATATCTAAATAATTCATTATTAACAAATGGGATAACTTTAAATGATCTGGGGAATGAAACCTCATTAAATGATTGATTTTTTTATAATAAAATATTTATAGTCACTATATCATCAAATAAGATATTAAGAGAGAGCTGTATTTGCACATTTGTTTAATGACAAGTGAGAGATGGAAGAAATTGTCTCCTTTAATTTAATGTGTAATAACTAATTTTGGATAAAACAATTATTAAAAATATTTTAATTTAATTATTATAAGAGTTGTAGTGCTTTGCTAGAAGACAAATGAATAAGATAAGAACCTCTAACTAATAGAATTGAGTTTATTGAGGTTACACACTAGATCAAAGTAAATAATGATTGATTATTAATAAATATATTAGATATTATTAATTATAAATATATTATTTATTTATGAAATAAATTAATATATATAATTTAATGGGTTAAATTATACCATTAATATTTTCAAATAATATTATTTATTTATGAAATAAATAATATATAATTAAATAGTTTAATTATGGTGTTAAAATTTTAAAGAATATATTAACTATTTATAAAATAATATAATATAATCAAAAGGTAATTAAGAATGAATTGTAATACTTTTAAATAATATAATATAATATTCTCTTTTTAAATATTCTATGACCTATTAAATTAGTCAAAACCTTGTGAGGGACTCAACATAATTACTTACTTGAAGTAGTTGTAAAATATACATGTATAATCACTTTTCTTAAAAAAGATAGTACGTTACATGAGATATTACCATCTTTTCAATTAAACAATAGTGAGTGTTACCTTATTCATTCGTTTAAGGAGTGGAAGGTAAGAAGGTCTAACCGAGCTTGTGTGAATCAATGAACAACACGTGAAGTTCTTATCTCCTTCAGTACCAATAGGACTAAACCAGTTCACACATTAACATGAATTTTCTAATAAAAATACGCATTAACGATCTTATCAATTTAACATATAGATCACGATATTAGGTATTAGATTTTGATATGAAATTCCACTTAAAACCTAATAATCACAATATATGACTTGAATCAAACTTTATGATGCATACATTAGTTACTTAAACACAACATGTATGCCTTCTTACAAAATATAAATAAATTGTTTCAAAGTATTAAATGGTATGATTAAGGCTAGGTCGGTACGATATACTTTCATTTATTATATATACCTTATATCTTATCGAAAGTTTCGGTATAGAAAAAACTTATACATTTATCTTACCATAATTTTGGTATACCTTAATTTCGGTACGATATCGATACTATACATTTCATACCTAAAAAACATAATAACTTTGAAAAAACAATTTAATATAGTTACTAAATAAACTTTACACAAAATTAAAAATTAATGTTATTTATTATAAAATAAAATATTCATTTTTAAATCTAACATTTTAAAAACTAGCCAATGTTAATAATTAAATTTAATTATAAAAAATGAAATTATCAAGAATAAATATAAGTGTATAGTATTTAAGTTAGACTAAAGTGGATAGAGATTCTGAACTATATTCAATCACATTTGTATCTATAATTTGTTTTATAAATTAATAATACAATTCAAATAAGATAATAATAATAATAATAATAATAATAATAATAATAATAATAATAATAATAATAATAATAATAATAATAATAATAATAATAATAATAATAATAAATATTAGTTAATTTAGACTTTATTAATAAAAATCTCTCACTTATTTTTTAATTTTTTCATTTTCATTTAACAATTCAAGTTCATCGTATTTAAGATCTTTTCCTAAGTTGAATTAATCTCTTTTAGCTAATTTGTGCAAACCAATGCCTCCACCATTTTAAGACTCAAATTACTCCTAAAAATATCAAATATCATTTACCTAAGTTAAAAGCAAACTTACTAGCAACCGTTGAGGATGAAATTGCAAAAGTACTCTTGACAATAATTGGAAGGATTGAGTACTTAGTTTCACTCTTTCTACCACTCCAAAAGTTTGAAATTTGATTCAATCTTTGTTCAATCTTATCATTAAGGTATATATAATATATTGAATAATAATACAGTATAATTATATTTTAATTTAATTTTTTAAAATGGTGTTTCTTTAATTAAATTAATAATAAATTTATTTCTTCATAACTATTATATATATATATATATTAATTAATAAATATTATTTCAGTATATCGATATATCAAAAATTTCAAAATCTCATACCTTTACCGTAAAAACAATTTTGGTATTGGTATTATACCTTACATTTTTTCGGTATATCTTAAAATTGATATTTTTGATATTATATTGTGGTACGATATTTTTGATATATTTATAATATCGTAATTTCCTTCCTAGGTATGATACTTACATAACATAAGATAATTGATGTTAACATAAAAAAACAATTAATTCACATCTAAAAAAAATCATTAGTCTTATGATCATGAGACTAGTCATCATTGATTCTAGACATTTATTTTATTTTATTTGATTTTAACAAAGAAATAATAATTTTATAAGTAGGTAGTATAGTTAATTACCAAAATAAAATTTTGAATGATTTATTAAGAGAACAAATATTGAAGTGTCCAGCAATAATGAATAATTGTTTTATGACATCAATCATAAATGGCTTACTACTATTTAAATATCACAAACATTTTTTTTATGTATTAATAAGTGTTATTACATATTAAATATATAAAAAAGAGTTCACATAAAATGTATAAACTAAAGAAAATGTCATCTTAATTTTTAAAACAATAAATTTTAATATATTATGTGAAAAAGAGACTCATTAAGTATCATTTAATCATCTCACTTTATCACTTTATATACTCAGTTAAATTTTGGGTGCACACTAATTCAAGTCTTCATTGTCATGAGTTAGATATTTACACAATATAATTAAAAAAATGTATAGCAACACTAGTTTTAGATGGGGCTTTAATGAGTAGTTATACATGTGAAATGACTGTAGGTCTAAAATTAGGCTCAAAGTTTCTTTAATTTTTTATAGTTACTATTTGGGCCCATAAATCATTGTATCCCTAACATAAGTGAGTTTTGACACGCGCGTATACATGACATTATTCGTTTTCGCAATATGCTATTTCAAATAAATGTAGTATGCCGTAAATAAAAATATGATTGAAAGACTTCTCTTTTAAACAATAAAAGGCACGTGTATGGGCTAAAACGGTGGAATTTTCTTTGGAGTATATCTTGCATTCAATTTGTGTATATATATATAACTCCTCTAAATAAATAAAATTTAGAAGAAGACGTTGCGATAGAGAGTAAAGGCGTCTCTATTCTATAAATGGCGGCATCGACGCGAGGTTAATGACCGAATGTCTATCGGTAATCCCTATTTCTTTCCCTTCCTTTTTTTATTTTCATTTTGAGCCAAAAATAACTTTAGCCCATAACAATGTGATAGGTTAATTGTTTGTGTCAAGAATTCTCTAGGATCTAAGGTCTCGCGTACAATTGTGTGTATATATAATTTTTTCTAAATAAATAATATTTTTTGGTATATTATCATGATTCTAATTCTAAAAAAATGGAATATGGATTTTAGTTATATATATATATATATATATTTATTGGTCGTCATCAAAATTTCAATAGTCAACAACATGACCATGCAATATGGAATGTTACCAATGTTGAGAGTAATGTCTATCAGTAATCCAACTTCTCCCTCATTCCCATTTTCTTATTCATTTTAAAGCAAAAAATAAAGCCAATTGTCATAGATTAATTATTTAAAAACAGTTTAATTGAATTAGATCTTGTATTTACTTTACATATATATAAAACTTAGAAAGTTCTTTAGTCAAATTTATATATTTTTTTTATTATAAAATATTTTAAAGTTTTATTTTATGTTTGAGTTCAAAAGTTTTGGTTTGGAAGAGTTAGATCCAATGTTTGTAGATTTATTTTTAATTTTTTTAAACATGTTTATTTAAAAGGTTACAAGGGTTGGTAATTTTAAAGACTTGGAGATTTGTTTTAATATAAAACATAAATGGTTTTAATATATAATAACAAAATAAAAAATAAAAAATAAATAAATATAATTTAAGATTTTAGTTAATAAATTAAGTGATATGATGAGATAAGATATATTTTTAAATTTAGTTATTTAAATAACTCAAACCTCTTTAATTTGTTATTGAATTTGTTATTGTGATGAATCTCGTCGTTTAATTTGATACTATTTAGGTTAGGTTAATATATTGTACATCTTATTATATTTTATTCTCTATAATTATTTTTAATTAAAATGGTCTTTGATTTAAATGATTAATTTATAGTTATACAAACAAAAAATAATTTAATTTATTACTGTAATTAAAAGTAATTTCTTAAATTTAAAATGTGCATTAAATTTATATTATATATATATATTATAAATATGATAATTTATAATATAATTTATAATATATTTTTTATATCGTTAATCTATTGTTGTCTCTTAAACTTATCCCAACAAATTTATAACTCCTAAAATAATTTTTTCGTAAGATATGCTGCTCATAAATTAATGATTTTGTGTATATTAAGAAACATAAATAGAAAATAGTATGTTAAAACGATTCTGCAAAATATTTCATTTTTGTGTTTATCTTGATTAGTTCCACATTTTTATGAGTTAAATAAGTCATTCCTTAAATTTAAATATACATAAAATCTGAATCATATCTACATGTATTAATATTAGACAATTGAAGTCTTATCTCTTTACTAAAATGTAATATCTTATTCATATCTTTCTCATCTCGTTAGATATCTATTTTATCTCTTAAATTTCATCACTATAAATTTACTTTTAAGTATTTTCTTGTGTGTGATATGTTATTCATAAATTTAAGATTGTGTTAAATTTGTTTGTTTTAAAAAAGTATACTTAAAGTTCTTAAAGTAACATAAATGAAAGATAATTAAATTTAAATAAAAATATTTCTACAAAACATATATTTTTTATCTATGTATCTCCACATTTATATAAAATATAAATGTATTTATTTCTCAAAATCAATCGATAATTATACTTACACACAATTGCACCTATAAATTAATTAAAAATATTTTTTCTAAATAATTATTTTGTCAATCCTCATAAAAAGAACATAATAATAGGGATGGTTTATGGTTATTTGCAAAAATAATTTTTAAAATTGTTTAAGAGTTTAAGTTATAAATAATATTATTTAAGTGTGTATATATATATGTATTAAGTTAAAAAAAAAAGAAAAGAAACATCAAAACATAATAAACCATATTCTTCATGCATAAAATTTATAAATATATGTTAAATTTAAATTAGCATCTTCACCCATTAATTATGAATAATATTAATTAATCATATATAATTTTTACATTTTAAACTTTTAAACTTTGAAAATTATTCCAACGAAGATTTCTCGTGCGATACATATAGAAAAAAATATAAACCAAAAAAATTTAATAAAAAAATTATAATAATATATATTATTTAATTTTTTTAATAAATCACGTATAATACATTAAAATAAAATACTTTTATTTCACATTTTATTTATTTCGATAAAACAACCATCTTCTCGCATATTTTTTTTCTCAATGAACCTCTTATCTATTTACCATACACTTCTACTTTGGTCAATCAAATATTTGATTCATATTTTTTAATATTTAGCATCATAATCACACAATTTGGTTAATAAAATATTTGTTCATATTTTTTTAACCACTTTGAATTGTTACAAGCCTATTATCCATCGACAAACCACATCTCAATCACACTTAGTTAAAGTGTTATACTTTTTTTTGTTATGTTGCAAGTTCGAAACATACATATATCATTTTTCATTTTATTTTTAACCGTTTTAAATTTATGGATGGGTCAACCCACAATTCGACCCAAATATCAATTTACTCTCACATATATATCCAAATTAACTACAACATTCGACCCATCAATCCAGAATTTGAAATTAAGCATTAATATATATATACATATATATATTAGATAAAAAATTGAACTTATATCGTTAAGAATGTCCCGCGATCATCAAATTTAGTTAGCCTAGTTTGTTAACGAGTTGTACTTGTTTTTGTTAGGTTTCAAGTTTGAAACATACCTATAGCATTTTTAATCATTTTATGTTTATGGGAAGATCTACCCACAATCCGACTCGAATATCCATTTACTCTCACATATATATCTAAATTAACTACATGCCTCGACCCGACAATCCAAATATTTTGAAATTAAGCCTCATTATGTATATATATAGATGTGAGTGAAGTTGAGTATAAAATCCTTTACCAATTAAACATTTTAATAAAAAAACTTTTTTGAAGAAATAAGTAGTAGTCTTCAACATAACATGGTTATACGTGACAATAATTAAATTGTTCAATTAATATATTAAATTATTCAAATAAAAAATTGATAAAATGTTTCAAAATTAAATTTAGTATTTTTAATATATATATTTTTAATCTTGAAAATTAATTCAACTAAATATATTTTTATTAATAAAAATTGAACTCATAAACTTCAATATTTTAAAAAAGATTCTTATCACTTGATCTATTAATTCAATTTTACTATACATTAAGTAAAATACAACCAAAAATATTTATTTTGTTGGCTCTTAAAATAAATTCAAACTTTGATAAATATTGTACTCTTAATAAAATTCAATTTTTCTTATCAAACATAGTGAAATATCTAATTTTAAATAAATTTAACTGAATGTTTTTACTTAAAAATAAAATCAAAATGATTATTACTGGCGGTACAAGCTAGCCATTCTACTTAAAAATGATTATTACTAGCCATTCTAAAACATAAATTCAAATAAAATAACTTTAAGTAGTTGATTTCAAAATAATTTACAAAATAGTTTGTTTTAAGCAAAATCTTAATTAATTATCTATCCTCTTCTCTTTTACATTAAATTTGAACCCATCAAAAAATAAAGTGTTTTGAAGCAAAATCTCAACTTGCTATCCTTCTTTTTCACGTCATTCTCTAACCCATGAGCTTGCCCTATAAATATAGCAACGAATATATGTTTTAAGTATATGTAGATCAGAGATAACGAAAGAGAAATATATTTGGTCTAATGGAGGATGGAATAGAGTCTTCAAACATGACAATGGTATGCAATTATAAATATCATGTATCCACACTTCTTTTTATTTTAATGTTTAATAAATACATTTACTTTTTTTGGAGGGTTCCGGACATAACATGGAATTGGGTATCAATGAACTACATTTCTTGGAAAGGTTCGAAATGCCCAAATCAACCCAAGAAAAGTATAAAGCTACCAATTTTCCAATAATATTTCTCAAGTGAAAGATTGGCACTTGGGAGGTGAGGGTTATTGTTGGATCACAAAATCTTTTTCTCCATTGACTATGTTGTTGTGTTTAGTTATATTTGCTTTCTTCTAAACCATTTACAAATTTTTGACAATTTATTATAATAGTTATTGGGTTAAAACAAAATATTGACTCTCGTTAAGTGGTTGATCATATAATTTTTTTTTAAATAATATTTGGAATTGCACTAATACTAATTAACTTAAATTAATGATTATGCAGAAACTTTTAAGATACGAAGGTGAGTTGAAGGCCAAATGTTACTATTCAACTAAGAAAATAACGTGGGAAATTTTGGAAAATAACTTAAAAAGTAAGATGGAGATTCATTTTAGTGACATCGATGCAATGAGGGCCACTATAATTGAGAATCAACCTGGAACTTTAGAATTATTGGTTAGAGCTACCATTCCATTCTTTATTTTTTAATATGCTCTATTTGATAGTTTAATTAATTATCACAATGAATTATCAAAATAAATCTAAACTTGAAACATGATTTGATTGATAAGGTGAGATTTTATGATAAGATGCCTTTTATTTTTTAGTTGAACAAATCTCCTCTATTCTTTCGAGAGCATGATCCAGTACCGATGAGGAAAACAGTTTGGGACGAGTCATTTGATTTCACACAAGGTCAAGCATCCATTTTCATGTAATTTTAGTTCTCATTAAAAAAACGAATGTACCTTATACCAAGAATAGTGTAACAAAAGTGGAATGATGTCTCATTACATATTTGTTATACATATCTAATATCAATTTATTATTTCATAGTCAATGATTGAGCTTCAAATCCTATACAAAATTGCGTCAATGAAGATATCAATTTTTTCTTTATCAAATTTTGTTTTCTAGGATTCATCATGTTACGTTTCCTCCTGGCGCACTTGATAAACACTATGAGACGCTCTTGCAAAGTGATTCTCGTTTGATGGATATTAGTAAAAATGTGTTTCCCGTGATAGAATTTCCGTACTTCCAACCCTATAATTCGAATACTTCAAACATCCAATTTGGTATGAGAATATTGTCCCAATCTCTACCCTCTCTAGAGATGTCACATCCATTACCCCAAATGTTACCTCCACAATATGACCAACAAAGTAACAATGTTTCCACTTTCAACAATTTTGGTTATACAATAGAAACATATGGTGCACCTAACACCCTACCAATGAACGACCAAATTCCATTCATGTCAAATGTTATGCCTTCTATACAATAGGAAAATGTACAATTCAATGGGACAGTAAACAACAACGATGAAATACTACGAAACATTGAGCAACACCTATTCAGTGACGAGTCACCAGTGGTAGACTTCAGTGACAATTCACTTCTTCACAATCAAGTGTCTCACAACCAAGATAGTTATGTTAATAACACCTTTGACGGTGATCATGTTCCTCATGAACATTTTAACCGTTAATGCCCTCAGACAATGACGTGATTAAGGATACAACATTTGCAGTACAATTACATCTAATATTAAATATTTTATAATAATATAACTTTATTTTCGTTTATAAAGATACCCGACTTTGATATGATTATATATATATATGAATTTTATAAATTGTAAGTCAATAATTATATATACTATATATAATATAATATTTATATTTCAGTGTTACTTTTGAGATGGATGTATGGATGGATGAAATTTAGTTTACTCAAATATTTTGTGTGTTTGTATATTAATAGTTTTTATTTAAAAATGATATATTATTTATGAATTATAAATTTATAGAAATGTCTTAAATAGTATTGAAGCATAACATATTAATTGTGATTACATTTTGGACTCAATGAAATAAATTAGACAGCATTATGTTTTTTTTTCATTTGACATTTTTCTTTTATTTAAGTAGTATATTTTTGTTCTTCAATGACCTTTATATTCAACGAATTTTAACAAAAGAAAAATAAGTTCCAATTATAAGGGTCAAAAATATTCACTATAACTAAAAGAAATGTTAGAGTTGTACATTATTCACATTCATTTGGTTTGAAATAGATAATCAACAGCTGTATTATTTGTTCTCTCCTATGATGTGTTAGCTCCATTTTACATAAAGTATTGTTTAATTTGGATGTATTCTCAATATAATTAGTTGTTCCAAAATTTGTTTTGTAACTAAATTATTCTTCCAATAAATTATAAAATTAACTTGTTTTTTTTTAAGTTTTTGAAATTTATGTTTAATCTAGAGACCATTTTACATGTATCTTTTAATACTATTTTTGATCATACACTACAAAAAAATTGCTCATTTGCAACAGGTGCACCGTAATTATCTTTGCATTAAAAACGGTTTTTAGCATTTGTCTTAGACTATACACAATCAGAATGTATGAGAAGCAAACAACTCACCGATGATTGAAAGTACTATTCAGACTATAAAAATTCGAGACGAAAAAACTGATCCGGCTAAATTGATACCGGGTCGAACAAAATGCAACATTAACTCAAAACTATGTGATGAAAAGGAAAATAAGGCACCCTCCGATACTAAAAAGGCCATCAGAGGGAAAAAGATTTGAAGACAAATTAAGTTTATTTTTAACTCTTAGACATTGAGATATAGAAATGGAAAAAATGGAAACCACTTAAACTACCTCCTAAATAACTTAATGAGTTAAGAGATAACTTTTTTATATAAGGAATTTTTATCTTTTCAAATAACCTTACAACCTCAAACAAGCTCTCAAACCTTTCAAACTTAAAAATAATACCACTTTCAAATTTTATTCACCATTATTATTAAACATATATTAATTATAGTATTTCAAACAAAATGACAATAAATATTTACTAACTTATGTTTAAATATATTTTATATTGTATATCTTATAGTACTCTTACCAAACTCCCTATTACAGACTCTACAATTAAAGAGCAACGAACTTAGTCTCATGGTTTTCATATTTCATCTATTAAGTGTACTTAAAATCTTTACATATTCTAACCTTTTAGTTTCCCTTATTTTTGTATAAATTCATACTCTTGTAATTGTAATAACACACATAAATACATTCTTAATCTACATCAAGTTCTTGTTTACTTATCTTTTCTAACTTAGTATCAAAGTCATTATTCGGTTAAACAAACCTCTATATTCATGGCCACTTCTTCATCTTTTTTTCGCTTCAACCACTCATCTCTTTCACAATCTCACATCCATTAAACTCGATCATAAAAACTTTTGTTATTTGGAAATCTCAAATCTTACCTACCTAAAAGGTTATGGCCTCTATCTAAATGTTACTATAACTAATTCTGCCCCTGAGACCTTTCTCCAAGCCGATACTACTGACGGATCTAGTGTCCTCACTCCAAATCTTGCTTTTACAATCCAGGAGGAACAAGATCAGAGGATCCATCTTCGCCCAAGTGGTTGGTGAATCATGCACTACATCTAAAGCCCTTTGGTCTACTTTAGAACGCACATTCGCCTCTCAAGTTCGTCTAATGCATCTTCGACTTCAACTTCAGATGGTAAAGAAGGGCTCACTCCAGATGGCCGAATATTTATAGAAAATAAAATCAATCATCGATAGTCTCGCTAGTGTTGGGCAAAACATATCTCCACAAGATTTCATCCTTTAGGCTTTGGGAGGACTCGGTCCTGAATACGAATCTCTCACTATAGCGGTAACTACTCACACCGACCTCATCGCAATTGAAGACCTCCAAGGAATTCTTCTTACACATGAGATTCGCCTTGAATCACTCCACTCTAACTCTCAAACTGCTAATCTTGCTTTTGGATCGAGAAGGATTTCGAAACCATCTCACTTCCAATGATCGCGACTTTCGGTCTCCTTTTTGAATGATTATAGTGTATAAAATGAAAGTGTCAATAGATTAAGCTCCCATAATTCTAATGGATATCAAATAAATGGGACTTCAAGTTCATCGAAATTTTCACACTCTAATCGGGCTTCTACTATCGGGTTAGGGTTTCCTTCTACTAATGGGCCTTTTACTTTGGGTTATGGGCCTCATGGGCCCAATAGAAATAAAATATAATGTCAATTGTGTGATCGTTTTGGTTATGCGGTTAATGTTTATCGATCGGGTCTGTTTTGTAAGATTTGCAACTTTACAGGTCATTCGTTTGAAACTTGCCGACATCGTCAAAATCAAAATTCAACGACACACTCTACTATGATGGCTACACCTTCTTTTGTTTATGACTCGGTCTGGTATCCCGACTATGGTGCTACTGACTATCTCACGACGAATCTTGACAATTTGAATATCTCAACTCCATATAATGGTACATAAACTATTAAAATGGAAGACGGTAACCCTCTTCCTATTTCTAATATTGGGCAATCATTCATTCCATGTTCTAATAAAAACCTTCATCTATGTAATATTTTACATGTCCCATTAATAATCAAAAATCTTTTAAGTGTTTCAAAAAAAATTTTCGATAATAATATCTTTTATGAATTTCATCCAAATTATTGTATTGTCAAGGATCAGGTCACGAAGAGGGAACTCCTTCGCGACACACTTAAAATGGGCTATATCGCCTAAACTCAATTATCAACCCTCCGTCCACTTATTAAGCTCTTATTGGAACTCGTTCATTTGCCAACTCTTGGCATCATCGTCTTGGACACCCTTCATCATCAACATTAACGTATATTATGTCTTCTTTTCATTTACCTATTATTGGCAACAAGAAATTATGTTTTCAATATGGAAAAGCACAAAAAATTCCTTTTCCTGTTTCTCAATCTCGTTGTAAGTCTCCATTAAAATTAATACATTCTGATATTTAGGGTCTTGCTCCTCTTTTTTCTACTAACAATTTTCGATATTTTGTCCATTTTATCGATAACTATAGCCGCTTTACTTGGTTATATCCTATCCATAGAAAATATGATGTCTTGCCAGCTTTTATTAAATTTAAGACACTTGATGAAAATCAATTCAACACATCAATCAAAGCTCTACAATCTGATTGAGGAGGTGAATATAGGAGTCTGAAATATTATCTTGAAATTCATGGCATCCAACACCGTCTATGATGCCCTTATACAAGTGAACAAAATGGTATTGTTGAACGCAAGATTCTTCACCTTACAAAAATGAGTCTCACTCTTCTTGCTCATCCTTTTATTCCCTTATTGTATTAGGATGATGGATTTTTGACAAGTACATATCTCATTATCGTCTTCCTTCAAATGGTAAGCCTCGTCAATCTCCCTTTGAAATTCTTTTTAATCATCCTCCTAACTATATATTCCAAAAAAAATTTGGATGTTCGTTTTTTCCGCTCACTCGATCGTATAACTCTCACAAAATTGATCTTCGAACTCTAAAATATATTTTTCTTGTCTATAGTCCAAATCACAAAGGTTATCGTTGCCTACACCTTCCTTCCGACATAATATATCTCTCATCACGTCACTTTTAATGAACAAACATTTCCATTTAAAAGTACATTATCAAAATCTACACCATTAGTCTCCCCAACATCGCACTTTCATTTTCTTCCACGTTCATCACCTCCAATATCCCCAATTTTAACATCACAAATCCATGAAGTACCATCTTCTTAAACATTTGAACACTCATCATCATCATCAAACTCCAACCATCCATCTTCACCAACCAACTCGCCAACATCAAACTCCTATCAATCATCATCAACAACCAACTCATCTTAAATCAATCCTTCTACTCTCATACATGAACTTTCCACTTTTATACATGCTCTTGAATGTACCTCTCATCATATGATCACACGTGCCAAAAATTGTTCCCTTCACAATACCAACATTGACACCATCTTCACCTCTCCATCCACATGTTTCTCCACCGCCAATAAAGATACTCAATGGCTATCCTCCATAGAAAATGAGTTAAATGCTATAATTCAAAATAAAACGTGGTCTCTTATTCCTCGATCCTCGTAGAATATCGTGGGTTGCAAATGAGTTTTCAAAATCAAACAAAGAGTCGATGGTTCCATTAAACGTCACACAAGGCTCGTTTAGTTGGGATTTCATCAACAAGAAGACACTGACTATCTTGAAACATTCATCCCAGTTGTCAAACATACTACCATCCAAACTATCCTCTCAATTGTCGTCACTCGTTAATGGCCTATTCATCAACTCGATGTTAACAATGCCTTTCTACATGGAACTCTACATGAGGAAGTTTTTATGTCTCAACCGCCTGAGTTCACTCATTCTGATCAAGGATCACTCTCCACAAATTGCATCGTTATTTCCATTGGTTTTCAAGAATCCAAAAATGATTCTTCTTTATTAAAGATCGCTCTCCAAAAATTACATCGTTATTTCTAGTCTACGTGGATGATATTATATTCACTAGTAATTATTCATCTCACATCTCCTCAATCATCTCTCAACTTAACCACATTTCCCCTCTTAAAGATTTAAGTCCACTACACTATTTTCTAGGGATTGAAGCTCATCTATCTACCTCTGGAAGTTTTCTCTGTCAATCAAAATATATCAATGATATTCTTATCTGAGCCAATATGAGTGACTCAAAACCTCTTAATAATCCAATCTCTTCTAGGTCATCTTTATCTCTCCATGATGGAAACACTCTTCCTAAACCATTTTTGTACCGCAACATTATTGGTGCTCTCCAATACTTGGTTCTTACTCGACTTGAACTAGAATTTGGTTTCAACCGTGCATGCCAATTCATGTAGTCTCCTACTACCACTCATTGGTCTGTACTAAAGAGAATACTCCGCTACCTTCGTCATACTCCTCATCATGGACTCCTCATTTGTCCAACATCTTCTCTCGATATATATGCATTTTATAACTCCAACTGGGATGGTTGTCCGGACGATCATCGCTCCATAACTAGATACTGTATATTTCTTGGTGACAATCTTATCTCTTGGAATTCAAAGAAACAACAAGTTGTTACTCGGTCTAGTACCGAGTCAAAGTATCAAGCTCTAGTTCATGCCACTACTGAACTCATCTGGCTCCAATCCTTACTACGTGAACTTTGAATCTCCCCACTTCAACCTCCCACTCTATGGTGTGGCAACATTGGTGCTGCATTTTTATCGGCCAATCCAATTTTTCATGCTCGTACGAAACATATAGAGATTAATTTTCACTTCGTTCACGAACATGTTGCTCAGAAATCTATTTTTAACTGATGCATACCTACTGATGATCAAATTGCTGACATCCTCGCCAAAGGACATGCGTCAAACCAATTTGATTTATTACGTAAAAAACTCACGGTGTGTGCCTCCCCATTTCGTTTGAGTGAAGATATTAACGACTCTACAATTAAAGAGCAACATACTTAGTCTCTTGGTTTTCATATTCCATCTATTAAGTGTATTTAAAATCTTTACATATTCTAACATTTTTGTTTACTTTATTTTTGTATCAATTCATACTCTTGTAATTGTAATAACACACATAAATATATTCTTAATTTAAAACAAGTTCTTGCTTATTTCTATTTTTTTAACTCTCCCCATTAAGATTAAAGTTATCTTGTTTGTTTAATGAGCTTAAAAGTGAAAACATAACTTGCAATAATTTGATCACAACCCATATTTTACTCATTGCTCTTTGCAATTATATATATATATATATATATATTAATTTAATTATATAAGATAATCCTATAGTCACGATTTTTCATTTTTAATTGAGACAATATTATTTATTCTTAAAGTTATTTTAATGTGTTTTGTTTGAATTATATTTAAATTCATATGTCTGTATTATTTGAATATTAATGGAAGATTTAAAAAAAATAGTAAATTAAATTCATCCTAATTGAAATGGAATATGATAGGATCGGTGCTACCAATAGAGACGGGGTCTGACTATTGATGACAACTTTGGAAAAACGGTTTGATAGAAATCTTGTTATGGATTACTATCACTTTATATTATTCACAAACCTTCACAAACACTTGAAACTATTCAAGTGTGGAATTGTATGTTTGGGTTTGTAGCCTTGAACCAATGAATAATGAAACACAGAAGGAAAGAACACATAAAGATGTTTATGGATGTTCAGAGCTAACTCTCCTACGTCACCTATTCTTCCATAGTCGGAAGGATTTCACTAAACTTCTTTAATCAAATATAGTTCACTGAATAGATAACACTCTGTTGAACAGAACAGACATTGTTCAACTTACAATATGATTAAGAATATCTCTCAGCTAAATCAGTGTTTTTGATTCTCTCTCTTGAATTTGAATATGATGTACAATCAGTAAGTGCTAGAGTGATTCGTAATGTGAGTAGAGTAACTTATGATTCTTTTGGAAAACTTGTCTGTTTTCCTTGAGCTGCTAAATATAGTGGAAGGACACCAATAGTCAAATCTTCTGTATGGATACGTGGCACGCGCCCATAGGATGGCCACCTAAAGGACAGAGTACAGCAGGCTATGTACTTCTGGAACGTGGTCGTACTGAACGGTAGTGCGCAAGATATCCTTCTGCAACTATTCAGTATTGAACAAGTAGTGGGTGGAATATTTGCATGCGTGGCGTTCATTCATTTGATGCAAGTAACTAGCGTACTGATCTGTAAGATAAAGTGGAGCAGGAGTAGAGTACAACTAGTTGATCGTGGGTAGACGTATATTAACTTCAGACGACTGTTAAAGCAAGGAATTAGATGTGCTCCATTAGACCACCAAGTCTAATAGAGTTAGACGCCATAGTCTATCAAAGAGATCCATTAGACTACCACGTCTAATGGAGTTAGACTGTATCGTCTAACTACGCATCTCATTAGACTACCACGTTTAATGAAGTTAGACTACAACGGTTAACCTTACATCACATCAGACTAATCTGAAGGAGTTAGACGCTAACGTCTAACTTCATATCTGTTAGATTTGTACGTCTAACTACGTATCTATAAGACTTTCACGTCTAACTACGTATCTGATAGACTTGCATGTCTAACTACGTATCTATTAGACTTGCACGTCTAACTATGTATCTGTTAGACGGACACGTCTAAATACTTATCTGTTAGATTGACACGTCTAACTAAGTATCTGTTAGACTAGCACGTTTAACTACGTCTTTGGTAGACTTGCACGTCTAACTACGTATCTGTTAAACTAGCACATCAAACTACATATCTGTTAAACTGCGACATCTAACTACGTATATGTTAAACTGGCACGTCTAACTACGTATCTGTTAGACTAGCACGTCATATGTAGCTTAATTGATCAATATTTATGACTTTTTAATTTGTGAATTAACTTTTTACTTAATTTTCCAAACAATTTCTTATAAGTTAATTAACTATTAATGTTTCCCAATAATTTCCTCATTTTTGATGATTGAAGCTAAATGATCATAATCAGTTGAAAAATTTCCCTTTTTGATGATGTTAAAACCATGCAATCTTAAATAAATCATTGTAAATACCCATCTAATACCATCAAAACAATTCAAAAATATCCCAACATAAGTTAAAAACCAACACAAGTTTTTAAATCCCCAACATAAGTTAAATCATAAGTTTTAAGATGAGATAAGCAAAGAAAAAGATTTATTATCCTTCCCTTTTCACGTTTGCATCTTCATCTTCTGTATCCAAATAGTTTCCAGTTAGGATGTTGAGAAAACGAGTGGCAGCACCTCGGCCGCCTCCGCTTCCACCGCCTCTGTCGCTTCCACGACCTGAACTTTTCTTTCTTTGTCTTAGACCTTCTTTAATTTCTTCAGCATCTTTTCTCGTAGATCGGGTTCCTCTAGTAGCTCCATCTCTAGAACTGCCTCCACTTGAGCTACCTTCCCCCTTTATAACATTATCAACTGTAGTAGTAGGAAGTACAACACAAGATCTTTCTTCAATGGCGTTGGCTTCGGTCACTTCAATCGCTTGAATGGATCTAACAAGAGAATCAACTTGCTCTATTCTTTCTTCTTCGGCTCTACACATAGATTTGGTCATTTCCACCATTTGAGCTTGAACAAGATCAATTGAGTTTACTAAGACTTGATGAAGTTCAAAGTTGAAGGCCTTTATCTCAGCATGTTGTTCTATTTGAGTACTAACGACTCTTTCTTTAAACTTGTTGTGTTTGGAATTTGTAATGTTGAATTTATAAGTGTTTTGGTGATTGGTCTTCTCAAATTCTTTATGAATAGCGAGGAAGGAGGACATCTCTTTCCGACTTTTCACCGAGCCCTTTTCAAGATTTACCAACCTCTACTGCATATCCGCCATGTTCAGATTGATGGAACTTATTGCATCCAAAATAATATGAAATTTTTCATCTCCGTGAAGCGCCTGTTTGGGAGAGCGAGCAGTTGAGGACACAGAATGAGAATGATAAGGAACAGTCCGAATTGGACTCAAATGCGTGTTCACTTGTAAAGAACACTCGGGTTCTTTATCCTTTAAATGTGAAGAGGTAGACTTAGACGCATCCTTGGATTTGTCTTCTTCATTTATTATATCAGCACAAACTTGTCGAATTCCTCCTGAAATGTCGTCAGAATGCAGAGGAAGTTTATTAACATAATCGTCAATGTTTGCAGCCGTATTGACAGGAGATGATCGAGGAAAAAGAGACATTGGAATGAAGCATTCTTCCAAAGGAATACCTCTGAAGAATCTTCCTTAGAATTTTGTTCCCCATCAGTAGTAGAGGGAATTTCCTCGAGATCAGCTTCTTTCAAAGGTTCCCACTTTGATTTTAAATTCGGAGACTTATCTACAATCTAACTTATGTTTCAACCAGTTAATTGTTGGTGGAACATAAGTTATCTCATCCTTTAATGTTAACTCCTCACGGTATGGATCAGTTCCAGTGTTAGTTAAACTCCCTTTGACAAAGCGTATTGGCTTAAGATTGTTAGTTGTTGAGTTTAACTTCTTATAGAACTTGTCTGAGTCATTGCTATCAAATCCTAGACCGAATTTACATCCACCAGGCGTCAACAGACTAATATGATATTTGAAATCTTCTCCAGACCTTGTCCAAGAACATATAATATAAGTTAAACTTTTTTTTTCAGAAGAAAGGGTTTGAATATTTTCTTTGAGCATTTCATTCTCGGATGCAATCTCATCCATGTTTTCAAAATTTTTGGTTTGGAGGTTTGAGTAAAAGGTGGTTCATCATTTTCAGATTCTGAGCTTGTTTTGTTTTGAGATTCTGAAAACTTTTTATACTCCGAGACCATATCATTTAATGCAGCCACTAGTTCATCTCGTGAGAAGTCTTCTAGAGAGAAATCCAATACCTCAAATTCCTCAGAATCTTCCTCTTCTCTTTCCATGAAGCAAGAAACCTCTTCATAATCATTGTCGCTGGATAATGTGTAGTATGAGTTGCTTTGAATCCACTTGTCCTTGGTGTCTGCTTCCAAGAGGGCCTTCAGCTCACCTTCATTGTCTTTCTTCTTCTCATCATGTTTTGTCTTTCTACACTCCGACCTGTAGTGACCTAGAATACCACAGTTAAAACATTTAACATTAGCTTTTGATATAGATTTATCATCATTAGTATTGTTTGAAGAGCTTGAGTTAGGAATGCTCTTCTTCATGTATTTCTCGAATTTCTTCACGAGAAGAGCTATTGTGTCGCTGCTAAGCTGCTATGTAGACGACTTTTCTTCTTTTGCAACTAGTGACTCTTCAAAAGACACCAAAGCCTTGGTAATGATGACGGATGTGGGGTGATCCTCTTCATTTCTTAAGTTCAACTCGAACTCATAGGCCTACAGATTGGAAAGCAAGTCGAAGAGCGCCATCTTATTGAGGTTTTTGGACTCTCTCATCGCCATAGTCTTGATGTTCCACTCCCTAGGTAACGCTCGCATGACCTTTATAGTAATCTCTATGTTGCTATAGGTCTTGCCTAGAATGGATAGGGTGGTGACAATCTGCTTAAATCTTGCAACAAACTCAGTCATCGTCTCTCCTGGACACATCTTGAAGTTGTCAAACTATTGAGTGGAAACCGTGATCTTGTTCTCTTTGGTTTGTGCGTTGCCTTCACAAAGTTGAGTGAGTCTGTCCCAAATTTCTTTGGCAGACTCGCAAGATATGATGTAGTTGAACATGCTATCGTCAAGGGATCTGTACATGACATCCATGGCCAGGTTGTTGAGGTTATTCTTCCTCTTATCAACATTTGTCCACTGAGAGTTTTCCTTATCGATCTCGATAGGTCCTTCGGTGAAAACACCCCACATCTCATAGTGCAAGGAAGCAAGATGGGCACGAACTCTCTTCTTCCACACCATGTAGTTTTCTTTCGAAAACATAATAATCTTGGAAGAGCTAGTATCTTTCGACATGATTCAGGTTCTAGTTGCTTGAGAATAGAAAACAGAGCTCTGATACCAATTTATATGATCAGTTCTACCAATAGAGACGGGGGTCTAACTATTAATGACAACTTCGGAAATTTTTTTTGATAGAAATCTTTTTAGGGATTACTATCACATTCTATTCTTCGCAAACCTTCAAAAACAATTGAAACGATTCAAGTGCGGAATTATTTGTTTGGGTTTGAAGCCTTGAACCAATGAATAATGAAAGACAGAAGGAAAGTACACATCAAGATGTTTATGGATGTTTGGAGCTAACTCTCCTACGCCATCCCTTCTTCCACAGCCAAAAGGTTTTCACTAAACTTTTTGAATCAAATACATTTCACTGAATAGCTAACACTTTGTTGAACAGAACATACTCTGTTCAACTTACAATATGATTAAGAATATCTCTCAGCTAAAACAGTGTTTTTAATTCTCTCTCTTGAACTTGAATTTGATGTACAATCAGTAAGTACAAGATTGATTCGTAATGTGAGTAGAGTAACTTCTGATTCTTCTGGCTGATTTGTCCATTGTCCTTGAGCAGCTAAATATAGTGGAAGGACACCAACAATGAAATCTTCTGTATAGACACGTGGCACGCGCCCATAGGATGGTCGCCTAACGGACTGAGTACAACAGGCTCTGTACTTCTAGAACGTGGTCGTACTGAATGGTAGTGCGCGGAATATCCTAGTGCAACTGTCCGTTACTGAACAAGTAGTGGGAGGAATATTTGCGTACGTGGTGTTCATTCATTTGATGTAGGTAGTTGGCGTAGTGATCTGCAAGAGAAAGTGGAGCAGGAGTAGCGTACAGCTAGTTGATTGTGGGTAGATGTATGCTAACTTCAAACGGCTACTGAAGCGAGGAATTAAACTTGCTCCATTATACCACCAAGTCTAATAGAGTTAGACGTCAACGTATATTAGAGAGATCCATTAGACTACCACGTCTAATGGAGTTAGACTACACCGTCTAACTACGCATTCCATTAGACTACCACGTCTAATGGAGTTAGACTACAACGTATAACTTTACATCACTTCAGACTAATCTGAAGGAATTAGATGTTAACGTCTAACTTCATGTCTGTTAGACTTGCATGTCTAACTACATATCTATTAGACTTGCACGTCTAACTACGTATCTGTTAGACTGACACGTCTAACTACGTATCTGTTAGACTGGCACGTCTAACTACGTCTCTATTAGACTTTCACGTCTAACTACGTATCTGTTAGATTGACACGTCTAACTACGTATCGGTTAGACTAGCACGTCTAACTACGTATCTGTTAGACTAACACGTCAAACTACATATTTGTTAGACTAACACGTCTAACTACGTATCTGTTACATTGACACGTCTAACTGCGTCTTTGTTAGACTTGCACGTCTAACTACGTATCACGTCTAATTATCCTGCTTAGACCACATCTAACTAGCCAAATTTGATTCACCTACATAGAAATAATTAGACGCCTTAAGTTTATTCATATCTAAACATCATCAAAGCTAATTGATTAATAATTAACACTTTTCTGTTAATTAACTTTTTACTTAGTGTTCCAAACAATTTCTTCTAAGATAATTAACTCTTAATTTTTCCTAACAAAATACTACAAACAAAAAGCTGAAATAACTTAAATTAAATTACAATTATTATATTGGCAAATTATAAGATGGGTGAAGGAGACTAATCTTATGTTGTTTTGATTAATATTATTTTTTTCAATCCGTAATTTTTTTATTATAAATTTAACTACAATAATTAAATTGTAATTAAAAACCTCATTATGAATAAAAAACGCAGTTAATACCTTCAATTTTAGGATGGGATAAAACTGTAGTTAAAAGTCACGACGGTTAAAATAGTTAATATCATCAATTTTTACGGAATATATAAAATCGTAATAAATGGCTAAAATTTTTATCTACAATTTTATAAATGGCTGTTAATAGTAAATTCAACTATTAACAACGATTTATACTGTTAGAAAGATTAGATAAGTTAATTAATAAGTAATTAACTATCTAAAAGAACTTATGTAAATTCAACTCTATGTGTAGGTACATACTTTCAACTTGGCCGGTCAAAACTATTCTTCTAAAACAGCACAAACCGAAACAACTTATTTATATTCTCGGAAGCCCAGCTCGGCTAGAATTCAGGACCGATCAAGTAATCAACCGATATGTGTCCGGTCAAGATCAAATCCTAAGGCAATATACATTCCAAATCGGACAACCTAAAATCAAAACAATATCAAAGATACGAATACATTGACAGTTGACGTGTTGGTACAAACATATATTCCTGGAATGTGTAGAGGAAAATCTTCAATGGTTCAGACTGCGTCACTTGTATTCTGAAACAAGTCAGCTGATTAGACTGAAGGGAGTTGTTAGATGAACAGTTACCGGATTTAGTATAAATCCAGAAGCAACCTCCAAGAAGCAGGCAGCCGGAAAATGTACAGTTGTCAAGTGTACAAAACACAAACGTACAAGTTACCTAATTTAAGCTGGCATGGCATCATAATTTGGGAAGCTTCCACCGGATTGCTGATCCTTTTGACCAATCGTCTAAGAGAGAGAAATATGATCGTTATCATATTTCCACTATAAAAGGAAGCTATAGAGCTGAAGAAAGCCCTCTTGGTCACGTGAAGAACTAACGAACGAAAAACTGTTGCGCGACTTTCTCACTCTTGCGAACATATTTTGAGAAATTTACAAAGCTATTGAGTGATAGGAACAAACTGAAAAGTTCTGTGTATTTACATATATGTAAAAGTGTATTACAATACAATGTGAGTGTTGTAAATTGAACATCGAGCAGTAAATAAGACTCGATCGTGTGGTGTATTGTCTTGTTGAATATTCCTTAGTGAAAATCCTTCTCACTGTTTGAGAAGAAGGGGTGACGTAAGAGTTTCATCTCCGAACATCCGTAAAATATGTGTCTTGTGTTTTTTCATTTATTTTCATTCACCAAACCAACCGAACCGGTTTCCCCTCATTCTAATTGATCCCTCTCTACTCTCTTCTTTAACCGAACTGTGTGTGTGTTGATTCAGGCTGAAACAAACATTTCCGCCCTTGAACTCGGTTCAAGAGTTTGTGACAGTCTGTGTGGTTAAGACCGGTGTTAATTCCTAACCGGATTAGCGCCAACCATTTTGTGTGTGTAAGAGGTCTCCTTTAACCGGACCCTGGTCCCCTATCGGCGATCCCAATCCTAACAAGTGGTATTAGAGCAGGTAGTCTCAACACTCAAGCAACATAAAGTTGGCAAACATGACTCACATTGAGAAGCCTCTTATGCTAGAAAGTGAGGAATTTTCCCACTGGAAGATTCAGATGTATCTACATCTGATTACTATGGATGATGAAATGATGACCATCCTTAAAGAAGGTCCGATAAAGATCGAGAAAGAGAAAGGTGAATGGAAAGATGAAGATACGAGAAGAAATAACCTAGACAACCATTGCATGAGACATATCTTCAAATCTCTGGACAGAAACACCTTCGGAAAGGTCAGAGATTACACGACTGCAAAAGAAGCCTGGGAAACGGTGATTCAGCTTCTTGAGGGAAACGAAATAACAAAAGAAAACAAAATACTGGTGGCAACTCAGAAGTTTGAGAATATCAAAATGAGGCCATGTGAAATTATGAAGGAGTTTAGTGATCAGTTCACAAATGTGGTGAATGAGTTGTCTAATCTTGGAAAGAAGTGTGACAACAAGGAAACCATTGTCAAAGTATTAAGGTCTCTTCCTAGTTCTTGGGACATAAAAACCATGGTGATGCGAGAATCTAACTGCCTCGGGCAAATGAAACTACACGATGTCTTTCAAGACTTGAAGGCATACATGTTCGAGATGAGATCTCGAATCGAAGATGAAGCCTCAACTTCAACTGCAACCAAAGCCTTGGTGACATCCTTGGAGCCAACCGTTCCGGCACCGGTTCAAACCGTTGAACAGTTTACCGAGGATGTGATGGCTATGCTTGCGAGAAAATTCGGAAAATTCATAAAGAAGAATCAACCATCAAACAACTACAACTACAGAAACTATGAAGGAGTTTAGTGATCGGTTCACAAATGTGGTGAATGAGTTGTCTACTCTTGGAAAGAAGTATGACAACAAGGAAACCATTGTCAAAGCATTAAGGTCTCTTCCTAGTTCTTGGGACATAAAAATCATGGTGATGCAAGAATCTAACTGCCTCGGGCAAATAAAACTACACGATGTCTTTGAAGACTTGAAGGCATACGAGTTCGAGATGAGATCTCGAATCGAAGATGAAGCCTCAACTTCAACTGCAACCAAAGCCTTGGTGACATCCTTCGAGCCAACCGTTCCGGCACCGGTTCAAACCGTTGAACAGTTTACCGAGGATGTGATGGCTATGCTTGCGAGAAAATTCGGAAAATTCATAAAGAAGAATCAACCATCAAACAACTACAACTACAAAAACTATGAAGGATTTTAGTGATCGGTTCACAAATGTGGTGAATGAGTTGTCTACTCTTGGAAAGAAGTATGAAAACAAGGAAACCATTGTCAAAGCATTAAGGTCTCTTCCAAACTTATTTGAAAACCTTCGGTTTTTACCCTTCCCCATACTTAGAAATTTTTTAGATTTTTTTACCCGAGGGTCAAAACTGAAGGTTTATTTGAAAAACTTCGGTTTTTACCCTTCCCCATACTTAGAAAATTTTCAGATTTTTTTACCCGAGGGTCAAAACCGAAGGTTTTCAAATAAACCTTCGGTTTTAACCCTTCCCTATACTTAGAAATTTTTTAGATTTTTTTACCCGAGGGGTCAAAACCGAAGGTTTTTTGAAAACCTTCGGTTTTTACCCTTTCCCATACTTAGAAATTTTTTAGATTTTTTAAACCAAAGGTCAAAACCGAAGGTTTTCAAATAAACCTTCGGTTTTTACCCTTCCCCATACTTAGAAAATTTTCAGATTTTTTTAACCAAGGGTCAAAACCTAAGGTTTATTTGAAAACCTTCGGTTTTTACCCTTCCCCATACTAAGAAAATTTTCAGATTTTTTTATCCGAGGGTCAAAACCGAAGGTTTTCAAATAAACCTTCGGTTTTTACCCTTCCCCATACTTAGAAATTTTTTAGATTTTGTTCCCAAAAAGTGAAAAACAAGCAAAAATAAAATATTTCAATAACAACATATTAAACCAAAACCAAAGATAATAATAATAATTCATAATTATTAAAACAAAACACATAAAAATGCCATTATTCGTAGGGAAACTAAACACATAATTAATCAAACAATATAATCTAGAAATTATTAGATGGGGTTGGAGGAGGGGGTGGTTGATTCAGTCGACTCCTCAACAATAAAAGTTATTGTTAGAGATTCTCTAATCTCTGAGTCATTTCAGCCATGTCCGCTTTAATTTCACTCAGCAATCGACCTCTTTCCGCATCCCTCAATCGGATTTGCTCCATTTCCAGCGTCATCTGTCTCACCTCTTCCTCACGTGCCGCAATTTCTGTTTGTGCAACACGGAAGCAGTTTATCCATGAATCACCCATCCTAAATGCATTTCAGATATATTTATATAAATATTAATCCAACAAAATAACCGTAACCTAAATCTAATATAACATCAATCAAACAAAATAATAAATCTAACAAATAAAAAACAAATGAAACAAACTTGAACGCGAGAAGAGAAGAAGCGGCGTGGAGGAGGCGGGTGCGGCGCGGGAGAGAGAGAATGGAGAGATTGGAATGAAAAGGAGAAGGGTTAGGGTTTGTATTTATAGAGGTAGATGCCGAAGGTTTTCATATAATTTTCGGTTTTGATATTAGTCAAAACCAAAGGTTTATTAAAAACCCTTCGGAAATAACAATTACCAAACTTTGAATTATTTTTAATTGAGTCAAAACCGAAGATTTTTTGGAAAACCTTCGCAAAAGAGAATTTCAAAAAAGGTAAAACCGAAGGTTTTTTGTAAAAACCTTCGCAATTAACCCACATCCAACACTTAGAATTATTTTTGGTTTTTGGGAAGGTAAAAACCGAAAGTTCTACAGAGAACCTTCGGTAATAATTAATAAAACTGAAGGTTTTACACCCCTCTCGGAATCTATTTTTAATACCGAAAGATTTGTTCCTCTCGGGAGTATTTAGGATAGTTTTATAAAACCTTCGGTAAAAACCGTCGGTAAAGGTCAATTTTTTACTAGTGGTTGTTCCCTTCAGGTCAGAAGATATCTTTGTTGCCTTCTTCTGAATCAAGACTAAATATTTAAACCAACACTTATGATTGATTTGTTTACTATCCCCATTATTCATATACTAATTATAATGGTGGAAATAAACTAGTTAAAGTGTTAAACAATCTCACATTCACTAAATGATTAACTAGCATGTCATATATATATATATATCACACTGAAAATTATAGTCCAATATAAATCTGAAAATTATAGTCTAATATAAATCTATTATCAAGATGATTATAGAACCATTAAAGGTTTTGAACAAGATATTTTCCTTCCTTAGGATGATATAATCAGATCATCAAACAAAATCTTTTCGTGAATAATCATAGATGAAGATCATAACTATCTATCCTTCTTTTTCACATTACTTCTCCAACTCCTGAGTTTGCCTATAAATATAGAAACGAATATATGTTTTAACCAAATGTAGAGAGATAAACAAAAGAGAGATCTATTTGGTAGCAGACAAACCTGGTTGCTTAATAGAGGGTCCTATCTCGGATGGAATAGAGTCTTCAAACAGATGTGGTATGCAATTATATATAAATATCATTTTTCCACTTTTTTATTTTAGTATTAAATAAATACATATAATTTTTTTGAGGGCTCCGGACATAACATGAAATTGGGTTTCAATTAATGAACGAAATTTCATGGAAACATTAAAAATTCCTGAACCAACCCAAGAAAATTATAAAGCTACTAACATTAATGTCAAACCTTTATTTATGGGTTGGTAGGATTTCAACTCTTTCCAATGATGTTGCTCAAGATTGGCTCTTGGGAGGTGAGGGTTTGTATTGGATCACAAAATATTGTTCTCCGTTCTTTTTACTTTCATCTAAACCATTTATAAAATTTTGACAATTTTTTTTATAATGGAGGTTATTGGGTTAAATCAAAAGATTGGATCTAGTGAAGTAGTTGATTCTATAATCCTCCTTTTATTTTTTAGATGATATTTTAAATTGCACTAATAATAATTTATTTAAATGAATGATTATGTTGAAAGTTTCATGATACGAAGGTGAATTGGAGGCCAAATGTTACTATTCAACTAAGAAGATCTTGTTAGAAGTTTTGAAAAATTATATTTAAGTTATATTAATGAGTTTTGTTTCAATTATAATTAAATTCATATGTTTGTTGATAGGATCGGCGTAATCGATAGAGACGGGGTCTGGCTATTGATGAAGGCTTAATAAAAATGGTTTGATAGAAATCCTGTTAAGGATTTAAATCACTTTATATTCTGCACAAACCCTTGCAAACTCTTGAACGATTAAAGTGCGGAAATTTTTGCTCAGGTTTGAAGCTAAGAACTAAGAATGAGAAGATGACAGAATGTAAATGACACAGCAGTTTGTTTATGCATGTTCAGAGCAAATTCTCCTACGTCACACCTTCTTCCAACCACCGGAAGGATTCACTATAAGTTTCTTAGAATCAAATACAGTCGCACGATTAGCTCACTGTTGAATAGAACATACTCTGTTCAACTAACAATATGATGAAGTATATCACTCAGCTAAAACAACGCTTTGATTCTAACTCTCTCTTGATAACACACAATAAAACAAGAAATAAGCTCTTAAGATTGTAAATATTGTAGATCTCTCATATGGGTATTTCTCAGTGTTTAGCAGTAGTTTTTCGGCAATAGTTGTGGTAGTTCTTCCGTTGTTCTTGAAGATCTTTAAATAAGGAACAAGTACCAACGGTCAAATCTTCCATAATGACCCATGGCGAGCTTCCATTGGAATGTCTCCATAGTACACAGCAGACTCTGAGCACCAAGATCGTGGTCGTACCAATCTGGTAGTGCACCAAATAATTTTCTAGGATATTCCTTCAAAAACAATTAGTGGGAAGAATATTTTCTTATGTGGAATTAATCAATTGGTTGCAACTGGTTGTCGTACTAATCTTCATTGGAAAGTAGAGCAGGAGTAGCGTACAGCTAGTTGATCTTGGGTAGACGTGTGCTAGCTTCAAGCAACTACTTTAAGCATGGCATTAAATGTATTTCACATAGACGACCTCGTCTAATGAAATTAGACGGCCACGTCTTATAGCAGGATCCATTAGACCACCTAGTCTAATGGGATCAGACGACACCTCTAATTACGGTTCCCTTCAGACTAATCTAAAGGAGTTAGATTGCACGTCTAATTCTCATACGTTAGACAACACGTCTAACTCTCATCCGTTAGACTGCACGTCTAACTCTCATTCGTTAGACTACACGTCTAACTACGCATCCCTTCAGATTAATCTGAAGGAGTTAGACTACACGTCTAACTCTCATTTGTTAGACTGCACGTCTAACTACGTCTGTTAGACTGCACGTCTAACTACGTCTGTTAGACTACACGACTAACTACGTTTGTTAGACTGCACGTCTAACTACGTCTATTTGACTACACGTCTAACTATGTATTCGTTAGACTGCACGTCTAACTACGTCCGTTAGATTGCACGTCTAACTACGTCCGTTAGACTGCACGTTTAACTATGTCCGTTAGACTGCACGTCTAACTACGTCCGTTAGACTATACGTCTAACTACGTCCATTAGACTGCACGTCTAACTATATTTATTAAACTACACGTCTAACTATGTATCTGTTAGATTGCACGTTTAACTACGTATCTGTTAGATTGCACGTCTAACTACGTATCCATTAGACTGCACGTCTAACTACGTCTGTTAGACTACATGTCTAACTCAATGCATCTAATGGTCAATCAATCTAAAGATCCACATTAAGACATGGTCTAATATAACATGTTTTCAATACACCTGCACCAAAAACGATTAGACGACTTAAATTAAGTTTTATACACATTCATCATCAAAATTCCAATAGTCAAAATACTTTGACACTTAGTAAAATAATTTGACCCAATAATTTTCCCCTTTTTGATGATGATGTTAAAACTTTGAATATGTAACAAAATAAGCATTAATCATATAAGTAATGCAATAAATACCATAATCAGATAAATGAAAAATCAAGAATGTTTAAAAGTACAGAAACACCATTCAAAAACAACAAGAGGAAATAAGTTTAGAACAACACAAGACAACCCAAAAAAATTATATCATCCTTTCTCTCTTCCCCTTTTTAACATCATCTAGGAAGAGAATCAAAAGCAGACTGTAGGGCTAAGGATAAAACCGATTTAAGCTTGTCCCTGTTTCTCTTCTTCGATCTGAGCCAGTTCACCCTAAGAACATAAGCGTGAACCGTCTCGCTGTTCAAGATTTTGGAAAATGAATAGAACCCCTGACCAGGTTCATCAAGATTAAGACAAAGGATAGAGCAAAGAGGACCGTCATACCCGAAGATCTTCTTCCGGGCGGAAATCATTCTAACTAGGTTGTTGAAGAGGAATTTGGTGCAGTTGATGGATACACCCCTTGTGATGGCCACCATTATTTCAAAAACCTTCGTACAATAGATGTAGGAAGAGACTTTTGCTAAGAGAGATTTCGAGATGATTTCGTTGAGTAGGGCATACTTAACTTTCAGGCAGTTACTCTTCCCGTGATACTCCACAGGAAGGGTTTCTTCTTCGACATTTTCATTTGAAAAGACATTCATCATTTTAGACAGGATCTCGTTGGAGGAAAAAGGAAACTCATTGATTCTTTCGGTTGGGAGTCTGAAGAACTAACCGAATGTTTGTTCATCGAAGCAGATTAATCTTCCAGGAATAGTCGCACAGATGTATTTGCTGTTATAGAAGCTGGCGGTTTCGAAAAAATCACGAACAACTTGTTCGTGATAAATGTAGTGAGGGCGAAGGAATCTCTTCAACCTAGAGGCTTTCAATGATTCAAACATTTGAACCATTCTAGGATTCGTTAGAGTAGAGATCGATTTGAAATCTACTTGCAGGGATTTTACGGGGAAGAAAGACATTTTGGCAAGATGAACGAACGAGCAAAAAAAGTTTGACGATTCAAATTATAGAGAGAGAGAGAGACAAAGATTTAGGAGTACTCATCCATCTTAGTAACGCCATTCATTAAATATTGGAAGCTAACGAATAGCAATAAATGTTTAATGATCATTTCAACCGTCAAAACTCTCAGAAACCTATTCCCAAGGGACACAACTATCAATTAAGTTAATCATGAAACTGCACAACTAATATTAGACATATAGAAGAAATAATCAGAAATGTCAGTCACTTTTGACAAATTGAGAGACACGTGTCTTCAATTTATTTGAGAAGTGATTGGTTTATTTTTGGCGAGTAAAAGGGACATGAATAGATTCATATGCATATGAAAGTTGTCTAAATAGCCAGAAGATGAAAAGTCTAAGTACACAAGTAGTTAGACGTTTATTCTACTTTTCACATTCGTCACTTCTAATTGGGAAATCCGTCTATTAGACCTTGTCGTATAATCAAGTTTGTCTTATAGATGTCTAAACGTCTATTAGACGCAGACGTCTAATTACGCATAAACACCACGTGTTGCACGTGTGTTTGGTTAGACGTGATCATTCACTACACTTGTCATAAAAACATCTAACGTCTATTAAACGTATACGTCTAACTGCGCAAGTTAAATAACCAAGACAAGAATTCCCAAAAGAAGATAAAGTTGCTTGAGTATACGTACGTCTATGTAGTTATACTTCTTAAACTTTTAATCCATTGGAAGTATTAAGACCTTTGTCATCTTGTTTGTCGAGTTACGTTTGAACAACATGGTCCCCCTCAATTTATGCATATAACAACATCAATCAAGATCAACAAGTCCTAAAATGTTTCTAAAGTGAGAAAACCTAGCTTCGTGTAGAGGCTTCATAAAAATGTTTGCAGTTTATTGATCTGTTGGGATGTATTCAAGACGAATTTTCTTCTGATTGACATGCTCTTAGATAAAGTGATGCCTGATTTCGATATGCTTTGTCCGAGAATGCAGAACTGGATTGTAGGTGATTGCGATAGCACTTGTGTTGTCGTAGAAAATTGGTGATTCTTCTGCCTCAATCCCATAGTCACTAAGCTGTTGTTGGACCCACAAAAGTTGAGATACCACAGTCCAACATTTTGAGTTCCCTTTAAATACTTCATAATGTGTTTAGCAGCAGTAAAATGAGAGAGTTTAGGATTAGCTTGAAATCTTCCACAGGCACCAACAACAAATTGAATATCTGGTCTACTAGTAGTAACATAGAGCAATGACCCGATTAGACCTCTATAGGCTGTGACATCTATACTTTGGTCACCTTCATCTATGTCCAATTTACTAGAGGAGCTCATTGGAGTGGCTGCAGTTGAGCAGTTTTCCATCCCAAACTTTTTAAGTAACTCTTTGGTATACTTGGCCTGATTGATGAAGGTTCCTTTCTCCAACTGACGATCTTGAAGACCGAGAAAGAAAGTTAATTCTCCCATCATTCTCATTTCAAATCTGTCCTGCATCAGCTAGTCAAATTTCTCACACAACTTGGGGTTAGTTGATCCAAATATAATATCATCAACATATATTTGAACAAGCAGAATGTGAGAGTCATTAGTGAATCTAAACAAATTTTTATCCACAGTTTCAATAACAAAGTCATGATCACACAGAAATTCAGTCAAAGTGTCATACCAAGCTCTAGGAGCTTGTTTCAGACCATACAAAGCTTTGTCAAGTTTTTAAACATGATTTGGTAAATTATGATATACAAACCAGGGGGTTGCTCAACATAGACATCTTCATTTAATTTACCATTTAAAAATGCACTTTTCACATCCATTTGAAAGACTTTAAAATTCTTAAATGATACATACGCCAGGAAAATTCTAATTGCCTCAAGTCTTGCTACAGGTGCAAAAGATTCATCAAAGTCGATACCTTCCTCTTGTATGTATCCTTGAGAAACTAAACAAGCTTTGAATCAAATAACTAAGCCATCTTTACTAAACTTGTTTCTAAAGACCCATCTTTTTCCTATGAATGACTGGTCAGTCGGTCTAGGAGTTAGATGCCACGCATTATTTCTCATAAATTGGTTTAACTCCTCCTACATGGCATTGATCCAATCTGGATCAACCACGGCTTCAACAATTTTCTTAGGTTCAATTTGATAAATAAAGGAAGAATTGGCCATTTCATCCATCAATTGACGTCTTGTCCTTCGAGGAGAGAAAGGATTTCCGATGATTAATTCTGGTGGATGATTCTTGTTCCATCTGAAGTTGGATCCAAAAGGATTGGTCATCTGAACAGGTGACTCTGCGACGTCCGTACTCTCAACAGTTTGTTGAACAGAAGTTTGTACGTCTGGTTGAATTTCAACCGTATCAGCCACGGGGTCAGTCAACGAAATCCGTTTATCTAGAGCTTCTTCCTCACTTACAGACTCAAAACTCGTCGCTTCTAGTCTGTTTGGTCAATGGGATCAATGAATTTGCTCTTAACAGACTCATCAAACACTACATGAAGGGATTCCTCAATAGTTTGTGTTCTGTTGATGTATACTCTATAAGCCTTGCTTACTGAGGAATATCCCAGCATGAATCCAGTATCTTCTTTAGCATCAAAAGTGGTCAAATAAACCTTTCCATTGTTATGAATAAAACATTTACACCCAAATACTTTGAAGTATGAAACTGTGGGAATTCTTCTGTAATACAGTTCATAAGGAGTTTTATCAAAACGTTTGTTAATTATTGACCGATTTTGTGTATAGAAAGTTGTGTTTATGGCTTCTGCCCAGAACCTCTAAGGTATGTCTGATTCAGCTAGCATGGATATCGCTGCTTCCTTTAGAGTCCTCACTCTTCTCTCAGCAATGTCATTCTTCTATGGAGTTCTGGCACTAAACAACTCATGCCTAATCCCTGACTCCTCGAGATAAGATGAGAGGTATCTGTTAGTGAACTCACTTTCCTAGTCACTTCTAATACAAGCAATATTCAAATATTTCTGATTCTGAATTTTTTTAAATATTCTAATCAAGTTTTCAGAAGTTTTATCCTTTGATAGTAAAAATACTAGCCATGTAAATCGCAAAAAATCATCAATAATAATTAGGGCAAATCTCAGTCCTCCTAGGCTCTTTACAGGAATTGGACCAAACAGATCCATATGTAACAATTTTAAGCAACGGTTGGATTGAGATGTCCCTTTACTTTTGAACGATGATCTGCCCTATTTTCCTAACTAGCAAGCAGAACATACCTTGTCCTTAGAAAACTGAAGCTTAGGTAAACCAATAACTAAGTTGTTTGAACAAATGTTGTTGATGGTTTTAAAATTCAGATGGTTGAACCTTTTATGCCATAACCATTTCTGGTCGTTCTTGGCAATCATGCACATAGGATCAGAAGATTCTTTTTGCCAATTCATTTTATATGAGTTTCCTACTCTACTACCAGTTAATAACGTATTACCATGTTGATCCTTAACTAGGAATGCATGAGTTTGAAAGTCAATGGATACACCATTATCATATAACTGACTAATACTAATCAAGTTATAGCACATATTTTCAATAAGTAGCACATCATTAATGGTTAGATTACTATGGATAATCTTACCCTTACCCATGGTCTTACCCTTCTTGTTCTCACCAAAAGTGATCTTAGGTCCGGAATAATCTGCTATATTAGTGAGAAGCCGTTTGTTTCCTATCATATGCCTGGAACAACCGCTATCCAGATATCACACAGATTCATCGAGACCATCATTCACTTGTACCTACACAAAACAATATTTACAATCTTTTAGTACCCACATTCAATTGGATCCTCGGTCAATCAGTCCCTTAGGAATCCATATTTGAGTTATTCTAATGGATTTTCCATTTTGTGTTGTAATTAATGTGTATGATTTCGACATAGCAGACGTCTTCTTGCTAGACACTAATCCCTTAGTCTTTGAAGATGATTTTATTTTAGAAATTCTTGACTTCTTGTCAAGTTTTAGATTGCCAGACTTGCTAGCTTCTTCTAACTTATTTTTCAGCCAGCTAACAGTCGACGAAACATAAGTTATTTCAATCTTCCAAGCAACTTCTTCATGAGCTGGATCAGATTCACTGTTAGTTTATAGGCTTAAACTTGTCATTTGCTGAGTTTGACTCTTTGCATGACAGGTTTGGGTCATTGCCATCAAATTCTAAACCGGTCTAAATCCAGCAGGTTTCAACATATTAATCTGATGTTTGACAGCTTCTCCAGACCTTGTCCAAGCACTTACGATATAGTTTAACCGTTTGTTTTTAGAAGAAAGAGTTTGAATCTGTTCTTTGAGCATCTCATTCTCAGATGAGATCTCTACTACTTTCTTTTCAAAAACATTTGTTTTAGAAGTTTTATGTGAAGAAGAAATGTTGGCCTCATATTTTACTTTCATTTCATAAAATGAATCTGATAACTTCTTGTACTCAATGTCCATTTCATTGAGTGTAGTAGTTAACTCTTTGTTTGTAAATTATGGTGTAGAAACATCATTTACCTTGGATTGATCGTTTATCATTAAGCATGTTACAGTTTCAGTCTCTTTTTCTGCAAGAGAATCCTCTGAATCGTTGTCGGCCCATTTGGATTTATTTTCAACACACATGAAAACTTTTTGATCTTCTAATTCTTCTTTGCTTTAACATTTCGACCACAGATTTGATTTAGCTTCTCCCATATTTCTTTAGCAAAGGAACATGACTTGATCTCGTAGAATATGTTCATGTTGATTGATTGATACAGAATATTTTTGGTCACATTGTCCAAATTGTTGGTCATCTTATCTTCAGTAGTCCACTCACATCTTGGCTTCAAAATCTTTATGAGTCCATCGGTAATGACGCTCCACATATCACAATCAAGAGCAGCCAAGTGAGCTTGCATTCTCATCATCCAATATTCGCAGTTGTCCCTTGACAGAATAGAGATCTCGTTGATGATAGACATGATTCACGTTCTTGATGCTTGAGAATAGAAAATAGAGCTCTGATACCAATTGATAGGATCGGCGTAATCGATAGAAACGGGGTCTGGCTATTGATGACGACTTAATAAAAACGGTTTGATAGAAATCATGTTAAGGATTTAAATCACTTTCTATTCTGCACAAACCCTTGCAAACTTTTGAACGATTCAAGTGTGGAAACGTTTGCTCAGGTTTGAAGATAAGAACTAAGAATGAGAAGATAAAAGAATGTAAATGACACAGCAATTTGTTTATGGATGTTCGGAGAAAACTCTCCTACCTCACCCCTTCTTCCAATCACCGGAAGGATTCACTATAAGTTTCTTAGAATCAAATACAGTCGCACGATTAGCTCACTGTTGAATAGAACACACTCTATTCAACTTAGAATATGATGAAGAATATCACTCAACTAAAACATCGCTTTGCTTCTTATTCTGTCTTGATAACACACAATAAAACAAGAAAGAAGCTCTTAAGATCATAAAAACAGTAGATCTCTCGTATGCGTGTTTCTCAGTGTTTAGCAGTAGTTTTTCGGCAATAGTTGTGGCAGTTCTTTCGTTGTCCTTGAAGATCTTTAAATAGGGAACATGTACCAACGGTCGAATCGTCCATAATGACACATGGCGAGCTTCCATTGAAACGCCTCCATAGTACACAGTAGACTCTGAGCACCAAGATCGTGGCCGTAGCAATCTGGTAGTACGCCAAATATTCTTCTAGCATATTCCTGCAAAAACAAGTAGGGAGAAGAATATTTGCTTACGTGGCATTAATCAATTGGTGGCAACTGGTTGTTGTACTGATCTTCACTAGAAAGTGGAGTAGGAGTAGCATACAACTAGTTGATTGTGGGTAGACGTGTGCTAGCTTCAAGCAACTACTTTAAGCATGGCATTAGACATATTTCACTTAGACGACCTCGTCTAATGAAATTAGACGCCCATGTCTATAGCAGAATCCATTAGACAACTTGGTCTAATGGAATTAGACGACACGTCTAATTACGGTTCCCTTCAAACTAATCTGAAGGAGTTAGATTCTACGTAAAACTCTCATACGTTAGACTGCACGTCTAACTCTCATCCGTTAGACTACACGTCTAACTATCATCTGTTAGACTACACGTCTAACTACGCATCCCTACAGACTAATCTGAAGGAGTTAGACTACACGTCTAACTCTCATTTGTTAGACTGCACGTCTAACTACGTCTGTTAGACTGCACGTTTAACTACGTCTGTTAGACTGCGCGTCTAACTACCTATCCGTTAGACCGCACGTCTAATTACGTCTGGTAGATTGCACATCTAACTACTTATCCGTTAGACTGCACGTCTAACTACATATCCGTTAGACGTGGTCTAACTACATATCCGTTAGACTGCACGTCTAACTACATATCTGTTAGACTGCACGTCTAACTATGTTTGTTTGACTGCACGTCTAACTACGTATCTGTTAGACTACACGTCTAACTACGTATCCGTTAGTCTGTACGTCTAACTATATTTGTTAGACTGCATGTCTAACTATGTCTGTTAGACTACACGTCTAACTCAATGCATTTAATGACTAATCAATCTAATGATCCTCATTAAGACTTAGTTTAATATAACCTGTTTTCGATACACTTGTACCAAAAACGATTAGACGGCTTAAATTAAGTTTTATACACACTCATCATCAAAATTCCAATAGTCAAAATACTTTGACACTTAGTCAAAATAATTTGACCCAACATCTGTATTATTTGAATATTAATGGAATACTTAAAAAAAATATTTAGTAAATTAAGTCCATCATAATTGAATGGAATAGTAAAAAAACTGAAAAAAACTGAAAAAAACTGAAATCAAATTACAATTATTATATTGGCAAATTATAAGACGGATGAAAGAGACTAATCATATTTGGTTTGATTAATGTTTTTTCTTTCATCAATAAAAAAATGTTATTATTTTTAAATTTTAGCGACAATATTTAAAATTGGAATTAAAAAGCTCACTATTAATGATTTATAAAAATCGCAATTAATCTATTCAATTATACCGTGATATGTAATTTTGTAATTAAAAATTTATTAATAAAAGTTAACCGTCAATTTTATGACATTATATAAAACCGCAATTATGGCTAAAACATTTATAATATCGCAGTTAAAAGTAAACCCTACTATTAGCAACATTTTATATAAATCACATTTTGTGCTCAAAACTTTTAATTGCAGTTTATATATATAAACATTTACATATAAATGTTTACAAATTTATTATTAATGTATATTATTAAATTTATAATTATATATTAAATTATTATATAAATTAAATATATTAGTATAATAAATAATAAGATAGAAGACTAACTATTATATACTAATATATACTAATATATATATATAATTTTTTAAAAAGTTAAATATATATTTTATTTGAATTAAATAGAATTAACATAACACCCCTCAATCATAATTTTAAATCAATTCTGGATGACAAACTACTTATTGAAATGACATTCTGATATTAGATTTTGTAAATGGATGACAAAAGAAATATTCTTCAATAAAAGACTTGGAAAATAAACTAGTACACGTTGAATTAAGATCTATAGTGATAAATCTAAAAGACTTCTTAGATGAAGTCAATGAACCTATATAGATAAGATTCTTGATAGATTCAAGATGAAAGATTATAAAAAAATTTATTCAACATGACGTATATCTCGACAAGATGCAGTACTCTACAACACATGTTGAGCTTGAAAATATAAACAAGATTTCATAGCTTATGTTGTAGGATTTATCATGTATACCATTATATGTACACATTTAGATGTTGCAGATATTTTGAACATTTATCACATATAACAATCAATGTTTGTAGAAACATAATGGAGTACATATAAGATTATCGTGAAGTACTTGAGAAAAACTAATAATGATATCTTAATATATGGAACTTTGATCGTATAAGACTATATTGATGCAAACTTTTAGATTTAAAGTCTCAATCGAGTTATGTCTTCATCCTTAATAGAGGAACTATGATCTGAAAGAGTCTCATGTAGTAAATATTAAATTCTACAACAGACACTTAGTACATACTAGTATAGCAATAAATGAGACCGTTCGGATGAGAAAATTCCTAGATGAACATTGTGATGTTCCTAAAATTTTAGTATCTATTGACATCTATATATTTTGAAAACAATGATGTCATAGCCTATACAAAGGAACCGATTTCGAACTCCAAATATAGACATATTATGAAGAATTGTCAGCTTAAGACACATCATCACTATAAGTGAAATGAAGATGTAATATGTATATATTGATGATAGGATTACAGATCTATTAACAAAGTTTAAGCTTAGGCCCTGACGTGAGAGTCACACTAGACCTAAGGATCTCAAACGCATTGGAGAATGTCCTAGAGTTTGTTTTTTATTTATGAGTGTTAGACACTAATTTTAAATTTGACTTGATGGTTTTATGATATGATATTTCATCCTTATTTATTATTGAATGGATATTAAATAATATATCTAAATAATTCATTATTAACCAATGGGATAACTTTAAATGATCTGGGGAATGAAACCCCAATAAATGAATTGATTTTTTTATTATATAATGTTTATAGTCACCATATCATCAAATAAGATATTAAGAAATAGTTATATTTGCACATTTGTTTAATGACAAATGAGAGATGGAAGGAAATGTCTCCTTTAATTTAATGTGTAATGACTAATTCTGGATAAAACAATTATTAAAAATATTTTAATTTAATTATTTTAAGAGTTGCAGTGCTTTATTAGAAGCCAAATACAATAACGTAAGAACCTCCAACTAATAGAATTGAGTTTACTTAGGTTACACACTAAGAATTGAGTATTAGATCAAAGTAAATAATGATTGATTATTAATAAATATATCAGATATAATTAATTATAAATAAATTAATATATATAATTTAAAGGGTTAAATTATACAATTAAGATTTTAAAATAATATTATTTATTTATGAAATAAAAAATATATAATTAAATAGTTTAATTATTGTGTTAAAATTGTAAAGAATATATTAACTATTTATAAAATAATATAATATAATCAAAAGGTAATTAAGGAAGAATTGTAATATTTTTAATATTCTCTTTTTAAATATTCCATGACCTATTTAATAAGTCAAGACCTTGTGAGGGACTCAAAATAATTAAAAACCTTGTGAGGGACTCAACATAATTACTTACTTGAAGTAGTTGTAAAATATACATGTATAATCACTTTTCTTAAAAAAGATTGTAAGTTACATGAGATTACCATCTTTTGAATTAAACAATAGTGAGTATTACCCTTGTTCATTCGTTTAAGGAGTCGAAGGTAAGAAGGTTTAACCGAGCTTGTTTGAACCAATGAACAATACGTGAGGTTCTTATCTCCTTCGGTACCAATAGGACTGAACCAGTTCACACATTAACATGAATTTTCTAATAACAATACGCATTAACGATCTTATCAATTTAACATATAGATCACCATATTAGGTGTTAGATTTTGATATGAAATTCCACTTAAAACCTAATAATTACAATATATGATTGAATCAAACTTTATGATGCATACATTAGTTACTTAAACACAACATGTATTCCTTCTTACAAAATGTAAATAACTTGTTTCAAAGTATTAAATGGTATGATTAAGTGTAGGTCGGTACGATATACTTTCATTTATTATACATACCTTATATTTTATCGAAAGTTTCAGTATAAAAAAAATCATACATTTATCTTACCTGAATTATGGTATACCTTAATTTCGGTACGATATCCATACTATACATTTCATACCTAAAAAAACATAATAACTTTAAAAAAATAATTTAATATAGTTACTGAATAAACGTTACACAAAATTAAAAATTAAAGTTATTTATTATAAAATAAAATATTCATTTTTAAATCTAACATTTTTAAAAACTAGACAATGTTAAAAATTAAATTAAATTATAAAAATTGAAATTACCAAGAATAAATATAAGTGTATAGTATTTAAGTTAGGCTAAAGTGGATAGAGATTCTGAACTGTATTCAATCACATTTGTATCCATAATTTGTTTTATAAATTAATAATACAATTCATGTTAGATAATAATAATAATAATAATAATAATAATAATAATAATAATAATAATAATAATAATAATAATAATAATAATAATAATAATAATAATAAAAATATTAGTTAATTTAGTCTTAATTAATAAAAATCTCTCACTTTTTTTTTTCGTTTTCATTTAACAATTCAAGTTCATCATATTTAAGATCTTTTCCTAAGTTGAATTCATCTCTTTTATCCCATTTTTGCAAATCAATGACTCCACCTTTTATCATTTACCTAACTTAAAAGAAAACTCATTAGCAACCGTTGAGGATGAAATTGCAAAAGTACCATTGACAATAATTCAAAGGATTGAGTACTTAGTTTCACTCCTTTCCACCGCTCCAAAAGATTGAAAATTTGATTGAATCTTTATTCAATCTTATCGTTAAGGTATATATAAAATATATTGAATAATAATACAGTATAATTATATTTTAATTTAATTTTTAAAAATGGTATTTCTTAAATTAAATTAATATTAAATTTATTTCTTCATAACTATTATATATATATATATATATTAATTATAAATATTATTTCGATATATCGATATACAAAAAGTTTTAAAATCTCATACTTTTACCGTACAAACAATTTTGGTATTGGTATCATACCTTACATTTTTTCGGTATATCTTAAAAATTGGTATTTTTGATATGATCTTGTGGTACAATATTTTTGATATACTTATAATATCGCAATTCCCTTCTTAGGTATGATCCTTACATAAGATAATTGATGTTAACATGAAAAAACAATTAGTTCACATCTAAAAACAATAAACAATTATTAGTCTTATGATCATGAGACTAGTCATCATTGATTCAAGACATTTATTTTATATTATTTGATTTTATTAATAAATAATAATTTTATAAGTAGTTAGTATAGTCAATTACCGAAATAAAATTATGAATGATTTATTAAGAAAACAAATATTGAAGTGTCCAGCAATAATGAATAATGACATCAATCATAAATGGCTTACTACTATTTAAATATCACAAACATTTTTTTTTATGTATTAATAAGTGTTATTACATATTAAATATATAAAAAAGAGTTCACATAAAATGTTTAAACTAAAGAAAATATCATATTAATTTTTAAAACAATAAATTTAAATATATTATGTAAAAAAGAGACTCATTTAAGTATCATTTAATCATCTCACTTTATATACTCAGTTAAATTTTGGGTGCACACTAATTCAAGTCTTCATTGTCATGATTTAGAAATTTACACCAGTATAATTAAAAAAAAGTATATCAATTGTGATAGATTAATTATTTACCAACATGGAAGGACTAGCTTGATTTAAAAACAGTTTATTTGAATTAGATCTTGCATTTATTTTATATATAAAACTTAGAAAGTTCTTTAGTCAAATTTATATAATAATATTTTTATCTCTATTTATAAAACTAACGGTAGCTAATTTTTTAATATATATATATATATATATATATATATATATATATATATATATATATATATATATATATATATAAAAGAATTATATAGCCAATTGTGATAGATTAATTATTAAACACAAATATAATATATATTTTGTTTATGGAAGGTATATTATATTATATTATATTATATTATATTATTTTTTTTGAATTTAGAAAATTAATATCATTTTCTACCGTCATGGTCATGGTTATGGTATGGTTTATGGTATGGTTGTATAAGTCAAGGACTTCATTTCAAATTAAAACATTTGAAATAACGATCAAAATCGTGATATAAAAATTAAGTTATTATATTTATTAAATTTCTTTGTTAATCATAACATTAATTACTATATTTTTAGTGTGGATCGAATTGATTCGGTTATTTGGATAGATTTTATACATGATCTTAATATTATTGATTTTATCAAAAATTATATAATTGATCGATTCAAATAAATCAAATGTTCACTCTTAATTGTACATAAGTAAATGATAATGTATGGTGGGATATTCACTTAATTATGAATGTATAAATAAATCTATATTTAGCTCAAACATGGAGCATTTATGATCACCAATAGGTATTGGTTTCACATGTTCCCTTGTCCCATATTAATTTGTTTAATACATTCTTTGCATTTATTTATAATTTTATCATTTTTTTATATAACTTTTGTATATCAAAAGATTTTGTTATTTTTTGTTGTGCAAGTTATATTGTTACTATAGATTTTATGATACTAATAAATGTCCAAGTCTATACGTACTCTACTCATCGACGGGTGGAGCCGGGCTGTCCCAATCCAAATATATATTTATATATATAATATAAATATACAATATATATATAATATAAATATATATATATTTATATTATATATATATATATATAATATTATATATATTATATAAATATATATATAATATAAATATATATTCTTTTATTATTTTTAACTCAAGAAAAGTAGAAATTTACAGCAGCAACAAATTAAAAATGAGTCAGTAAAGATGGTGATGTAAGAAAAGTAATTATTTTAATGAGTTAAATTAAAAATATATTAATATTTTAATCTATGGTGATTGTCGTGGGGTTTTGGTTTTGGGAAAAAATAAAACGTTTCATTAACAGAAGAAGTCTTACCATTTCGATCGATCGGAAGAGAAGTCGGTGAAAATGAAAGAAGAGAATCGCCAGTGGGTTTAGGAAAAATGAAACAAAAGAGAAAGAGAGAGAATGAAACAAAAGAGAGAGAAAGAATAAGATTTTGGTTTTGGGGGGAAATAGAAATATAGAAATAATATGATTTTTGGTTTTGGGGGGAAATAGAAAATTTTAATTTTTTTTAATTTTTTTTCTCTCTCCTAGCTGGCAAGGCCACGTAGGATTCGTGGCCTTGCTTTCGCTATCTTGTCGTTGAGAATATCATTTCTCTTATTTTAATGAGTTAAATTAAAAATATATTAATATTTTAATCTATGGTGATAAAAGTAAAAATAAAAGGAACTTTTGTGTGTGTATATATATATATATATCCGATCGATAAGGTTATGAAGAAAAGAATAGTAGTAGTAATGTCTGGTGGTTTTTGCAGGAGGATGTCTAGGTGGTTCGTGGCGGTGGTAGCCCTAATAATAATTCACTCTTTTGCATTGACAGTGCTTAATGTTAATGTTGTTGAAGGGAAGAGGACCATTGGTGTTGTTGAGAAGAAAGAAACGGTTCCAAATGGTTTCTTTGACCCTATACCTCCCATCCCTTTCTTGCCTGCGCCGTCTCTAATTCCTCCTGTTCTGCCCTCGCCGCCTTCTCTCATTCCTCCCGTTCTGCCCTCGCCGCCTTCTCTCATTCCTCCCGTTCTTCCATTGCCGCCTTCTTTCCAGCTTCCTCCAAACCCCTTCTTCAACCCACCATCGCCGCCTTCTCTCCTTCCTCCAAACCCTTTTAAGCCACCCTCACCACCGTCGACGCTCTTTCCTCCCATCCCAGTACTTCCGGCGCCCTTGATTCCGGGTCTGCTCCCATCCCCGTCACCCCCTCCTCCTCTTGCTTTCCCGATTCCTCTCCCTCTCCCTCTCCCTCTCCCTCTCCCTCTCCCTCTCCCTCTCCCTCTCCCTCTCCCTCCACTAATCCCAATTCCTTCTTTCCCTGGAATCCCACCAGCTTCTTCTTCTTCTTCAACAAAGACCTCTCCATCAAATTAAATAAATAAAATTAATTACATTATCATGATGTATTGTCTTCAAGCAATGTGATGATCAATTTATAAGATCTTAATTAAATGTTTATGTAACCTTAGTTACATTTTGTTTCACATTCCATAAATAAAATACAAAAATATAATCAAAATCCTCTTGTTTGTTTGTTTGGTTAATTACTTTGGTTTGGAAGAGTTAAATCCAAAGTTTGTAGATTTTTTATTTTTATTTTTTTATACATGTTTATTTAAAAGGTTATAAGGGTCGGTAATTTTGAAGATTTGTGTTTAGTATAAAACTTAAATGGTTTTAATTTATAATAACAAAATAAAAAATAATAATAATAAATAAATATAATTTAATATTTTAGTTAATAAATTGAGTAATATGACGAGATAAGATATATTTTTAAATTTAGTTATTTAAATCACTCAAAACTCTTTAATTTGTTATTGTGATGAATCTCCTCGTTTAGTTTGATACTATTTAAGTTAATATATTGTACATCTTATTATATTTTATTCTCTATAATTATTTTGAATTAAAATGGTCTTTGATTTAAATGATTAATTTATAGTTATACAGACAAAAAATAATTTAATTTATTTCTGTAATTAAAAGTCATTTCTTAAATTTAAAATATGCATTAAATTTATATTATATATATATATATATATTATAAATATGATAATTTAAAATATGATTTTAAATATATTTTTTATCTCGTTAATTTATTATTGTCTCTTAAACTTATCCCAACAAATTTATAACTCATAAAATAGTTTTTTTGCATAAGATATGCTGCTCATAAATTAATGATTTTGTTGATTTGTTTTAAAAAAATGTTTATTAAGGAACATAAATAGAAAATAGTCATGCCATTCTACAAATTATTTCATTTTTGAGTTAAATAAGTCATTCCTTAAATTAAAATATGCATAAAATTTGAATCATATATACATGTATTAATATTAGACAATTGAAGTCTTATCTCTTTACTAAAATGTAACATCTTATTCATATCTTTCTCATCTCGTTAGATATCTATTTTATCTCTTAAATTTCATCACTATAAATCTACTTTAAGTATTTTCTTGATATGTTATTCATAAATTTAAAATTGTGTTAGATTTGCTTGTATTAAAAAAGTATACTTAAAGTTCTTAAAGTAACATAAATGAAAGATAATCAAATTTAAATAAAAATATTTCTACAAAATATATATTTTTTTTATCGTTGTATCTCCACATTTATATAAAATATAAATGTATTTATTTCTCAAAATCAATCGATAATTATACTTACACACAATTGCACCTATAAATTAATTAAAAATATTATTTCTAAATAATCATTTTGTCAATCCTCGTAAAAATAACATAATAATATTGTTGGTTTAGGGTTATTTGCAAAAGAAAATTTAAAATTGTTTAAGAGTATAAGTTATAAATAATATTCTTTAAGTGTGTATGTATTAAGTTAAAAAAATAGGAAAAAAACATCAAAACATAATAAACTATATTCTTCATGCATAAAATTTATAAATATATGTTAAATTTAAATTTGCATCTTCACCCATTAACTATGAATAATATTAATTTTAAACTTTTAAACTTTGCAAATTATTCCAACCAACATTTCCTTGCGATACATCATCCAATATTCACAGTTATCTCTTGACAGAATAGGAATCTCGTTGATGATAGACATGATTCAAGATCTTTGAGCTTGAGAATAGAAACAGAGCTCTGATACCAATTGATATGATCGACTTTATCAATAGAGAAGGGGGTCTGGCGATTGATGAAGGCTTATGAAAAACGGTTTAAAAGAAATATTGTTAGGGATTTAATTCACTTTCTATTCTACGCAAACCCTTGCAAACACTTGAAACAGAATCAAGTGCGAAAATATTTACATAGATTTGAAGCTTAGGATCAAGAATGAGATGATGACAGAAATGAACAACACAGCAGTTTGTTTATGGATGTTCGGAGCAAATTCTCTTACGTCACCCCTTCTTCCAACCACCGGAAGGATTCACTATAATATGCTTTGAATCAAATACAGTTTGCACGAATAGCTCACTGTTGAACAGAAAAGACTTTGTTCAATTTACAATATGATGAATATCACTGAGCTAAAATGATGCTTTGATTCTAACTCTCTCTTGATTAACACACAGTACAATCAGGAAAGCAACTAACAGTTTGAATGTTCAAGAGCTTGATTTTTCAGTAATCCAAAGATTCTTCTTTGAGTGCAAGCGAAAAGATCGAGTGATTGTCCGTTGTCCTTTAGATTCTTTAAATAAGGCACAGGGTACCAACGGTCGAATCTTCATACTGATACGTGATACTCTTCCATTGGAACGCCTCCATAGTACACATGAGACTCTGAATACAAGGATCGTGGCCGTACACAACAGATAGTGCGCCGAATATTCTTCAGAGATTTACCTACAAAACAAGTAGTGAGAAGGATATTCGCTTACGTGTCATTGGTTGATTGGTTGCGTCTGGTTGTCGTACTGATCTTCACTAGAAAGTGGAGCAGGAGTAGCGTACAACTATAGCACGTGGGTAGGCGGGTGCTAGCTTCAAGCAACTGCTTAAGAAAGTCATTAGACGTATTTCAATTAGACGACCTCGTCTAATGAAATCACACGTCCCCATCTAATAATAGAATCCATTAGACCACTTGGTCTAATAAGATTAGACTTACGTCTAATTACAATCACTATAGACTAATTTGAAGGAGTTGGACTGCACGTCTAACTTTCACAAGTTAGACTGCACGTCTAACTCCATGAGTTAGACTACACGTCTAATTACGGTTCTACTTCAGACTAGTCTGAAGGAGTTAGACTGCACGTCTAACTTTCATAATTCATTAGACTACGCGTCTAACTCTACGAGTTAGACTGCACGTCTAATTACGGTTCTTTTGAACTGCACATCCAACTCCAGGAGTTAGACTGCACGTCTAATTACGAGTCCATTAGACTGCACGTCTAACTCCACAAGTTAGACTGCACGTCTAATTATGAGTCCATTAGACTGCACGTATAACTCCACGAGTTAGACTGCACGTCTAAGTTCTTTAATTAGACTGCACATCTAACACCGCTTAGTTAGACTGCACGTCTAACTTCGCTAGTTAGACTGTACGTCTAACTCCACAAGTTAAACTGCACGTCTAACTCCACGAGTTAGACTGCACGTCTAATTATGAGTCCATTAGACTGCATGTATAACTCCACGAGTTAGACTACACGTCTAAGTTCTTTAATTAGACTGCACATCTAACATCACTTAGTTAGACTGCACGTCTAACTTCAATAGTTAGACTGTACGTCTAACTCCACAAGTTAGACTGCACGTCTAACTCTGTGCATTTAAAGCCAAATCGGTCTAATGAACCTTATTAGAACCAAGTTTAATAAAGACTGATTTCGATACACCTGCATCAAAATCAATTAGACGCATAGATAATCCATTCATCATCAAAATTACAATAGTCAAACTATTACAACACTTAGTCAAAATAATTTGACCCAATACATTTACTTTTTTTGGAGGGCTACGGACATAACATGGAATTGGGTATCAATGAACTGCATTTCCTGGAAAGGTTTGAAATGCCCAAATCAACCAAGAAAAGTATAAAGCTACCAGTTTTCTAATAATATTGCTCAAGATTGGCACTTGGGAGGTGAGGGTTTTTGTTGGATCACAAAATCTTGTTCTCCATTGACTATTTTGTTGTGTTTAGTTATATTTGCTTTCTTCTAAACTATTTACAATTTTTTGACAATTTGTTATAATAGTTATTGGTTAAAACAAAAGATTGACTCTCGTTAAGTGGTTGATCATATAATCCTTTTTTTAAATAATATTTGTAATTGCACTAATACTAATTAACTTAAATTAATGATTATGTAGAAACTTCTAAGATACGAAGGTAAGTTGAAGGCCAAATGTTACTATTCAACTAAGAAAATCGTGTGGGAAATTTTGGAAAATAACTTAAAAAGTAAGATCGAGATTCATTTTAGTGACATCAATGCAATGAGGGCCACTATGATTGAGAATCAACCCAGAACTTTAGAATTATTGGTTAGAGGTACCATTCCATTCTTTATTTTTTAATAGGCTCCATTTGATAGTTTAATTAATTATCACAATGAATTATAAAAATAAATCTACTCTTGAAACATGATTTGATTGATAAGGTGGGATTTTATGATAAGATGTATTTTATTTATTAGTTGATCAAATCTCCTCTATTCTTTCGAGAGCGTGATCCAGTACCGATGAGGAAAACAGTTTGGGACGAGTCATTTGATTTCACACAAGGTCAAGCATCCATTTTTAGGTAAATTTAGTTCTCATTAAAAAAAAGAATGTACCTTATACCAAGAATAGTGTAACAAAAGTGGAATGATGTCTCATTTCATATTTGTTATACATATTTAATATCAACTTATTATTTCATAGTAATGATTGAGCTTCAAATCCCATGAAAAATTGGGTCAATTAAGATACATCAATTTTTTCTTTATCAAATTTTGTTTTCTAGGATTCATCATGTCACGTTTCCTCCTGGCGCACTTGATAAACACTATGAGACGCTCTTGCAAAGTGATTCTCGTTTGATGGATATTAGTTAAAATGTGTTTCACGTGATAGAATTTCCGTACTCCCAACCCAACAATTTGAATACTTCAAACATAAAATTTGGTATGGGAATATTTTCTCAATCTCTACCCTCTCTAGAGATGTCACATCCATTGCCCCAAATGTTACCTCCACAATATGACCAGACCAACTACAACCTACATTCGATGCATTTGAACTCTATTCAGATGCATGATCACCCAAACTCTATTCAGATACATGACTCATCATTAAAAAATCTAGGTAACTTATTACTCATATATGCAATAAACAGAACTATGATTTGCTTATTTTGTTTCTTCTATTAGTTGTAGGTATGCATTACCAGCAAAGTAACAATGTTTCCACTGTCAACAATTTGGGTCATACAATAGAAACATATGGTGCACCTAAAACCCTACCAATGAACAACCAAATTCCATTCATGTCAAATGTTATTCCTTCTATACAAGAGGAAAATTTACAATTCAATGGAATTCAATGGGACCGTAAACAACAACGATGAAATACTACAAAACATTGAGAAACACCTATTTGGTGACGAGTCATTAGTGGTAGACTTTAGTGACAATTCACTTCTTCACAATCAAGTATCTCACAACCAAGATAGTTATGTTAATAACACCTTTGACGGTGATCATGTTCCTCATGAACGTTTTAATCATTAATGCCATCAGACAATCACATCTAATATTAAATATTTTATAATAATATAACTTTATTTTCGTTTATAAAGATACCCGACATTGATATGATTATATATATATGAATTTTATAAATTATAAGTCAATAATTATATATACTATATATAATATAATATCTATATTTCAATTGTTACTTTTGAGATGGATTGATGAAATTTAGTTTACTCAAATATTTTGAGTTTTTGTATATATTAATATTTTTTATTTAAAAATTATATATTATTTATGAATTATAAATTTATAGAAATGTCTTAAATAGTATTGAAGCATAAAAAATTAATTGTGATTACATTTTGGACTCAATGAAATAAATTAGACATCATTATGTTTTTTTTTTCATTTGACATTTTTCTATTATTGAAGTGTATTTTTTTTGTTCTTCAATGAACTTTATATTCAATGAATTTTAACAAAGAAAAAAGTTCCAATTACAAGGGTCAAAAATATTCTCTATAACTAAAATAAATATTAGAGTTGTAAATTATTCACATTCATTTGGTTTGAAATAGATAATCAACTGTTGCATTATTTGTTCTCTCCCATGATGTGTTTGCTCTATTATACATAAAGTATTATTTGTTTTGGATGTATTCTCAATATAATTAGTTGTTCCAAAATTTGTTTTGTAACTAAATTGTTCTTCCAATAAATTATAAAGTTAACTTGTTCTTTTAAAAAGTTTTTGAAATTTATCTTTAATATAGAGACCATTTTACGTGTATCTTTTAATAATATTTTTAATAATACATTACAAAAAAATTGCTCATTTGCAACAGGTGCACCGTAACTATCTTTGCATTAAAAACGGTTTTTAGCATTTGTCTAAGACTATACACAATCGGAAAGTATGAGAAGCAAACAACCCACCGATGATTGAAAGTATTATTCAGATTATAAAAATCCGAGACGAAAAAACCGATCCGGCTAAATTGATGTCGGGTCGAACAAAACGCAACATTAACTCAAAACTATGTGATGAAAAGGAAAATAAGGCACCCCCTGATACTAAAAAGGCCATCGAAGGGAAAAAGATTTGAAGACAAATTAAGTTTATTTTTAACTCTTAGACATTGAGATATAGAAATGGAAAAAATGAAAACCACTTAAACTACCTCCTAAATAACTTAATGAGTTAAGAGCTAACATTTTTAAATAAGGAATTTTTATCTTTTCAAATAACCTTACAACCTCAAACAAGCTCTCAAACCTTTTAAACTTAAAAATAATACCACCTTCAAATTTTATTCTCCATTATTATTAAACATATATTAATTATAGTATTTTGAACAAAATGACAATTAATATTTACTAACTTATGTTTAAAATGTTTAAATATATTTTATATTGTATATCTTATAGTACTCTTACCAAACTCCCTATTAAAGACTCTACAATTAAAGAGCAACGCACTTAGTCTCTTGGTTTTCTTTTTTCATCTATTAAGTGTACTTAAAATCTGTATATATTCTAACCTTTTAGTTTCCCTTATTTTTGTATAAATTCATACTCTTGTAATTGTAATAACACACAAAAATACATTCTTAATCTACATCAAGTTCTTGTTTACTTAACTTTTCTAACTTAGTATCAGAGCCATTATTCGGTTAAACAAACCTCTATACCCATGGCCTCTTCTTCATCTTTTTTTCTCTTCAACCACTCATCTCTATCACAATCTCACATCCATTAAACTCGATCATAAAAACTTTTCTTATTTGGAAATCTCAAATCTTACCTACCTAAAAAGTTATGGCCTCTATCTATATGTTACTAGAACTAATTCTGCCCCTGAGATCTTTCTCCAAGCCGATACTATTGACGGATCCAGTGTTCTCACTCTAAATCTTGCTTTTACAATCCAGGAGGAACAAGATCATAGGATCCTTTCATAGCTTCTCTCCACCTTTTCAGAATCCATCCTAGCCCAAGTGGTTGGTGAATCATGCACTACATCTAAAGCCCTTTGGTCTACTTTAGAACGCACATTCGCCTCTCAAGTTCGTCTAATGCAGCTTCGTCTTCAATTTCAGATGGTAAAGAAGGACTCACTCCCGATGGCCGAATATTTATAGAAAATAAAATCAATCATCGATAGTCTCGCTAGTGCTGGACAAAACATATCTCCACAAGATTTCATCCTTTATTCTTTGGGAGGACTCGGTCCTGAATACGAATCTCTCACTATAGCAGTAACCACTCACACTGACCTCATCGCCATCGAAGACTTCCAATGAATTCTTCTTACACATGATATTTGCCTTGAATCACTCCACTCTAACTCTCAAACTACTAATCTTTCTTTTAGATGGAGAAGGATTTCGAAACCATCTAAATTCCAATGATCACGACTTTCAGTCTCCTTTCCGAGTGATTATAGTGTATAAAATGAAACTGTCAATAGATTAAACTCACATAATTCTAATGGATATCAAATAAATGGGCATTCAAGTTCATCGAAATTTTCAAACTCTGATCGGGCTTCTACTATCGGGTTAGGGTTCCTTCTACTAATGGACCTTTTACTATGGGTCATAAGCCTCGTGGGCCCAATAGAAATAAAATATAATGTAAATTGTGTGATTGTTTTGGTTATGCGGTTAATGTTTGTCGATCAGGTCTATTTTGTAAGATTTGCAACTTTACAGGTCATTCGTTTGAAACTTGCCGACGTCGTCACAATCAAAATTCAACGACATACTCTACGATGATGGTTACACTTTCTTCTTTTTATGACTCGGCCTGGTATCCCGACTATGGTGCTACTAACTCTCACGACGAATCTTGACAATTTTAGTATCTCAACTCTATATAATGGTAAATAAACTATTAAAATGGGAGACGGTAACCCTCTTCCTATTTCTAATATTGAGCAAATAATTCATTCCATGTTCTAATAAAAACATTCATCAATTTAATATATTACATGTCCCATTAATAATAAAAAAACTTTTAAGTGTTTCAAAAAAATTTGTCGATAATAATATCTTTTTTGAATTTCATTCAAATTATTTTATTGTCAAGGATCAGGTCATGAAGAGGGAACTCCTTCGCGACACACTTAAAATGGGCTATATCGCCTAAACTCAATCGTCAACCCTCCGTCCACTCATTAAGCTCTTATTGGAACTCGTTCATCTGCCAACTCTTGACATCATTGTCTTGGACATCCTTCATTATCAACATCAACCTTTATTATGTCTTCTTTTCATTTACCTATTTTTGGCAACAAGAAATTATGTTTTTGTGAATCTTGTCAATATGGAAAAGCACAAAAAATTTCTTTTCCTATTTCTCAATCTCGTTGTAAGTCTCCATTAAAATTAATACATTCTTACATTTAGGGTCTTGCTCCTCTTTTTTCTACTAATAATTTTCAATATTTTGTCCATTTTATCGATGACTACAGCCGCTTTACTTGGCTATATCCTATCTATAAAAAATCTAATGTCTTGCCAGCTTTTATTAAATTTAAGACAGTTATTGAAGATCAATTCAACACATCTATCCAAGCTGTACAATCTGATTGAGGAGGCAAATATAGAAGTGTGAAATATTATCTTGAAATTCATGGCATCCAACACCGTCTATGATGCCCTTATACAAGTGAACAAAATGGTATTGTTGAATGCAAGATTCTCCACCTTACAAAAATGAGCCTCACTCTTATTGTTCATGCTTTTATGCCCTTATCGTATTGGGATGATGGATTTTTGACGAGTACGTATCTCATTATCGTCTTCCTTCAAATGGTAAGCCTCGTCAATCTCCCTTTGAAATTCTTTTAAATTGTCCTCCTAACAATCAATTCCATAAAAAATGTGGATGTTCTTTCTTTTTACTCACTCGATCGTATAACTCTCACAAAATTGATCTTCAAACATTAAATATATTTTTCTTGGCTATGGTCCAAATCACAAAGGATATCATTACCTACACCTTCCATCCGACATAATATATCTCTCATCACGTCACTTTTGATGAACAAATATTTCAATTTAAAAGTACATTATCAAAATCTACCAATCTTTCTACACCATTAGTCTCTCTAACACCGCACTTTCCTTTTCTTCCACATTCATCACCTCCAATATCCCCAATTTTAACATCACAAATCTATGAAGTACCATCTTATCAAACATTTGAACACTCATCATCATCAACAAACTCCAACCATCCATCTTCACCAACCAACTCGCCAACATCAAACTCTTATCAACCATCATCAACAGCCAACTCATCTTAAATCAATCCTTCTACTCTCATACATGAACTTTCCACCGTTATACATGCTCTTGAATGTTCCTCTCATCATATGATCACACGTGCCAAAACTCGTTCCCTTCACAATGTCAACATTAACACCATCTCCACCTCTCCATCCACATGTTTCTCCACCGCCAATAAAGATACTCAATAGCGTTCCACCATAGTAAATGAGTTTAATGCTCTAATTCAAAATAAGACGTGGTCTCTTATTCCTCGATCCTCGTAGAATATCGTTGGTTGCAAATGAGTTTTCAAAATCAAACAAAGAGTCATTGGTTCCATTAAACGACACAAGGCTCATTTATTTGGGATTTCATCAACAAGAAGAGACTAACTATCTTGAAACATTCAGCCCAATTGTCAAACATACTACCATCCAAACCATCCTCTCACTTATCGTCACTCGTTAATGGCCTATTCATAAACTCGAAGTTAACAATGCCTTTCTACATGGAACTCTACATGAGGAAGTTTTTATGTCTCAACCGCCTGAGTTCACTTATCCTGATAATCTTAATCATGTGTGAAAACTTCACAAAGCACTTTATGGACTCAAACAAGCTCCCCGTGAATGGTATACTACATTGAAATCTACTTTTCTTTCCATTGGTTTTCAAGAATCCAAAAATGATTCTTCTTTATTCATGGATCACTCTCCACAAATTACATCGTTATTTCTAGTCTACGTAGATGATATTATATTCACTAGTAATTATTCCTCTCACATCTCCTCAATCATCTTTCAACTTAACCACATTTCCCCTCTTAAAGATTTAGGTCCACTACACTATTTTCTCTAGATTGAAGCTCATCTATCTACCTTCGACATTTTTCTCTATAAATCAAAATATATCAATGACATTCTTATCTGAGCCAATATTAGTGACTCAAAACCTCTTGATACTCCAATCTTTTCTGGGTCATCTTTATCTCGCCATGATGAACACACTTTTCCTGAACCATTTTTGTACCGCAACATTATTGGTGCTCTCTAATACTTGGTTCTTACTCGACTTGAACTAGCATTTGGTTTCAACCGTGCCTGTCAATTCATGCAGTCTCCTACTACCACTCATTGGTCTGTAGTAAAAGGACTACTCTGCTATCTTCGTCATACTCCTCATCATGGACTTTTCATTCGTCCAACATCTTCTCTCGATATATCTGCATTTTCTAACTCCAACTAGGATGGTTGTCCGGATGATCATCGCTTCATAACTAGCTACTGCATATTTCTTGGTGACAATCTTATCTCTTGGAAATCAAAGAAATAACAAGTTGTTACTTGGTCTAGTACCGAGTCTGAGTATCGAGCTCTAGCTCATGCCATTACTGAACTCATCTAGCTCCAATCCTTACTACGTGAACTTTGAATTTCCCCACTTCAACCTCCCACTCTATGGTGTGGCAACATTGGTGCTGCATTTTTATCGGCCAATCTAGTTTTTCATGCTCGTACGAAACATATAGAGATTAATTTTCACTTCGTTCACGAACATGTTGCTCATAAATCTTTTTTCAACCGATGGATACCTACTGATAATCAAATTGATAACATCCTCGCCAAAGGACTTGCGTCAAACCGATTTGATTTATTACATAACAAACTCACGGTGTGTGCCTCCCCATTTCGTTTGAGGGAAGGTATTAACGAGTCTATAATTAAATAGCAACATACTTAGTCTCTTGGTTTTCATATTCCATCTATTAAGTGTATTTTAAATCTTTACATATTCTAACATTTTAGTTTACTTTATTTTTGTATAAATTCATACTCTTGTAATTGTAATAATACACATAAATATACTTAGACTCTACAATTTTTGAATATTAATGGAAGATTTAAAAAAAATTAGTAAATTAAATTCATCCTAATTGAAATGGAATATGATAGGATCGATGCTACCAATAGAGATGGGGTCTAACTATTGATGACAACATCAGAAAAACGGTTTGATAGAAATCTTGTTAGGGATTACTATCACTTTCTATTATTCGCAAACCTTCACAAATACTTGAAACGATTCAAGTGTGAAATTGTCTCATTGGGTTTGAAGCCTTGAACCAATGAATAATGAAAGACAGAAGGAAAGAACACAGAAAGATGTTTATAGATATTCAGAGCTAACTCTCCTACGTTAACCTTCTTCCATGGCTGGAAGGATTTCACTAAACTTCTTGAATCAAATACAGTTCACTGAATAGCTAACACTCTATTGAACAGAACAAACTCTGTTAAACTTACAATATAATTAAGAATATCTCTCAGCTAAAACATTGTTTTTGATTCTCTCTCTTGAATTTGAATATGATGTACAATCAGTAAGTGCTAGAGTGATTCGTAATGTGAGTAGAGAAACATCTGATTCTTCTGGAAGATTTGTCCGTTGTCCTTGAGAAGCTAAATATAGTGGAAGAACACCAACGGTCAAATCTTCTATATGGATACGTGGCACACGCCCATAGAATGGCCGCCTAAAGGACAGAATACAACAGGCTATGTGCTTCTGGAACGTGGCCGTACTGAACGGTAGTGCGCAAGATATCCTTCTGCAACTATCCAGTACTAAACAAGTAGTGGGAGGAATATTTGCGTACGTGGCGTTCATTCATTTGATGCAGGTAGCTGGCGTACTGATCTGCAAGAGAAAGTGGAGCAGGAGTAACGTACAACTAATTGATCATGGGTAGACGTATGTTAACTTCAGACAGCTGCTGAAGTGAGGCATTAGATGTGCTCCATAGACCACCAAGTCTAATAGAGTTAGACGCCAACGTCTATCAGAGAGATCCATTAGATTACCACGTCTAATGGAGTTAGACTGTACTGTCTAACTACGCATCCCATTAGACTACCACATCTAATGGAGTTAGACTACAACGTCTAACCTTACATCACTTCAGACTAATCTGAAGGAGTTAGACGCTAACTTCTAACTTCATGTTTGTTAAATTTGCACGTTTAACTATGTATCAATTAGACTTGCACGTCTAACTACGTATATGTTAGACTTGCACGTCTAACTACGTATCTATTAGACTTACACGTCTAACTACGTATCTATTAGACTGACACGTCTAACTACGTATCTGTTAGACTGGCACATCTGACTATGTATCTGTTAGACTGACACGTCTAACTATGTCTTTATTAGACTTGCACGTCTAACTACGTATCTGTTAGACTGGCACGTCTAAATACGTATTTGTTAGACTAACACGTCTAACTACGTATCTGTTAGGCTAACACGTCTAACTACGTATCTGTTAGACTGACACATCTAACTACGTATCTTTTAGACTGACACGTCTAACTACGTATCTATTAGACTGACACGTCTAACTACGTGTCTGTTAGACTTGCACGTCTAACTACGTATCACGTCTAATTAGTTTGTTTAGACCACGTCTAACTAGCCAAATCTGATGCACCTATATAGAAATAATTAGACGACTTAACTTTATTCATATCTAAACATCATCAAAGATTAATTGATTAATATTTAACACTTTTCTGTTAATTAACTTTTTACTTAGTTTTCCAAAGAATTTTTTCTAAGTTAATTAACTCTTAATTTTTCCAAACATAATACTACAATCAAAAATCTGAAATAACTTAAATTAAATTACAATTATTATATTGGCAAATTACAAAATGGATGAAGGAGACTAATCTTATTTTATTTTGTTTAATATTATTTTTTTCAATTAGTAATTTTTTTATTATAAATTTAACTACAATAATTAAATTGTAATTAAAAACTTCATTATGAATAAAAATCGCAGTTAATACCTTCAAATTTAGGATGGGATAAAACTGTAGTTAAAAGTCACGACGGTTAACATAGTTAATATCATCAATTTTTACGGAATATATAAAATCGTAATAAATGGCTAAAAATTTTAACTGCAGTTTTATGAATGACCGTTAATAGTAAACTCAATTATTAACAACGATTTATATCGTTAGTGCTTAATAATTTTAAATTCAGTTTTTAAAAGTTGTCATTAATAGGGACTAAAATTAAAAAGTCTTAAAATCAAGTAGAGATTATATATATAAATAAATAAACGTGTATATATAAATGTTATTTTTTCTATATAATTCATTTATCCCTTTTCGAGCTTAGCGGTAAAAAGAGGTGAATATCTAAGGTCCACCGTCTTTGAAGTTTTGGGTTCGAGTCCGTCATACGACAAGTTCTGTTCGTATGTTTAAATTGATTGATTAGATTTGCGAGTTATTTGCTTAATCAACAAAGATTAGTCGTTCTCCGAAATAGAAGCGAAAATTCAAGATTTAAAAAATAAATTAGTTCAATTTTTTTTTAAAGTTGAAATATGAGATAAAGAAAATAATATTAATAAAGTGAGTGATTAATTATTAATAAATTTGATTGAAATTTATTTTTAATGTTTATTATCAAATTTATAAATGTATATATATAATTTATGATTATATATCAAATTATTATATAAAATAATATATTGATATATAAGGTAGAAGACTAACTATAATTTGAAAGATATAAACTTTGACTTCATATTATATATTAATTTAGGTATGTAAATATGATATAAATCATCAATTCTTCGTTTGCATTATTTTTCAAAATTTAAATGGGAATTAAGCATAAAAGATAATATTGTATAATAATTATAAATGTATATTCTCAATTAAATAATGTATAAAAATTATTATTAATATTATATATATATAATTTGAATATAATTTTTTGTTATAAAAATTATATTAATGAGACTATTTCGTGTTATATTTCTTTAAATGTGGATAAATTATTTATAAATATAATTAAATTATTTACATAATAATTATTTAAATGTAACTAATATAATAAAATCAAATCTTTAATAAATAATTTAATATATTTATTAATAGTTATAATGTATATAAAAAAATGTATTATATATAAATAATATTTTGTTATAAATTTATTTTATAAATTAATCAGTGATGAATTAGTTTAATACATTTACTAAGAATTAAATAATTTATACTTAACTATGAGAGAAAAATATTAATAAAATTTTCCTATTTTATATTTCTAAATAATTATTTTAAATACATGTAATATAATCGACTTTGTGAATAAAAAATATTTATATATATATATAAAGGAATTAATGTGGATAAATTATTTATAAATGTAACTAATATAATGAATGGAGTTAATTTTTTAATAAAATATAATATGACATAATAAATGTGTACTTTTATTATAGACTTATTTTATAAATTAGTTGGTGATGAATTAGTTCTACTCTAACTAATATAGAACTAATTTACTTATAATTAAATAATTTATATTTAATTAGGACAGAAAAATATTAATTTTAACTATACATAATTATTGATATAATATTTTTAAATAATTATTTTAAACATATATAATCAATTATTTTTAATAAATACAATTTATTTGTAACGACCGAAAACACCGTCGTTATTGAGAATTTCATCGTCACTAAAAATAAAAAGCATCGCCCCGCCATCCCTACATTTTCTGTAGCTAAAACATGGATGCTAAAATATGACCACATTAATACATTACCATCGCTAAAGGATACTATGTGATTTTTTTTACTAAATCTAATAATAACAAGAAAAAAAACTAAGAGTGACATTGAAATACAAATTTTTAATATAAAAATTCTCACATATATTCATAAATAAGCAAACATTACATTTAAAAAATTTAAAAAAATATATTTAATCAAATTACAATTCCCATATAAATTAGCAAATATTTAATCAAATTACAATAATTAATAAGTAATTTTTTTAAGAAGAATATTGTTCCTTACATGTTGAAGCTATAAGACTCAAGGACCTCTCCAACCATACTTAAGTTATGTGCCCATCAATCTTTTACCCAAATGATATGATTGAATCAATAACTTTTACCTAAACTAATTTTTAACTAATTAACTAGTATAAAAGAAACCCAACTAATTTCTTTCAATAAATTCTTGGATGATTATAAAATTTATTATATACATATTTCAATGTACCATCACAAAATAAGAAGAATTATAAATCAACTTACCTCATCACAGAACTCATGTTGCCAAGTTCATATAGACCACGTTTCTCCATTGTCTACAAAACAATAAATTGTAAGTTTTTCTAAATATTTTAAATAACAGAGTCTTCAATACGTAAGATATATATAAGATGATAAATGTATTATCTTAAAAAAAAGAACAAAATGAAGAAGGAATAGTAATTGAAGACAGTAAGTACATAAATATTTATATTACTAAGGAATAGAAGTCTTATATAAAGACAGTACTTTTAAAAATAAAAAGAAAATTATTAAGCAAATAGCTACACAAACACATAATTCATTACAGTATTATATACTTTTTTTTCCAGAATCATCCGGTTATACTAAAACTAAGTAATATATAACAAGATCTAACAAGCAAAATTGTGAAAGCGGTAAATATTTATTACACATTCCTACATAAATTATAAAGGATTATTCACTAACCTATCAAGTGAAAAATTAGTACGAAATTATGTTATATACCGCACAAGTGGATTTAATGCTGATTCCATCAAGATAGTCATACTATTCCTTAAAAAGAACATTTGTTCGAGTACTCCCGGCGCTCAAAAGCACGAATAATTTGAGAAAAATTAAGGCCGATAATTTTGGACCCAACACGAAAGCAAGGCCTAAACCGAACACGAAAAAATCAGGTTAGGATAATGTATTTTTTTGTTCGGGTCAAAATCAGGTTATCTGATTAATAAACATGTCAAAATCAGGTTATTTGATTAATAAACATGTCAAAATTGGGTTGAACTAAAATGACCCAAAGTAGACACGATAACTCATTTATAAATTTCTTTTGTTGAGTTTTAACTATTTTATGTTATTCTTTCCTATTCACTCACTCATTTTCTTTTGTAAAATTGTTATAAATGAATTTAAGATTTAACTTCATTTTTATTCTATGTTGATGTCATTTTAATTTGAAAAAGAGAGATCTGAATTAATTATATTGAGTTTGGTTCGAGTTGAGTTAGATAAATCGGGTGATACAAGTCAGGTTCGGGTCAATCATAATTAAACAGGTTAGGTTAGGATAAATCACAAATAAATTGGTCAAGTTCAGTTTAGAGATTTTGATCTAAATTACTAAACATGTCAAGTTCAGGTTAGTATTGTTAACCCGTTAACCTGCCAACTCAAACCTGCAACCTGAAAGTGACAAAATTGACACCCCTAAGAAAAATGTTAAAGATATATGTTTATATATAGAAGACACTAACTAAAACTATTTAAGATGTAATTAAACTGTTCAATCATACAAATAAAGTAACTAACCTGGACCAAATGATTTTGAACATTCTGCTCAAACAAACTAACAATAAAAATCAACCAAGTGTAATGGCTAAAACAAAAAATATAATGATTAAGTTGGTTTCTTCTAATACATCCTTCGCCTTTGCATTTTCTCTAAGAATACATATTAAACATATCTTCAGGTGAAAAAGAAATTTGTTTCAAACTTCAAATATTTCTGAGTGAGGTTGTACATGTTTTCTAAACCCTAACAAAGGAATATATAAATTAAGAGATAGTCATCTAAGTTTCATTTTTATGAAAAAAAAAACATTTTTGATAGTTTCTAATCAATGAATTACATTTTAATAAAATAGTTTGATAGTATTAAATAATTGTATAGAATAAATTTTAATAATTATATTTAGAAATGTAGATAAGAAAATAGAACTATATAGACCAAAACTACTCGCTAATTCTGGGAGAAACCATAAATGCCTTTTTCTTATAGCAAATGGGCTAGAATAATCTCTCGGTATATTTTCAAGAGCTACAAGATATAAATGAACCATATATTACATGCTAGTTAATAATTTAGTTTACAAATAACTTGAAAGTTAAAATAAATACAGAGGTATAAATACCTCTGATTCGCTAAATCCTTCTTAAAAGATTCACCACAAATTTCTTGCTCCACTAAACTATCACTATACATAGATTCATCGAGATAGAACAATAATCAAGTGAATTCAGAACGTACAACTCTTAATTTCACATTAAATTTAACTAAACACATTCTTGTAAAAATAATAATATCGCAGTCTATCCGCTAGAAATTTTTTGATGAACCAATTCAATCCTTATCAACTCAAAGATCCGTTATACTTCCTCATGAAAATCATGAAAATATTACTGTTAATTTAATTAATTAAATAGAAATGATATTTAGGCAAATAAAATTCAAATGTGAATTAATTGTGCAAGTGTGAAATTTGTGTTGAAGCGAAATTGACGAGATCATCCTTTCAAAACGTTGAAAGAAATAATAGACCACTTGATTTCATTCATACAGACGTGTATATTCTTGTTATGTGTATATTCTTAAAAGGAACACCAACACATGGTGGAGGAAAATACTTCATTACATTTATTGATGATAACACAAAATATTGTTATGTGTATATTCTTAAAAGTAAAGATGGAGGTATAGAGAAATTCACTCTTTATAAAAATGATGTTGAAACCCAACTCGGTAAAATAATCAAGGCGTTAAGAAGTGATTGATGAGGTGAATATGAATCACCTTTTGTCGAACTATGTTCTCAACATGGTATAATCTATGAGACAACAACACCTTATTCTCCTCAACATAATGATACGATTGAGTGGAAAATAAAACATTAAAAGAATTGATGAACTCACTTATATTAAGTTCTGGTCTATCATAGTCTAGCTAAGATAGTTGTACCATTAACTACAAAGGTAAAAGTTGGACCAATAACTGTTGATAGTATATTTATTGGATATGCACATAACAGTAGTTCTTATCGTTTTGTTGTATTTAAACCGGACATTCCGGATATTCATAAGAATACGATAATGGAATCAAGAAATGCACCGTTCTTTGAAGATGTACTTCCATACAAGTCCAATGAAGAAAAACGTTCTCCAAAAAGATTTATTGAACTAGATGAACAAAAAAAGAAAATGAAGTTGAGGTTGAACTTATACGAAGTAAACGAGCTAGAATAGAAAAATCATTTGGTCCAAATTTTATTACTTTCATGATGGAAATTAAACCTCAAACATATAATAAGGTAATTCCTCTGTCTGAAGGGCCTCAATGGAAAGAGGCAATTAATAGTGAGATATAATCTATCTTGCAAAACTATACGTGGGAACTAGTGGATCTACCTCCAGGAAATAAAACACTAATTTGCCGATGAAATTTCAAAAGGAAAATGAAAGGTGATGGATCAATTGATAAATATAAGACAGGATTGGTGATAAGAGGATATCGCCAACGAGAAGATCTTGATTATTTTGATTCATATTATCGAGTTACGAGAATAACTTATATTCGATTGATTCTTGTGATTGGCTCTTTGCGTAATCTAGAAGTTCATCAAATGGACGTAAAAACTACTGTTTTAAATGAAGATTTGGAAGAATAAGTTTACATAGATCATCTAATGGGTTTTTTACTCAAGGGCGAGAAAATAAAGTTTGTAAACTTATTAAGTATTTGTATGGCTCAAAACAAGCTCCAATACAATGACAAGAAAAATTTAACCATGTTATGATCTCAAGTGGATTCAAGATCAGTGAATATAAGAAATGTATTTATATTAAAGACACAAAAATGGTTACGACATTTTATGTCTTTATATAGATGACATACTTATCATTGGAAATAATGATAAAATGGTTAAATCCACTAAAGATATATTAAATTTAAAATTTGACATGAAAGATATGAAATTGAATGATGTGATTCTTAGAATCAAAAGTTATTAGAACATCAAAAGGGATAGTTCAAAGTCAATCGCATTATGTGGATAAGATTCTTAAAAAAATTGACAAGGATGATTCTGCATTGGCTAAACCTCCGATAGATACGAGTCAAGATCTATCTAAAAATTCTGGAGAGAGTGTGTCACAATTAAAATATTCTCGAATAATTGAGATTCTAATGTACTTAATGAGTTGTACAAGACCAGACATTTACTATACAGTAAGCAAACTAAGTAGATACACGAGTAATCCGGGTAATAAACATTAGAAAGCCATTGTACGATTATTTAGGTATTTGAGAAATACTCGTGATTATGGTCTGCGCTACACGAGACATCATTGTATTATCGAAGGCTACAATAATGCTAATTGGATTTCAGATATAAAAGATTATAAGTTAATAAGTGGATATGTATTCACACTTGGAGGTGCAATTATATCTTGGAAATATTCTAAAAAATTGTTATTGCTAGATCCACGATAAATTTTAATTTATAGCTCATGACAAGTGTGGTGAAAAATATGAATGACTATATTTATTCTTAGAAGATATTCCAATGTGGTCTAAGCATATACCAACATTTTCTATTCATTTTGATAGTCAATCTGCGATCGGACGAGTTAAGAGTCATATGTATAATGATAAATATAAACATATATGTCATATACATAATACCATTAGACAATTACCCTCTTCTGGAATTATCTCAATTAATTACGTTAAATCTAAAGATAATATCACAAATCTGTTAACTAAAGGGTTAAACAGAGAGTTGGTATTAAAGTCCTCACAAGGAATGTGACTTAAACCTAAAATATGTTAGTATGAAGGGAAACCTAGCCTATGATGACTAGAGATCCCAAGAACTAGGTTCAATGGGACAACTTAACTATACTAAATTTGGTAGATTGCTATTGGGAAAAAATCCTACGATAAAATAACATTTTGGAAAAGGATAAGCACAAAAAATTTTAATGATTCTTTGTGAACAAAGAGATCACCTATGAGATAGAGAAATGGGGCCCTTTTAAAAGTATTGCACGAATCAATTCTAGACCCTCTCATTAAACCAGGCGAGTTTTCACGGCCAAAATGAACACAATCATGAGAAATGACATGTAAAAATAATTCTATGTGAAAGTGTGTAATTGTTTACACAAAAGGCGGAATAGTTCAAGGACATTGAGTCTACTAATCGACTAGTAAAGTTATATACCTCCCTAAGGGAAGGTTCAAAAGGTTACACCTGCCTAATTTATGTAGGATTCAACTATTGAATCTTTCACCGGGTTAATCTTTCAATTTTCATTAATGTAGGAAAATGTTGGAATTAAACTAATTCTATTAATTCAATGGAAATGATATTTGTGATGAAATTCACACAAAATTCAAATGTGAATTAATTGTGATATTTAATCTAAATAAAATTCACACCTAATTCAAATTTGAATTAATTATGAAATTTAATCCAAATAAAATTCACACCAAATTAAAATGTGAATTAAGGTAAAATTAATCCAAATGAAATTCACATTAAATTCAATGTGAATTAAGGTGAAATTAAATCCAAATAAAAATAAATTTGTTAATTGTTACAGTTAACATTAATACCTTGAATGAGGCAATTAACAATTGTTGTTAATTGCAATTGTAACTATAAAATACTTATTGATGGATGTAACTTGCAAGGATAATGATTAGACAAACAATGATAACCATTAGATGGATGGATGATGGATTAGTGGTAGTTGAATTAAAGAATTGATTAATGGTTTTAAATATTCCTTCACTTTGTATTCCTCTAAATATATCATCTTATCATTTCTCATTCTAGAATTCCAAAAGTCTTTTCTATTCTTTGAGAGTGTTCTTTGTGAGCGTTCTTCGAGTTCTTGACTCGAGTAGTTCTCTTGAAAGTCGGTGATTGTGATTCATATAATTTGTCTAGTTCGCTGTTATAGTGTTTTTTATGCTAAACAAATTTCAGGTTCAATTGTACCCTGTGAAGCAACCACTCATGAAACTCTCCAGAACATACGAAGACGGTGAAACTGTTTTAAAGGAACTGTGATTTCACATGACTCAGAGCAAACGAGAAGACTTTTCTTCATTTTATTAGATCTGATTATTATGGATGATGAAATGATGACCATCCTTAAAGAAGGTCCGATAATGATCGTGAAAGAGAAAGGTGAATTGAAAACTGAAGATAGGAGAAGAAACAACCTAGACAACCATTGCATGAGACATATCTTTAAATCTCTGGACAAAAACACCTTCGGGAAGGCCAGAGATTGCACGACTGCAAAGGAAGCCTGGGAAACGGTGATTCATCTTCTTGAGGGAAACGAAATAAAAAAAGAAAACAAAATACTGGTGGCAACTCAGAAGTTTGAGAATATCAAAATGAGGCCAGGTGAAACTATGAAGGAGTTTAGTGATCGGTTCACAAATGTGGTGAATGAGTTGTCTACTCTTGGAAAGAAGTATGACAACAAGGAACCCATTGTAAAAGCATTAAGGTCTCTTCCTAGTTCTTGGGACATAAAAACCATGGTGATGCGAGAATCTAACTACCTCGAGCAAATGAAACTATACGATGTCTTTGAAGACTTGAAGGCATACGAGTTCGAGATGAGATCTCGAATCGAAGATGAAACCTCAACTTCAACTGAAACCAAAGCCTTGGTGACATCTTTGGAGCTAACCGTTCCGGCACCGGTTCAAACCGTTGAACAGTTTACCGAGGATGCGATGGCTATGCTTGCGAGAAAATTTGGAAAATTCATAAAGAAGAATCAACCATCAAACAACTACAACTAGAGTGATAAATCTAATGTTAGATGTTTTAATTGTAATGTTTTAGGTCACTATAGGTCGGAGTGCAGAAGACCAAGAAAAGATGACCAAATATCGGATGACCGAAGACCAGTTGACAACAACCAAAGAGGTGAACATCAACAATCCGGTGAAAGCAAGGATGTTTAGAAGACATTGATAGCCGACGATGGTGGGAGCTTGTGGGCTCATACCGACTCGAATAGAGATAATGAAGGATTCACATACCTCATGGATAAGGAGGAAGAGATATTTTATTTCTCATGTGAAGAGTTTACTAAAGAAGATCTAGTTGCTGCACTCAATGACATGGTCATTGAGTTTAAGAACCTGTCTGCTCTTGTACCAACCCGGCCGAATGTCCATACCGATCGACCAAGTAACTTCCAAACCAGCAAATCAAGTGGAACGAAGACTAATGAACCGATTAAACTATCTTATGAGAATGAGAAGCTCAAGGATACAGTTCAATCGTTAACTGAAGAAAATGAAAGATCAAAATATGTCATGGCTGCTTGGAAGAAGTCCAGTGCAGTCGTAAGCCAGATGTCAATCTACCAAAGACATCCCAAATGCAAGTTTGGTCTTCGATATAAAGGCGGTAAATCGGCTAACCGGAAACCTTCCAACGAGTTGAATCTCAACAAGAACAAGCTTCCATTAATAAGTTTTTTTAATAGTAGTTCAACCGATACTGAGGCAAGTCATGACTTAAAACTGGCTAAGGAAATTAAATATGTAAGTCCAACCGACACGGCAAAATGACTTCATCTTGAGAGAAGGAAAGAAAACCGGCCGGTAAGAAAAGAAACTGTAAACACTCATATAGAAAAAATCAACATTCACGACCACGACAAAATGAGGTATTGACTGGCAGACAAAGAGATGTCAAGCCAGGTAACGGTGAGATAATTAAAACTACTACTGGGAAAGTCATCCAATTAATTAAAGTATGGATTCCCAAGGGACTAATCAACCACAAACCCATGTAAATGTGGGTACCAAATAGGTGTAAATATTTATTTTTACAGATTAAGAAGAACAAGTGGCTAGGAAACTCGGAATGGTATCTGGACAGTGGTTGTTCCAGACACATGACCGGAAACAGCAGATTGTTAACCGATATTATTCAAGAAACCGGTGCAATGATCATTTTCGGTGATAACTCTAAAGGTAGAGTCGTGGGCAAGGGTAATATTGTCCATGGCAACTTAACTATAAGTAATGTACTTTTTGTTGAAAACTTGCATTTCAACTTGCTAAGTATTAGTCAAATGTGTGGTGTCGGATATACGGTTGAATTTCACAAACATGCATGTTTAGTTAAGAATTCTCAGGGAAGCGTTTTACTAACCGGAAATAGGTTAGGAAATATTTACAAAGTGGACTGGAAAACTAAAACTGAAAACCCGGTTTGCGTGATAGCTAAAAATGATTTGAACTGGCTTTGGCATAAATGGTTACACCACCTGAACTTCAAAAACATTAATGTTATTTGTACTAGAGAGTTAGTTCAAGGGATGCCCAACATGAAGTTTGCAAAAGATAAAGTATGTTCTGCATGTCAAATGGGGAAACAAATAATGACAACATTTAAAAGTAAGGGAATTATCAATCTAACCGATGTTTAGAATTGCTTCACATGGATTTATTTGGACCAGTTAGGGTCACAAGCCTAGGTGGTATGCACTATACTATGGTTGTCATTGATGATTACTCTAGATTAACTTGTGTGATATTTTTTTTTTGTAAAAATGAAGCTACTTCAAATTTGATTAACTTGCTTAGAAGATTGCAAAATGAGAAATCAATACGAATAAATAAGATTAGAAGTGATAGAGGAACCAAATTTACAAATAGTACATTAACTGTATTTCTTGAGAAATCCGGTATTATGCACGAGTTGTCTAGTGCTATAACTCCTCAACAAAATGGACTAGCCGAGAGAAGAACCGAACTCTCAAGGAATCCACAAGATCCATGATAGCCGATTTGGGTATTGCTCAAAAGTTTTGGGCCAAGGCTATCAATACTGCAAGTCATACACAAAACCGATTCATGATCAACAAAGGGCTCAATAAAACATCGTTTGAAGTATACTATGACAGAGTTCCTAACATTCGGTATCTTAGGATCTTTGGTTGTAAATGTTATATTCACATCAACGGAAAACATTATTTGACCGCTTTTGATGCTAAATCCGATGTCGGTATAATGTTGGGTTATTCGGTAGTCAGTAAGGCATATAGAGTATATAATACTAGGACATTAAATGTTGAAGAATCTTCGTATGTTATTTTTGATGAATCGGTTGAAAGCAATACCGCATCACCCCTTGATCTACACAATCGGTTGGAAAATTTAAATATTCAATTTTATGACGAAGATGAGGTTCCAGTTTTAGAAGGTTTGTTTATGACTAAGCGGTTAATGATGAGACTCAGCCGGATCAAGCTGCTTCATAGTAGGAAGTTGACACCTCAGAGTCCATTGAGGAAATCGGTCGGCTTGACTTTGTTCAGCCTACCGATGTGTCTAACCTTGATTAGATAATCGGTCGCTTGGAAGACATAACCGGACCAAACCTTAAAAGTAATAAAGATCATCCTCCTAAGCTTATAATAGGTAACTCCTCATCACCCACCAGAACTAAGCATCAACTTTTGGAAGAAAATTCAGCTTTCATATCACAAATTGAGCCGAAAATGTAGATGAAGCATTGTTAGATATCGATTGGATCTTAGAAATGAAAGGGAAACTGAATCAGTTTGAGAGGAATAAAGTCTGGCATCTAGTATCAAGACCGAAACATCAATCGGTTATATGAACAAGATGGGTGTTCAGAAATAAACTCAATGAAAACGGTATGGTTACAAGAAACAAGGCCAGATTAGTGGCCCAAAGATATAAATAGGAAGAAGGAATTGATTTTGATGAATCATTTGCTCATGTGGCCAGACTTGAAGCAATTAGATTTTTTCTTGCCTTTGCGGCTTTCAAAAAATTCAAAGTTTTTCAAATGAATGTTAAAAGTGCATTTTTAAATGGTCAGTTAAGTGAAGAGGTTTATGTTGAACAACCTTTAGGTTTTAAAAATCCAGAATTAATTAGCCATGTTGTGTATCGGCTGGATAAAGCCCTTTACGGTTTAAAACAAGCTCCTAGAGCTTTGTATGATTCTTTAACAAAATTCTTGTTCCATCATGATTTCACTATAGGTTCAGTAGATAAAACCTTGTTTAAATTTGAGAAAAAGGGACATATCTTACTTGTTCAAATTTACGTGGATGACATAATTTTCGGTTCAACCGATTCTAATCTATGTGACAAGTTCTAAAAAATGATGACCGACAAATTTGAAATGAGTATGATGGGGGAGTTGAGTTTCTTTCTAGGTCTCCAGGTTCAGCATATCGAGGGAGGAACATTCATCAACCAATCCAAATATACAACTGAATTACTATAGCCGCCACTCCAATGAGTTCATCGATTAAATTAGACAAAGATGAGGACGGTCAAAGAGTAGACATTACTGCTTACCGAGGGATTATCGGTTCACTATTGTACTTGACAGCTAGTCAACCGGCCATCCTGTTTGCGGTCGGAGTATGCGGAAGATTCTAGGTCAATCCTAAACAATCTCACTATACCGCGGCCAAAATAATATTAAAATATCTAAAGGGGACTCAAGATGTGGGACTGTGGTATCCAAAGGATTCCAGTTTCAACCTAACTAGCTATTTTGATACAGATTACGCAGGTTGCAAAATAGACCGAAAAAGTACCAGCGGTACATGCCAGTTCTTGGGTGACCGACTTGTTTCCTGGTACATCAAGAAATAGACTTCGGTTTCTACTTAAACCACAAAGGTAGAGTATCTTGGGGCCGGAAGCTGTTGTGCTCAACTCCTCTGGATCCAACAACAACTGAAGGACTTTGGAATAATTGTTGAGGAATCTCCGATCTTCTGTGACAACACCAGCGCGATAGCTATTACATACAATCCAGTGTTGCACTCAAGAACAAAGTATATTGATATCAACATCATTTCATCCGGGAGCATGTGCAGCAGAAGCACATCCGGCTAGAATATGTCTTGACCGATCAATAAGTAGTCGACATCTTTAAAAAGTCACTACATGAAGCTAAGTTCTTTTTCTTTAGAAAAATATTAGGACTTGCTGATAGTAGTCAACTTCTGCCTTAAATGCTTCTACATGTTTTCAAAAACATTTTTCTCATGAAAACCAGGGCATGGTCTTAGGGAAAAGTTCATGCTTCTCAAATCATGCTCTTGGAACTTTTTGATAACTGATCGAATATCTTTTTAAAAATCTGTATTGCATTTAAAACCTATCAGAATTTTATCCGTTACGTGCATGAAAAATCAATGGGATAAAAATTCAAGTATGTTAAACCGGACAGTTGTCTCCAGTGGAGATTGGTTAAATCAACTTACAAAATTATTTGTACACAAATCAAGCGGTTCAAGTGATTTGAATAAAACAGATGGAATTGTTTTCTAAACTGAATAACTACTGACTAACCAGCAGTACTTATTTAAAATAAAATAATCTATCTCGAAAAACCGGTCATGAAAAACCAACCGTTTATGTAAATCTTAATTTCAGTTAGTTTATTCTCCGGTCAACATGGGACAGCTGGACATTGTTTGTCATGCATACTTAAAAATAATCATGTGAAAAAGGAATGAGTCTAAATCTCAAACAACGTGAAGACACGTGTCTATCATTGTTAAAAGAAAGACCAATACTCCACCTAAACAATATGTTTTGAAAATCTAACAAATATTTTCCTCTCATCATTACTTTTCTTAGAAATAACAATTATATCTAACTTTCAGTATAATACCACTAGATATGCTAACCGATCCCTGGACATTTAAATACCACAACCCTTCTCATTTGAAAACACACTTTCTATCAAAAATAAGAAAAGCATCAAGAAAAAATGCTTTGCTTTCTTGCAAACAAAGTTCTTCTTGTCGACTTCGAATCGGTTTCTCAATCTGAAGACGTTAAAATTCAATGTCTATTTCGATCTCTTGAAAGATTCGGTCTACGAAAATTCTTGGAGGACCGATACGTTATTGAATACAATGTAGTCAATGAATTTTTCAGCACCGCCAAGGTCATTCAGGAGGACATTATCTTTGCTGAAGTCCACGGCAAAACCTTCCTCTTTAGTGAGATAGACCTTGCACTGAGTTGCGGTCTTCTCACTGAGGTATTTACCGATCTTACCTTCTCTCCAATGATCATCAATGAGATGCGACATCATTTTTCTACTTTTATGACTCCGATAGACACTTGAGGACCCAAGAGCTCCCTTCAAAATGAGTTCAAAATTCTGAGTGAAATACTGGGCAAGAATGTTCTCACCAAGGCAAACACTCAAAGTTACACCTAGAAAACCTTCGAAATGATGGTTTCCATCACCAAAGGCACTTCGGTGAATTGGTCTCGGATCATATTCAACAATCTGAAGAAGATGATCATCTCTAACAAAGGACAAACCGGTTATGCTCCCCAGGTATGCGATATGTTCTTTGACATCAACGTCTATCTCGGCCCAAGTGCCACCCTCTACCCGAACCAGCTGCTGACAAAGGATAGGATCCAAGCATAGCTTCATCGGTTGGACAAAGCAAAAGCCAGAAAAACTTCGGCTATTGGTCCATCCCACTATTAGTTCTAGGATCCATATGTTTTAAAATACCGATTATTTTGATGGTTTTTCAGTTATGTAGGTTATCAGTTTTAATTGAATCCGTTCTTAAAAATTCGGTTTAATTATTAAATGCTTAATTTCTAACCGGGCATACAATCAGGGAGATCCTACTGCTTCTCTCATTTCAAACCGAACACTTCAAAAACAAAAGTTGTTTTTCAAGCAATGCTTATATTTAAAAACTTTTCAAGAATCTTGACAGGTCAATATAGGACATTCTACGTTACACTTTCCCAAGACACCTTTCAGAAAAAAGGAACATTTTGTCCAAATTTCAAAAAGCATTCACTTTGGAAATATTGATAAGATATTTCATAACGGAAAAATTCTTTCAATAAATGAAGACATTAAATGCTTTCAAAACCATTCACTTATTTAAGGAACCCTTCATCACAAACAAAAATCACAACATTTTTGGTCTCTCTCTAGACAAAAACTTTGTTCTCTCAAAACTATCAAGATGGACTCACACCTTTGATCATCCCTAATTATTGATTTCGATTCTTCTTTAACCTCTAGTATAAGAGGAATCATCTTTGAACCTCTCGTCGACTCCGATCTGCGGAAGTTCTTGGAAGGATCCGACTCCATTCTAGATTCTGAAGTAACCAAATTCTTTGATCATGCCGCTACAAGGGAAGATGGAAGAATTATTGTTTTTATGCAACACATACTCCTCCTGATCTTTGAAGAATCATTTGCTGAATTCTTTGACTTTTCATCCGAAGGCTTTTCGGATTTTCCCCCTCCTTTCGTATCTGCACATGAGGAGTTTTCATACTTATTCTCCAACACTTCTAACACGGTCGACTGTCACGGTTTCAAATCCGACATTGCCCTTATTTTGAAATCTTCCACGACATCATCCAACGATCCATCTTGGGACATGTGACAAATCAGTTTTACACTCGGTAGGTGTATGAAATGATGATTGCAATAGCCTGCAACACACCCATCAACTGGGCTTCTCTTATCTTCAATAACTTGAAAAAGTTGATTCAATCCTCTAGAAGATGGATCGTCTATGCGCCTCAGATTAGATGGTACCTTCGTTCTATCACTCTAGTCCCATGACCGGGAACACTAGTTAGTCCGGCCAACATTCTGACCGAAGAATCGGTGGAAAGATGGATTTAGAGAATAGAATTTATGCCTTAAGAATTTTTATGTATTTAGCTGGTTTTAATCTACAACAAATCATTTTGATGTACGACCGGTTGTTATATCTAACCGGACTATGTTTTCATTTTAAAAGAAACCATTTAATTTAAATGAATGTGCATCATCTTTCGGTTCATTTTTTTGGTTCATTTTTATCCGGTTCAGCTTATTCGGTTCATTTCAAATTTACCTCTTAAAACTTACCATGAAATACCTTTACCGCACATTGTTTACCACCCGCATTTACCGTTGGGTTTTACCGCCAAAAAGTTACCGCAGTAACTTTTGGAGGGAAAGTTGGCGCCTTTTTATTGAAAGGATGTGACGGTTTGGTGATATAACTGCCACGTCCATCATATATATAAAGAGATCTTGAAGTTGAGTTAGGTAAATCGGGTGAAATAGGTCAGGTTCGGGTCAATCAGAAATAAAGAGGTCGAGTTCGGGTAAATCACAAGCAGTTTAGAGATTTTGACCTAAATTACTAAACAGGTCAAGTTCATGTTAGTATTGTTCAACCCGTCCACTTGCCAACTCAATCCTGCAACCTAAAAGTGACCAAATTGACACCCTAAGAAAAATATCAAGGATATATATTTATATATAGAAGACACTATCTAAAACTATTTAAGATGTAATTGAACTATTCAATCATACAAATAAAATAACTAACCTGGACCAAATGATTTTGAACATTCTGCTCAAACAAACTAACAATAAAAATCAACCAAGTGTAATGGCTAAAACAAAAAAATATAAAGATTAAGTTGGTTTCTTCTAATACATCCCTCTCCCCTGCATTTTCTTTAAGAATACATATTAAAAATATCTTCAAACATATGGTGAAAAAGAAATTTTCTTCAAACTTCAAACATTTCTGAGTGAGGTTGTACATGTTTTCTAAACCCTAACAGGAATATATAAATGAAGAGATAGTTGATAGATACTAATCAATTAATTACATTTTAAACTAAGTTGCTTTTCTACTAAGTTGCCTTTCTATGAAAAAAACATGTTTGATAGTTTCTAATCAATGAATTACATTTTAATAAAATAGTTTGATAGTATTAAATAATTCTATAGAATAAATTTTAATAATTATATTTAGAAATGTAGAAAAGAAAACAGAACTATATAGATCAACCTACTCGCTAATTCTGGGAGAAACCATAAATGCATTTCTCTCATAGAAAATGGGCTTGAATAATCTCTAGGCATATTTTCAAAAGCTGGAAGATATAAATAAACATTGCATGCTAGTTAATCATTTAGTTTACAAATAACTTGACAGTTGAAATAAATACAGAAAATACCTTTGATTCGCTAAATCCTTTTTAGAAGAATCATCACATATTGCGTACTCCACTAAACTATCACTATACCTAGATTCATCGAGATAGAACAATAATCAAGTGAATTCATAACGTACAACTCTTAATTTCACATTAAATTTAATTAAACACATTCCTGTAAAAATAATAATATCGTAGTCCATCCGCTAGAATTTTTTTGATGAACCAATTCAATCATTATCATCTCAAAGAACAATTATACTTCCTCATGAAGTTCATGGAAATATTACTGTTAATTTCATTAATTAAATGAAAATGATATTTAGGAAAATAATTCACATAAACTTCAAATTTAAATTAATTTTGCAAGTGTGAAATTTGTGTTGAAGCGAAATTGATGAGATCATCATTTCTAAACGTTGAAAGAAATAATAGACCATTTGATTTCATTCATACAAACGCGTGTGATTTAAAAGGAACACCAACACATGGTGGAGGCAAATACTTCATTACTTTTATTGATGATAACACAGAATATTGTTATGTGTATATATTCTTAAAAGTAAAGATAAAGGTATAGAGAAATTCACTCTTTATAAAAATGAGGTTGAAAACCAACTTGGTAAAATGATCAATTTGTTATGAAGTGATAGATGAGGTGAATATAAATCATCTTTTGCCGAACTATGTTCTCAACATGGTATAATCTATGAGACAACAACACCTTATTCTCCTCAACAAAATGGTATGGCTGAGTGGAAAATAAAACATTAAAAGAATTAATGAACTCACATCTATTAAGTTCTGGTCTATCATAGTCTAGCTAAGATAGTCGTACCATTACCTACAAAGGTAAAAGTTGGACCAAAAATTGTTGATTGTATATTTATTGGATATGCACATAATAATAATGTTTATCGTTTTCTTGTATTTAAATCGAACATTCCGGATATTCATAAGAATACGATAATGGAATCGAGAAATGCATCGTTCTTTGAACATGCACTTCCATATAATTCTAATGAAGAACATCATTCTCCAAAAAGATTTCTTAAACTAGATGAACAAGAAAAAGAAAATGAAGTTGAGGTTGAAATTATACGGAGTAAACGAGCTAGAATAAAAAAATCATTTGGTCCAAATTTTATTTTTTGTAGGATGAAGGGGTGTGTAAAGGGATAACATTGCAAAAATAAAAAGATAACGGTGTCTACAAAATCGTGAGAAGCACCCTAGGTCAAAAAAGAAAAAAAAATATAAAGGAAGAAGTTGCCAAGAAAAAAGGGAAGAAGTTGCAAACAAAGAAGGATTCAACCGTGAGCATGAAGGCTTGGTCATTTTTAATTAAAAATTAAAATGACCAAGTATTACATCATTTATTAATTAAAGCTTAAATCCCATTGGATATCACTTAACATTTATCAAGTGGAGAGTGCTCCATTTAAAATATTTTGACATATTTTAAAATGGAAAAATCTTTCCAACGTCAAGGGTGTTAAGTGGGATTTTGGGCCCTACGTTTTCCCTTGTGAATTCCTTAGAAATACCCCTCTTAACATCCTAGAAAAATGACATTCACCTTCATCTTATACCTTCTCTATTAGGTTGCACATTTTATTCTCTAAAAAATCTGTCCTCTTTCTTTTATAATCTAACCAAGAGCTCCAACTAGTTTTGTTGGGTCATAAGCCTCTTGTTTAGAATTTTCATTCCTCTTTGCAAAGAAAGCAGCCCCATTGTAAGCTTCTTGGCACAAAGTTTATTTATTTATTTTTATTGTTTATTTCTTCTATAACATAAATAAAATATTTGCATAAGTTTACAATAAATACTGTTTTGGTTTAGTCTATTTTTTTCCTACTAGTACATAGTGTATATATTAATTTTTTTTAAGCAAAACAAAAAGTAAAAAAAAATTATTTTGATTTATTTTTGTATAGAATTAGATCTAAGATTTACTTGTATATGATTAATAATGTAATTAGGTTTAAAAGAGAGGAAAAGAAAAGATATAAAAAAAAATTGTTTTGATTTAATTCATCATTTGCATGATATTAGAATTAGGATATAAGACTTTCTGGAAATTTTTATGCAATTGTGATCTATTTGGATCACCAAATAGTTTGTTAGCTAGGATTATGTGAAAACCCACCCGTCATTTTCCAGACGATGCTTGCCCTGCTGCAATTGCTGTTGAACCAGGATACCGGCGCTTTCCAGACGACGCTCCCTCTGCTGCAACTGCTGCTGAACCAACCTACTGACGCTTCATAGGCGACGCTTGCTCTACTGCAGCTGCTGCTGGACCAGGATAATGACGCTTTCCATCCGACGCTTGCTTCCTTTCTTCAGCTTTTTGGCTTTTATTTTATATTTATGTATAGCTTTAGGTTTGTTTTTTCTTTTGCTTTTTTATTTTGAATTTTGAATTTGAGGTTTGTGGCTTGTTTGATCCTAGGTTAGAAAAAAAATTAAAATTAAACCCTAACTAAAATTGAACCTAACCCAAACTTAGACTTAGGACTTTTTTTTTGAAATTTTTTTAAAATAAAAACCCAAAAAAATAAAATAAAATTTTAGACCCTTAAATTATTCACTAAAGTTCTTGAAAATTAATCTAGTCTTAGGCCAATTAATTTTTTATTAATAACTTGTCAAGTTTTGATTTTTAGGATGACTTTATGTGTAGGTTATTTGATTTAGTTTTTCTTTTGTATTTGTTTATTCTTTCTTTTTTTGTTTATCTCATGCAAACCCTTTAAATGTTTAAAATTGAAAAATTCTAAAATATAAAGTGTAAGAAATTTGAAAAAAGGCCAAAATTAATTAGTAGAGACCTTAGGGGCGTTGTGGGACATAGCGTTTAAAAAACTCTTTCCCACACGTAACCAAACGCCGAACTCACATCTCTTAATTTCCTAATTTTTGAAATTAGGTGGAGACTCTCTAGTCGTGAGAATGAATTATATTGAAAAAAGTTAAAGTAGGCCTATGACATACTTCCCATTAAAAAACTCTCAATCTCTCCCAGATTCGACGAGAAGGTAAGATATGGAGTTGTCTATAAAGCCTCATTTTTTAAAACTTAAAATTTTCAAACATTAAAATTAATTACCCTCACGTTTTCAAAATAAAATTTTTAAAGAGCGTCACAAAATTTACAAACTAGTCGATCAAAAAGTTTTCAAAAAATCGATCACAGTTTTCTAGCGACTCTGCTTGGGACATTCGACGTTTGACTCCAAAATAATTTTGGCAAAGTATTTAAACTTTCTTACGCTTTAATTCATACTCCAAGATCACATTACTTGATTATTTGCATGAGACTTAGAGCTCCAATGTGAAGGTGTGTGGGTATACATCGTGATAGGATCGGCTTTATCGATAGAGACGGGGGTCTGGCTAAGGATGAAGGCTTTTGAAAAACAGTTTGAAAGAAATCTTGTTAGGGATTTAATTTTCTTTCTATTCTACGCAAACTTGTGTAAACACTTGAAACAGATTCAAGGCGGAATTGTTTACTTGGGTTTGAATAACAAGATGAAATATGAAAAGATGACAGAAAAGAAGAACACAATAGTTTGTTTATGGATGTTCGGAGAAATTCTCATACGTCACCCCTTCTTTCAACCACCGGAAGGATTCACTATAAGATGATTATAATCAAATACAGTTTACACACACACTTAGATCACTATTGAACAGAACACTTTCTATTCAATTACAAGATGAAGAATATCACTCAGCTAAAGGTGTTTTGATTCTAGCTTTCTCTCTCGATTCACACACAGTACAATTAGAAAGAAGCTTCACAATATTCAAAGGCTTGAACTCTCTGTAGTTTCAGTAAGCAAGATTGGCAAACAAAACGGTAAGATTAGGTGCTTCTTCCGTTGTCCTTAGGATTGGTTAAATATTGAGCAGGAGCTAACGGTCGAAACTTTAAGAATGATACGTGGCACTCTTCCATTGGCAAGCCTCCATTTTACACAGCAGGTTCTAAGCACAAGGATCATGGCCGTACAGAACTGGTAGTGCGACGAATATTCCATCAGAGATGTACCTACAAAACAAGTAATTTGAGGAAAATTCTCTTACGTGGCATTCCTTAATTGGATGCGTATAGCTGTTGTACTAATCTTCACTAGAAAGTGGAGCAGAAGTAGGGTACAGCTATAGCACGTGGGTAGGAGATATGCTAGATTCAAGCGTAGTGCTTAACCTGAGCATTAGACGTATTTCAGTTAGATGGATTGTGAAAATCAGTCTAATGAAATAGGTCATCTCCTTCTAATAGAAAAACGTCTATTAGACCGCCTGGTCTAATAGAATTAGACTCGCGTCTAATTACAATAACCATTAGACTGGCACGTCTAACTCCACTGAGTTAGACTGTACGTCTAATTCCGGTTCTACCTCAGACTTGTCTGAAGGAGTTAGACGCACGTCTAACTTTCATTAATTAGACCACACGTCTAATTATTCAATAACCATTAGACTGCACGTCTAACTACACTGAGTTAGACTGCACGTCTAATTCCGGTTCTACCTCAAACTTGTCTGAAGGAGTTAGACACACGTCTAACTTTCATTAATTAGACCACACGTCTAATTATTCAATAACCATTAGATTGCACGTCTAACTCCACTAAGTTAGACTGCACGTCTAATTCTGGTTCTACCTCAGACTTATCTGAAGGAGTTAGACGCACGTCTAACTTTCGCATCAATTAGACTACCTGTCTAATTACAAATATATTAGACTACACGTCTAACTCCGATGAGTTAGACTGTATGTCTAATTCTATTAGACTTACGTCTAATTCCGTGTATTCATTAGACCATCCGTCTAATTCTTTACATCTATTAGACTACACGTCTAACTCCAATGAGTTAGACTGTACGTCTAATTCTATTAGACATATGTCTAATTACGTGTATTCATTAGACCATCCGTCTAATTCTTTACACGTCTATTAGACTACACATCTAACTCCGATGAGTTAGACTGTACGTCTTATTTTATTAGACTTACGTCTAATTTCGTGTATTCATTAGACCATCCGTCTAATTCTTTACACGTCTATTAGACTACACGTCTAACTCCGATGAGTTAGATTGTACGTCTAATTCTATAAGACTTACGTCTAATTCCATACAATGAAGGTCAAAATCGGTCTAATGATCCTCATTAGATCCAAGTCTCATAACATATCATCTCAATACACCTGTATCAAAACTCATAAATTATTTCATCATCAAAATATCAGTGGTTAAATTATTTCAACACTTAGTCAAAATAATTTGACCCAACACATCGTTGGATGAAGCTCACACATCTATATTTTATGTGCTAAGGGTAGTCAATGTGAATGAAACCCTCAACCTTTGCCTTGAAGGCTTTTGTGTGATTTGAGAGTTGAGAAAACACTAGGAAAAAACTCGGATTAACCCTCTCTTCTTTTCAAATATCCCCTACTATTGAAAATGAGGGATTTTGAAATAGCGGTGAGGGGGATGTCCAATTGAGAGCTCCCCATACATCGAGAGATCCCTTTTGGGATAGTATCCTTGTCGGTGGAACAACTCTCTCTTAAGCCATTTCCAACTTTAAAACAAAAATCCAAAAAGCCAATTCTACCAAGTTGTTGCCTCGTCTCGTCCTGGTGAGCAACAAAGCCACGTCACAAAACCCTTTACTTGACTACTATATATGATAAATACATGTATGCATATAGATATTTCTAGACGCTCAGTTTATCCATTCAATATTTTAAAATTTCATAAAACATGTGAACAATTTCGAAATTTTGAGGCTAAACCTAATAGTTTTAAAGGAGTAAAATTGAAGAAACCTAGAAAATCTAAAAGAGGAATCTAATGTAACTAGTTTTCTTTCTTTGTGTCTTTACTACTCAGATTCTAAGCGTAAGATATAATCAAGAAAGATGCGTGAGGCGCAAAGACGGTCAAGAGAGACGCATAAGGCGCAAAGACGATCAAGAAAGACGAAAAGACTTGAAGATTCTAAGACTTACACTAGATTTCTTTATGCTTGAAATGTAAATCTCTTTATGAAGATGTATGAGCGACAATGTAACGAAAGAATGAGGGGTGCTTACTTTCTTTTCTTATTTTATTTTATGACTTGAGTTTGTGATTTTATCCATAACACTTAGGATTTTAATAAAATAACTCATTCTATTTTACTCATCATTTTCTACATGTGATATATTGTGAATGGGTAAATTGAGCGTCTATTTTGTGTTATGGATTATGTGCATACGAGCAACGCAATGCTTGTTTTATTTGATAAAGGGTTCGAACTGACTTTGTTCTCTTGAACACAACATACTCATATTCATCATTAATTACAATGACTAACACACCAAGAAGGTTCAATGAGTCATTCTGTCTAAAGCTAGACGATCTTTGAGATATGTTGATATAATTGGGGCAATAACTTGAAGAACTCACCGCAAAAATCGAAACTTATGCGACAATCGAACCCCTTAATCTGAAAAGTTTACAACAAGAATGGAAAGAGAATGTAGGGCGTTCATGGACTGTTGGAAAGATGCTGAAAGGTCTATTTAAAACAAGAGGCAGGCAAGCACGTTAAACTTAAGGACAAAATGTTCATCAAGAGAACCCATTTCTCCTAAACAAAGTCAACAATCATCACAAGCAAAGAGTTCCACTACTGATCCACCTCGTAGAAAATTTGACGACTTGGGGATGTCAATGTCGATGGCCTTAAGGAACTTGTTGCAGAAGATGTTGATTCAAACGTTAACACCGGAACCTAGGAGAGAAGTAATGGGAAAGTTCACAAATGAGTGGTGCGGATATCACCAGACTAGAGGGAATTCCACTAATTGTTGTTTCCCTCTCAAACAGAAGATTCAAGATCTGATCGACGCTAAGATCATCCCAGTACCTAAGGTTAAAACCAACTGATGACATCACAGACGGCGAGGAGGAAGATCCGTACTTGACGAAACATGCATTCACTAAAAACAATTCGAACTTAAAATATATCCTTTCTAAATTTCATTCACATGCAGAACATTATTTTAATAACTCTAAGTCTGTGGGCACTTTGAACAATGATTTTAACAATGAAGAAGAAACTTTTGATTACATGTCTTCCGATGAAACGTTTAAATTAGAAATGACCTATGAGATGAGGCAATATTTAGATAAACAAGAGGAGAACTTTTCCACTTCAGAAGAAACAATTGAAATAAATCATAACACATAAGAAGATCCTCAGATTGTTTAAATCGGAAAAAGTTTAAATGATTTAGAACGAGAAAATCTGACTAAACTTTTAAAAGCAAACAAATATGTTTTTGCATGGTCTTATAAAGATATGTCAGGCATTGATCCAGAAATCATCCAACACCACATACCACTTTATGAAGACGCAAAACCGGTGAAGCAGAAGCTCCGAAGAATGAAGGTAGACATCATGGACAAGTTCAAAGAGGAAGTTCAGAAACAGCTTGACGCATGATTCCTCGAAGTGGTAGATTACCCAAAGTGGATCGCCAATGTAGTCCTAGTCGCAAAGAAAGATGGAAAGATTCGAGTGTGTGTAGACTATCGAGATCTCAACAAAGTAAGCCCTGAAGATAGTTTCTCACTACCACACATCGATGTGCTAGTGGATCATGCAGCAGTCCATCAACTCCTATCATTCATGGACGAATTCTCAAGATACAACCAAGTACCGATGGCTCTAAAAGACAAGGAGAAGAAAATGTTCATCATAAAAGTCAGAACATTTTGTTATCGAGTCATGCCTTTCGGGCTGAAGAACGCAAGAGCAACATATCAATTAGCTGCCACGATGATTCTTCATGATATGATCCACAAGGAGGTAGAAGTCTATGTCGACGAAATGATTGTCAAATCAAAAGATCGAGAAGGGAACATCCAAAATCTTATCAAATTCATACAACGCATCAGGAAGTTCCAACTTAGGCTCAACCCAAAGAAGTGCACATTTGGAGTGACAGCAGTAAAGATGCCAGACTTCTTAATCACGCAAAGAGGAATTGAGGTTGATCTAAGAAAGATATAATCGATCACGGCAATGCCACCTCAACGAAGCGAGAAAGAAGTGCGAGGCTTTCTAGGAAAGATCCAGTATATAAGTCGATTCATAAACAGGTTAACTATGATATGTGATCCTTTGTTTAAACTTTTAAAGAAAAATGAAAGATTCGTCTGGGATGACGCTTGTTAGAACGCATTCGAGAAGATAAAGGGATACCTCAAGAATCCTCCTATTCTGATTGCACCAAGACCAGGCGTACCACTAATCCTATACTTAACAGCCACGGAAAACGCAATGGGTAGTCTACTAGCTCAAGAAAACGAGGAAATGACGGAAGTCGCAGTCTACTACATAAGCAAGCGCATGACAGGCTACGAACTTAATTACTCGCTAGTAGAAAAGGTGTCTTAGGACCTAGCTTGGGTCACCAAGAGGCTAAGGCATTACTTGCAAGCCCACACAGTCAAGTTAGTATCAAGACTTGATCCAATTCGTCATTTATTCCAGAAAACGCTTTTGTCGCCAAGATTAGCTAAGTGGATGATGATGATATCGGAGTATGACATCGAATACATAGTTCAGAAATTTATCAAGGGAAGCATTGTAGCAGATTTTCTTGCAGACTAACCAATCGAAGTTGAAGATAACGAGGAGTTAGCATTCCCAGACGACGAAGTGATGACTATTAACCCTACAACCTGGAAGCTATTATTGGATGGAGCTTCAGGAAAACAAGGCTATGGCATCATAATACTACTCATCGATCCTATGAGAACATACAACCCAATCTCAGTCAAGCTCGAATATCAAGTGACGAACAATGAAGCAAAGTAGGAAGCATGCATCATTGGCTTGAAGATTGCTCATGAAAAAGGAGCGAGACGTCTAGAAGTAGAAGGAGGCTCGAACTTAGTCATTTCACAGGCTAATGGTGAATGGAAAGTCAAAGGAGAGAACCTCAAGCCCTACCATCAACACTTATCGAATTTAATGGAAAAGTTTGAACATGTAACATTCACACATGCTCCGAGAAGTTAGAATCGATTTATAGACACTTTGGCCACGTTAGCAGCCATGATGCAAATCTCGGAAGGAATCAAAATCAAGTCTTTGAAGATTTGTTAGAAAATAGAAACGAGACTTTGAGAAGAGGACGATTGCCAACACCGAAGTGGAGCCCAAACCTTGGTTCGAACCTCTACAGAAGTACGTTGAGCATGGAGAGTATCCTTCACACTTCCAAAAGAAAGAGAGGAGAGCTCTACGTCAATATGCAACCAACTACGTGCTACTCGCAAGAAAGCTATATCGATGCTCTTTTGACGGTCAGAACATGTTATGCATCGACCAACCTCCAACATCATAGATTATGGAGGAAGTACACGTAGGAACATGTGGCCCACACATGAACGGATCAACACTCACTAAGAAGATCCTTCGCTTTGGCTATTACTAGTAGAACATGGAACGAAAATGTGTAGAATATGTTAAGAAATGCCATCAATGTCAAGTTTACGCGAACTTGAAACACACCCCAGCATCTCTACTGTACAACATGACCTCACCATGGTCATTCTCGACATGGGGAATAGATATAATCGGAAAAATCTATCATCACGTTGTAAACGGACACGAATTCATCCTTGTATCTATCGAAAATTTTACAAAGTGGGTCGAAGCTCAATCATACAAGGTGCTCAAGTCATCACATGTTGCCAAGTTCATACGCAACAACATCATTGCACGCTATAGAGTTCCTCAAGCATTGATCACAAACAATGGTGGACACTTTCGAGGAGATGTACTCAAAGTACTAGATGAATACATGATTGAACACCACAAGTCCTCACCTTATCGTCCACAAACGATTGGCGCAGTAGAAGCAGCCAACAAGAAGATCATCACCATCATCAAGAAGATGACTCAGACGTACAAGGATTGGCACGAAAAGTTGTCATACGCCCTCTAGGGCTACAGAACAACCATTCGAACGTCAACAGGAGAAACGCCGTTTGCATTGGTCTACGGAATTGATGCAGTGCAACCTATCGAATTCGAAGTCCCCACTCTAAGAGTTTTACTCGAGATGCAAGTAGTGGAAGAATATTGGTGTAAGTCACGTTACAACCAACTAGCTCTTATGGAAGACAAGAGGTTAGACGTGTTATGTCACACACAATCATACCACAGAAGAATGACTAGAGCTTTCAATAAGAAGGTGAAACCTAGGAACATTCAAGAAGGCGATTTAGTCCTAAAGAATAACTTACGGATACTAGACCCTAGAGGGAAATTCCAAACACCATGGGAAGGACCCTACCTCGTCAAGAAGGTCTTTTCAGGCGGCGCCACGAGATTGACCACCTTGGACGGAGAAGAACTATCATCACCCTTCAATGTCAACATGCTCAAAATATTCTTCGTCTAAAGCATGCATGTTGAATCCCATACAACTAAAGTTTATAACTCACAAGTTGTTAACTACGTGAGACCTGATCTCTCTCGAGAGTACGTAGGCAACTCATCTAGGGTGTAGTCACCACTATCAATTATCGAAAAAAATTGATAGACATTTCGCATTACATGCATTCATTACATACACTAAAGTTCATAACTCAAAAGTTGTGAACTACATCAGACCTGATCTCTCTCGAGAGTACGTAGGCAGTCCATCCAGGGTGTGGTCACCACTATCAATTATCGATAGAAATTGATAGACATTTCACACCACGTGCATTTATTTCAAATACAACCAAAGTTCATAACTTCACAAGTCGTGAACTAGGTCAGACCTGATCTCTCTCGAGAGTACATAGGCAGCCCATCTAGGGTGCGGTCACCACTAACAATTATCGATAGAAATTGATAGACATTTCACACCACATGCATTCATTACACATACAACCAAAGTTCATAACTTCACAAGTTGTGAACTACGTGAGACCTGATCTCTCTCGAGAGTACGTAGGCAACCCATCCAGGGTGCAGTCACCAGTCAATTATTGAAAGAAGTTGATAGACATTTCATTTCACATCACATCGCATACATTCATTACATATACATCAAAAAGGGAGTTAATCATACACTGAGTTGACTCCTAAACAAAAACTCCTAGTCAACATTAGGGGTATTTTTATTAAAATAAAAATGACCACAAGATCCTCATAGAGACCCACTTGAAGAAAATATAATGGCCCAAAACTAAAGTATTTTTTCTCTTTGACTTAGGATCTCAACGTTTTCACAAAAATTCAAACAAACATTTATCACAAACAATGTGCATCGGAATTACGTTGGACCTGAATTCCCCTAGCTATGGGATACGTAGGCAGCTTGTATGAGCCCAGTCCTAAACATTTTCAAAAATCAAACCCCTGTATCAACACTAGGGGCATTTTATGAAAATGAAATAATTTAAAGATCCTCATAAAGTTAGCTTAAATGAGTAAATATAACACCTAACACATGGCTAAAGCACTTTATTCTCTAGCAGCTTAGGATCTTAAAAGATTTTCATCTTAAGTTAATTGCAACTTCAGCAGATACTTAAACAACCTCCACAGCTTAAGTCAATTGTCACTCCAACATATACTTAAGAAATTCAAGTTAATTGCAACTCTAGCAAAAACCTGAGAAATCAACCTCAATGAAATGCGGAATCACGATCTATCCGTGATATAATTTCGGAATTACATTCGGACCTGATTTCTCCTTTTATGAGAATACATAGGCAACTTTTCACAAGTACAATCCCAAATACCTAGCAAGCCAAATCTTGAGCTAGGACAAAATACATCCCCACAGAGTTCAAGCCAACGAGAAATTGGGATCACAAATCTATCCAAAACAATCAAACCCCTTGTGTCAAAACTAGGGGCATTTGTGGAAGATAAAAACAAGATAGACCCCTGAATTTTTCTAGTGTCAAGAGAACTGATGAGCGAGTGCAAGAAATAAGTAGGGATGCGGGAAAATACGTTTCTCCCCAACGGATGTCTCTTGACGAACTAATGTAACAAGTGAGATTCGAGTAAAGCACTTCGCAAACGGATCTACCTCGAGCCTAAACAAAAGCTTAAATTATTGATATTTAAGAGGGAGCTCATAAAAAGATGAATACCCAAACACAGAACCATGTCATCAAAAAGGCGATGTCTCGTCTCAATTGGAGGTTAAGTGCCAAAGATCTAAGACCTCAAGAAAAGTAAAATCAATTAAACAAAGACTGTGTTGGTTGAGATAAGAAATACAATATTGTTGTTCATTTAAATTTTATCTAATTGCTAAGCAAGAACAAAGTGTTTGAATCTATCAGATACACCCCGGTCACAAAGAAAAGAGGCCGAAGAAAATAGAACAATACTCGTAGAGGTTGAGTTATTGAAATCACCATTTGTTGTTCATCTAGACTCTTGTCTAAATTTCCAATGCAAGAACAAGAATGTACCGATTCTATTTAATATACCCTGAGTATAAAAAGAGCCCAAGGACTTAGAATTTTAAGCATACTAACCTCCGAATTTGAGAAGCAAGACTCAACCTCATGATGCATGGTTGAAAGATTAAGCATTCGAGCGAACAAATCTGTCGAAAAACTCAAGGAAAAATGTCTCGGCGAAAGACAAGTCCCTAAAAGTGACAACATGAATCTCGAAGAAAATCGGTTACATGTGGTTTCCTCTCGACACACTCTAAGGAAGAAAGTATGGAATCGATTATTGAAAGTATTTCAAGTCCGTTGAAAAGATGCTAGTGCCTTGAAAATTAAGGAAGTCTAACTTTGAACTTAAATCACTAATCAGAATTGTGATTAAATAGTATTTCACTAACCTGACCACCGATACTTAGATTTATAATAATTACTAAGCATAATTGTGATTAAATAGTATTTTGCTAAACTAACCAGCGATACTTAAATCAATATAACCACTAAGCAGAATTGTGATTAAATGATATTTCGCTAAAGTGACCAACGATACTTATATTTATAATAATTACTAAGCAGAATTGTGATTAAATAGTATTTCGCTAAACTGGCCAGGGACACTTAAATCAATATAATTACTAAGCAGAATTGTGATTAAATAGTATTTCGCTAAACTGACCAGTGATACTTAAATCTATATGATCACTAAGCAGAATTGTGATTAAATATTATTTCGCTAAACTGACCAACGATACTTATATTTATAATAATCACTAAACAGAATTGTGATTAAATAGTATTTCTCTAAACTGACCAGTGATAATTAAATTTATAATAATCACTAAGAAGAATTGTGAAAATTAGTATTTCTCCAAACTAACCAGTGATACTTAGATTTATAATAATCACTAAGAAGAATTGTGATTAAAAAGTATTTCGCTAAACTGACCAGCGATACTTAAATCTATATGATCACTAAGCAGAATTATGATTAAATAGTATTTCGCTAAACTGACCAGTGACACTTAAATCTATAATAATCACTAAGCAGAGTTGTGATTATATAGTATTTCGTTAAACTGACCAACGATACTTAAATATATAATAATAACTACGTAGAGTTGTGGTTAGAATTATCATTAAGATTTTGCGCTCCATGTGAAAAGAGAGACAAACATAATCACTCAATAGAGTTATGATTAAAATGATTATTATATTGCTCAATGAAAAGAGTAATAAAAAAAACACAATCAGCAAACTGAGTCAAGATGTGTACTCATGTACAATCTAAAGACTAGGCGAGGTGTGTAAAAATATTCGAAACCATCAGGGTTGATCTACACGATCGATAAACCAGGAGCAATACATATTCTAAACAAAGGTGAATCGTCAACGAGTAGATGATAAACCGACTTTGAAGAATGAAGAGTAAATTACACGGGTCTCCCGAGAGACTCGTCAAGTTTGTTCTCTTTTCATTCAAAGGATCCAAAATAAACTATATGTTGGGAGTTTTCAAAACGTAGTGCCTATTTTCAAGCTTGGAAATGCATTTTTCTAAAACCGAGTGTTTTCTACAAATTTTGTCCAAGAGGGGCACTCTGTAGACACTCATTTTTTATCCCTCCCACAATTTTATAGTTTATGCTTTTATTAAATCTTAGCCTATAAAATAATTTTAGATCCTAAAACTGATGTTTTTCAGGTATATTCCTTACTAATCGTCGACATTAAGTCCAGGTAACAACATTTAAGTATTATTGTTACAATTTTATATACACAAGGAAGTTGTGCATGTCTAAATCCTAAAGAATAATTATAATAAAACAATTTTCAAAAGCCGAGACTTTATAAACTAGAGACCTTTTTAAATGGATACAAATGATATAACGCGAAAATCCTTTCCCGAATATCACCAAACATCGAACCAAAAAGAGACAATGAAACCCAAAGCAAGGATGTATCGATTATACTAGATATACCCAAAGTCAATAAAATAAAATAAAAAGATGATATGGAAAATGAAACCCAAAGTTGAAAGTTGATAAAGCTCTTTAAAAAGATGTTTCAAGATGAGTGAACTTTCAAAAAAATGTGGTTCAAAGCCAAGAAAACCAAAAACAGTTTTATCCCCGTCAAAATATTGGAGTTTTGTCCATCTTCTTCAAGAGTTATGATTCTGATTAATCGTTTATACACAAGATTGAATTTATACCCGATATCTCAAAAATTCGGGAAAACGATATCTAATTTCCTTACAAGGATCACAAAAGAATGGGAAATGATGTTTAGAGTCTAGCCCGAACATGTTTCTAATCCAAAACATCATGATTAATTTAAAAGGATCAAGGTTTATACCAATCTAAGAAAAAAATTTATTGAAACTGGAAAGTAAAAATACGTCCCTTTATCAAAAAAATATGAGTCACATGTTCATAAATAAAGCTTGAAACCACCTAATGACTGGTTTCAACTAATTGTCAAGGTCATTTTAAAAAGGAAGGGAATGATTCTATTTTCCCTTAAAATGCAAAAAGAGCGAAGGCTGAAACTGCAAAACCTAAATAAGCAATTGAGTCCAAATAAACTTTATCTCTTGATATATACTACAACCTTATATGTCGATAAGTAACCGCGATCATTCGTACATGATCCCACCAAACCCTATATGTCCATAAGCACCAAAATATTATTTGTCGATCAGTACCCGCGATCATTCGTACATGATCCAATAAAACCTTATATGTTGGTAGATATGAAATTTGATAAATACCCATGATCATTTGTACATGATCCGACCAAACCCCATTTGTTGATAGGTACCAAAACTTTATACATCGATAAGTATCCACGATCATTCGTACATGATCCGATCAAAAATCTTATCTCTCGATATGTATAAAACCTTATTTTGTCAATATGTATCAATGACCACTTATACATGATCCATAACCCTATCATTTGATAAGAAAATAAACTTTTTTGTCAATAGGTATCAACGATCATTTATATATGATCCACAAAAACCTTATATTTCAATAGGTACTGAAAATCTTATTTTTCGATAAGTATGGCGATAATTCGTACATGATCCTACGAAAACTCTATCTCTCGATAGGTACAAACCCTTATCTATTTATAATTACACGCGATCATTTGTATATGATCCAATCATAAACTCTATCTCTCAATAGATACAAAACTCTATTTTGTCTATAGGTATTATCGATCATGTATACATGATCCACAAAAACCATATCTCTCAATAGGTACAAAACCCTATTTTATCAATAGATATTAGTGATCATTTATACATGATCCATAAAAATCTTATTTCTCGATAGGTACAAAACCTTATTTTGTCAATAGATAACATCGATCATTTATACATGATCCATAAAAACTCTATCTTTCGATAGATACCAAAACATTATATATCAATAAGTACCCACGATCATTCGTACATGATCCAAAGAAACTCTATATGTCGATTGGTACCAATACCTTATATATCGATAAGTACCCGGAATCATTTGTACATGATCCACAAAACCCTATCTCTCGATAGGTATAAAAACCATATTTTGTCGATAGGTATTAGCGATCATTTATATATGATCCACAAAAACCATATCTCTTGATAGGTACCAAAACTTTATTTGTCGATAATTTCCCGCGATCATTGTACCTAATCCAATCAAACTCAATATGTCAATAGGTACCAAAACCTTATATGCGATAATTCATCGACCATTTATACAATATCCACAAAAACCATATCTCTTAATAGTTAAAAGACCTTATTTTGTCAATATGTATCAGCGATCATTTATACATGATCCTTAAAAACGCTATCTTTTGATAGGTACAAAAAACCTTATTTTTCGAGGAGTGTCGCGATTATTCATACATGATCCGAAGAAACCCCTATATCTCGATAAGTACAAAAACATTATTTATCGATAAGTACCCACGATCATTCATACATGATCCGACCAAATCCTATATATCGATAGGTAACAATCCTTATCTACCGATAAATATTAGCAACCATTTGTACATGATCTACAAAAACTCTATCTCTCGATAGGTACAAAACCCTATTTTTTAAAATAAATATCAACGATCATTTATAAATTATCCACCTCTAAGGAAACCCCAAGGAAGACATCCGACAGATTATCATAGAAGTTCTAGCTCCTTGGCAAGAATCTATTCATGCCCGATTGGATGAAATGGAAAGGAAGCAAGAATCTTCTTCAGGTTCCCATAATCAAGAACTGGCAAAGTTAAGGTAGGATATGCGATAGGAACTAATCCAAATCAGACCGATGCAATAGGAACTAAGCCAAATCAAACATATAATTAATGAGACTCTCATTGTTAAAAAGGAAACCAAAGTTACGGTTGAGGTCATTGCCTATCAAGTCATGGAAATGGTTAGATCTCAAGGTGTTGTCGATGCTGAGAAATTGAGGGAACATGAAGAAGCTTCCCAACGTATTCAAGAGGAGAAGAACGCAAATGCTAAGGCTTCTAAAGAAGTCGATGTTGCTAAAATAACTAAAGTTGTTAAACGAAAGAAAACTACACAAATTACGGCAGCGGAGGATGATATGACGTTGTCCTAATATAACACTCAAGTCACGAACACTCGATCTCAACCTGAAGAACCTCAACAAGAAATCCCACATAGTGTCAGGTTAGGTCGTAGGTTACGATGAGCTGGTGGACTCAGCATTGACGAGACACTTGATCAACCAAGGGAAAGGAGTCCTAAAGTCAACATTCCGGGAAAACCAAGTCAGGGTTTCATGATGAGACTCATATGCGACTTTACAAAACCAGATCTGAAACCGAAAAGAGGGAGATGCTAAAACTTCTCCTTTATCTTTGCTCTTTCATTTTTGCATTTCACAATTATTGTTAGATTAAAATGAAATTTTAACTTAGTATAAGCAGCCAACGATTACAAAATTACAAGGTTTTGAATATTTAGATTAAATAATCAAAAAGGGAGAAATTGTTAGATAAAAATAGGTAATTAATTATTAATATTAATTAACTATTAATAAAGAACTTAATTAAGTTAGTTTTGTGCAGATTAAAGAAAATCGGAAGGAAAGCTGATTGGTATTCTATCATGTCGGTTCAGCTCTCTACTTCAACATTTAAGGAAATCGATTATCTCAATTATTAGTATTTTGTATATCGGTTTTAAGCACGACCAATAGTAGACATCGTATCTACAAGAAGCACAACCGGTAGTAGACATTGGTTTCCTGAAGAAGCGTAACCGGTAGTAGACATCGGTTTCCTGAAGAAGCACAACCGGTAGTAGACATCGGTTCTGCAAGAAGCGTAACTGGTAGTAGACATCCGTTTCTTAAAGAATCGCAACCGGTAGTAAACATCGGTTTCCTGAAGAAGCACAACCGGTAGTAGACATCGGTTCTGCAAGAAGCGTAATGGGTAGTAGACATCAGTTTCCTAAAGAAGCGCAACCGGTAGTAGACATCGGTTTCCTGAAAAAGCGCAACTGGTAGCAGATGAAATCGGTTTTACTATTTCTCAAAATACAAATACCTTTCCGGTAGCGGCAAAAATCAGCTTTATGCTACATCAAAATTTTATTTCTATTTTGGTGCAAGTCCGGGGAAAACCTTTCATAGCAGTTGTCTACCAACACAGTTCAGACTATCAAGAGCATCAAAAGACAAATTATCATTCATGCATGCTCCTAGGAAATCATAATCCAATTAATTCCATCTTGACTTATTATAATCAAAGTACAAACAAGATCAAAGGATATCCTATCCAATGTACTTTTCTAAATCTCAACCAATAAATATCAAGAAAGATGTCCTATGAAGCAAAATATATATCCATTGAAGAAGAAAAACATATCCGTTAACACATGCCTATTTAAGAGAACAAAGCTCAAGCGGATTAACAATCTTTCCAAACCTTTTTCGAACAACTTTTTCTTGAACTTCAACCGATTGTAATACACATCTTCCGAGCAATCCTTTTAAGTTTCACTAAGCATTTTAACTGTGTTAAATTTCCAAGTATGTATTGCAATACTACATATTATGTGGGAGTGGTGAGCATTGTAAGTTCATAGAATCTGTTTCTATTCAACAAGAGTGTGTGCTAGGAGTTCGAAAGCAAGCAGTAATTAAGTCTTCGCTGTTCGACTAGGTTGTATATGAGTGTTGTATTCAATCAAATATTCTAGTGGATATCCTTCTCAAGTTTGAGAAGAATGGGTGACGTAGGAGCTTTACTCCGAACATCCATAAATATTGTGTTGTGTTCTTTCTTCCTTACTATCCTCTAAACTGACCATCTATTTCTTCAAGTTGAAACAAACATTTCCTCTCTTAAACTCGGTTTAAGAGTTTGTGACAACTTGTGAAGAATAGAAACCGATATTAACCTTTAATAGGGTTATTATCAATTAGTGTGTGTGTAAGCGTTCAACAATAGTCGGACCCTAGTCCCTATTGGCAATCCCGATCCTAACACCCTATATTTCGATAGGTACAAAAAACCTTATATGTCAATAATTACCGCGATCATTAGTACATGATCCGACGAAAATCCTATCTCTTGATAGGTATAAGACATTATCTATTGATAATTACAAGAGATCATACGTAGATGATCCAATCAAAACTTTATTCATTGATAAGTACCGAATATCATTTGTACATGATTTGATCAAAAACTCTATCTCTCGATAGGTATAAAACACAATTTTGTTAATAGGTATCATGATAATTTATAAATGATTCACAAAAACTCTATCTCTCGATAGGTATCAGTGATCATTAATAAATGATCCATAAAAATCATATCTTTCGATTGGTAAATAAAACATTATATATCGATAAGTACCGCAATTGCATGATCCAATCAAAATCTTATCTATTGATAAGTACTAGACATCATACATACATAATCTAATCAAAGACCTTATCTCTCGATAGGTATAAAAACTTTATCTTTCGATAGGTAAAAAACATTATCTCTCGATAAGTATTTATGATCATACATACATGATCCTACTAAAACCCTATTCATAAATAGGTACACAAAATCGATTTCTCCAATTCACAATATTGAAAACCATATATATTAATAGTACCACGATCATTTACATATGATCGTTACAATGTGTTACTTGTTAGTAACTCTCGTGACAAGTTCATCAACTCTCACGATAAACCTCTTTGTTGATAGTACTACAATCATTCATATATGATAATCATTCATATATGATCGTTACAATATGTTACTTGTTAGTAACTTTCGTGACAAGTTCATCAACTTTCACGATAAGCCTAAAAGTTGATAGTACAACGATCATGCACACATGATCTTCCCAACATCTTCCTTGTTAGTAATGCTCGTGACCAGTTCATCAACTCTCATGATAAACATATATGTTGATAGTACTACGATCATTCATATATGATCGTTCCAATATGTTACTTGTTAGTAACCCTCATGAAAAGTTCATCAACTCTCACGATAAATCTATATGTTGATAGTACTATGATCATTCATATATGATCGTCCCAACATGTTACTTATTAGTAACACCTGTGAGTACGTTTTTCAACTCTTATAAAAACCTATACATGGATAGTCTTATGATTATTTGCATATGATCACTTTTAAAATATTACTTGTTAGTAACCTACATGAATAAGTTTAGCGATTTTTTCATGTTCTCCTTTTATGTCTCATCGAGTGACATTAACAAAATACTATCGGTCGATAGTTAAAATAAATGCATCTAACATGAACAAACTGTTGATATTCATGTCTTATAAAAGTTGATTTTTCAACAAATACCTACGGTCATCTCTACGCTATCAGCTCATACACTTTGCATATACTTTGTTAAGATCTGTAAACAGGATCCAAGAAAAGTTCTTGTTAGTATAATTGATAGAAAAATTAAATAAGTTAATTTTCAAACCGGCCATACATTACGATTTTTGAATATTTATTCTAAATAATCAAAAAGGGAGAAATTGATAAGAAAAATTAAGTAATATGACGAAAAACTAAACCACTATCAACTATCATGTGCAGAACAGACCGAGTTGTATAAACTGGCTGGAGACTACAAAAACCGGATGAAGAACATATCAAAGTAATTCGGCTCCAGATGATCAAGTCGTGATAAAAAGGAACCGTCCTCAACATTCCCAACAGACCGGCTAGCAAAGAAAAGTTTACATTCCAGTCGGATCACACTACGGGCACATTCTTGATGATGGCAGCATAAGGACCATCATTGACGGAAGATTTCTTCGGATCACCGAAGAATATTTTGCTTATTTCTTCGAACTTCCAACCGAAGGATTTTCGGACTTCCCAACGCCGTACTTTTCGGCTAAGGAAGACTATGCCTTCATCTTCTCCTGCTCCATTCATCCGGTCGATGACCATGGAGAAAAGGACGACCTTGCTCCTCAATACTAAGTTTTTCATGACTTGGTCCAGCGGTCTATCATGGGCCGAATGCCCAATCAAAACTACAACTGGGAGGCTTTCGACATCATGATAGCCATCGTCTGAAAATCGCCCATAAACTGGGCTTCCTCTCTCTTCAACAACTTGAAGAAACTTGTCTCTACCCCAAGGGGAAGGATCGACTTCGCTCCCCAAATCAACCGATTCCTGGAGGTTCATCATCGCAACCTCGGACCCGGTGTTCCTGTCGGACCGGCCAACACCATGACTCTATCCATGCTGAAAAGATGGATATCGGGGATTGAGGAACGAACAACCGACAACACTATGGACAAGTGGGTTGATAGAATGATCGAGGGGGAGTGGCTCGATCTTCTTTAAGTTTATGTATTTTCCGGTTATCTGGTCATCCTATTGTAAGACCAGACAACCATTTAATCTCTTTCTGCTTCGGCTTTATTTATAAAATTTCATATCTTAAGCCTCCGGTTTTCACATAAATCTTCTTTCCGGTTCTGCTCTGAATAAACAAAAAACTTCATGTTAATCAAAGCTTCCGGTTAACAAAATTTCCGGTAAATCAAAATCTCAAACAATATCTGAAAAAGTTCAAAATTTACCGCCTACGGTGTACCGCCCACAATATTATCGCACATAGTTATTCTCCGTAATTACCGCCTAAAGTTACTGCAGTAACTTTTGGAGGGAAATTTGGCGCCAAAATCAAAACAACGTGACGGTTCAACTTCTAACCGCTCAAAACCGCTCCCTATATAAGACCAAAACAGTTCATTATTTGCAAAAGCTTTCTCTCTCTAAAATCTTAAGCTCTCTCTTGCACTCCCACTCTCTTTGATCTTCATCTTCTGTGTTCATAATCTCGCCATGGATCTAGATAAAGCACCATTTAAATACATGTTGCAGGTTGACTTTAACGATATTGATGAACACGCTGCGGACGAACACAAGGCTGTGCTTCAATCGTTAAGAGATTTTGGGTTAGAAACTTACCTTTTTGGCCCGTTCATCGTGCATCCGATGGAAGTTGAAGCGTTTCTGACGACGGAGACTTTGACGGAGAGGACGGTCTCCGCCACTGTGAACGACAAGGCAGTTAACGTCACAGAAGAAATTTTCTCGGAAGCACTCGGTTTGCCGAACACCGGGCTGGACTTCAAAACAAGCTTGACGGATGCAGAATCTAACGCTGTCCGACTAGCTATATCAAGTGATGACAAGGATCTGGTGACTCACTCCAGCGGAAGAATAAAATCAAAACAGAGTTCAGATGGCTGGTGGATATAATTTCTAAATCGCTTCAGGGTAAAGAAGGAAACTTCGATAACCTGACAAAACTGAAACTGAAAATGCTGATGGCAATTGTCCGCGGTTACAAGATTGACTGGGGAACCGTTCTGTTCGAATGCTTTTGTGAAATGGTGGTGAAGAAGGACGGTCGGGTTCAGGCATACGCCATGCAGATATGGAAAGTCCTACAATTCTTTCAAGTTGAACTCGGTGAAGGTGAACCGCTCCCATCCGGAAACATTCTAAACTCTGAGCAGATGAGCAAGAGAACTGCTAAAGCGGTTAGGCCGAAGTCATCCAGGACCAATCTTCGAAAGGAACCAGTTCGTCTGCACCGTCCTATGAAAGCTCAAAACAAGTTGATCTTAAGGGAAAGGCTGTTCAAACCGAAGTCCCACAGAAAAAGGGAAGAATGAAGAAATCTGCGAAGAAAAGCACCCAGAAACCGACAGATTCCGAGAAAACTCTATCCTCGGATCATTCACCCAAAAGAACCGCAGAGATCTTTCAGCCGATCCCAATCAACACAGTCCATCCCAATCCGGCCGAGTCTCCCTCATCATGGCAAGCCGAACCTTCGGGGAGCCAAGAAACTCAGTCGAAATCAAAGGAGAATTCGGCTAGGGAAACAAGCGCTGAATCCGAAAACTCCAAGTCCCCAACCAACAACCTTGATGATATAATCAACGATGTGGGATTGCGAACCTCAAAGATCATAGAGGATGAATTCCAAACAGTTAATCATGAAACAGAAGACGATGTGACAAGTCTTCTCAAGCAATCTGACCGGGTTGAAGTAATCGGTCAAACTGAAATCAAATCGGTCGAAGAAACGGCCAACCCTGAAAACATCACCCCTCCAGCTCAGGAGGGAAACAACAAAGAAAAGGAACCATCTAGTTCGGCTGGGGACAAATCCGTCTCAACCGAATCAACTATCCAACCGGCTCAAGACGGGCCGATAAACACACCGATTACACCTGAAGGCCCATCTCAGGTCAGTAAAGGCAAAGAAGTTCAAGTTGAGGATTCTCCGGTGAGAGGAGAAAGTACGCTGCAAACTGGTCCAAAAACTGAAATTATGCCTGAACTAGAGGTCCCCATTTCAGCAGAAGAAGAGGAGGAAATGTTCCAAAAATTCATTAAGGATATGAACAAGGAAGCTGAAGAGATAGCTACACCGTATCACTTATGGGTCAAGTTGCGTTGTGAAACAAAGCTATCAGACATGATCCCTGATTTCAGCGGCAACGAGTTTTGGGAGAAACTCATAGATTTAGAAGAAGAAGCTCTCAAGGTAATGGGTGCCGATATAATCCAAGCCGCATACGCCAAAACTCTTGTGATACAAGAATACGCCAGGTTGCAAGTAGTAGATGATGCCATGAAGAAGGCAGAAGGGGCAGAACTAACTCAAATGGAGTTAAAGATGCTTGAGCGGTTTCATACGGTACAGAATGATCTCACACAGAATGTTGACCGGCTCGAGGAAGAATGAAGAGAAGTTTGCAAACATGTTTTGACGCATGCCGATCACTTTAGAAGCAAACCCATTTTTCATACCGTAGAATCTTCTAAAACTGCAGAAAACCAGAGCAGAGTTCCACCGCAACCTGATCAGACTCCGGGACTTGAGCAAATAAAGGAAGTAGTTGTTGACACTATTATCTCTTGTCTTCACAAGTATAGCATTGCTACAGATGAGAAAATTGCAATCGTTCAAACCAATCTGACTGAAACCGTCTGTGCATCTATTCACTCTGAGATCGTCGAAACGGTTCAAACATCAATCAAGTCAATGATCGACGAATCTGTTCAAACCGCAACCGCTCCTCTACTTTAAATGATGCAGGCTATGGTAGCTCAGATTGAGGAGTTGTCTAAACTGCAAGCCGATAAGACTCAAGAGCAGATTCGTGTTGATACCAAAACAGCCAAGAGACTTCAAGACGAAGACGAGGCTAGGGAACGGTTAAGAAAGGAATCTACACCGGCACAAGCCTCTCACTCTATGAAAACAAGGAACAAGAATAAGCGTAAGGCGATTGTGACCTTGATGAAACAGGTGGAACAAAGCGATATAGAAGAGTCTCAACCGGATGGACAATTCGAGGAACCTCTAGATGAAGAAGAAGAGGAAGATTCTACACGACTTAACCGGCGAAAGAAGAAAGCAGTTGAAGCATCAACCGCACTCCCGAGCTTTGGTCCAATCGCTGCACAATCATCTCGCCCACCAAGACCAGTAAGCGGTGGCTTCGGGTTTAATAAGCGAACTCCCGGCATATAAAGTGTATTTACCGGATGGCAAATTGACGCAGAAAGAAGGGAACGGGAATAGAAGGCGAAAGAGGAGGAGGAAAGGAGGCATAAAGAGAAAGAAAGGGGGGATCATCCAATCCTTAGCTTACTTTTCTTTTATGAACAATGTATTTATGCTATTTACTGGTGTTTTGTTTTAGAACTTAGTTAATCTTCCTAATATATCAAAGTAATGATTTTATTAGATATCTTTTGAAAAATCAACATGTTTTGAAATTTTTCTTAAGAAAAACATCAAATAGGGAGAAATCGTTAAACACACTTTCCAAACAAGTAACATTTTTCAAACCGGCCATACATTACGATTTTTGAATATTTATTCTAAATAATCAAAAAGAGAGAAATTGATAGAAAAATTAAGTTAGTTAATTTTCAAACCGGCCATACATTACGATTTTTGAATATTTATTCTAAATAATCAAAAAGGGAGAAATTGATAAGAAAAATTAAGTAAGTTAATTTTTGAAATCGGCCAGAAAAACTAAACCACTATCAACATTCATGTGCAGGAATAGACCGAGTCGTATAAACCGGCTGGAGACTACATAAACCGGATGAAGAACATATCAAAGTAATCCGACTCCAAATGATCAAGTCATGATCAAAAGGAACCGGCCTCAACATTCCTAACAGACCGGCTAGCAAAGAAAAGTTTACATTCCAGCCAGATCACTCTACGAAAGAGTCAACCGGAAATCAAGAATTACAAATATGACGCAATATGATGAAATAGACGTGTCTTGGGGAAATAAAAGAAGATAAGATCCGGATCAGAAGCATGCGATAAAGACAATGATGAATTGCTGATCCGAAGATCCGACTCAGACAGCCGAAAGGTGCATGTCTGACACGTGTCCAAAACTGCAAGCCGGTTATGTCATCCATACTTGAGAGGTATATGCATGCATGCCAAGTATCAGGAAGTTGAAACGTGCAAGCAACCTCTCTAAACCGGTGTGACCCTGATTTGACCAATCCCACGGTGAGAGAAGAAAGTGACCGTTGGGATCCTCTTCACTATAAAAGGAAGACGAAGCGACCTCATTTATAAAGGTTCTGAAATACTTTAAGAGAGAGAAAGAAATCTCACGCACTATCCAAAAATTGTTGTTTCATTTACCTAAAGATCTATTGTGTTGTATTATTGTATTACATCAAGAGTGAGTTGGTGTAACCGGCGAGTAGCGAGTTGGGCTCGACCGGCATTATAATTGTTGTAACCTTGAAAGTTAGTGGAGATTCTTCTCATAACCTGAGAAGAAGGGGTGACGTAGGAGGGTTTGCTCCGAACATCCATAAAAAATCTTGTCTCGTGTCTCTTTACTCATTTCTCATTTATTTACACTAAAACCTAAACACTTTAACCGAAACATAATTCAACTCCTATAATCAAAACTGGTCCATTCATACTCCTTAAACCGATCCTTCATAAATCTCATCCAAGTCGCGTGCGTTGTTTCAGACTGAAACAGACATTTCCGCCTTTGAACCCGGTTCAAGAGTCTGTGACAGTTTGCGTAGTGCTGAGAACGGTTGTAGTCTTTAACCGGACTATCACCAAATTGTGTTGCGTGTTGTAAGCGGCCACCCTTTCAGAAACCGGAAACACCCCGGTCCTCCAAGGGCGTCCCCGATCCTAACAAGTCACCAAGGAAAGATCCATAATTCCTGACTAATGCTTGAAAAGCCTCGACGAATGCTACACACAACAACATGAAGGTCATTCCAACATCTACTCACTCAAGGTTTTATCCTTCCATTACGCTCACACAAACATATAAATTGGACAAGAAAAAATTAATGTTAGACGTCATACTCGAATCCACGTTTTCCAAAATTAGTTTCTTGTAACTAAATTCGATTAAAGATGGCATTCTGTAAGCACTAATATTTTACCAACCCAATTTATAAATTTTAAAATAATTATTTTGAATAAATAAATCAAAATAATTAAAAGTAAGGCCAAAACATGATTATATAATTAATTGAATTAATTATTGTGATAATTAGATCCCAATTAATTAAAGTGATGGCCAAAAAAATAATTTAGGATAAATGTTGTACTTATTTTTATCTCAAATTAATTTTAAGAAAATCAAAGGGAATTAAAATAAATAATTTAAAATAAATATTATATCCATTTTATCCCAAATAAATTATTTATTAAACCCCAAAAATATATAAAATATAAAATAAATGTTATATTTATTAAAAATATTTTGTGTATTTTGAAGGTTGAAAATGGAGGAAAAAGAGATTGAAAAAAAAAATTCAAACCAGCTCCAAAGTTGATTAGGGTAGGAATCTACTACATTAAAACAAAGAGAATCAATGCAGTAGACTTCATAAACATCGAATGAGCATTCAACAACCATCCACGTTGTCCGTTGCAACAAGGGAGATGTGCGCTTCCAAAGCACCATATGGACTAAACGCGTACCTCAACGTCGTTATCCCAGACGCAACAGAACGCGGACGCGAACGGAACATAAACGGAATGCGAACGGAGCGTCTCACATTCGATTTTTCACCCAAAACGGCATCGTTTCGCCTGTTTGTCTTCTTCCTCGCATTGACGAACCAGATAAGAACAAAGTTTCCATCAATGTTATTTCAAGATGGAACTTTGTCGTTTCTCAACATTTTGACTTCATTCAAAAGTTGAATGATCACCATACTCCGGTGATCATTTCCCCTACACATAGAGGCATCATCATAACCTATATATACAACTCATCGGTGATCAAACAAAAGATTATCAATATCCTTTTAACTTTATTTGATCCACTTGTTCGACAAACCGACCTTGGGAGGTTATAAATAGCCTCCCTTGGGCAAATAAAAGGCAAAAGATTCATTATCCCCCTTTCAAACAAGCCTAATAAAAATTATGTCATTAAAACTCTTCAAGCTTTTTTGAAAATTTAGCAATTTTGATTAAAGCTTTAAGGCTCTAATTCAAGCATTCAGGAAACTTCTTTAAGAGTTAAGGAGTGTTCTACAACTCCAAGTAAGCTTTAAATCACACTGTAATTCGATTTACCAATTTGAATTGAAGTTTTTATATTTCAGTTTTGAGAGTTTCAATATTGTCCGTTTACCATTGTCCGTTTACCAGATCTTCAGAGGAATCATTCTTCATTCCTCTATTCTTTAGACTAGTGATCTAAATTGTTCCCCTAAGGTCTCTCTAGTAGGTAGGCGATCCCCCGTAGCGACAAGCTCTAATCTTTCGAGACAGTGGAGAGGCAAGACGAAGCTCTATCACAAAATCTCAAGTCAAGATCAGAAGAAAAGAGTCCACCTCTGTTCTTCGATATAGGATTCCAATAGCATTCAGACGAACGACTAGGCGACGCAAAGCGAGCTGATTCAAAGGTGACTTCCGAGAAGACGAGGTGGAAGTAGACAACGAGGAACAAGACTAAGTCCTACAACCTTTTCTCTTTTGTTAAATTTGATTCTGAACTCCTAAAGTTTTGAGGTGCGTTTATTTTGGCCCTCGAACTTCTAATATTTTAAATATGTCTAACATCTTTAAAGTTAATTTTTAATTTCAAATTAAATTGGCCCTCAAAATATTTGTCATGTGCAATTTTGACCTCAAACTTGTATATTCAGATTATTTTTAATAAATTATAACCAATTTGATCATTGGACTATTGTTCGCGTCGAATTCGACCCTCAAACTTTATATTTGTACAATTTTGGATTTAAAGTTTCAATTTCCATATTTTTGGGAAATTCCTTAGGGCTTGCTTGGTTCCTTTCACACCAAATAATAGTGTTGCTTTAATTTAAGCCTCTAAATGATTTTAGAAAAAATCAAGAATGGTCAAAATTATTATTTTCAAAAACAATAATATTTTTTCCTAATATTTGGGGCTCGTTTGAAAAATTCCTTATTTTGAAACGATTATATTTTGAGCTCCATGGCCAGAAAAATATGAAAATTTTACAGTAGGTTCACAAAATTACTTTTGAACCTCCTAAAATTCTTAGAATTTTCAGAATTAATTTCGGAAAAAATAGTTATTTTAGCGGAGTCATTTTGGAAGTCTCGCAACCCCAAAAACATCCGAATTCGAGTGTGAGATGTTTCTAAAAATATGTTCATCATGCACAAAAACTCTCGAGATTTTCCAACCTTTTGAAAAAATTCTTAATTTTGGTTATCGCATACTTTAGGGCTCGAATTCCCCTCTTTGATCTTTAATCCACATCCCGATACACTCGTGAAATATTTATTTTTTGTACAAGGATTCAATTTCAGATCAATAAGAAAACTTTCAAGCTAATATGTAAAGAAATCAATTCACATTGTGGTTAACATGTGTGCCTATGGAAAGCATTCAAGGTTCTGTTATATCTTTTTTGTCTAAGAAAACCTAACGGGACTTCAGAGTCATCTCTAGATTAAATAGGGCATCATGTAAAATAGAATTAACTAATGATAAATAGAAATCAAGAGAATTCTAATGTCTTGATGTCAACCTTTATTAAAATCTAATTAGAGTTAGAATTACTTCTTCTAGATTACATACGAGGTTAGGATATACACAAGCAAAATAATTATAAACTCATAATGCAAACTTATAATGTACATTCACAAACAAATGGACAAGTACATTTGAGTAGAAACTATTTCAAGGGATAGGCACATAGGACATAGTTGCTACGACCCTTTCCTCATATGTAACCAAGCACCAGACCCTTAATCCATGATACTCTAATTTTTTTCTTTAGTTTTTTTGAAGTAACTAATGTGTCAAATCTTAAAGTAAACAGAATTATTACGTTTTTACACGTACTAATCTGGAACCTGAACGAATCAATCAAGAAAGTTCTATGATAGAACTCCACTTTGGTTCCTCATCTCAAAAAGATAAGTCGACATCCTTTATGGATAGTCTTGTTATCTACTTTTTGTGAGAATAGAAAGGGAGGTAAGCCACGTATAACTATAGAATAACTTTCATAGAACAAATTCTTCTAAAAAAGTGCACGGGTCGTGTTTACCATTAAAGTCTTTCGTTGTGTCCCTCCGTAGGTAGAGCACTCGAAAGGATAGATAAGGCATGAGACCGACCAATTTCATATCGCACAAACCGCTCTTAAAGACGGAGCATTCAAATGGATAAATTTACTCTTAGGAACATATCATGTCATGCTATAAAACAAAAGACGTTACTTGAAATCTAAAATTAGTAGACTCAAATGAAAACTCGCGTATACAAAATATCTTGGATGTGGGGGACAAAATAAACACGTACAGAAAATTGGTATATCTGTTGGGGAGTAACAAAATTCTTAACTCAAAACATGTAGTTGGCCAAACTACCCTAACAAAGAAGGACTTTACATAACTCCTTTCACAATAATCTTTTCTTGAGGGCACAAAGTCCCTAAACATAATCTGAATCTCGCATTTTCATTTCCAACAAGGTTCAACTCTTTTTAATTGAAGAGGTGTCTAAACAAAAGTATTTTGGTAAACATTGTTTGCACATGAACAAGCTCAAATGCCTCTTAAATATTATTGTTGTGTAGTCAAAGAGGATACTAACTACACTAGTGGGGCCCTCGAGCCTTTTGATGTATCTTTTAAAGAATAGATACATCCAGATGTGGATGACGGTTCTACTCATTAATGTTCTCATCTCATTTCTTCTTGATTATGAAAATTGTTTTTTCGTAAGCCAATCATTGTGCTTCTTTATTATGTATTTGCATGTTAGAAGGGGAATATACACTTTTAGGATTCAAAATTAAGGTTGTTCTCTAAAGATAAAAGGTAATTAAAACTTTTGTTTTGCTAGGAAAATGAAGATGTTATGCGGGAAATGTTTGGTGTAGTATCTTGAGATGTTTCATGAGCATGTTAGTGCATTCACATCTTTCAGTGCGAATGATATATCATCGATTGCCCACATTGAGATCGACGAGGAGTTGATGGCTCACATGTAGAGTAGGTGGGGATCTAGATGAGTGTGTCTACGTCATTGGTAATAAGCGTATATTCCCTAGTATTGACGATATCCAAGCGATCATTTGATCTCAGTTCAAGGAGATCATGCTTGGAGTCCATCAGACCCTTCCTGGTCAGAACCACATGTTTAGGAGAAGTTCTCCTCTAATTCTTTATCTTTAGATAATGGAAAGGTTAAGTTTCCTTCCACTTCCTCTTGATGATTTTTATCATGATAACGTTTTATTGCTCCAATGCCTACTATTGTTCTATCATTTAAGTAGGGTCCTACTCTGTCGATTGTCGAGCCTCCTGCTATTAAGATTGTTGAAAAACAATATGTTGTTATAGGAAAGGGAATTCTATCTACTCTTCCAAAAGGGGTCTTTTCGAATCCTTTATCCCCTTTCAACATTATGAGAGCAACAAGGGGAGCCCTTAGCATCACAATCTGCGAACCTCTGTGTAATCCGAACCCCAAACCTGCTGAGGTTCCTGGAAAAGGAAAGGCAATTGCTTTAGAATCCCGGGAGAAGATCTCTGAAGCTAGCTGTATAGTCAACCTCGTGATGGAGCGAGTGGAAATGAAGGTTGATGAGAAAATCAACATCTTTGACACTTGGGTGAACTACAGACTTGAAACTCAATTCGATGAGATATTCTCAAAGAAGGAGATCTTGAAAGAATGGAAGAATGTAATAAAGAATGAGAATAGAAAATTAAGATGGGCTAAGACTGATGTAGCTTCTAAGGCCCTCAAAAGAAAAGAACTGGTGGTGGCCAACATCATGGGACATATCCTTCTTCCCATGATTGAAAAGAGAAAATTCAACTTCAACTCGCTCGACAGGGATGCTCCTGCAGAGCAAAATGCTTTGAAGAGGTTGGACCTAATCATGAGTTCCTATTGTTTAATAGTTCTTAAATAGGCTAACAATACAGAGTTCCGGATTGAGTCTATTTCTAGGTTCATTAATTGAAGACGAGCCAATAGAGATCTTTAATGTTGATCAATCTAGATTAGAAGAAGATGAGCAAGTTGTTGCCCATCTTGTTGAAATTTCAAACATCTCTTTTGAAGAGACGCGTCTAACGGCTCTAAAGACTGCTAAACAGACCCCTGTCTTGAGTCAAGCTGAAATAGTTCTAGAAGAAGAAGAAGAGGTTGTTGTTGAAGCTCTTATATCTAATATTCAACCAATGGAGACATCAAGGGTGGCTCCTACTACCATTATTGAAGAAGAACCTCCGATGGGAAAATAAGAATCAGTAAAGATTGCTGGTAAGTCTCCTGATTCAGAAACAAAGGGGGAACCTTTGAAGGAAGATGATTTTGGGGAAATTCCCTCTTCTGAGGGGGAACAATATGATAAAGAAGATTCTTCTGAAGGTATTCCTTTGGAAGAATTATTCATCTCGGGCTCCTCTATTCCTCGATCATCCCCTATCATAACAATGGTAGACATTGCTGACCACGTTAATGAATTATCTCTACACTCTTAAGATATTTCAGGAGGAATTCACCAAGTATGTGCTGATATTCTTAATGAAGAAGACAAATCTAAGGATGCGTCCAAGGCCCCCTCTTCTCATTCCCAAGATAAAGAACCCGAGTGTTCTTTACAAGTTAATACGCATATAAGTCCAATTCATATTGCTCCAGCTTACTCTCAAGTTGTGTCCTCAGCTGCTCACTCTTCCGAAGAGGCGTTTCCCGGAAACGCAAACTTTTGTACTATAATATTGGATGCAATAAATTCCATCAAACAAAATATGGTGGACATAAAGTCTAGATTGGTCAATCTTGAAAAGGGCTATATGTCAAGCCAGAAAGAGATGTCTTCCTTCCTTGTCATTCAAAAAGAATTGGAGAATATCATGCACAGAAACACGTACGAAGTCAACATTGCAAATACTAAGTACAACAATTTTGAGAAAAGTTTCATTAATCGTCAAACAGAGCAGCATGCCAAGTCAAAGGCTTTCTCCTTAAAACTTCATCAGGTCATCATATCTACAATACATCTCCTTCGAGCTCAAATGATGGAAGTATCCAACTCAATGAGTAGAGCAGAAGCAAAAAGAATGGAGCATAATGATTCTCTTACTAGGTCCATTCAAGCTATTGAAGTGGCATAGGCCACTGCCACTAAAGAAAGAACCCGTATTGAAGTTCCTACTGCTGTTGAAGTTGATAATGTTAAAAAGGGGGAAGGTAGCTCTAGAGGAGGTAGTTTAAGAGGTGGAGCTGCCAGAGAAATTGCTGTTAGAGGAACCCGATCTAAACGCAAAGCTGCTAATGAGGAGATCAAAGGAGAAGACAGACCAGCAAAGAAAGGTCAAGGTCGCGGAAGCAATAGAGGCAGTGGAAGTGGAGGCGGCCGAAGTGCGGTCACTCGTTTTCACAACCTCCAAACTAGCGATTCTCTGAATGAAGGCAATGCAGATGCAAACGTGAATAGGGAAGGACCATAAATATATTCCTTTGCTTTTCTCATTCTAAAACTTATGTTGGAAGATTTTAAAACTTATGTTGGTTTAGAACTTATGTTGGAATATTTTTGGTAATCTACTTTTATTTAATATTTGATGGGTACATTGCTTTATTAAGATGGGTTTTAACATCATCAAAAGGGAAATTTTTTTTGATAAACTCATGAACTCACCTGTTTTTAATAATTTAGCTTAAATGATCAAAACGGAGAAATTGTTGAGAAAAATTAAGTAAAGAGTTAATTAACTCAGAAGAAATTGTTGGGAAGAACTAAGTGAAGAGTTAATTAACTTAGAAATTATTAAATATTAATCAACTAAGTTTTGATGATGTTTAAATATGAAAGAAGCTAAGTCGTCTAATTATTTTTATGCAGGTACATCAAATTTGGCTAACTTAGACATTGTCTAAGCAGGCTAATAGAAGTTTTGCTAATTAGACGTGTCAGTCTAACAGATACATAGTTAGACGTGCAAGTCTAACAGATACGTAGTTAGAAGTGCTAGTATAATAGATACGTAGTTAAACATGTCAGTCTAACAGATACGTAGTTAGACGTGTCAGTCTAACAGATACGTAGTTATACGTGTCAGTCTAACAGAAACGTAGTTAGACGTGTCAGTCTAACAGATACGTAGTTAGACGTGCAAGTCTAACAGATAAGTAGTTAGATGTTCCAGTCTAACAGATACGTAGTTAGACGTGTCAGTCTAACAGATACGTAGTTAGACGTGCAAGTCTAACAGATACATAGTTAGACGTTGGCGACTAACTCCTTTAGATTATTCTGAAGTGATATGTAGTTAGACGATGCAGTCTAACTCCATTAGACGTGGTAGTCTAATGGGATGCGAAGTTAGACGTTGTAATCTAACTCCATTAGACTTGGTGGTCTATTGGAACTCGTTGTTATACGTTGACGTCTAACTCCCTTAGACTTGGCAGTCTAATGGAGCACGTCTAATGCCTCGCTTCAACAACCATTTGAAGTAAGCATACGTCTACCCACGATCAACTAGTTGTATGCTACTCCTTCTCCACTCTTTCTTGCAGTCAAGTACGCTAGCTATTTGCATCAAATGAATGAATGCCACGTAAGCGAATATTCTTCCCACTACTTGTTTAGAAGGATATCCGGTGCACTACCGTTCAGTACGGACACGATCCATGAGCATAGAGTCTGATGTACTCTTATACTATGGAGGCTTTCCAATGGAGGCTTGCCACGTGTCCATGAAGAAGATTCGACCATTGGTGTCCTTCTACTACAAATAGATGTTCAAGGAAAACTGATGAATCACCGATTACTTTGCTCATTTTCTACAACCTTACAAGTGTACTCTTGCACTAACTAATACATATCATCTTCCAAGTTCAAGAGAGAAAGAATCAAAAAATTTCTAGCTGAGTGAATATTGTTCTTAATATTGTAAGTTGAATAGAGGGTGTTCTGTTCAACAGAGTATTTAGCTAGATTAGTAAATTGTATTTGATTCAAAGAAGCATATAGTTAAATCCTTCCGGTTGTTAGAAGAAGGGGTGATGTAGGAGAGTTAGTTCCGAATATTCATAAACAACTTGTTGTGTTCTTTCCTTTTGTCTTCCATATCTCATTGGTTCAAAGCTTCAAACCTAAACAAACAGTTCCGTCCTTGAATCGTTTCAAAAGTTTGTGAAGGTTTGCGAAGAATAGAAAGTGATATTAATCCTTAAAAAGATTTATATCAACCCGTTTATCCGAAGTTGCTAACAATAGTCAGACCTCTGTCTCTATTGATTGCACCAATCCTATCATGACTCATGTGCATCGTGACTTGCTTGAATGTTAATTGAGGTACCCTTACAAAACTTATGGAAGGAAGTTTTCCTTTCCTGGGTTTCAACTCCTTTCATGACTTGTCTGGGTTGCTGTTGTCATATCCTAGTCCAAACCTGTAGTTGGCAGGCCTCTGATGACTCGTCATCTGGTTGACCGCATCCCCTAACTTAGTCCATGTAGCAATCACATAGTTTGTTCTTTTGTTTTCTTTAATCAACATTTAAATTGTCTCCTTGAGTTTCTCGTTCTTAGAGGGTAGTTCATTTGTTCCCAGATTGTGTTATCTAGTTGAGTTGAGGCAAGGACGGACAGTTTCTTGTACTCAATAACCATGTCATTAAGTGCAATAACTAGATCGTATTGGGTAAACTCTTCAGAGGAAAAGTCAAATACCTCTTCATCGTTGGCCATGAAGCACTTGACTTCTTCAATGTCACTATCTGAATCACTTTGAGCCCATTTGCTTTTGCTTTACTCGGCCAGCATTGCTTTCTGATCCTTATTGTGCTTTGATAATTGATAGTCCTCCCTAGGTTTCTGATCAGCTGGCTTTTTTTCGTCTCTCATTGGCTTCCGACATTCAGACTTGTATTGACCTAAAGCATCACAGTTAAAACAACGAATGTTAGCCTTGTAATCATTGGAGTTGTTGTTGTGGTGGTAAGATGAGTTGGATTGATTTTTCTTCATTAATCTTCCGAACTTCTTGACTAGAAATGTCATCGCATCTTTGCTGAACTACTCAGCTGACTTGATGGGTTTAAGGACAGCTGGCTCCACAGATGACACCAATGCCCTAGTTACATTCGAGGATGATGGTTCATCTTGATTTCTTGAATTTATTTCGAACTCATAGGCTTTCAGATCATTGAACAAGTCATGCAGCGGCATCTTATGGAGGTTTTTGGATTTCTTCATCACGGTTGTCTTAACTTCCCAGGCACTAGGAAGGGCTCTCAATGCTTTGACTATGATTTCCTTGTTCCCATAAACCTTTCCCAAAATAGCAAGTTTATTTACAATGTTGGTGAAACGTTCGTCGAATTCATCCATCGTTTCTCTGGGGCGCATCTTGATGTTGTCGAACTTTTGAGTTGCCACCATGATTTTGTTCTTTTTCGTTTGTTCATTTCCCTCATTCAGTTGGATGATCTTCTCCCATACTTCTTTGGTATTAGTGCTTTCTCTTATCTTTGCAAAGAAGTTCTTATCTAGAGTACCGTATATAGCGTTTCTAGATAAGTTGTCGAGATTGTTCTTCCTTCTATCATCATTGGTCTAGTCGCATCTTTCCTTCTCAATCTTGATCGGGCCGTTAGTAATGACATACCACATGTCATCATCTAGCGAGGCCAAATACACGTTCATATGTAGCTTCCAATCAATAAAGTCTTCACTTTTGAACATAGGAGGGTTGGTGAAAGAAGTCATGATGATATTCGAATGCTTGAGAATAGAAACTGGATGCTCTGATACCACTTGTTTGGATAAGGTTCAATGATAAAGACTAGGGTCTGACTATGTTGAACGCTTACACGCTTTGGTTGATATTAATTCTGTTAAAGTTAATATTTATTTCTATTCTTTGCAAGTCATCACAAACTCTTGAACCGAGTTCAAGTACAGAAATGTTTGTTTTGACTTGAAGCAATGCAACAGGATTAGGATGATGCGATAGAAGAGAATACAAGACACAAAAGATGTTTATGGATGTTCGGAGTCAAAACTCCTACGTCACCCCTTCTTCTAAAAATTGATAAGGATATAAACTAGAAGGTTTGGTTAAATACATCACTTGTACAAACCCAATCGAACAACTAGGTCTTAGTTACTGTCTGTTTTTGAACTCCTAGCACACACACTTTGTTGAACAGAAACGAATTATATCAACTTATAATGCTAATCAACTCACACATAATAGATAGTATTGTAATAAACTTTTAACAATCTAGCATGCTTGAATTCTTTTATAACTTGAGAGCTTATAAATCTTGTAAAGCAGATTGTTCAAAAGAGGATTCAAGGTGAGAAAGGTTGAAAAGATTGTTATGAAGCAGGTTGACCTCTATTTTCTTAAGTTGGCAGATGACAACAGCTATATCTGCTTCATAAGACATCTGTCTTGATCTTGATTGATTGAGTTTTAATATAGTACATCCGATAAGATATTCTTTGATCTTGTCTGTAGATGATAATAATCCAAGATATTCATTAATGTGATTGCAGAGTAAGAGGAGCGTATATCTCAGAATGTTTGACTTGGATTTTGTTCTCTTAGCATAGCTTTGCTGCTCCCAAAAAGGTCTTCATTAGTCTTTGCATAGAAATGGAAACAAAAGTTGGGGAAGCATAAAGTTGACGTCTACAACTACCAGAAACGTCCTTATATGGTACTGAGGCTGGTAATTTGTGATAATCAAGAGAAACCAAAAGCGCTTTAATTTGATATAAAGTTGAAGTCATAAAATACAAGGGGCTTATATTATTACAAAACCGATTATATAATACCGAACGCGTGTTTTTCAAAATGCTAATTTGCAAAATACTGGACGCGTCATACAGAATGCCAACCTGATATAAAACCGGTTACATGTTTGTAAAATGTCGATTTCACAAACTATCGAAAGTGCTTTATATAATATTGAACCTGCCTCTTATATAACCGAAGTTATATAATACTGGAAGATAAAACCGGACGCGTGTTTTACAAAAAGTTGATTTGCAAAATATCGAACACGTCCCTTAATATAAAATCGATGTGAATAATGTCGACTCCGCTTTAATATAATGTCGAATTCCAAAGTGCTGACTTTATATAAAACCGGAACCGTGTTTGTGAACTACCGAGGTCACAAACTATCGGGTACTCTTTTGATAAAAATATTGACTTCTTATAATACCGGCTACGCTTCTGTATAGCCGATTATATAATATCGGACGTGTGTTTTCACAAAATGCCGATCTTGCAGATAATACCGGCTGCATTTAGATAAGATATTGAAGTCCAAACTACCGGTTACACTTCAGTATAAAATGATTAAGCAAAATACCGAAAACCTTTTTGCACAATACCGGGCATCTTTTTCTTTCCGATTTTTTTTAATCTGCACATGATTAAATTTACACAATTAAGTTCTTATTTAATAGTTTAATTAGAACTAATAATTAATTAGCTATTTTTACTTAACAAATAATAATATTCGTTTTGCATATATGTTTGATTTGCTGCAATGTTTAGACATTTAATGTTAACTAATTGAATAGTCCATAAGTTTTAGTCAATTGATATATCAATTAAAGATAATGTTTGTCATAACATTATTCTTTAATTTTCTAATTAAGCATTAAATATTAATTAAATAATTAACATCTAATTATAATTTAGATTAAAATTCATAGTTATTTCACGTTTAAATTGAGTATGAATTTTATTTGATTTTATTTACCCATATCCTTCTTTTCATTCATTAATGCAATCAGTTCAAATTCTAGCATTATCCTAGTCATATCTTAAAAGCTAGGCATTACGAACTTCTTTGGGAAAAAAAAATTGGAAAAAAAAATTGGAAAAAGTTACAAACTCTTATTGAGTGAATTAAATTTGTTCTAAGTTTGATGGTGCACGATCAATATTGAAATCAGAGAGTAGAAACCCTAGGGGAGAATCTTGTCAGAATCACGATTGTCTACACGTTCAACATAATCAGCATGTTTGTCATGTTCGACACTGTCGGAACGGTCACACAAAATTCGGTTGTTTGATTTGGTCGTAGGTTACGGGAAATATGATCGGAGTCATGATCGTTGGCACATACAGCACGATCGGCATGATCGGCACGTCTGACATGTTCATTTGAAAGTGTTCGCTTGTGTCGCGAATCTTGGGTTGGGAAATCGAAAATACAGTCGCTAGGGTTGTTTAAGAACAGGTCGTTTGGGTCGTGATTTCTCTTGGTCATCGATTGTTTTCGGTCATTGGGTTGTGAAACAAGGTCACTAGTTCGTTTGTCTACAGTCATTCCTGATCGTAGGTTCTTCTCAGTTGTAAGTAAATTGAGTTTGGTTAAGTTGTTTGCATGCTTAATTTCCTACATTATCTAGTTTTTTTGCTAAAATGGGGAGAAATAATAGGAATAAGGCAAAAGAAGTGCAAGACTTCGTGGATATCGATTCAAGCAAGACAATTATAGATGAAACAGAATTAAAAAAAGCTATGAGAAAGTGTAAATGCAGATATAGAGCTCGATAAAAAATCAAATTACGAAAATTTTGTTCTAAGCAAAGAAATGAGAGATTGTGCTCAATACAGAAAAAACACAGCAAACTACTGTCCAACTCAATATTCTATATTTTCAAGATTTGAATTTAAATTTGTTTATAATTCCGATTATTGTTTGTAATTCATTTATTTTTAGACCGTAACAAACTTAATTTTTCTAGGTTTGTCTAGAAAAATACATAAACTCATTTAGTTTTTTTTCCCTATTTAGGAATTTTTAATGAAATAATTTTAAGTCGGTTTTCCCAAAAAAAAAAGATTTGAACTTACTAAAATAAGAGGAATACAAGAAGATAGTTAGATGGTCTGTAGAAACAATGAGGGAGCTTAAGAAGTGACCAAAAACCAAGACCTACACTATCAGAAATAATTCCATCTGGAAAGTTAATGAAGTCTAGAAGAAAAATACATGAAAGAAAGATGAAGATAAGGAGAAATATAAAGGCAAAATTTACCTAGGAGATTTTAAATCAAAAGTTGAGATTCTTAAATGCCCTTTTGAGATTAAATTACCTGCTGAAGTGGAGGAAATACATAAAGAATGGGAAAATGTAGTTGTTGGGAACTACATAGGTATGAATCGTGTATCTTTCCCAGTCATTAAGGATGCTTTGTTAAAGCAATGGGAGGATATGAGAATGGGACTAGAAAAGGTATCAGGAAATATCCATGATAAGTATTTTTTGAAATTCAAACAAAGAACAAATTTGGAAAATATTCTGAAATTGGGACACACATATGTTGGGTCAAACTGTATGAAGCTGAAAAAATTGTCCAAATGTATGAACCTACTCAACAAACCTAAGGAAATAGCCCAAATTTGGTTCAAACTAAGGAACATTCCATCTCATATGTATAATGCAGAAACACTTAGTCATTTCGCTAGTCTCTTGGGGAAACTATTATATATGGACCCAATAACAAAAGAAAGCGAACCCATCACATATGTTAGGATAAGCATTGAAGTGCATCCTAGAAGAACCTACCAACAATGATGACAGTAGTTGATAGAAGAGATAAACCCACAGACATGGATATTACATATGAATGGAGGCCAAACAGATGTGCGTTCTGCAATACTTGTGAACATCCAAGTAATAAATGTTCAAAAGCAATTGAAGAACAATAGGAAAATCTAAAAGTTCAGGAGCAGAATGAGAAAACTAAAGTTGAAGGTTCAGTAAATCAGAATGAGGAAGTTAAAGATGGAGATGTAGAAGATGAGAATGATGAAGAATCGAATAAAAGAAAAGATAAAGAAGAAGAGAAAGAAGAAGAAGAATCAGATGATGAAAAGAAGAAAAATCATAGGAATGAAAAGGGGAAGAATCAGGGACCAAAGCTAAAAATGGAGATGCAGTGGAGGAAAGTGAATATGAAACTTTAAAAGTAGACCGAATAAAATCAGACAACATGAAGTAAAAGAATGTACAGGTAAAAGTGAAATTCTTAAAATACTAAAACATAATTAATTTTATCATATTAGTGCAGGATCATTTAAAGCGAAACTAATCCAATGGAAGGAGGTCAATGCTCACAAACAATCATCATTAAATGAAACAGTTCAATCACCGATAATGAAGCCTGGAGCAAAGAAGGTGATTAGGCAAAGTAGGTGGGCTGCGAGAGTAGTAGATTATGATCCAAAAGTAGTGGAAATGATATTGGCTAAATTGAACAAAAATGTTAAGTAGTAGGATTGGTATGCTTTAATTGTCTATAATCTCTATATATTTTTTTTTGTTTCTAATCAGATACTCTAAGTTCGTTTGATTTTTTTAATCAAAGTTAGAGTTTGTCTAGTTTTGATAATTGACTATTTCTCCCACTTTTGAAATTTTAATGAAATGTCGTTAAACTGTTTAAAAAAAACTAGATTTTACAATTTAAAAAAAACTAGATTTTACAATCTGCAAGGACTCTTTCCTAATGGCCAACAAAACCAAATGACAACGACAATGTAAACTTACGATATTATGTTAACCTATATTTATAAAATATTGTAGGATAAGAATGATTTCTAAAATATTAAAATTCAAGATTCTGATTCTTATTTAAAATGTCTTCAAACTAAATTTGAGTGAATATCATAATTATGTGAGGCATATTAGCATTGTACCTTTAAAAAATTATTAGTTGATCTAAGATAAGGCCAGCACTACTTTTCAAGTACACACAAAATAAGAAAAACAAATCTATTAAAAATATTTGAATGGAAAATCACCCTGTGTTAACTAAGATTAGGTTATTTTATAAAATTATTATATTTATTCAATCTAACATAAAATATATTTATAAAATAAAAAATAATAATAAATTTATTTTTCGATTAGTCATCCCAAACCTCATCTGATCATGATCCTAAGTTTGATCAAAATTAATTATTAAATTAAAAGTAAATAATGTTCAATTAGTGAGATGCATGACCCTGTTTATGAGACAATAAGTCACTAACTAACTTGGTGAAACATATTTTGTTCATCTCAATATAATTATCTTCTTTTATGTAGAAGATTTATGAAGTGTCTCATGTATATATGCTTCAATTTTGTATGTAAAGATCTAGAGATTAAAGAAAAAACTGTTCTTTCAACCCAACATATAAGCTTTATTTCAGTCCTCACTTCCTACTACCCAACCAAGCGCGAGTAGAATAATAAATTTGACCAATAAAGGTGATTTGCCATTCAAGTTTCATCATCATGTGTCTTACAGGAAGACAAAAGATAAAAAAAATGCTGGGAAGGATTTCACAAAATCTTTTAACTAGGTTTTTTTTCTTTTACAAAAAAAAATATATATATATATATATTTGATCCGTTTTTTTTTTTTTTTTTTGAGAACGCTGGGTTCTGCTGTTCCCGTGGGATAAGTACATAACCCGCAAATATACTTATCCATTTAATCAGGCGCAGAACTTGCCGCCTGACAGGCTTGAACCCAGGACCTCATGGAGGCCTGGGGATATCCACATGGAAGTCTGGGGATATCCACTTCTTGTTGCCGCTAAGCTAAAAGAGAGAATATACTTGATCCGTTTACTCTCGCCTCAAAAGTTCAAGTGATAGAACACAGACAGATCTTATTATATTATTATATATATTCACAAATAAAGAGCAAATGCATAACTCATAGACGAAAAAACAGAGTGCAGATTAATAGATCAATAGACACAGAAAATAGTTTACATTGATTACAATAAAACCCGACTCAATGTCCTTGCAAGACTACTTCGGGCAAATCGACCATCACAATCCCAATTGAGAGTGTCTCCCCCCATTTCTCGAGGCTAATCAACCACCGAAATCGTTTTCATCATCAACTTATCATTCAGAACAATGGCAAGAATATGATCGAGAAACAACCCAATGCCATCGAAACCGCTAATCCTCCTCCTTGTTTGGTAGAAGAAGTTGAGGTTGAAGGCGACGACAACGTCCCGTTTGATGCTCCAGTTTTGTTCCTGCGAATACTTGAAATTTGTAATTTATGTTTGTTTGTTAAATGGTTTTTTAGATAACATAATTAATCTCATACCCTCCTCCTCCTGTTAAATATATGCACTTGTCATAGCCTACAAAAGTAAAAAAACAAAAAAAAATAAACAGATTATTTATAACATTATAAGACTTCTCCATAAAAAAACAAGACATACAAAAAGAGGTTTGGCTTACTCGGGTTTTTCGTTGTCTTCAACCCAGCTCCACCAAAACTACAAGCGACATCGGATGCTCCATTTTGCCTATAATAGCTATTAAACGCATAAGAAGCATGAGAAACCGAGTTATCAGGCTCGAAACAAGGTTGGCTAGGCTGAATCGCTGAACAATCAACATTCCCAGGCCCACAAGCCCAATTCAACGCATTTACCAAATCGGCCTCACTAGCCGTGGGAGAGGCAATGCACCAAGTCCCATTCGAACCCGTAACATTTCCCCGACCGGCGGTTATATCCACAACACCTCTTCCCGTAAAATCGAGATTGTAAACACTTGTTTCATCCGGGTAATACAAACCCCAATTCCTCTCGGAGGCCAACCCTGGTTTTCGATTCTCGTTAAATAACGAGAACACATAAACATCGAGCTTCTCACCCGGTCTAAACGGAGTGCCCGAATTGTTAACAACATGGCGAATTAGATTACCGTTGTACTTTTGCGCGTTATCAGGTGTTGCCGAAATCTCCTTTGGAGATCCCTTTGAAGGCCATCCAGTTTCTGTAACCATTATTTTAATCGTCTTGAAACTAAGTGCGGATAATGCGTAGTAAAGAGCGTCGATTTGTGCGTCAAACATGTTGGTGTATAACAAACCCGTGTTTGGATCGATAACTTCTGAAGACGACTCAAATAGAGCGTAGTCCAACGAGACGTTCGATTTTGAATCGCTATAAGCGTAGTAAGGATATATGTCAACCATTAATGGCGATTGATTCTCCGCGAGGAATTCCAATAAGGGCTTGAGAAAGTAGGCGTATTTACTATCAAACGCCCCTGCGGAAGGCGGGTATGATCTCGATAAAACTCCGAGTGAATGGGTAGTCGAGACTTTGATCTTCCTTTGTAAACCGGTTTTCTTAAGGGCGTTAAAAACATTCTGCATCGCTGGAACCACCATTGATGTAGCGTTACCTATAAAAAATGAATGTATCAATTATTAGGAGCAATTTATTCGTGTTTATTCCCTAAAGAAAACAATCATCGCCAGGATTGATGGAGGAGGATGTGTTAGATCGGGTGTTAGTTGTACTTAATCAAGACTCTACCTCCAAAAATATTTTAAATATCATACTCTATCCATCAAATAATTCATATTCGACATTAATGTAAACTAACAACAATTAATCGAACAAAATCAAGTGAAAACATCAATATAATACAAATTTCATTAAACAAAATAATTGTCTAGACTCTTATCCTAATTATAGAACACATGAACTTATGTCCTGGTCTGGTTATTCATTTTAAAAAAATATAAATGATTGAATAATAATTGTTTGAAATTAGATTTCCTATCAAAATAAATTTGGAAATAACTAAAATTATGAGTTTTTAATTTAATAAAAATAATAAATTTACTTAACAATATATTTAATAACTTAAAAATAATAAATTATCTCTCTTTTATTCATATATATTTCTTCTCACATTTAAAATAATATCTTTTATATAACAATAAAAAGTTAATATTCAACAACTTAAATATTTTAAATATTATCAATGTTAATTAAAAAAAACGTAAATCTTTAATATTTTAAGTTGGTATATCTACAAAATTCAATATTGCATCATCAAATCAATTAATAGTTAAACCATCTGAAGTTATATCAAACCCCTGTATCCTAATAGATATTTTTTTGCATAAAAAAAAAAAAAAGCTTTACAATACTAAAATACAGCTATTTCAAAAAAATATAATAAAAAAAAATATTCTAGTTTTTCAAAATCACTGCCAATCAATATTATTAAAACAAAACATTGACCTAGTTTGAATCCAAGAAAATTGAGACCTAGAATTTAATAAATTTTCATTCTTTGTTCCTTTGAACAAGAGTAGTTTAAAATAATAGTTAGCAGTGATTAAGTTTCAGATTGTACTAGTTTTCAAATAAATTTCATTTTTCGACATTACCAGAGTCTTCCGTAGCTTCAGCTCCGACAGTTATGTAGGAAATCCTTGTTGCAGGATAATAGGGAAGAACGTTGTTCTTGAGCCAATTGTCGGCATTGGATTGAAACTGTGAGAACGCCAACAAATCTGAATTGGTGATCCCGATCATTAGCTCAATCCCTGTATTGGCGAATGCCTTGAGAACCTGAATATTGGAATCGTAAATTCTGACATATTTTATCTTATGAAGTTGAACTAGCTGAGCAACCTTATCCGGCGTCGGTAAGTCGTCGGCGTTTCTCCCATAGCAAACGCCGATCGTGCTTCCTCTACAGATATCTGTCATTGAATCGTAAAATGTGAGTTTTTGTTATTTTGTTTGTAGGCCACCGAGTCACCGACAGACAGACAGAAATGTAAACAGTACGAGAAAAAAACCCACAAATGGTCAAGAATGTTGAAATCAAGTAAGATCTAATGAAAGGGTATTAAGTATAAAGATAAAGAAGAAATGTAGAACAAACCCAGAAGCATAAGAAACAGAGAAGTCGCGAATATGAGCCTGAAACCTCTTGACATTTCTTATTCCCGTCTTCTTCTTCTTCTTCCTACTGAACTTTTTAGCTTTCTTTCTTGAATACGAATCTCTTTATCACTGAAATGTTAATCTGGGTCTGGCTTTATACAATCTTTTGGAGCTCGAGAGAAGGGAAAGATTCGACCTTTGAGCTTTGAAATCTGCTCGGTGAGAGTGGAGAGAAGAAAGTGGAGTGTTGAGATTGCGGAAGGGAAACGGACGTGAGTGATGTTTATTTAACTGGATTGAAATAAAAGGCATCGATTCCGAGGCAAGGGGATGTCTGTTCCTGTTTGGTTTATAGCGGACCACCCAACAACGGTAACAAAATGAAAATATTTATTTGACTTTTAAATAGTTTTTTTTTTAAATGTTATTCTTTCTTATCAGTATTTTATTTATTATATTTTAAAAATATTAAAAATATAGTTAATTATTTATTTCAATTTAAAGGCGTTTTAAATACCAATAGATTTCAATTTTTATGGTTAACATCAAATACATATTCTCAAACTCAAAATACAGGAAACATCTCATCAAACAATAATTTATCTTTAACCCAAAAACTCAAACTCAAATTCAAAATATATTTTTAAAATATTTTTTTTTATTATAATTTTTAATTTTTTCAATATTATCAATATGTTTATCTAAAATTACAAATTAAACCCATAACTTTACAAGAACTTATTAATTATTTTTAAATTCTTATTCAATTAAAGAAAATTTTAATAAAAATAATTATAAATCAATAATTTATACAATTACAAAAAATAAATTAAATATTATTAAATAAACACAAATTATATTGTTATGTAATGGATTATTGTATTTTTTTTAATTTCTTAGTTATGTAATGGATTATTGTTTTTTCGATTTTTCTACTTGTTTTATTTTATTAAAATTGTTTTTATTATTTATTTTTTTATCAATATTGTTTATTAATATAAATTTATAATAAGTAAAAAAATATAAAATATAAATATAAACAAATTTAAATATAAATTAATCATATAAACAAATTAAAATTATCATGAATTAAACATATAAATAAATTAAAATATAAATAAATTATATAAATAAATAAAACATGTAAACAAATTAAAATATAAATAAATTATATAAATTATATAAATTAATAAAAAATAAACTAAAATGAAAGTTTTGAAAACTTTTGAGTATGTGAATAATATCCCTACATATTTGGGTTTGGAGGAGAGAGATTTTGCAGGAAAATAAAAAATACAGTTGAGTTTACATGTGGGTTAAAAGGTTAAAACCTTTAATAGAGTTGAGTTTATAGGTTGAGTTGGAGATGATCTAAGTATTACCACTTGATTTAATATAATTAAAATCAGTGTAATTTGATTACAAAAATTAATTTTATAAAAGTATATTAAAAATAATTAAAAGAAATAAATCTCATTTGGATATACTTAGCTAATTTAAACATAAGAAAACTATTAAAAATTAACTCAATTAACATCACTTATTTGATTTTAATTTATACATTTTATTCTCGGGAAATTTGACAAAATGAATAAATTAAATTGTGCTAGTGACCACTTGAAATTTTTTTGACGAAAATACCTCATTCGTATAACGCGAAGGGGAGGATCGTCACGCAAAGGGAAGACATGTGAAAAGTTCAGAATACCCTTACTATTTAATATAACTTCGGCCTCTTTTTTTCATTTCTCTTCTCCTCATTTTCTCTCTTTCCACTCTTCTCATCCTTCTCTCTAAAACGGCGGCGATCGACGGACAACCACGACGACGATCTTCGACGGACACCACCATGAGCACGAGCACGAGCACTATGACAACTAGTACTCTTCTTCCTCGATCTGTTTGTTATTTTCGTTAAAAATGGTATGGTCGTGTCTCGCGAATGGTGAAGGAAACGATCATATTGCGAAGGCCACAATCGTCTCTGAATCAGTTTCGTTTTAAGGAAGATTCATGTGATTTGGTCCCTTCTCACTACGGGAACGATCGTCACGCGAGAAGGGATCGAATCACATGAATCTTCTCACGAATGGTCATTCTTTCTCGTGATGGGCGGTCCTTTATCGCGTTGGGCAGTCCCTTCTTGTGATGGGCCTTCTCATGACGAGCACGATCTTCTCCTGAAGGGAACGATCGTCTCGCGAAGGGCATGATCATCTCGCGAAGGGCACGATCGTCTCGCGAATGCACCATATTTAATGAATAATTGCATTACTTCAATAGTATTATTTATCCATTCATGTCTTCAATTGCAGCTGAAGTATTCGATTTTTATAATGGAGTGTGGAAATTTATTGCTTATGGTATAATGTCTTTTCATGCAACTTGAATCAAAATTTTGAATTTACCCCCAAAATACTACGTTTGCCGAATTAATTGATATCCTCTATGATAGACTTGATGTGTAGAAATCTACATATGATTTAGTGATTCAAGTCAAGTATGATGTTTCGCGAGAATCACATGAATCCTTCCTGAAACGGGACCGAGATTCATGTTAGAGTTTCATCTGTAAATATCATCATCGACAATATGAACAACCAAGACGTAAAACCAAAATAACAATAAGAACAAACTCAACTACATGCATCTGCAAATATCATAGTTTATAGAGTTTCATCGTTTAGGGTTTCATCTACATCCAACCTGCATTGAAGATGAACACAAAAACATAAAGCTATAATGAAAATAAGAACATAAATTGATCCAATCACATGATATTAGAACGGGTTTCGTCGTCGATCTGTATGTGTTCGTTTAGGTTCCGTCGACGTCACGAGAGAGAAGAGAGAGAAAGGAAAATAACGAAATGAAAAGAATTTAAGTATTTATATGAAGAATTAGGGTCCTTCGCGTGACGATTATCCCCTTTGCTTTACGCGAAGGGTATATTTTCGTCAAAAAAATATTAAGTGGTCACTAGCGGAATTTAATTTATACCGAATCACCAACACATTTAACACTTTTTTAGGGTCATTTCGACAAATTTGTCTTATTCTCTACTAAAAGTCATAACTTTATTCATTTATTTATTTTATTAAAATAAATTTATAATATTTTTACCTTTTAATATAAATAAAGCTTTTCTTGTTTAAATTTAAATAAATTTGTATTTTAATATTATTTTATATAATATTATAATATATTTTTAAAAAAGTAATTTAAATCTAACTAAAAACTATATATATATATATATATATATATATATATATATATATATATATATATATATATATATATATATATATATATATATATATATATATATATATAATGAGTTAGTGTAGAAATATATGCGTTTAAATAATTTTTTTTCTAAAACAATATTTATTATTTATGTTTTTTAGCTTTCAAAAATATATATATATATATATATATATATATATATATATCTTTATTTTTTTATATTATATATATAATATTTAGTTTTGTTAGAGTTAATTATTATTTTTTAATATTTTATAATACTAAATAAAATAATATTGAAAAACAAATTTGTTTAAATTAAAATATTTTTAGATGAGAATAAATTTGATTATATTAAAAATTAAAAAATATTATAATTTTATTTTGATAAAACAAATAAATAATTAAAAGGAGTCATGACATCATATTGAAAGGATAGAGAAAAAATTAATATTAATATTTATATATAAATATAAATAAATAAAAATTAACACAAGATAGTTGAGTAAAGATAGAGATCCATTTAAATCTTGATTGACACTTATTTTATGGAAGGCTAAAAGGGAGGAGGAAGTCGAACATGTAATCGAGCTTGACATATAATCAATTTGGTCAAGATATATTTTTGATTATTTACTCAATGAGTGCTTTTATTTTAGTCTAAGGAAGAAGAAAATGAAATATGAACCATCGCGCTGGTCATGTACCTATCAACATATAGGTTTTTGGTCGAATCATACACAATTGATTTCAAGTACCTATCGATAGATAGAGTTTTCAATCATTTGGAGACTCGATTGCTTATTTAGTTTTTGCAGTATCTGTAAGAGCTTCTTTTGCATTTAAGGGATTATTTCAATAGAATAATTTATTCCTCTTTTTTTTCAATGTGACCTTCACGACTAATTGAAATCCGTTAATCGGTAGTTTCAAACTTTTTGTGAGCGAGTAGTCAATGTGTGTAGATAAAAGGATGTCTTCCTATTCTCAGTTTCCTTCTTTTTTTTCTCTTTTTTGGATCCATTTAATGAATCACGATAATTTTGGATTCGAAACGTGTTTAGGGCTTATCTCTGAACAACCTTTCATAACCTTTATTGTTTTTTCGTAAAGAAATCGGATTTATTTTCTCCAATTTTTGAGATATTTATTATAGATTTGATCTCGTATGTAAACGATTATTCAGAATCTTAACTCTCGAAGGAGGTGGTCAAAAGTCTAATATTTTGACGGAGTACATTTGTTTTTGTTGCTTTGCTTCAAACTACATTTCTTTGAAAGTTTATTCACCTTGACATATCTTTATAAGGGTTTTAAAAACTTTTAGCTTTGGGTTTTCATTTTTCATATATGTTTTTTTTCTCTTTTGTTGACTTTTGGCATATCTAGTTGAATAGATTCATTTTTACTCTTGTCATAACAATCAAGACTAGAGTTTAAGTGAGCAACAAATTATGAATTTAATACCTCAACCTCTTTGAGACGTTTTTTAGTTTTCGGGTGTATCTGGTAGAATCGATACATTATTCCTCTTGCAGTAGAAATCAAGACTAGAGTTTGAGTGGGCAACAAATGGTAATTTCAATAACTCAACCAACACAAAAACATTTTTCTCTCTATTTGTGGAGATTTTTTTCTTTATTCATTTTTTTATTTTTGGCATTTACTTTTGTAGTTTTTTGAAAATCAATGAGTTTAAACCTCTCTTTTCTTTTGTATAAAAGAGATGAAGTATTCTTTCTCAATTTGTGGCTCTTAGCCTTGATTTTTGGTTTGATTCATCCAGTTGTTTTTCTCAAAAACCTTCTTTATAGAGTTACTGTTTCGGATAATTGTGTAAAACGAAAATTAGCTTATGATCGATATCCTTCTATCGGAGTTATTATGAAATTGTCAGGTTTGTTTTAAGACTATCATTATGAAGTGACGATTTTAACTTTGCCTCTACTTATTTCCTAAAATCATTTGCGTCGATTCGTAGAAGGGATCAAAGTTTTCTTCCTTTCTTAAAAGTTTATTACGAAAGGATTGAGAATTTTTATTTCTTTAAGACTAGGCCTAATAAATTTAAGTTACCTATGTTTCTTCTCTTACTTTAACCTCTTTTCCTTTTATTGAGAAGAATCAGTTCTTTCGTAGTTCGGATCACAGTCTTTCGATTAGTGAAGGAAGTTTTACAAACTTGGATCAGATTTTTTTCGAAATAATCTCCCTTTAAGGTTGATCTCAAGATCATTTTTTACATAACTTGATATTATACAAAATATCTTTTAAGCGCATCGAGATTACTTGGGGCAATACATTATTTGCCTTCTATTGAAGATAGATGAACTTCTCCTCCGGATAGTATCTTCTTGATCATAAATGATCCTTCCCATTGGGGACGAAACTTGCCCATTGGGTCTAATAGCTCCCGAGTTCGTTTGAGAACTAGGTCACTTTCTTTGAGGTTCTTGGGTCTCACCTTCTTATTGAAGGTATCTGACATTCGTTTTTGGTAGGCTTGGGTTTTGCACAAACTATTTAACCTTCTGTCTTTTATTAGTGTTAGTTGATAATATCGAGATTTGATCAAATCTTCCTAAATAACATGACTTTTTAAGAATGTTCTTAGAGTTAGAATCTCAATTTCAATTGAATGTATGGCATTCATTTTGTAAACCAATGAGTAGGGAGTTTCATCGGTCAAGGCTCGAGCGGTCGTACGATATTCCCATAAGGCATATGACAATTTTTCATGCCAGTCCTTGTATATGTTAGTTATCTTTTTGATAATTCTAATCACATTTTTGTTTTTCGCTTCTACCACACCATTAGTTTGGGATCTGTAGGGCGATGATTTATGATGCTCAATTTTGAATTCATAGCAACACTTTTCGTTGGAAGTGTCGGCCATAATCTAAAATTAGGGCGTAAAGAACTTTGTACCTAGCGATGATGCTGGTGCGGATGAATTTCGCCACATGAGATGATTTAAATATTTTATAAGAAGTTGCTTCAACCCATTTGGTGAAGTAGTCAATGGCTACAAGTATAAACATGTGTTCGTTGAAACACATGGATGGATTTTTTTAATGACAGGAATGCCCCATGTAGAAAATGGCCAAAGAGAGGTCATGTTATAGAGCATCGATGTTGGAGTATGCTTTAAATTAGCATAAATTTGACACTAATAACAACGTTTTACATAGCTCACACATTCTTGTTCCAAGTTTTACAAATAATAGCATAGATGGAGTATTTTCTTGGCTAAAGCTATTTCATTCATGTGTGGGCCACATGCTTCTGCATGTAATTTTTCTATGATCTTTTTTTATTCTGGATCATCTACACAGAGCATGTTTTGACCATCGAAAGATTCTGTAGATTTTGTTTTCTATCCAAACATAATTGATGAAATATTGGCGCAAGGCACATCGTTCCTTTACTCAGAAATGGGACAAATATTCTCTATATTTTATGTACTTTTGGTGAATATCATACCGTGGTTTGACAAAACTTTCATAGGAAGTTATTGTTTCTTTTTTAAAAGCACGTCTTTACTTTTGTCGAATATTGAGTGGCTTGACTTTGATTTTGTAAGGAATTTGAGTCATGGCTGCAAGAGTAGTCGGGGTATCCGCAAAGTGGTTTTGGCTTCTTAGGACATGAACAAATGACACTTGATCAAATTTGTTCATGATTTTAGTGAAATGGACACGATAGGGTTTCAAATTTTCCCATTTTACTTGTCATATGTCATTGCTTGGGATATAACCAAATTAGAGTCGTCGATTACTTCTAATTTGATTTCCTTTTTGTATGCCAATTTAAGACCCGAGATGGCATGCATCATATTTGGCCTCCTTATTGGTTATGAGGTACTTAAGTTTTATGGATATTGGATTGTATGTACCTTTAAGATTGACCAACAAATTCTAATTCCATAACTTAGTTTACTTGAGGCTCCATCAAACATTAACTTCCATATATCTGACGTGGTGATCTTGATTCCATCATCAGGGAATTCGAGTTTGTCTTCTAACTCAACAATGATGGATTGAACAGTTAGGAAGTCCGCAACAACACTTTCTTTTATATTTTTTTGTATCGTATAGGCTATGTCATATTCGAATATCATCATCATCCATTTGGCTAGCCTTGGCGATAAAAATGTTCATTGGAACAAGTGAATATGATTCAATTTAGATACCCCTTGATTGGATGGGCTTGCATGCAGTGTCTTAACCTTTTGGTGATCCATGTTAATGCCCAATATACTTTCATAATTGAAGTGTAATTAAGTTCACATCTAGTCATTCTCTTACTGATATAGTAAACAATTGTTTTGAGTTTAGTCTCATTTTCTTGAGCCAAAATGCTTCTTATTGTTGTTTATGTTATAGTGAGATATAAGTTGAGAGGAATGTCGGGCTAAGGCGACATAAGGATTTGTGGCGATTTTAAATAATCCTTAATTTTGCCAAACACCTGTTGATAATTTTCATCCCATATATTTTTTTTTCTTTCATGTCATGATAGGTTAATGATAAAACGGATAATGTATTGGTTTTTTCCTATGAAAACTATGGACCTCTCTTTAATTTGGTATTAGCATAGTCGTTATTGCTTCTATTTTAGAGGGATCAGTTTTGATTGTTCTTTGGGTGATAAAAAATCCCAACGGTTTACTAGCGGTTACCCCAAAAGTACATTTCTTCGGGTATCAAATTAGTCCGAGTTACGTTACAAAATTCATGGCATGGATAGACGTTTGAACAATTTTATTGGTCTTGTGATTTTGTAGATTGGGGAACTAGGCGCCTAATCACACAAGGGTGGTTTGGGTTGTGTCATTTGCACAATGAGCGACTTACTACTTAAAACTACTTCATGCCTGGGTGGGACGCTTCTATTCAAAGACATCTTTTAATATTTTTTTGGCGTATAGATCTCACACATACCTAGAAATGGAGAACCCAAAGGGTATAATCCTAAGGAGATTGTCTCATATTATTTCATCATTTTGTTTTTTTTTTATTTTCAAATTTCTAGGTCATGACCATTTTAATTTATTTTTGAGAAAGCACTTTTCATCATGACTTTAGGTTTCTATTTTTATTTGAAAGCTTCGACGCTTCATTTATTTTTGAAATTCCCTAGTTAATGCCTTGGAGGGGTTTCTCTTTTTTTCGTTTTAAAGATTTTGACACTTCATTTATTTTGGAAAATGCATGTAGTGCATGACTTGAGGGCTTTTTTTGTTTAAGTTTTGGAAAATGCCCTAGCATTTTTCTATTGTTTTTCACTTTTTCTATTTTTAAAATTTTGGAATATGCCCTTTGCACTTGTCTAAGATTTAAACATTTTTTATTGCGAGTTGAGGGTGCCTTGATCTCTCTCTCGTTACGAATGCCAAATGAAAACATGTTCGGAGTCTCATTTTGAATGTCTCTTTTAGACCGTTTCAAAAGGAAGTTTTTTCTTATATTTTTCTTTCTATGCATAGGTCATCAATAATGCACTCGAATCCATGTTCTCACGATTATTATGAAAAGATTTTTTTTTGTGAAAATAAATATTATTCTCAAGCATAATTTTTGACGTCTTAATCAAGCTTTCACTTTGTACCACGTGTTTTGGAATTTTGTCTTGTTTCCTTTATAAAAAAATTACTAGAGAGAATTTTTCATAATTTTCGGCTTAAGAAAGCTCTTATTGTACTCGGGGTACTATTTGACAAAATCGATACACTTGTGTTACTTTTGGCAATCAATACACGAGTCTGAAGAACATCGAATGGTGATTTCAACGTCTTATCCATTTTGAGAATTATTATACTTTTTGTGGCGACCCGGTATATCTATTAGAATCGATATACATATGTTATTAATTTTAGCAATCAGAACGAGAGTCTAGGTGAGCAATATGTGATGGTTTCAATATCTCAACCATGAGGAAAGCTCTTTTTTTATTAGCAAAATGGGTATATCTGATAGAATTGATACACTCGCGTTCTTGATTTTAGAAATAAAGACAAGTGTCTAGATGAACACGCAGTAATTATTTCAATACTTCAACCTAGATGACTACTTTGGCTCACTTATTATTATTACAATTTTCAAGCCTCGAGTTTTGAGTCATCTCTCCATTTTTTGAATAGTTTATTTTCTTTAGAAAGAGAAACAATGTTGTACAGTCACGTGGTTCGAGCTTAGGTTTGATATTTTTCCACCAGATTTCCTTTTCTTTTTTTCCTTTTTGTTTTAGAATAAATCGCGAGTACGCAAAACGAAGCAATCAGATATCCTTTGTTCGAATCGTCGAGGAAAATATCGAGTTCCATTTGAAATGATCGTCAAAGGGACGCTCTCATCTCGACTCGTACTTGTTTCTAATCTCTATTTTTATTTTATTTTTGTCTTCCTTTTTTCGAGAGAGGATCTTGGCGACTTTTCCTCACATTGTTTTTTGGAAAACGAATGGTTACAACTGAGTCTCGAGACAAGGATGCCTACGTATCCTTTTGAAATAGGAATTAAGTCGAAATGTTGTTCAAGGTGAAAAACACCAATTTATTTTGGAAATTCCCCTAGTGTGAACTAGGTTTTATTCTATTTTTTTTTTTGTTGTTTTTCATTTCTTTTAGCATGCCCCTAGTGTGAACTAGGGTGTCTTTTTTGTTTTGTTTTTTTAATGGTTTACAATGCGCTACTTGCGGTAAACAATTTTTGTTTCATGACCATTGTTTTTATCATTTTAAGATAACTTACAACGTGTTATCGAGGATATACGTCTTACATCACATTTCTTTTTTCTTTTTTTGTTTGGATAATTTGGAATGCATTATCGGTGATAAGCGTCTTACATCGCATCTTTTTTTTTTGTTCAGGTGGCTTAAAATGCGCTATTGGTGATAAACTTATTATATTGCATCGTTTTCTTTTCTTCTTTTATGTTTGTTTTAGGATTAGGCATCTTATTCGCATATTCCGAAGAATGTCTATAGTCTTGACATAGGGATTTGTTTTTTTGTTTGTCTTTATTTTTTCCAATTATTGTTATTTTGAAGATGTCCTAGTGTATAAACTAGGATGTTATTTATTAGAAAACTCATGAGAACTAGAGTTTTATTAGCGTTTATTTATTTTGATAATTTTCTTTTCTTCTTTTTTGTTGTTTTTCATTTATCATCATTTTTGTTGTTCTTAACCATATAGAGTCCCCAGAAAAGCTTTATTGTCAAAAATTCATTCCCGATATGAGATTTTTTTTACTCGATAGTCGCTCCCATTCATCTTCCTCAAGAGACGAGGAATCAAAATGGTAGGCTTGACTAGAATGTATTAAAAAGTCAATTAAAACTAGCTTTGACTTTTCAGAGTTGTCACATAATTTACTATCGAGAAATTAGGGGAAAAAATATTATGCATGTTCAAACGTATTTTAGAGATTCTGTTTTTGGTTCGGTGCTTAGTTACACGTGAGAAAGGGTTTTAGCGTTATGTCTCATGTGTCTGTCACATGACAATCTCTATTTTAAACTTTTAGTAATTTAAAAGAATATTATTCTATACCTTATTTATTTATTCAATCCTAGTACATGTGTTTAAGGATAAATTCAAACTTAAATATGTGTATAAGTTTGTATCATTTTGTTCATAAACATGTGTCTATCCAAAATCCAGCACTCTCATTTTATTTTATTTAACTCCAAAGGGAAAATCCATCTTAGTCACCTACTCATTACACAGTCCAAATCAATCTGAATATGACCTCACTTGCTTTCACCAAGAAAAACAAACACTCTATCCAACTTAATAAACATAAGAAAATCATAACCAAAATCCTCAAAAAATACATGTTTTTACAAGGCAAAACAACCACTCATTTCAAATGAAGAATTACATGTGTTCCCATGGCAAAAACAATCACTTCATTGTATCGAAGTCTCATTTCATTGCATTATCAACTTCAACCTCTTACAGATTAAACAACTACTACAAGGATAGAAACAATACAATCCTAGATATATGATATAATTAAACATAAGCCATTTTTGAGTTCATAACTCTTAGAAAATTAATTGCAAATTGAAGAACCAAGCTACTGGAGGAGAATAAGATGTCGGGAGATCAATTTTTTCCTCCCGCTACTCTTTTTTCCACCTCCCGTTCTAGCAGCTTCCAACCCGCCCCCCTCTCACTACTTATATGCTTTCTTTTGTAGGCGGCCTTCTGGTCAATTAGCCTCAAGGGTTATTCTAGCTCCTTTCTCCTCGAGCCAAACATCCCTTCAATTCGGGATTTTTCTTGGAGACCCTCACAACACACCTTAGACAAAGCATTGCCCCAGTCCTTGTTTTCGTGCGCCCATCCAGGGAAAAGATCCCCTTTCAACCCTTCGGTTCTTTTGATAGTTCCCGACGGAGAAAGGAAAGTCTTCTTGGAGGCCATCAAAGGCGCAACGCCTCGTCGGTACTTTGGTCACATGGGAGAGATCGCTTATCCGTTGGTCTCCTCGCTCGGTCCTCCAGATCGGTTGTTGTTCCCTTTCTCCCTCTTCTCTTTTGCCTTCATTTGCTGAAGAAATGAAGACGTCAGTCAAGTCTTATTTGGTTTAGGAGTCTGGACAACTATCCCATTACCTAAGTCCCGTTTAGCTTGGTTATCATTCTCTCTCTTTTTTTCTTCCACCTGCTAAACAAAAAAATAAAACAAATTAATTTAAAAGATAGAATTCATTTAAATTTGTTTAGCTTATTTATGAAAATTTTATTTTTTTAAAATAGTTCAAATTTAAATTATAATTTATGTGTAAAATGTGAGTGTTTACCAATATATATAAATAAATTTTTATAGTGGATATATTTAAATGACAGTAGTACAAATATATAAGTCTAAATGATATTTGTTCATAATTAAAATTATTACTAAATGAGATTTGTTCATAATTAAAACTATTATTGGCATAAATAATTGCCTTTTTTATGGTACAAATTTGCTTGAATAAATAATTGTTTTTTTTATGGTAGAAATTTGCTTAGACAGTGTAAAATAGGTATTACTCAATGTAAACTATCTTTAATTTCATTAAACTAACAATTAAAAATCTCTTGCTCTAGTGAAGAATACGAAATTCTATCATTTCAAAATAATTAAGCCTCAAACAAGTTCCAAAACAAAGAGATTTAATTAATTGCAAATCAAGAGTATCTTAAAAATTTTCTGACATCAAAATAAAATAATAAAAAAAGCATTAATCGAACTAATAATAACAGTATATATATAGTCATTGTACCACTGGGTGACAAACAATTTGAAGGATTGACAAGAGAAAAAATTGGAGAAAAGGAAAGATGTAGTTTATCTTATTAAATAAAATAAAAAATGAAAAGGGAGAAAGAAAGATTTTTTCAGCCAATTAGTTACGTCATTCTATTTCTTATTCTCTCCCCGATATCTCCAAATATTTTTCAACAATTTCTTATGTCACCAATTGCAAATATTCTCACTATTTTAAAAATGTGTTTTTAAGTTTTTATAATTATTTCTTGAGACCTTTTAAACAAACAAAAAAAAACTATATAGAAATAGAAATATAAATAAAAACTCATAAAGCATGTTATATTTTTAATTAAACATTATTCAAGAAAATCAGCTTAAATAAATATAGTGATAACAAATGTGAGTAGATCTTTACTCTCGAATGACCATGCTCTCATTGTTCCCTCTTAGGGAAATTTGATGAAATGACACTAATAAGGATCTAATTCTATAATAGGCCCACGTTTGATAAACTTTGTAAAAGAGCTTTTTAACCTGCGAAATGTCCGTCTTACTCTTGTAATTGCACTTACTCAAATTATACTTACGCGTATTACACTTACGCGAATTACACTTATGCGTATTACACTTACGCGAATTACACTTACGCGTATTACACTTACGCGAATTACACTTACGCGTAATATGTAATATGCGTACATTGAAAGACGCATATTACATATAGGCGCATTATGTAATATGCGACTTTCATACAATATAAAGCGCCTAATTTTGACCCTCATTTTAAATCTCCAATTTTTAGGGTTCCGACTCTCTCTCAAACCCTATCCCCTCCGATCCCGCTGCTCCACTAAGGTAAAACATTCTCGTCTCAATGCACTCTTATGTATTATAGGGTTTTGAATATTATCCAAGTGATATTATGTTGAATGCAGGATCTAGGGTTTTAAGGAAATCTTACAAGTTTATCTATGTAAAGATGATGACAATCAACAACACATGGGTTTGTACTCCATTGATCTATGGAAGCAGAAGTTAAGCATTTCGACGGATATGGAAATTGAAGAGGAGAATCCGACAGAGCTTAACACTCTCAACATCGGTAGAGGATTCACTAGCGTAGGCAGATTGATGGATGGAGTAGGCAGAAAGTCAGATTGGACGATGAACCATGAATTCGATGCTCATTTATATTAAAAACCATGCTATTTTATTTTGTCTGCCATCTTCCATTGATGATGAACCTATTCCTATTTTGATCTTCTAGAAGGTGCATCCGTATATTTTCTGCCAAATTTTTCTTTTGCTGCAATGAAGTAAATAGCCTAACATATGGATTAATTACTATGGTACACATTTTCCATTTCCTAGTTTTTTGAAATAAACATAATTTTCAGTTTGTTTGAACATTATTTTCCATTATTGCATGAGATTCTTGATGGAATTGAGTTTGCTAGGGTGACTCCAAATCAACCTGGGGTTCCATGCGTGCAACAATGGGGGCACCCAGAACCTTTTGACTTAAAATATGTTGCTATTGGGAATGAAGACTGTTGGAAGAAGTATTACCGTGGTAAGACTTTGTTACTATTTAATGATCTTTTTTTTATTGAAAAGATCCATATTTTATGAATAGTAATAAAATATGTTACTATTCAATGATCTGCGAATGTGAAACCATCAAATGGCAAAATTCTGAAATAAAATGCATAATCTATTTAAAATTACGAAAACCTATGTTGTTTCAGGGAATTACCTCCAGTTCTATTCTGCCATAAAACATGTCTATGCAGACATCTAGATAATCACAATCTATGATGGTTCTTCTCAACCATTGGATCATCCAGTTGATTTTTATGATTTCCATGTATGATAAGTAATTTTGTATATATCAGAATTTGAACTAAATATTCTTAAAATCTTCCTTACTGTTATTAGATTTTTTTGTTAATAGATTGATTTTCTCAACAGATCTATAGTAATGCAGATGATGTCTTCTCTAAGACCCATAAATTTGATCAAACATCACGAAATGGCCCAAAGGTACACACTAAATCTTGTCTTATATTTACTTAATTCCATAAATATATATTAACAAAAAGATAATTGTTGCAAGAAATATTTAGATGGTTCTGAGGCCGACTCTATTATTTCAAGCTTTCGTTAGTGAATACGCTGTGACAGGAAAATATGCTGGTCAAGGAAGCCTTCTAGTAGCATTATATGAAGCTGAATTCCTCATTGGTGTAGAAAAGAATGATTTTTTTATATGATTCTGAAACAAGATCATTAAAAGCTTGCCTATAGATGATAATACTTGGTTATATGTAAATATAGTTTTTTTCCACTAATATGCAAAATATGAACAAGGAGGCAATTATATATCTTTTTTGCTTTTTCAGATTTTAACCTTTCTTTATTCGCCTTTGATACTTGAATGCAGTGATGTTGTGTCAATGACCAGTTATGCACCTCTATTTGTTAACTCCAATGATAAAAGGTTCATATGTTTTATTTGACTCATGCCTACTATAATACTATTTCACTAATGATGGTGTTTATATCAAAGTGATACTTTGTTTTTTTATATGATCCTAGTGAAGAGTCAACCTATTTTGTGAAGGTGGTACATAATGGAACACATAATCTAGAACATCATATTTGAGGGGGGTTTCACCCTTATATAAGCTCGATACAATGTGCAGGTGGCTCCAATCTAGAGTGTGTTTGATAACATAGACACGAAAATGGATGTAACGATCTCCCCGAGTTCGTTTACATGTTTAGACTTGGCAATTGATCAGTTTAACCATCTGCATACAATACCAGACAACGCCACTGCACTCAATGCTTCAACATAAGAGAGACTCAATCTATAAATACAGTAATAAAATTTGGGGGAATGTATAATTATGATCACTACAAAGTAGTTAATTAATTATATTTATGTTTTTGACTTCTTTGTTATTGATTGTGCCTCTTGGACTGCACTGCACAGATGCATGTTTATTTTATTCTATGGCTGTTGTCTATGTTTGAATTTGAGAAAAATATCCCATACTAATTTAAGGGTCAAAATTAATCTGGTTTCTTTTAGTTCTTCCACTTAAAAGGAAAAAATATATAAAAATGATCTCAAACCAGTCATTGAATTTGGTTTGAGAGAATACATAAGAATGCATTGAGAAATGTCTTACCTTAGCAAAGTAGCGGGATCGGAGGGGATAGGGTTTGAGAGAGAGTCAGAACCCTAAAAATTATAGATTTAAAATGATGATCAAAATTAAACATTTTATATAGTATGAAAGACACATATTACATAATGCGCGTATATATAATATGCGTCTTTCAATATACGCATATTACATATTACGCGTAATTGTAATTCGCATAAGTATAATACGCGTAAGTGTAATTCGAGTAAGTGTAATTCGAGTAAATGAAGTTACAGGGGAAAGACTGACATTTCGCAGGGCAAAAAGACTCTTTTTGTAAAGTTTATCAAATGTGGGCCTTTTTTGGAATTAGACCCCTTAGTGTCATTTCATCAAATTTCTCCCCTCTCAATAGGGAGGGGCAAAAAGAAGTGTAAATAATTTTATATTTTGTAAAATGTTTGTTTTGTCCTTATATGTGAGAGAAAACAAGGGAAGCAAAGATCTTTGAGAGAAAAATATCTCCTCCGACAACAAATAAGTTTGGGTTCGGAAATAAAAATTTAAATTAAAATAAATGTTTGGTTCGAATTTGAGTTCGGATGTGAGGATTGACATTGATTGATTACCTCCTCAAAACAAATCCAATTATTTTCATCTCTACTAAGTTGCATTCACTTTTTCACAATATATTAACATTTTTATTCACTTTCTTAAAATACTCACTTGTTCATCAATATTTATTGATTAACCCTAATTAGATATCTCTATTTCTAAACTTAATATTTATTCATTTTATAATAATAATAATATATATATATAATTAAAATTAATAATACTTAATTTAATTAAAATAAATTTTAAATATTATAAAATTAAAATTAAATACATTATATAAATATTAAAATAAAATATATTCCATAAGAAATGATGGAGAAAATTTAGGTAAGAGAGAATGACTTGGCGATTGGTTAAAATAAAATAATTTACCTCTCTTCCCTCTTTCCTCACACTTTTAACTTTTTTCAACCAGCAACCAATGATGTATGTCACGTCATCTCCTTCCCCAAATTATCTCTCTGTCACGGGAAATTTAACCAAATGACCTTAAAAATGTCTTAAATGCGTTGATAACAGTGCACAATTTTAATTGAGTTTGTGGCCACTTTATATTTTTTTGATGAAAATACCCCCTTTGCATAACGCGATGAGGAGGATCGTCACGCGATGGAAAAAAGTTATTTAAATAAATACTTAAATTTTTTCATTTCGTTATTTTCCTTTCTCTCTCTTCAGTCTCTACTCTGCGTTCTCTCTTAGACGACGACGACGGAGGAACCCTAAACGAACACATAATACATATCGACGATGAAAACCTTTCTAATATCATGTAATTGATTGATTTATGTTCTTATTTCCATTATGTTCATCTTTAAACTCTAAACCATGAGGTTGTTCTTATTGTTCATCTTGTTAATCTTGTTCATATTGGTTGTTCACCTTGTCGATGATGATATTTATAGATGATGCTCTAAATCGGTTCCGTTTCAAGGAAGATTCATGTGATTCTGGAGAAGGATCGTCATTTCTCACGATGGGTCATCCTTTCTCGCGATGGGTTTAGGGCATACTATTAGTCTCCTTGTTTTTTCTTGAATAAGGGAATGACTTGATGGGGAGATTTATTTTTTCCGTTCTTATTTACTTTAAACATTTGTTTGTCCATGCTGCACCTGTGTATTTTTTCTACTTGTTTCTCCATTATTGCCGTGGAGGGATCCTTAGAAGCTTTGGGATGTTAATGGCTATGAGGACTTTGGTTGTTACTATCTTCCTGATAGTGTTTGGGCCATTTGTGTACCATGAACAAGTATTTGTTTCAATTTCTTTCATGATTATTACAAAGATCCTTCATTTGACCATGCTTGAATGTGGATGATACTAAACATTATTTCTTATTGTCCATTGGTATGATTTTACTTTCTATTGATCTGCTTAGGAATTGAATTGATTTGATTAACCCTTTGTGTTTGACATATGTTTTTTTTATCACATGTGTTAATTCTTACACATTCGGGAGGAAGATGGCCTCATGTAATTAACTAACTTACTTAATAATAGTTGATAAAAAAACATGATTTAGGAAATGGGCTAAATCTCATACTTGATTTGTTATTGTTGTGAATGATGGTTAGAATGATAATGCTGATGAACTAACTTAAAGTATTTATGGGTTTTTGTCAAGTTTACCAAAACCCGTTAAGGAGAGTGAGGAAATTTTGGTAGAGCAGCGTGTGGAGAAGATTCATGATGAAGCGATTGATAACAATCACCACCACTATGTTCACAATGATCATGATCATGGGCATAGTGGTTTTATGGATGCATATGGACTTGGTCATGGATGGGGAAGTTGAAATACATTAGATTATTGAAGGAAGGTTGTCAAATTGGTAGGTTAGGGTGCGTCATATTTGATTCTACAAGAAGAAGGCGATGACATCGACACTGTTTGCGTTTCTTGTTTGCAAATCTCATCTTAATTTTGCCAAAAGACTGACCAAGTATTTATTTGCCCTCAGTTTTTCTTGTAATCTCATGTGTTGTTTCCTTTGTTTAATTAGCATTGTTTGTTTTTCATGTCTATTTTAAGGATGTTCTACTCATTTCTAAGTTTGTTTAATTAAAGACAAAAATCAAACTATAATATAAATTATCATTCAAAAATATTCTTTATACCAAAATCAAAGAGAAAAAATAACCTATAATTTGGATCATTGGTAAAATTTATAAAATAAAATGAATCACATACAAATTTTAAGTGATTTTATCATAAAATATATCAAGTGATCCTCATCTCTTCATCTTCATTCTCCTCATCTCCTCATCTCCTCATCTTCATTCTCTTTCTCCTTCTCCTCATCTCTACATCTCCGTTCTTTTTCTCCTTCTCCTCATCTCCTCATCCCTTCATATTCATTCTCCTTCTCCTCATCTCCTCATCTTCATTCTCATTCTATTCACGCGAAGCGGCACGATCGTCTCGCAATCGTTCCCTTCACGAGAAGGCCCATTGCGAGAAGGGACCACCCAACACGAGAAGGGACCGTCTGCACATGGTGGTGTCTGTCGAAGATTGTCGTCGTGGCTGTTCGTCGATCTCCGCCGTTTAGAGAGAATGAGGAGAAGAACGGGAAGAGAGAGAAAGAGGAGAAGAGAGGGAAAAGAGGGAAGAGAGAGAAAGAGGAGAAGAGAAATGAAAAAAAGGCTGGAGTTATATTAAATAGGAAGGGTATTCTGAACTTTTCACACATTTTTCCATCGCGTGACGATCCTCTCCATCGGGTTACGCGAAGAGGGTATTTTCTTTGAAAAAAATATAAAGTGGTCATAACGCAATTAAAATTATGCGCTGGTGACCTTTTTTAGGAGTGTTCATCGGTTCGGTTTTCGGGTTATTCGAGTTCATCGGTTCGGTTTATTCGAATTTTTATTTTTTTTAGCCAATTCGAAAATCGAATCGAATTCGAATAAATTTTAATTAAACCGAACCGAATTCGAATTTGATATTCGGTTCGAATTCTGAATAATTCGAATTCAAACCGAATTCGTTTTTTTTAATTTTTGGAACAAGCATAACTCAAAATAAATTGAACCAGCCAAGAATCAAACACGAGTCTATACCGTGGCAGGGTATTATTCTACCACTAGACCACTGATGCTTTTGTTTTCTTTATCTTTTTATTATAATTTGATTATTTTAAATTTTTTCTTAAGCTAAGTTTGGAAAATAAATAATAAAAAATGAAAAAATAAATAATAAAAAATGAATTCGGTTTTCGGTTTGATTTTCAAGTTGAAACCCAAACTCGAAAACCAATTCGAAAACCTTATTTGAATTCGAATTGGTTTGAAATTCGATTCGAAAACCGAAAATGAAATTCGAATTCGGTTTATTCGAATTTGGTGAATTTGAATTCGGTCGAATATTCGGTTCAGGCCAAATATTGAACACCCCTAACCTTTTTAGGGTCACTTGATCAAATTTCTCCCTTGTCACTCCTCTTACATAAATAAATATTAACATATTTTATTTAATTTTATAAATATAATATATATAATTCAAATTAAACATATTAAATTAAATAATTCAAATAAATATTATAAACCAAAATTAAATATATTACATAAAAATTAAAATAAATTAAATTAAATATGAACTTTATGTTATCATTATAAATTTTATTTTATTTTTTTTATATACCTTTATTTTTTTTATATTTTATACTTATTTGTGGATAGGACATAAATTTAATTTTATTCAAACAACTTTATTTTATCTTTATATATTTTATTTTAATGTTTATATAATATATATATATATATTTAAATTATTTTACTTAATTTTACAAATATATAATATATATAAATTAAATTTATAATTTATAACTAATTAAGAATTTTAGATTTACTCTAAAATAAATCATTTAAATAAATATTATAAACTAAATTAAAATATTATTTATACAATTTTATTTTAATCATTTATGTAATAATGTATATTTTTTTGAATTGTTTAATTTAGAATGTTTAATGTTAATTATATATTTTATTTGTAAAATTAAGTAAAGATAAAGTATATGTATTATTTTAATATATTTAATTCAAATATATAATATTTAAATTATTTTATTAAATTTTATTAATTTTAATTATAAATATTTTATATATATTTATAAAATTAAATAGTTAATAAGTTTATAGAGAGAAATATATAATTAATTAATTTATAACAAAGACACTAATTATTTTGAAGAAATGAATGAAATTTTGGGTATAATAGAAAAGGAGTGAATGAAAGATAGATAGAGAATCCAAAACTAATCCCTATTTCATAACAAAAAAAAATTAATAATAATAAAATAGTTCATATATAATTATTAATTCTTATTCTTCTCATTCCCTCTATAATCTAATTGGATAGCTGAGTTATAAGAATATAAATTAAGTATAAGTGAATAAGTGATAGAAGGATAACATCATTACAAACAAACACAACCGGACACAAAACTTCTAAAAGAGGGCATAGAAAATGACAAACACAACTAATCTAAATAATAATATTTTAAAACAAAAATCCTAGCTTATCTTAAATATGACGTATTTTCTTTTATATATATAGGTATATATATATATATAGATATATATATATATATATAGGTATATATATATATATAGGTATATATATATATATATAGGTATATATATAGGTATATATATATATTGGTATAGAGCTGTGATTAATTTAAATATATATATGTGAGAATAAATGGATATTTTGATCGGATTCTGGGTTGACCCGTCATAAACTTAAAACGGTTAAAAATAAAATTAAAAATGCTATAGGTATATTTCGAACTCGCAACCTAAAAAACAAATACAATTTTTTAACCAATTAAGCTAATAACAATTTATATTTTAAATTCAACACCAAATTTGATTAATGGAGAACTTTGTAACAATATGTTTTTATTCGTTTGCATTGCAGGGGATCTTCCTAGTTGGAGTTAATGTAAATATTACATTATCCAAGATCTTATATTTTTGTTAATTAATTTTAAAAATGAACTGGACCTCATCTCCATTATTTCAAATTTCTAGATATTTTATGTAGAACTTTTATAACATTAGTGACTAGTCAATTTCTAAAATCATAAATAAATATATTATAATTAGTAGCACTAAAACATTTTTATTTTATAATTTGAATCTCAAGCTTAACATGACATTATTAATATATTTAAAGGTGTGTGGTACGTGATACTAGTTATATCTGCTCCTAATTTATCATGTTTCCTATGTTTAAATAAAATAGATGTATAAATTATATAAATTATTAATCTTTGGTTGAGAAAATAAAAGAGGTATAAATTATATATGTTTTATAATTTTGTGTTTGGTTGTTGGAACTAAAAAATAGTAAAAAGAGTAAAATGATTATTTTTGCATGTATTTATATAAATTATTTTAATATTTATCTACTCTTATTTTATTTTATTTTATTAATTATATTTAAATTAATAAAAAAAAGTATCATATAAATAATAATTCTATATAATTATATATATATATATATTTGATTTTTTTATTTTTATCAATAATTAAAATTATTAAATATATAATAACAAAATCAAAAAAAAAAAAAAATGATTGAACATGTAACATTTGTTGAAACCTATATACTAGAAAGAGCTCCTATCAAACAAGTATTTGGTCTCTTAAACTTAGTTAAACCTTCCTTAAATAAATCAATTATTTCTATATGATTAAATCCAAATTCAAAGAAAATGGCCTCTACCACGAGAGTAACTTCTTCCACTCCCTCCTCTAAGATGAAAAAGAAAAAGAATATAAGTTGTCCTAAAAGCTTAGTAAAAAATAAGAAGAATGATCCAAATATTTGAAGAAGGAAAATAAAAGGAAAATAAAACTTACATGAAAGATTGAAAATGGAAAAAAAAGGTTTTATTGAAAATTTAACAGGGGTAAAAAGAGAATTAAAAAATTAAAAACATTTTTACGTACCTAGTCAATACATGTTACAATATTATACCTCTTTGTAGGTATAAGTTGTACCCTTAACCACAACAATGTATATACAAAAAAAAAAGTTTTTTTTAAACATTAACTTAAATTTAATTTACTTAGGACACTAGTATCATATATTCTATTTATATATTAAGGTAATATTATATCCAATATATATTTTATGAATACATAATCAATATATCATTTTTGCAATTAGTATTTTGTCCGAGAGACTTTAATTATAAATTTTTTAAAATAATTAACAATTAATTCAATTAAGAGTTTCATAAAATAAAATTTTAATTAATAAATAATACAAAATAACACTTAAAAAGTCAATACAAACAATTAATAATTTAGATATCAAATTATAGAAACGGTTAGAGAATCTCCAATAGTGCTGCAAACGCATACCCAAAATGAGTTTTCTCCTCCAACCGAACTGCAAAACCAAACCCATAATGAGATTTCTCATTTTCCCTCTTCAAAAAACCCAAATATGCGTTGCTACTGTTCACAAACGCATATATTTTTTTTTTTTTGCATTTTAGCCCTTTAACTTTTACTTAATTAATTTTATATATTAAACTTACTTATATAATTTATTTATATTTTTATTTATTTATATTTTAATTTGTTTATATGTTTTATTTATTTATATGTTTTATTTATTTATATTTTATTTTTATCTTATATTTTATATTAAGTTTATTTATATAATTATTAATTTAATTTATATAATATTTTTTATATAACATAAATTTATAATATAATTAAAAAAAATTATAATAATATTAAAAAAAAAATATTTTAATATATATATATATTATATATATTATTTTAATAAATTTTTATAATTAATTTATATTTAAGTTTAAAATATTTGGATGATATTATAATATTGTGGTGTAATTTATAAGTTTGTAAAAGATATGAGTGATATTAAAAAGTTATAAAAGTTGATGTAAGAAAGAATATTATAAGAATATTCTTTTGGGTTTGAGAATGGGTTTTTCGGTTGAAGTAGGATTACTGTTTGATGTGACATTTACACCAAAATGAGTTTGAAAATGAGTTTTTCGGTTGGAGATGGTCTTAGGATCTATATCGCGGCTGGCGGACCGGGGTCTGGCCGGTTAGCGCGTTTCACTCAAAGGTTGGTGATTAATCCGGTTAGAGATTAACACCGAGGTTTCAATACTACACAAACTGTCACAAACCTTTGAACCGAGTTCAAATGCAGAAGTGGTTTGTTTCAGGTTGAAGCAGCACACACACTGGATGGACAAAACTGGATTTAGATAGAGTCGGTTTGGGGTATGGTAGGTCGGTTTGGGACTCGGTAAGTCAGTTCAGATAGAATCGGTTAGAGTATAAGGCAGAAAGTAAATAACAAGACAGGTTTTTATGGATTGTCGGAGATAAAACTCCTACGTCACCCCTTCCTCTCGAAACCGCGAGAAGGATATTCACTAATGAATACACAAACACAATCCGATCGAGACTTATTTTCTGCTCGATAACACCGGTACAATTTTAACCAAAATTGTAATCAAACTTCAAATAAACACTTAAGCTCTGAATCTTGTAGAGAGATGAACTTGCAATAAATCTTAAAGCTTGTAGTTGGTAGGACTGGTAACCCGCATTTACTCCTCTTCAGCTCCTTCTTTTATAGGTGAAATGTGCCAACGGTCACATTTCATTTCCTTGAATCTGATTGGTTGAGCAGAGGTTCAGTGATTCAGACCTGGTGGTCTAGACTTCCAGTGTATAGGTCAAACCGGCTAGGTTTGTCTTTTACTTAGTATGGCAACTGTCGGTTGGACAGTTGCCTGTACCTGGAGGATTGCGTCTCTGATTTATCCTGGAGTGGAAAGATCCTATCGGACGATCTCCTGCAGCCTGCAGATTGTCCTCAGACTTGTATGAATATGGTAATACTAGGATTTGTCCTTTGATATCATCTTCAACAGATGCTCAAAGTATCTATTTGCACCGGTCAGTTGTTTAGGTTAACCGGATGACTTCCGGTTTTTCATATCTTCAGATTGACCGAATGTCCAATGATTTTGGCCTTCTTATCTGACCGGTCTTATCTTCTTGATCGGTTAGGTTTTTGGCCGGTTGAATTGCTTGACCGGTTGAGTAACTTGACCGATTGAGTTACTTGACCGGTTAGATTCTTTAACCGTTCCTGCACAGGAAGTTTGTTTTTGTTAAGTTCTATTTAACCGATCTAATTTTATCTAACAATTTCTCCCTTTTTGATTATTTTATTTAAAATATTCAAAACCATGTAAGTATTTAAAATGTAGGCCGGTTGTTTTAAAAGTTTATTTGGCCGGATTTTTGGAAAATGACTTAGAAGATTTTTTCGAAAAATTTTGGAAAAATTTTGATAAAAATTCTTTTTTTTTTTTTTTTTATCTTTTATCAATTTCTCCATTTTTGATTATTTTATTTAAAATATTCAAAATCATGTAAGAATGCAAATATAGGCCGGTTTCCAAAAATTCTTGATATATATATATAATTATACTAAGGGGAACATAGGTAAAATAAAAGAAAGCCCCTATTTCTTCATTCTGGGCGGCAAGAATTTTTCCAGTTGTTCATTAGTTGCTTTTCCCTTGACCGTTGGAACAGACCTGGAGGAAGATCCTTGACCGCGTGAAGTGCCGGTGAAAGGGGAAGCCGGTGGAGCAAACGATCTGATTGGGGCTACGTCAAGACCTCGCGGTCTTTTGCTTAGCGGTATGGCTTCTTCCTCGAGATCTCCATCTTCATGTGAAACCGGGTTGCTTGGAGGGTCGACAACCGTGTCAGTAACTCTGTCCAGTAGTTTTTAATTGCTGCCCTCTTGGCCGGAGCCTTTCTTTTTCTTGTAGCCGGACCGGATGGGGAAGCAACTTCTTTGGACTTCTTGTGAGTCTCGGCGAACTTATTGTATGCTGATTGTTGGCCGATTAGTCGAGCCGCATCTTCATTCTGCTGGATCTCCACGGTCAGTGCGATGTTTTCTAACGTTTGTAAATTTCCGGCAAGGTTCGCATCCGCTATTGCCGTTTCGTTTTGAAGCCGGGTTTGCTCGTCCTTTGAGCCGCGAGCGCATTTGCCTCCTCAAGTGCTTTATCGGCTACCAACTTTGCCGATATCATTTCCGCCAACTGTTCGGTGACCGCCTTTAAATCGGCCTCGGTTTTGACATGCTTTTCTTCAAGCATTGCCACTCTCTCAAGTGTGGAACCGGCCTGGATACCCAATCGAGCCAGATCCCCGTCAATCTTTTTCAGCTTTTGATCGGTTGTTAATTGGTTTAGTTCTGTCATACCGACCTTTTGGCTTGTAAGGGCGAGGTCGGTTTCCAACTTCTTAGTGACGGCTTCCAATTCCTTAGTTCTAGTATTGTCGTTGTACAAAAGGTCGGTCATGCCGTATCTGTCCTCAACGGACGTGATCCGTTCGACCGCGGTTTGTAGCTCTTTGTTTGTAGACTCAATCATGTCGATGGATTTAGTCGCGGTTTCTTTGATCTTCTTTTGCCATTGCCGAATGGCAACATTGACAAATTCCTCGATGAGATCCTTTACTTTATCTTCTGTTACCGTTGGTACCGAATCCTCGGTTTGAAGAGAGACTCGCCGATCGGTGGGCGGTGTACCCGTCCTGTGATCGGTGTTGTTGGTAATGGGTTCCTATTCAGGGAAGACACGCTCGGTTTCAACCGGATTTGGACCGCCATCATCCTCAGGTGGCGATCTGGAAAAGTGCGATGCCTCCCGGTGCTTGGGTTCCGCTTCCAACAGTGCTCCTGTTCTTTGACCGTAAGCATGTCCAGCACCAAGAGCTCAAGTTGAGAGTCCTCTGTCCCTGGGATATGCTTTCCTTGAAGACGTTGGATGTGTTCGGTTAGCCCCAGTAACTGGGCATGCTGTTCAACCATGCTGCTTCGTCGAAGAGCGGTCAGGACGCTCTGAGCCTTTGTGAGGTTGATGACTTCCTCTTCCATCTCAACCAGCTTTTCAAATTTTCGGTCAGTAGGATGTTCCGGTAGCATGTTGGAGTAGAAGATTTCCTGCCGGTAAAGGGCCCATTGAAAATAGACGTCGCTAGCTGCGTGAACTTGCTCGTGAATTTCCATCATGATTTGATTGACCAGATCCTCGTCCGTTTGCCGAATATTTTCGTCCGCAGTTTCATTTTCATCAAGTTGTCTGCCCGAACCGGCATCAACACTATCAGTTCTGGCCTACTGTTCCTCGACTACTGGCTCTTTCCCTTTGCTAGTCCGATTTTCCTCCGTGTGGTGTGACGCGGTTCGGCCAGAGCTGGATACCGAATTTTCTGTGTGAATAGTGTCGGACTGCGGATTAGCCGATCCGGTCGGTCACTTGTCCGCCTTACTACCGGATTTTTCTTTAGCCGGAGCTGTTTTCTTTCTAGCCTGTCTCTTCTTTCCGCCGCTTTTAGAACCGGAAGCCTTCTTTTTACTTTGCTTCTCCTCCGGTTTGATAAATTGATGTGATTTCACGATTTTGCTGGGGGAGAGGAAAACACCAGGGCCGGTGTTAGCGTTGAAATGGCGCATCAGTTTACCGAGTGGGACGGCGTATCCCCATGACCGTTTGGATGTCGGATCCACCATCTCACATAGGTTTGTTAAGATCACCTTTGCCCAGTTGATTTTGGAGCCGTTGACTAAACCGGCAATCATCTCAATCTTTATCCGGGTGAGGCTATCATAGTTGCCTCCTCGCGCTTGAACCGATTTGGTGAAAATCTCGCATAGCGGTCTATATTCCGGTTTAAGTGTGGTTTTCTTACCGGATACCGCGATAGGAACCTCCGTATCCGAAAGATCCCGGCAAGCCGCCTAGAATGTTTCCTCGTTTGTGACCACCGAGAAGTCACTCCTCTCGGTTGGTAGATGTATTACTTCAGCAACCGACTCCTTCATCAGTTTGAGCAGTGTTCCGCCTATAGTTGTAATTATCGTCCCTTCGGTAAGGACGGCGGTTTGAAAGAACTCGTTGACCGCTTCTTGATACAAGAAGAACGGTCCGTTCAAGATATGTTCAAGACCGGATTCCGAGATCTGGGTTAACACCCGTTTTGCTTCTGCCGAACCATTCGCCCGAATTTCATCGAAATCGACCTGGACGATGTGGTTGAAAAGCACAGATTCGCGACCCATTATAGGTTGAATAAAATGAAAGATCGAAGGATTGAATGTTTTGAAAGATATGAAATCTAGAGAGAGAAAGCCGAATCGCGTGAGAATGAAATAAATTTGCTAAGGACCCTATTTATAGTCGCGGGTTGGAAGTTCAACCGCCGCGGACTGTCATGTCAACTTTGGGCGGGAATTTTCCCTCCAAAATGGTTTGAGCGGCAAATGAGAGGCGGGAATTTTGAGCGGTTGTGTAACCGGTGATGAAGCGGTTTGTTCTTGTAACCGATTATAAGTCGAAGCGGTTATTTAACCGGTGATAAACAACAGAGTGACCGGTTAGTCAACGAGGTAGTTAGCGTTTTTAGCCGGTTAGTCATTTAGATAGATATTCTAATGGTACTATTTTGACCCAGTTTAGAAATTCAAATAATCATTCAATGAGTAAGGTCATAACAGAGACCGATACATGGATTGGTTTAGAGTACACAAGATACAAGATTATAACTTATGTAATAATTTTTCTAAAGATCTTGTCCTCCACCCCTTCCTCATTGAGAACATTGATAAGTACGCCGGTGTACCCGATCCAAAATCTGGACTATGTGCAAGAAGGAGCCGGCTTATGTGAGGGGCGTAGCCGAGACCTTTCTTTGTCTCGACCATAGTCCTTAGGTTATTGAAGATGACCGATGACCAATTGATGGGAGTGTGGCTGACGATGTAGGTCATCATATCAAAGACTTTCTTGGAATAATATTGGTTCGTAGATTGGCAAATGATGGATCGGTTGGCGATCTCGTGAAGGAGTTGGATGTGATGGGCAAGGCGGGTTTTCAGACCGTGGTTCTCCACCGGTACTTCGGTTCCAGAGAACATTTCCGAATAATCAATTGCTGCACTACCCACCCGGGTTGGAAAATCGGAAAACCCTTCAGTGGGCAGATTAAACATCCGGGCGAATGCGCTTTCGTTCAGAAAAACGGTACGCCTTTTCACCACGGAAACAATGACATCGCCACTCATGGATGCATTGTTGAAGAATTCTATTACTTTCGGAATGAGCATAGGTCCGGATTCTTCGAGAAAATCACGAAGGCCGGTGTCGATTAGGGATTAAAAAAGAAGTTCCTTCACTTCCAGATCATCAAATTGGAGGACTGAGTCGAAATCAATGCACAGATAGTTTCTTAGTGTTCGGTTCGACATGCGTTCAGATTATGCCAAGAGAGGGAGAGTTTAAGAAATTCTGATTTGTTTGGAAGTATGTTGAATTGATAAGATGGGGTTCCTTATATAGATTTAAGATTGGAGGGAAAATAGGGGCATTTAATGCTGAAATTCAGTTTTGTCTTATTTATGAAGGGAATATTTATGTTTCCAAAACTCCTTGGGAAGGAGTTACTTTTGACCGGTTGCGGAGCTCGAGGTGGAGAATCTAGTTAGAAAGTAACTAAGTTTGTGTAATTTCACATGTAGTTGGAAATTGAAAGATACTTTTCATTGATGAAAGGAAAATACATGAATCCGAAAGATACATAATCTAAGCCGAAATGATCATAATAGAGTGGGATAATGATACAACCGGTGCGTACAACAAAATGACCAGTTGTAGGAAGGAGTGACTTAATTGCCGGAGGAGTTGAGGTTTCGGTTCTTCCTTTTCCAGGCCTTCTCGAACCGCTCATAGAATGAGTCAGCAACTTCCTTGGTTATGACCTGGGCCTGATTCAAACCTTCACCCGGACAGAGTGGAACCCCGAGTTCCATGAGTAGGCAACTAATCTGAGGGATGAGGTCGGTTTGGCGAATGCTGATCATCCAGATTAGGACATCGAACAACACCCTAGACCAGTTGACCGACGTATCCGTTGTGATAGCGATCATCATATTTAAAGTTGTAGCACAGTAGGTGTTGGTCACATCCTTTCCTAGGATGCCCCAACCGATAATATCATTGAGAAGCTGGTATTCAACTCTCAATGATGACCTAGCACCGTGGTCACCGACCGGATGGTTTGACCGAGAGAAGCTTAAGGAAATTTCGGCCTTTAGTTCAGCCGGAACGTTCAAGTCGGTGAGCCCTTGCTTTGGAAGATCGAAGCATCTGGCAAAGTCACTTTCCGAAAAATCAAACACGGTCCCTCTAACCCTTGATTGAATGAGGGTGTCAAAGTGAGGAGTACCTCGGAAGACTCTGGCGTTATAGAAGAATTCCAGGACGGTTTCGGGAAAGATGACATGTTTGTCATCTAGAAAAAAGTTTTAGACCGGTGTCCTCAAGTGATTTGAGCATTTTGAATATTTCATAATGCTCTGTACTTTGAGCAGAATCGAAATCAACTTGAAGAATGTTTGGAAACTGAGACATTTTGTCTTAGTGAGATGATAAGTTGATACTTGTGAATGTTTTGTCTGAGGTTTACCTAACTTATATATTAGTAGAGGGATGATAGCATTATCCAGTGTGTAGCAGGTAATAGTGTCTATTAACCATCGGGTAAAACATATTGCATGAAGTAAGCATGTCTATAACCTAGGATGTGAGTCATAGGCCTGGACGGTGAAAGATATCATATCTTCACGTCTTTTGAGGTATGACCATTTTGCTTTGAAAATATATCTTTTCAGTACAAAGACATCTAAACACAGATAATTGTTCCATTTTTGTTAGGAAGCCAAATAATCCAAAGTAAACTATTTCCAAACCGGTTGGTTTTCAGTTATTCGTTCTGATGCGGTTACTTGGTGCATGCACTAAGTAACCGGTCGGTTTACTGTAACCGATAGACAAGGCGGTTCTTCAATAGATACCTTGGTGAATTCGGATTCCGACATGTTAGGAAGAACTACCGGTTTTGTCTGTTCGAACCGATTTCCCTTTTAGACATTTTAATGGATGAGCTGACTAATATCGGCTAAACCGAGTATGTTTCTGAAGTGAGAAAACTTAGCTTCCTGCAGAGACTTTGTGAAGATATCGGCTACTTGTTGTTCTGTTGATACGTATTCCAGCCGGATATTCTTCAGCACAACATGTTCTCGGATGAAGTGGTGTCTTATATCAATGTGCTTGGTTCTTGAATGTAGAACCAGATTGTATGTGATTGCTATTGCACTTGTGTTATCACAAAATATCGGAGACTCTTCGGCTGTGATACCGAAATCCTTCAGTTGTTGTTGGATCCACAGGAGTTGTGAACAGCAACTTCCGGCTGCCAGATATTCAGCTTCCGCGGTTGACATGGCAACCGATGTCTGTTTCTTGCTGTGCCATGAAACAAGCCGATCGCCTAGAAATTGGCATGTTCCGCTGGTACTTTTTCTGTCCACTTTACAACCTGCACAGTCTGCATCTGAGTAACTTATGAAGTTGAAAGATGAATCATTTGGATACCATAGACCGACTTCAGGGGTTTCCTTTAGATATTTCAAGATTTGCTTTGCGGCTGTGTAGTGAGACTGTTTTGGATTAGCCTGGAATCTTTCACATACACCGACCGCGAATAGTATATCCGGTCTACTTGCTGTCAGGTATAGGAGAGAACCGATGATTCCTCGGTAGGCCGTCAGGTCTACTGCCTGATCGTCATCATCCTTGTCCAATTTGATTATGAGCTCATTGGAGTAGTCGTAGAGGAACATGTGTCCATCCCAAATTTCTTTAGAAGTTCCTTTGTGTATTTGGGTTGGCTTATAAAAGTTTCTTCTTCGAGTTGCTTAACCTGAAGACCTAAGAAGAAGCTTAATTCTCCCATCATACTCATCTCAAATTTGTTAGTCCTCAAGGTTGAAAATTTATCACATAGCTTGGGATCGGTTGAACCGAAGATGATATCATCCACATATATTTGAACAAGTAGGATGCGTTCCTTTTTCTCAAATTTGAATAGGGTTTTATCCACCGAACCGATGGTGAAGTCATGTTTTAACAGAAATGCGGTTAGTGTATCATACCAAGCTCTAGGAGCTTGTTTTAATCCGTATAATGCTTTGTTTAAGCGGTATACATGATTAGGTAGGTCAGCATTTTTAAAACCGGGTGGTTGTTCAACATATACTTCCTCACGTAGGTCACCATTTAAAAATGCACTTTTAACATCCATTTGAAAAACCTTAAAGTTTTTGAAAGCAGCAAAAGCTAGAAAAATCCTAATAGCTTCAATCCAAGCTACAGGGGCAAATGATTCTTCAAAATCAATGCCTTCTTCCTGTTTGTATCCTTGTGCCACTAATCTGGCTTTGTTCCTCGTGACCAAACCGTCTTCATTGAGTTTGTTTCTGAATACCCATCTTGTTCCTATGACTGGTTGATCTTTAGGTCTAGGGACTAGGTATAAGACTTTATTGCTCTCAAATTGGTTTAACTCTTCTTGCATTCCCAAGATCCAATCCGGATCTGACAATGCTTCATCCACCTTTTTCGGCTCAATCTGGGATATGAAAGCGGAATTAAAGTATTTCTCCAGAATTTGTCGCCTAGTTCGAACAGGTTTTGAAGGGTCACCTATAATTATCTCAGGAGGATGATTTGTGTTCCTTTTGAGATTCGGTTCAGGAGTGTCTACCAAATCACCGTTTACTTGATTAAGGCTAGACATATCGTTAGGCTGAACAAAAGTGTCAGACCGACCGATTTCCTCAGTTTGAACCGAGGTGTCAGCTTCCTACTGTGTGACAGCTTGATCCGATTGGGTTTCATCATTACCCATTTGGTCATGGACAAACCGTCTGAAAACCAGAACCTCATCTTCACTATCAGAATGGATATTGTTGTTTTCCAATCTGTTGTGTAGATCAAAGGATGATGCAGTGTTACTTTCAACCGATTCATCGAAAACGACATGAAGAGATTCCTCCATGGTTAGAGTTCTAGTATTATACACTCTATAAGCTTTACTGACTGCTGAGTAACCTAGCATGAACCCAACATCGGATTTTGCGTCAAAGGGAGATAGGTAATTTTTGTCATTTATATGAATGTAACATTTACAACCGAAAATTTTAAGATACCTAATGTTGGGAATCCTATCAAAGTATACTTATACGGTGTTTTGTTGTGAAATTTGTTGATCAAAGACCGGTTTTGCGTGTAACATGCAGTACTGATAACTTCAGCCAGAATTTTTGAGCAACGCCCGAATCGGCTATCATGGACCTTGTGGCTTCCTTGAGAGTTTGGTTTCTTCTCTCGGCCAGGCCGTTCTTTTGAGGAGTCCTAGCACTAGACGATTCGTGTCTAATACCGGATTCATCAAGAAATGCATTTAGAGTACTATTTGTAAATTCGGTTCCTCTA